>NC_056725.1:467031454-467721454 GCF_019279795.1 Protopterus annectens
CGCAAAAGCCTTCGATACAATACCCCACTCGGACATTATAGATAAGCTCACCAGCTTAAATATAAACCCCTATGTCACTAGATGGATTGCAAACTGGCTCAAGGACAGAACCCACATGGTTAGAATTGCTGGAGCCATGTCAGACTCCAAACCAGTTACAAGTGGTGTCCCACAAGGCTCAGTCCTGGGACCTCTTGTTCGGTATATATTTCTCGGAGGTACAGGCCAACACGGAAGGACTGTGGCTGACCAAGTTCGCAGATGACTGCAAACTGGGCGCCATAATCGACTCTCCAGCCGACACAAGCATCCTCCAAAAGGGCCTCATAGAAACAGACAACTGGTGCCAGAGCCATGGCTCAAGCTAAATGCCAAAAGTGTATAGTCATCCCTTTGGCAAAACAGTGTCTACAAATTACCACACATAGGTGGTAATCCATTACACAGAAGAAGTAATTAGGACCTGGGGACCCAAGTTGATAGCAATCTCTCATTTGACAACCACGTGGCCAAAGTGGTTAGAAAACATTTTATATAGCCCACCTAATCATGAAGGGATTCACATCTAGATCAGGGAGGTCATCGTGCCTCTTTACTCATCCCTCATCAGGCCCATAATTGAGTACAATGCCCCTTTTGGGATGTACCTTACCAGACACCTGCAGCAACTGGAAAGACCCCAAAAGTACCTCACCAAGAGGATCAAAGGGCTCAAACAGATGCCATATGCTGCCCGGTTAAAGAAACTCCAGCTCTACTCAGTGGCATACCACCTGCTCAGAGGAGATCTGTGCCTGATATAAAGCCATGTCCAACCCGGAATTAATGGACATGCTGCACCTCAGAAAATCCAAATCCCATCGAGCCACGTCGAGAGACTTGAACCTCAGCACTGAAATAAATAGACATGCTGAGGGACAGATTCATAACCCAGAGGTTCTTCACCTGGAATAAAATCCCAGTCCAGGTTAGGCAGAGTCCCTCACTGACTCTCTTCTCTTATATAACTGTAAAACCTCCAACATATATATATATATATATATATAGCAGCAGGCCAACTATAAAATATAAAAATATTCAAATTCTACCCCTAGCTGGATGACTGCTTGATTCAGGCAGACAGTCGCTGTTGCAGCATCTGGACTTTGTAAAGGGCCTACTGACTGCACTGGGGCACACTATAAACAATCCAGACTAGTCCCCAGTCAGAAAGTTGCATTCCTGGGAGGAAGCCTGGACCCAGCATCCCAGATAGTATACCTTAAGCCCATCTGACAGCCTGCGATCTCTCAACTAGCCAACAGAGCTCAGTTATCCACAAGGAAAATCCTGCAAGTTTCTAGGGTTCATGGCTCCGTATTTAATACTAACTCCATATGCCAGACTACATATGAGAAAACTTCAATGGTACTTAAAGCTCGAAAGTCAACATTCTCAGACCTGGATGCTGTTATACTTACGATACCTTGTCTAAGGAAAGATTTTTTTTTGGTGGGCAGCAGCATACAACCACATCAAGGGATTTCCCTTTCATCCCCACGCCGCCCAGGGCCTAACCACAGACATATCAGACTATGCCTGGGGGTGCACACTCCGACGGGAAGTTGCATTCAGGGCCGCTGGACTCCCAAATCAACACATCTGCACATCAACTAAAATTGATGCTGGCTGTTCAGCACCATAAGCCAGACCGCCTTCTTTAGGGCCTCTACTAATCAAATGGAGAACACTACTGTGATGATGTGGTACATCAACAAGTAGGGAGAGGGAGCCCACTCTTATCCACTCTGCAGGCTAGCCATGACCTTTTAATGCATGGCTTCAGCCATGCAAATCTAACTTTCACTATAATTCCCTGCCAAGCAACCAAAACCTGCCTGACAATCCTAAGTAGAAACCTCCTGACCCACATGAGCAGCAATTAAACCACAACACCTTCAGCCATTATCCCAAATGAGGCACCCGGGTTGGACTTGTTATTTGCCTTCCACGACAACCACCAGCTTAGCAACTCTGCAATTCAGGAACCTCACAGCATCTTGAAAGTGATGCCCAGTTGATGCTCTCTCTGTGATTCTATTACTCAAAATAAGGAGGAAAAAAACAAGGCAGACTGGACATGCCAACACTGGTACCACTACTGCACAGACTTTCACCGCTGCTCCATGGCACCTCCCTCAGATTCCAACCTGACCCAGCAGGCAGAGAGTTCTTCGTATCCACAATTGCAGACCGTGAATCTGCGGGCACCCTAGCTTATTCCCTTGATCCTCCTTCAGTGGCCAGCTCCACAAGCAAGTCCTGGACATTTATATGAAGCCAGAATTCCTCAGCACTAGAAAATCCTTAAGTGCTGAGAAGTGAAAAGGTATTGCTCCCGGATCCAGGGCTAAAGGAGCTGAACCACAGCCTTTCTTAACTCTCGCCCTGATTACATAGCAGACCTACTCTTCACAGGGGCCTATCCTTCTATTAGTAATCTGTACACTGCTATCTCTGCTCATTGCAGCACAGACACCTTTCACACTCCTCATCAAGAGTTTCAGAGGTGTTAACAACTTAAGGTTGCCCAGAAGAGCTCCTACCACTTCTGCTTAGACCTTAACTTTGTGTTGAAAGTTTGAAACTATACCCCCATTGAGCCCAGCTTAAGCAGAGTTAAATCTCCTGAAAAAAAGGGCCCAAATATCAAAATTCCAAAAAAAGCCAAGAGTGCTGCCCCCCTGACATCTCAGATGCTCTGGTAAGAGCCGCCCTCTCCAAAGCAAAAAACACAGCATCAATGGGACTAGACTGTGTCCCGGGCTGCGTCCTACATGAACTCCAAGAAGAGCTAAACCCAAACATAAAACTACTGTTCAGTCTCAGCCTTACTACAGGATATGTACCCAAGGAGTGGCTTACAGCAACAGTGGTCGCTCTCCACAAAGGTGGTTCCTCAACGGACCCTGGAAACTATCGCCCCATAAGCCTGACTAGCTTGGTCTGCAAAGCTATGAAAAGGATCATCATGGACTTCATAAATTGTTATTGGGGACCTACAGACACTGGATCCCACCCAGTTCGGCTTTCAGGGCAGATCTTGCCTCTTAAACTTGGTCGACTTCTTTGCAACAGTCACCAAGGCCATTGACGAAGGGAAGGTGGTCCACACAGCCTACCTGGACCTCGCAAAAGCCTTCGATACAATACCCCACTCGGGCATTATAGATAAGCTCACCAGCTTAAATATAAACCCCCTATGTCACTAGATGGGTTGCAAACTGGCTCAAGGACAGAACCCACATGGCTAGTATTGCTGGAGCCGTGTCAGACTCCAAACCAGTAACAACTGGCATCCCACAAGGCTCAGTCCTGGGACCTCTCTTGTTCGGTATATATTTCTCGGAGGTACAGGCTAACACAGAAGGACTCTGGCTGACCAAGTTCGCAGATGACTGCCAACTGGGCGCCATAATCGACTCTCCAGCCGACACAAGCATCCTCCAAAAGGGCCTTGTAGAAACAGACAACTGGTGCCAGAGCCATGGGCTCAAGCTAAACGCCAAAAAGTGTATAGTCATCCCCTTTGGCAAAAACAAAGTGCCCACAAATTACCACATAGGTGGTAATCCATTAAGTACAGAAGAAGTAATTAGGGACCTGGGGACCCAAGTTGATAGCAATCTCTCATTTGACAACCACGTGGCCAAAGTGGTTAGAAAAACATTTTATATAGCCCACCTAATCATGAAAGGATTCGCATCTAGATTAGGGGAGGTCATCGTGCCTCTTTACTCATCCCCCATCAAGCCCATAATAGAGTACAATGCCCCTTTTGGCGTGTACCTTACCAAACATCTGCAGCAACTGGAAAGACCCCAAAAGTACTTCACCAAAGGGCTCAAACAGATGCCATATGCTGCCCGGTTAAAGAAACTCCAGCTCTACTCAGTGGCATACCGCCTGCTCAGAGGCGACCTGTGCCTGATGTATAAAGCCATGTCCAACCCGGAATTAAGTGACATGCTGCACCTCAAAAAATCCAAATCCCATCGAGCTACACGCTCGAGAAACTTGAACCTCAGCACTGAAATAAATAGGACATGCTGGAGGGACAGATTCATAACCCAGAGGCTCCCTTCAATCTGGAATAAAATCCCTGTCCAGGTTAGGCAGAGTCTCTCACTGACTCTCTCCTTCTCTTATATACATAACTGTAAAACTTCCGAAACATATATATATATATATATATATATATATATATATATATATATATATAATAAACTATAAAATATAAAAATATTCAAATTTACCCCTAGCTGGATGACTGCTTGATTCAGGCAGACAGTCAGCAAAAGCTGTTGCAGCATCTGACCTTTGTAAAGGGCCTACTGACTGCACTGGGGTACACTATAAACAATCCAGACTAGTCCCCAGTCAGAAAGTTGCATTCCTGGGAGGAAGCCTGGACCCAGCATCCCAGATAGCATACCTTAAGCCCATCTGACAGCCTGCATCTCTCAACTAGCCAACAGAGCCCAGTTATCCACAAGGAAAATCCTGCAAGCTCTAGGGTTCATGGCCTCCTGCATTTTACTAATTCCATATGCCAGACTACATATGAGAAAACTTCAATGGTACTTAAAAAGCCTTTGGTGTCAACATTCTCAGGACCTGGATGCTGTTATACTTATGATACCTTGTCTAAGGAAAGATTTTTTTTTTGGTGGGCAGCAGCATACAACCACATCAAGGGATTTCCCTTTTCACAACCCCACGCCGCCCAGGGCCTAACCACAGACATATCAGACTATGCCTGGGGTGCACACCTGGACGGCAGTTGCATTCAGGGCCGCTGGACCCCAAATCAAATACATCTGCACATCAACCAAAAATTGATGCTAGCTGTTCAGCACACTCCGACAGCTTTCAGACCCCTACTCTCTCAGGGGCCTCTACTAATCAAAATGGAGAACACCACTGTGATGTGATGTGGTACATCAACAAGTAGGGAGGAGCCCACTCTTATCCACTCTGCAGGCTAGCCATGACCTTTTAATGCATGGCTTCAGCCATGCAAATTTAACTGCTAGCACAATTCCTGCCAAGCAACCAAAACTCTGTCAGACAACTTAAGTAGAAACCTCCTAGACCCACATGAGTGGCAATTAAACCACAACACCTTCAGCCATTAACCCAGAAATGAGGTACCCCGAAGTTGGACTTGTTTGCCTTCCACGACAACCACCAGCTTAGCAACTTCTGCACCAGGGAACCTCACAGCAATCTTGGAAAGTGGATGCCCTATTGATGCGTTCCCCCCCGTATCTCTATTACTCAAAATAAGGGAGGAAAAAAACAAGGGCAGACTGGACATGCCAACACTGGTACCCACTACTGCACAGACTTTCACCGTTGCCTCCATGGCACCTCCCTCAGATTCCAACTCTCCTGACCCAGCAGGAAAGAGAGTTCTTGCATCCACAATTGCAGACCGTGAATCTGGTACCCTAGCTTATTCCTTGACCTCTCCTCAGTGGCCAGCCTAAGCAAGCAAGTCCTGGACATTTATATGTGAAGCCAGAATTCTCAGCACTAGAAAATCCTATGCTGAGAAGTGGAAAAGGTATTGCTCCTGGATCCAGGCTAAAGGAGCTGAACCAGCACAGCCCTTCTTAACTCTCGTCCTGGATTACATAGCAGACCTACTTCACAGGGGCCTATCCTTCTCTTCTATTAAAATTCGTGCCACTGCCATCTCTGCTCATTGCAGCACAGAGCCACCTCTCTTTTCACACTCCCTCATCAAGCAGTTCCTTAGAGGTGCTAACAACTTAAGGCTGCCCAGAAGAGCCCCTACCACCCCTGCTTGGGACCTTAACTTTGTGTTGGAAAAGCTCAAACTACACCCCCCCCCCCCCCCCCCCATTGAGCCTGCAGCTTAAGCAGAGTTAAAATTCCTCTCCTGGAAAACAACCTTGCTTCTAGCCATCACTTCAGCTAGAAGAGTGAGCTACAAGCACTCATGGCTGTGGGAAGCCTTCATCGTTTTTCATGCTGATAGGGTCTCCCTCAGGACTAACCCAACCTTCATGCCTAAAGTGGTGTCCTGTGTGGCTCTCAACCAATCTATTCATTTGCCCACCTTTTGCCCTAAGCGTCAAAATAAGGGGGAAAGGATTCTGCATTCTTTGGATGTGCACAGACAGCTCAGATTCTACCTGGATAGGACTAAGCCCTTTAGGAAAACTGACCAGTTCCGCAGGGGTGGAGAGAAGGACCATTTCAAAACAAACCATTTCCAAATGGATAGCATACTGCATCCTTTTCTGTTACAAATACCACAGGAAACTACCCCAAAGAGAGTCAGAACATATTCCACTAGGGCAACTTTTTTCTCTGCAGCTTTTCTCAGAGGGGTCCCTATCAGGGACATCCTGGAGGCTGCAACTTGGAGTTCTGTTCTCACCTTCACTAAGCATTACCACCTGCCTATCTTTTCCAAATCCAGGGCAGGCTTTGCAACTGCAGTCCTGCAGGGCATACTAGCCAGCCCCAACTCTTCTTGACTGCCTCCACCCATTACTTCAGCTTTGTGAATCGACCCAAGTGTGATGACTGCAACAGTGAAACATGAACATAGTACAGTTGTGTACACTTACCATAAATGTAGATGTATGAGTGTATTCACTGTTGCAGTCCTGGTTTCCCACCCTCCATCCCCATTCTCTGTCTCTCACTCTGTCTCTCTTTTTTACAGGGAATGTTTGGTATTTACTTTCTATTGGTGGTGTTATTCCACCATAACTTAGCTCCCTATTTGAGGGCTCCTGACATTTGAGGCAAGAAAAAACTGATGTAATGACGTCTGCTGTATTATTTTATACCACTGACAACCTGACGTCCGTCTTGGAGCGACAGCAACTGACAAAGAAATACTAAGCCTCTGGTATTCTGGCCGAGTGAGGGCTACCCCTGACAGGATAACCCAAGTGTGATGACTACAACAGTGAATACACTAACATCTGCATTTATCAAGTGTACAAAACTGTACTTCTTCCATTTCAATAGCCATCCAGTTCTTTCTGATTATATTTTGTATGATATTGTCACTACCATACCTACCATCATTGCATGATCTTAATACTCATTACAATCAGCACCATGGCTCTTGCTGGTTCCTAGAAACCCTCTACCTAAAAGTGGGGAGTAAAAATCACTCCACTTTCTGATTGCCTCCTTTTTCATTTGTTAGTAGCTCCTCCGAATCTAGAAAGAACAGTGTGGTGTACTACAGAACAGCAATGAGGCTTTTTCTTCGTGGCATTCTAGATTAGAATTAGATTATTCAGGCTTTGATTTTGGAAAATGATTACACAATGCATCTTTTCACTGCAGTGGACCAATGGAGGTTTTCTCACCTTATGGTATGGTTTACTCTGTTAACTTTATTTGAGAAAAAAACTTCCTAAATTTAAACCTCCGCAACTTGAGTGCATTTCCCTTAGTTAAGTATCTAAGGGATTAAGGTTATGGAAGTTCCCTAATGGTTTAAGCGAGTATGGGGAACTAAGTAATTAGTTAATTTATTTGCCAATTGTAGTTGTGCGGTGATAATTATCGTACGTAATAATGAAAAGCAGATGCAAGTTTTGCTTGACAAAATTAATTCAATTGAGGCTTCTCTTAAGCGTGATTTTGTTTGAAGTTAAACAAGACAATTTTAACATTTTTAAAAAAATTGATTTATTGGTCTAAATTGAAGAAGCAGAAGAAATTTGCTAGGGACAAGCTTGATTGTTAATGGGTGTGTTTACCCCCTTCCAAAGTGGTCCCAGAGCAGTTTTCCAACCCTGGCTTTTGATTATCACCATGCTGAACCTTTCTGGAACAGAATCGCACCTTTACACAGTTCAGCAAGGCTAGCACGGGGGGGGGGGGGTCTGCAATGAACTTGTCAAGGGAGAGCCAAGCAGACACAAGGACAATGACGCAAGGGGTGAAAGAGCCACCCCAGGAGGGGACCCAGGAATCGAGACTGATTTTCGTCACCCCAGCAGGGTTTGGTTACCACCCGACTGGGAATGTTAGACTTTCTAATAGTTTAACGGATGGTGATTTGAGTGCAGATATTAGCCTCAATAGTTTTTTTTTTTTTTTTTTGTTTTCTTCCCTCATGCCTATGAACAGTGAAACTGTTGTGTTTGAGAGAAGCATTTTTAACTAAAGCAATCTTTTGTGATAAACAGATTTTTTTATCTAGTCAGTAGAAGTTTTTCCTTTGTACCCAAATGTAGGCTTTTGATGATGCTAATTTTGTATTGGATTTCAAACTGTATGTATGCAAATTGAATTTGAAAGTCCTGTGGAGTAGTAAGCTAGATATGGGCAGTTTACCCATTGATTTTACATGACCTACTACCTACACCCTCTCTAAATCCTACCCTACATATTTTTGAGAAGTTGTGCGAACATGACATTTGTAGGGTACTTAGTACGCAAAGAGGTTTCTTAATTATAAGTCTTTAAGTGAAAAACAACTTTTGAATAAGTTGGTCAGTAATACATTGTTTAGGGTTATGAAACTGGATAAAGGGGGAGGGATTGTCATTATGAACACTCTATTATTCATCTCTGATGTATTTATTGTTGAACAATGATTCTCAATACACTAAGTCATCTAAGAATGAAATAAACATAGCCTATTACAAAATTTATTTCAATTTGAAGGATTTGTTGAATTAAAGAATTATTGATCCTAAACTATATTTTAGAATTTCCAACCATACCTAGTATTTTTGGAATACCAAAGGTCCATAAGAATATTGGTGATCCACCTTTGCATCCAGTAGCTGCTGCAGCAGTTTCTAAAATGCATCCACTGGCGCTGTTTGTAAATCATAAGCTTAAAAATGTTTCATCATGTTTTTGTACGTTTTTAGAGATTTTTGGGTTATTTTGGGGTCAAATTTAACAAAATTAGTTTGCTATATAGTTGCTGTTGACATGGTTGCCCTTTTTTCTTGCATCCTACATGATGTGGATTTGGCTTGGTTTATGGACACTGTTGGCATGTGACCTCTTTTGGATGGTAGTGAGATTAACATGCTTGAAGACTTAGTGTCCCATCCTAGAAAACATACGTGTGTGTCTAGATATATAATACGTAGATATATACCTACATATATCTACATGTATATGATAGATGTAGATAGATGTAGATATAGTTATGTATAGATGTAGTCATATAGATATCTATATAGATGTATACATATATAGATATATGTCTATATATATATATATATATATATATATATATATATATATATATATATATATATATATAGCTATACATAGAGATGTATATAGATGTCTGGCTACATAGAGATAGCTGTATATGGCTATAAAGAGATAGCCGTATATAGGTGTGTGTAGTGTGTGTACGTATATTTTTTTGAGAATATTAAGCAGTACACAGGCCTCTTGTGCCCATTTATATGTCAAGATCTTGTTATGGTTCTGGGAGAACAATTTTATTTTTTAAATCAGATTTTATGATGATCGACATGTTTTTATGCTATTTGGATGATGCATTCATTCTGTGGAGGGAGATAGTTTGCACCATCTAAAGGGAACTGGTGCAGTTCTTACCACAGAGTTCTTAAAATTCATTGTTTCCCGTACTGAAATCCACTATCTTTTTGCCAATTTTTATTCTGTGTATTAAACTGATACACTTCCTTAGCCCAAAAATAAAGTATTTATTTCCTCCAGGGAACACCTTTGCCAACACCTTCAGTAGTGGTTTTAGTTTTGTCTTTGGGGGTGACCTGTAAGTGTTGGTTTAACATGACATATGTTCTGCTTGTCATGAGACTTTTTTAACTGTGCAGAACTGCTAATGTCCAACGCATCATTGCTTATAAAGTTAGTAAGCTTGGACCCTTCTTAATAATGAAATCCTAGTGGTAATCTTCATTATTATATGGCATGGTCTACTGGTCACTTAACCAATCATGGGCAGAACCCTCCCTCCTGGAATGGGCAGGTTAGCAAAAAGCCACTCCTACCTGTCCTGTTTCCAGGTTTCTCCAGCACCCAAACTGCTAGTTGTAACTGACTGACTACCTATCCAGGTTCATCTTTTTAGTCACACAGCAGGATCATTAGTATCTTTTTCATTACTTTTCTCCACTCCTCCCACCCATCAAATCAGTGACATAACCACAGTTTTGTATTTGTTGCCTTTTGTGGTGCAGGAACACAGATGCATGTTTGCTGCTGCTGGGACAACCTTCAGAAGGTTTTTCCAGTTTTAAGTCTTGGTCATTCAGGATCCCAAGGTATGGATGTGCATTGGGCAGTACAAGGGTTTATCATAAATGTCTCCAAATAATACTACTAGATAGCCACACAATACTACTAGATAGTCGCACATACATTCTTGAAGGCAAACACTTGGTTTGCATTATCTACTAGCAATTAAATAGATTGTACTTCCAAAAATATGTGCCCACATCTCTTCCTGTTGAGCTGTTTCTTGTCCCAATTTTTGTCCCTTACCACCTTGGCTGTTCAGGTCCCACGTTGCTAACCAATCCAGTGTATATTAAATATGTGCCCACATCTCTTCCTATAAAGACTTGAGCTGTTTCTTGTCCCAAGTATGCATATGTCAGATTTGCAATTGTAGACATGAATGTAGCACAGCTGTGCACTGCATTATCCATTCAATAAATTTTTGGCTATGGTACGAGATAAATATTTTACCAAGAGATCTTGACATTTTGCTTCATAGTTACAGACCTGGTCTGCCATGTAAATGAGCAAAAGCAGGTAGAGCTCTGTTGTGTCCTGATACATAATTAATTGAGGAATGGGTGCGGTGACATTTCTTTCACATGTACACAGTGAAAATACCACTGCTAATATGCAGTAAGTCCTTAATGCAAGTAAGGGACAGGAAAGAGATTTTACGAAGAGTTTTGTACTACGTGATCAAGAATCAGGATACATCTTTTTAAAATGATTACAAAAGGTTACAATATTTTTAAAACTGCTTCAAAAAGGGCAGCAGAGACTCTTTGTTTGGGCCACTGATATCCACAGTAAAGGAAGATAAAGCAAGGAATAGCTAGCATGTATTTTACCAAATGGAGTTGACATTTTGTGTTGCACTTCATGATCACAGAGAATCAAGGTACAGGAAGCCGAACACCTTTGACTTGAGCCACATTCATGATTGGGATGGGAAACCATTTTACTAAGTGGGGCTGTAACGTTTGATAGCAGGAAACCAAAATACACCATTCTAAAATGTTTGCAGTAGAGCAGCATTTTGCATTGTAATATTGAATGTGAAAAGGCAGGACAGAGCTTGTTTGCAAGGAAATGGTAGCAGTTTTCATATTGGATGTACTCTGCAAGACATGCCTTGATATTAATAGAAAAGTTCTCATCTGTAGATGTAATTTTGAAGATTTGTTTGCATACTTGTTTACTTTGATCTTTGATGTGGCAACCCCATTGAAGTATCTTTTGACTGAAGCAATGTGTTTCTGTTATGGAAGCATGCAGGCCAGTATAGTGTTGAAATTAAATTGGCTACAGGTACATATACTGCAAGTAGTTGTCTGACCCCATTTTTAAATGATTGGGGTGTAGATGTCCTGAGTAGAGAATTGTATACACTTAGCATATTCTGATCACTTGGTGGCATCATAAAATGTTATGCAAGTATATTAAAGTATAAAATTGTTTTTCAAATTGAAGTAAATTCTCATGATTCGGGTTATTTGCTTGTGTGAAACTAGGAATGTTAGATAAATCTTAGTATAAAACCAAAAAGTGCATGTGTACAGATTGTCACATGGTTACAAATACATCTTCGGTGCTTTGCAGAGTAGTAGTAGTAATATCCTAATTTGACTTGTTGCTTTATTTATAGGTTTAGGAATATGTCTGGGGAATATCCCATAGAAATAAATACTGATACCCTGCTATGCTGTCATGATACCCTGCTATGCTGTCATGACTGAAGTAGAAAAGTACTAAAGTGAATGGAGAATTTAGGTGTTAAGAAATTATAACAAATGAATGGCTGAGTTATGCTATCTGTTGTAAAAGAAAAATTCTACAAGATCCGAATAAAATTTTTACAATAGATCATTATGCATTGCTTACAGCTGGACATGGTGTCAAGAATGCCAAATTCTAACTTTTTTTTTGTCCTATTTGCAGTTTTTTTTGTCTGATAAAGCTAGATGAAAAAATACCAAATTGTGCATATTTAATATTGTACTAAGAAGCTACAGATTTCAGGTCCTTTTAGTGTTTCACCAGCACTAAAGATGTTTCAAAGACGTGTTGCTAAATAGCTGAAGACTGCATAATCTCGAGTGAATGTGAGATAGTGATAGGTCTGAAATACATGGGTTATTGACCTAAGCCTGATGTTGAAAACTTCAGAGCAGTTATTGTAGATGGTCAAGACCAGGGGACAAAAAAAAAAATAGTGACATCTAGGAATGAAGTAATTCTTGCAAAGTTTGTAACAAGTATTTATGTGGTAACAGCACTACTGAGAAAGATATTAGACCAAGATGGATCTTTGGGATGAAACTGTTAACAGGAAGTTTGAAATGTTGTTGAAGAAATTTATATGAAGGCACCAATATTAAAATACCATAATGTGAATGAGTCTGTGTTGCAGATAAATGCAACTCTGGGAGCTGTAAATTGTGTGTAGATCTAAAGCATTTACAGATGCACACAAAAGACACTTGCATAGAAATTGAACTGTTAGCAATAGTGTATGGATATGAGAAACTCTGCAGGTGTATTGATGGGGAAGATGTTCCGGTTTGAATCAGCCCACGGATGTCTACCACAGATGTCTTCAAAGCATATTCAGAAAGTCTTTGTACAGGGCATCTAAGAGATCATAGCTGATGATACGCAGTCTGCAAATGTATCATCTGGCAGTGAAAGTGAAATGCATTCCTGGCAAGAAACTGCACAGAAAACGTTTAGTAAAGCCAAGGATAGGTAACCTCAGTGCTGAGTAGAGGCACTTTTTCATGATCATATTTTCAACTGTGAGAATCTGAGTATCACAGATATTTACCTGAAATTCATTTGTGGAATACTTGTTTGATTGCAAGAGCAAGAATTCATTTTTTGTAGTTTTTCTGAGGAAAAAAATGTTGCCTACCTGATGAGCATATTTGCTAAAGAAGCAAGAATGAGTGCTAGAAGAACATTTGGGGGGTTCTTTTAATTCTATAATTACTAGTGGCAAAAGGAGAAAAAAGTTCACAAATGTAGAGGTACTGACTTAGAAAAGCAGATACTGAAAGTTGTTACCATAAAACGATGGACTGAGCAAAAATCATTGGCAGGGAAAGAAAGTTTAATATTCCTGTCAGGGAAGACAGAAATGGTATCTTCTAAAGATATGGCACAGAGGAGGTAGCACTGTGACTTGGGAAGCTTGTGGCTCTGTATATGCTGATGTTGGACATCCCAATGGCTAGGACATCCTCCAGATCTGGAGTTTTCGGTTCTTACAGTTATTTGGTATGCTTCTCCTAAAAGGCTTAAAAGTCATTATTTGGATGAGGGATGTTAACCAGATCCCTTCCAGGGTTCCTCCTACTACATCATTGAGATCCTTTAGATATGGGTCCATCCACCTCTAATGTACTTTTATAATATTGCTTGATGATGACTTTCCTAAAGACACAGGTAGAGATGAGTCGTACCTCTCCTTTGGCTTGGAAGGGACTCTGTGCTGGTCCTGTACCCCTCCATAGGCTCCTTCCCAGTTTCGCTTTTCTGTTCTGGTGGTCTTGGAGTCCACCATTCACCTGGGGCCTTTGCCGTCAATGCTCACTCTCAATCTGGTCTCAACAGAGGATTTTGGATCTGATGCACTTTACTCTGACCTTGTCAAAAGACTAGAGATTGAACATCCTAGTCTCTGTGCCATCTTGGGAACTCAAGTTTTAGTTGTTGGTGTTGGAGACATCTGCATTCAAATCTTTAATAATCCCCATCTTTTCCTTGAGGCCATGCACCTGCTCCACTTCTGGGGTGCAGTTGTCTGCTCAGATTTTCTCCTCCAGGTGAACAAATTTGACCATCTTTGGATCTGGCAGAGGTGGGAATGGCCACTGAGAATTGAGATGGGCCTCACTAGAATCAGCTGTAGTCCATGATTCGTATTATTTCTCCTCCACCTTTTTTCCCCACTAAGTATCCATGGGGTCAGAGTCTAGCTATAGGCCTCAAAGCTACTGCACCACAGTAATCCGAGTCTTCTGAAGAGTTGTGACATTCCCCACCTGACATAGCCAGGAAGACATGCAAGAGGAGCTGCTCAGACTCCCTATTAGTCTATCACATCGGATACTATGAGGTTAGAGGGTTCCTCCAACCCCTTCTGAAGTCTCCATTTGTAAGATATTGGAACTTGTGCATCAGAAGGGATCTTGGCCCACTGCTGCCCCCCCCCCCCCCCCCGGACAAGACGGTTCTCTTTGATTCTCTGAGGATTGTGGCTTGGTCCCATCTACATCTTGGTTGGTCTGTCCAGCAGATAAGCTGTTAAAAACTGGCTGTGCGGAGGTTATGGCAGGAACCAGAACCAGATGTGTAAGGCAGTGCCTAGAAAGCTTGATAAACTTCTGTCTCCAAGGACAGATGGCACTGGACAAAATGCCCTCTGCTGGATTCCATTATTGATGTGGCAGCAGCCAAGAAGGTGATGACAGATTTTCAGCCTGTGTTCATCCCCCAGCATGGAGTACAGGGCAAGAGACAAGTTAGGGAAGTGGATATACTTCAGGCACCTTAACCTTAAGGGTGCAGAACTGTACCACCTACATTAATCACTGATGTCTGATTCCCCAAAAGCAGAGGTGACCTTTGGGTACAGTGTCCAGCATGGTTAACCTCTTCATATGCGTCATGCATAACTCTGCATATGGAGTGGTGAGGGCAGCCAGAGATGGCGAGGCTATGAGCTGCCAGACCTGATTGTGCCTTTGTGAATCACTTTAAGGCATCCTATATCATCTTCCCATTTGGATCGGGACTTGTTTGGTCCAGCAGTGAAAGTCGATGTTGCAGAAGTGTGATCAGGATGGCAAGATACTTTCTGTGGTTGCGGTAATAAGGGGTGTCTTCCCCCCTCTTGTTCAAAAAGTCCAAGCATCAGCAGTTAAAGCACCTTGTGACAGTGACAGCTGGAGCAAAAGTGGACACTTTAATGGTTGCAAGGCCAGAGGCAGAGGGGGGTCCACAAAATCAGCAGTATGTTGGCCCGTTTTGCGATGGATAACCCCATCTTCCCTGAAGGACTGTATGACTGCTGCTGTCCTGTGGTGGCAGTCTATCTCTCAGTCTATATGGATGGCCATCACACAGGACAAATTAATCAAGTTGTATCTAGAGGCTATTCTACATTATTGTTCAAAACTCCTAAGCCAGTTCAATTGCTGCCAGATGTACCTCCCAGTCAGACAACAGCAATGAAGGAAGAGATAGCTTTTTTACTCTCCAAAAGAGCCATCTGAGAGGTCCCACCAGACCAGAGATGGTCAGGGTTTTATCCAGGATTCTTAATTATGACTTTAGTCCCATACTGGACCTCAGACACCTAAACAAATATGGGAAAAGACCTGTTCAGAATGGTCACAGTGCAGTCAGTTTTTGCATTGACTCAGGGAAGATGAGTGGATGTGCTTGGTGGATCTTGAAGACACTTTCTGTAGCTTCATGTGAAGGTGTCACTGTGGTTTCTTCACTTTTCATCTGAGAGATGCTAATCAGTTCCTACCCTGTGACCTCACCAGAGCCTCCATGGTGTTCATCAAGTACATAGCTGTTATAGCAGCTCACTTGTGAACACAGGGATCCAGTTGTCCCTTACCTGGAAGACTGGCTCCTGGCTGTTCACATGTCTCCCTTGGAGGCCACAAATTACCTGCTCAGGATGCATCTGTTGAGAATATCCATTGCCTGAGAAGTCTAACTTCCTTTCCAATCCAGGAGATCCTCTTCATAGGATGCTACTCTGATATGATAAGCTCGATCACTTCCCTCCTGTAGGATAGAATTAACACCTTGAGGGAAGGCATTCTGACTCTTCATCAGACTGCTTCCCCCACTGCTGCTCTGATTCTTAATGTGAGTCTTGTGGCATCTTTGATAGTAATGGTCCAGTACACAGGTTACCATATTTGAATACTGCAGTGGCTGCTGCACTCCTTACAAAGTTATGTTTAAGTTAATAGGCTGTAGTCTTGGTGGAAGGGTGCAAAAGTACACAGATCATAATATATGTGGAGGTGATGCATTTTTCTCTTACTTTTGCATAGATAATATATGTGGAGGTGATTGCATTTTCTCTTACTTTTGCATAGATGAGTGGATCATAACCCTTGGCTTAAATCTAATGACATGTTTTAAGTGGAAACAATTAATTAATAGAACAGTGAGTGTGAAATGTTTTCCTGTAGCATTAAATTTTTCAGCATGTTTTTAGACATCTGCAGCAGAGGCCTACATTTTTCTTTTTTTCTTATGTTCCCATGGAGTCAAGCTGACTAGAGGGCAGTAAAAAAAGCCAAAGGCCCTGGTTTCTTCAAAGCTAAAAGTTAATGTTTTCAAAGAACATGCAAGTTTTTTTTTCCCCACATCTGGGAGGGGAATAAAAAAAGAACGGACCTCAGTTACTGTAAGTATGAGCATAGGCAGCAACATGCGTCTTGGCATGGATAACATTAACTTTTAGATTAGAACAGGCCTGTGTTTGCTGCTGTGCATTTCGGACAGTATATTCCTGCATGGAGGGTTAAAAACTTCATTATTTGAAGATTTACATATTTTTATGTGTTAGGCTGTTTTTTAGGGTTTTCATTAAAACAAAGTTTTGCAAAATGTGACATGGGTTCAAAGGGATATAAGAAATATATATATATATATATATATATATATATATATATATATATATATATATATATATATATATATATATATATATATATATATATATATATATATATATATAAAAAGGATCAACCTGCCAAACATTAATGGGTGCATGCATCACAAAAGCTAGAAATAGACATTTTAAAAAGCGGTCTCCTATAATTGGAGGGAATGACTTCTTATCATAATGGTGACAATTTCCATATTGTCTTTGAATGTGAATGGTCTCACTGGTATTGACAAAAAAGGAAAGAATATTTAATTATATACAGAGTATAAATAGCAATGCTACAGTAGGTGCATGTGGAAAGAAATGAGCAAGTGAATTTGATCAAGAAGGGATTGTAGAATGGATATCCAGCAGAATATGTGGGACAAAGGAAAAGAGGAGTAATTGTATTAATTGCTAGAGGGGCTCAAGTAGTGATAGCAGAAGGGAAAAAAAGCTAATAGATTTGTGGTAGGAAGGGAGGAGGATAATTCTGCATGTATTTTACACTTCAATTTTATTAGTGGAATAGGTGCCTAACATAATTCAAGGAGAGAACTTCACAGCCTCCACACTGCATATTTTTTTCTTGGTTTATATTCCACCTAAAACTGCATTAACGGAGCTTAAGAAAATTCTGGGAAAAATAATCTGCTTTTAGCAGGGGAATAGTATTTGTAGGTGGGGACTGGAATTTCATTTGCAACAAGGAGGATGTATCTGGGGCCTAAAAGGATACATTTCTGAAAATATTTGGTATGGGACATGAATTCTGTAGTAGGAGCTCTTGAAAGAATTTGCATATTACCAGAGGTACAGTAACTAGGCTAGACTAGACAGAAATTTTTCACAGGAATATATGCGTTTGAGAGTCTTGACGATTCCAGTGACTGTTTAAGATCGTGCACCAATAAAAACTAAGATGAAAAATGCAGGGTAATTAAGTAAAAATGTCTCGTGAATCCCCACCTACCTGTTAAAAAGAGAGGAATTTAAGGAATGGGTATTGGAAATTATTCAGGCGTTATTAGGGAAGATAGAAAGTACTCCAGAGGTTATAGCTAATTTAGTGGGATAAAATGAGTGGAGGTTAAAAGTAAGGTAGAAATAACAGTAAAAGAGAAATGGTTAAAACTTAAGGCTTGTTTAGAGAGGTTGACAAATGTTCAAGTATTGCACAATAAGGGGAATTTCACAGAACAGGAGGTGCAACTGCAGAGTGCTAAAGAGAAAATAAGGGGTATCTGGGTAATATCAATGAGTTTAGAAAGATTACTGTTGAGCGTATGGTTTGATTTGGTTTGGTACTCCAGAGCAGATTAGAAGGACTTTTAGCACAGTGAATTTGGCAACAATGCCTAACTTAGGGAGCCTGTAACGAGAAATAACCAAGAGATCCTATAGAGGTATTAAAAATATTTCGAAACCTTTATAAAAATTTGTATACAAGAGAGAAGTGGGAAATCAAGAAAAAGCACAAATGGAAATGTTTATGGAAGGCTTAAATATGCCAAGGTTAGAGGTAGATGAGGTTCAACAATTAGCAGTTAAGGTAGGAGGAGATGAGATAAAAATGACTTGTAGCTGATCTGCTGGAAAGTCTCCAGGAAAATGCTAGGAGGGATGAAAGTGATAAAGATCTGGACAGTTTAACAGTATTTTAAAAGGAGGGGAAGCACCAACGTCCTGGAAAAAAGCTATGGTGACCCCCCTCCCCCCCAAAAGGAGAGATATCTATACCAAACGATTGCAGCCCCCCAAACATCTCCAGCGCCCAAGTGAGAACTGCTCTCTCCAAAGCAAAAAACACAGCATCCATGGGACCTGATGGTGTCCCCGGCTGTGTGCTCCACGAACTCAATGAGGAATTAAACCCACAGCTAGGACAGCTGTTTAATCAAAGTCTTACCTCTGGATACATACCCAGGGAGTGGCGCACTGCAACTGTGGTCCCACTTCACAAAGGCGGTGCCTCCACTGACCCTGGAAATTACCGCCCCATTAGCTTGACAAGCCTTATCTGCAAAGCCATGGAGAGGATCATAATGGACCTCATAAATAAAGACATAGGGAATTTGCAGACTTTGGATCCAACCCAGTTTGGCTTTGTCAAAGGCAGATCATGCCTTTTAAACTTGGTTGACTTTTTCAAACAGTCACCAAAGCCATTGATGAGGGAAAGGCAGTCCATA
Organism: Protopterus annectens; assembly: GCF_019279795.1. Taxonomy (NCBI): domain Eukaryota; kingdom Metazoa; phylum Chordata; order Ceratodontiformes; family Protopteridae; genus Protopterus; species Protopterus annectens. Next base: position 467,050,613 of record NC_056725.1, read on the forward strand.
CAGCCTACCTCGATCTGGCTAAGGCCTTCGATACAATACCCCACTCGGGTATCATTGAAAAACTCATCAGCTTAAATGTTAACCCATACATCACAAGATGGGTTGCAAACTGGCTGAGTGACAGAACCCACAGGGTCAGAGTTGCTGGCGCCATGTCAGACTCAAAGCCTGTCACAAGTGGTGTCCCACAGGGCTCAGTCCTGGGCCCACTCTTGTTTGGCATCTACCTTTCCAAGTACAAGCAAACACAGGAGGGTTATGGCTGACAAAGTTTGCAGATGACTGCAAACTGGGCGCCATAGTAGAAAACACATCTGACACAGATATCCTTCAAAAGGGTCTCACAGAAACGGATAACTGGTGCCAGAGCCACGGCCTAAAGTTAAATGCCAAAATGCATAGTCATACCCTTCGGGAAAAACAAGGTTACCCCTAGCTACCAAATAGGTGGCAATCCACTGAGCACAGAAGAAGTTATCAGGGACCTGGGGACCCAGGTTGATAGTAGTCTGTCATTCGACACCCATGTAGCTAAAGTAGTTAGGAAGACCTTCTACATTGCCCACCTTATCATGAAGGGATTCTCATCTAGATCAAGGGAGGTCATAGTCTCCCTTTACTCATCACTCATCAGACCAATGATTGAGTACAATGCCCCATTCGAATGTATCTGACCCGACACTTGCAGCAGCTGGAGAGGCCACAAAAGTTCCTCACCAAAAGGATAAAGGGTCTCAAAAATCTGTCCTATGCTGCCCGACTGAAAGAACTCCAGCTCTATTCAGTCGCCACCGCTTGCTCAGAGGTGACCTTTGCCTAACGCATAAGGCCATGTCAAACCCAGATTTGATGAATATGCTTCACCTCAAAAAATCTAGATCCATCAGAGCCACAAGGGCGGGAGACTTAAACCTCGACACGGCTATTAATAGGACGTGCTGGAGGGATAGATTCATCACCCAAAGACTCCCTATGCTGTGGAACAAAATCCCGGTACATGTGAGGCAGAGCACCTCGCTGGCCTTGTTCAAGAGAAATCTTGACCAATGGATGGGAGATCGCAGATATACCCCAGGGATTACCTCAGTGTCACTGCTCGACAGAGGCACAGCAAAATAATGGGTATAGTTCCCCATACTGAAGGGGTGGCGTAAGCCACAAAACGATGGGCTAGGCTTGTAAATGCCCTCGGGCAGATAGCCTAGTATGAACCTATGAACCTATAATACCTAAATACAGTATACAGTAAATGCCTGTTGGATCCAGATTCATATAGGTCCATGTCATTTTTTTAAACTGCTGTATTGAATTATCATTTGTGACATATGCAGACTTAGATTTATATAAAAAAAACAAATTATATTTGTTCACTGTTAAACATACATCACATGTTTTTTGTGCAGTGTAATCAGTCCATTACATAAATTGGTTTGTTCCTGCCTTCCCTTTAACCTCATTCCTCCAAAATATTTTTCTGCATGTATTGTTCACACAATTTCCATCTTTGTCATTTGTTTCCATTTTTTTTAAAGTTCCCATTTCCAGTTCTATCTCACTTTGAATATTGACTATTTCAGGTATGATTGGTTCAAACTTAGATTTCCATTTTCTAGTAATTGCTTATTGGCAGCCACCAGAATTCAATTTCTGCAAGGTCTTACTGTGTATAAGCAATTCAGACCTTGCATCCCAACTGAAAAAATAATTTCTTTAGTTATACTTATTTTGATTGCCCAATATTTCTGACAGAGTACTCTGCAGGGAATTTAGTTGGTCTGCCAACTCATTACATTCCTAAGACTCCTACTCCTAGCTACCTCTTTCTTCCCCGTCATGCATGCATTATTTGTTGTCTGCCTGAGAAACTTCTTTGGAGCCTGTTTGGGGTATAAAAGTACCCATGCAAACATTTCCAGGCAAAAATGCTAATTCTTCTAGACTTTGTTGCATGTTTGAGAGAGATGCATATCCCCATCCCATTGTTTCTTTGGATTGATTAATCCTCTTTCCTGTTCATTTCCAAACTCCCCTCTAGTTAATGTGCAGTGTTTTATATGCCCTAATAATTATCCCTTTAACAGCAACTTCTGTTCTAGATTCAACTGTAGTGTACCAGTGCAGGTGTTTCACTTAGGATTCCCTATCTCTTTCTCTTTGCCAGTACTCTATCCTTGATAGGCAAGGCAGTCTGTAGCCTGCATTTCAATTGTATTCTTAGACTCTTCCTATTCTATTAACTTTCCCCTCTATTTGTTCCCAGTACCTAGGTTCCTTTGCCAGTTTCATCCAGTAAATTCTAACCCTCTCTTCTCTGTACTGCTAATTGCAGTCCTCTCTATTGGTAGAATCTCCTTTCTCCATTCCCATGTTGGCTTAGTTTTTAAAATACTTATATATAAAGTAGCAGAATCTGTATGACTGGGAGAGCTCTTTCTTTGTCAGCCCCTTATTTGTTTTTTTATGAGGACAGAGTTTGCCCTCACTAACCTAGCCTTTCTTCCTAAGGTAGCTTCTGAAACAAACATGACACTCCATTTGTCAGTATTTTTCCCAAACCTGATGAACACAAAAAGTGTACATTCTCTATGCTCTAGATGTGCATAGGCTAACACGCTTCTACATTTACAGAACCTTTTTGTAAGGACCCACAGCGTTTTGTTTCCTTTGCTGTAAACAAGGTAGGTAAAGTTTCCAATATATCACGTCTCAGATGGCTTTCTGATTGCGTTGCTTTTATTTGTGCTTCACACACATGGCCTCTGTCAGTAAACCCAAGACTCATTCTGCCAGTGCAGTGGTAACTACTGCCTTTTTCAGGTGCTTTTCAGTAGATGAAACTCATAGCTGCTATTCGTTCTGTTGTGCACACCTTTGTAAAGCATTACAAGCTAGATTCCATTTCTGGGGCTAGAGCACCATTTGGTGTCCCTTTCCTCAAGGGTGGTCTCCTGTCAGAATACCACCACAGAGTTCAAGTAGCTTGAGATTCTCATCCATGGGTCAAATCAAATTAACTGAATAGGATACAAAAGTTATGTACTGTAACTCTAACTCTAGATCATTTCAAGGCTGATATACCGGCCTTCCCTCCATCCCCCCCTTCCTTGTTTCCTTGGACCTATAGGGCCCGAAGGATTTTGACTTTGCTTTGTTAAAATGTAAGTACTTGTCTCTTTTTACCTGTACGACTATTGATTGGGCATCATACTCATTCTGAGGTAACCCAGAACACAAAGGACTAATGGAAGTGAAAATCTTGAAGGGGTTTGTGGCTGGAGCTCTAAAGCTGCTGGGTTGAATCCGACAAGTGTCTTGGGGACCCATGGGTCATATTGGACAGACATGACAGGATCTAGCATTATGGTAAGTACTTTCATTTTATAGTACCATGTTGCCTTCCTTTGGTATTGCATTCTGCCTGCTAGCAGTTCTGCGTGTGTATTTAGAAACATCTGTTTTGTTGCTCTCTTTTGTTTTACCATGCAGTACATCTGAGGTCATATTACCATGGCTGCTGTGTGAACATTTCATGTCTATCTGCTCCACGGATTGAAAGCCATCTCAAAAATGTCAAGTAGTGATCAGCTTTAGGATTTCTTTTAATGGCCTTTTCTCAGAATCTTGACATCTCTGCAGTAGGAGTTTATGTACTGTGTTTATCATTGTTGTTTTAACTTTGTTCCATTACCTTTTGTTGGGTTACCTTCAGTTAATCAAGCTGTCATTTTATCTTAAAGTAAAATGTGTAAAAATTATCTAAAAACGCTTCCTGTAGTGTTGGCCTATAGTAAACATGATCACTTACAGCTCTGATAAAAAGGAAAGTTCAGTTATGATCATTGGTGTTAGTTCTTTTGTAGGTATATAAGTATTGCAGTTTGCTTTATCACATTGCACTGGATTGTGTAAGCTGGTGGTACACTTTTCTGTTCCCCCCTTTTTCTACTGTAGTGCAATGGTCCAGTCAGTGTATGTAAATTGGGGTGGTGAGGGACAAAGCCCTCTACATGGATGGTGTAGGGGGCTTGTCCCACTGCAGGAAAAAAAAATGTGTATATATATATATATATATATATATATATATATATATATATATATCATGCTGGGTGTAGGCAAAGTGCATTTTGATCAGTATTTTCACTCACCTGTATTAAATCAAATGACATGGACTCCTTTTATTATATGTAGATGTTTGTTTTACTGTATTTTATCTGGTCCATGTTTGGTGCTTAAATTAAAAGAACCTTAAATTGCAGTTGAAAGGGTCTCACTCGTATTGCACTCTTCCTTTTACAGAGAATTTGTCTCCCTTAACCCGGATAAATGTTAGCAGTCTCAATGACAGAGCAGCTGTATGCTATATAATGCAATAAATCAGATACTCTAACTGTATTACAAGTATCGCAAAAATAATCACTTGGAAAGAGTCGGCGTTTACTTGCCTCTTTTTCCAGGAGAGTAATCTAGCTGTTTGGTTCTTTGAGTTCATTTGATTAATCTGATCCAGGGCATTACTCTTGTCTGTCTCATGACATCCCAAACATTGGTAAATGTTTGCATTATTTTATTTCATCATTTATATTCAGCAGTCCAAGAATTAATCCACCAACAACAGAATGGAGTTAAATGTGTATATTTATTGCCAGTTGAAATGCACAGATTTCTAGGAAAGAACTTGAGTGAAGAATTCTCCTTTCATTTATTAATGTTATTCCTTGCTAAGACTAATAACACTGACTAAAATACAAAGTAGAAAGGACTTCTTTTTAAAGAAACTGCTTAAAAATATTTACTGGAACACCCTATACTGTCAGGCAGAAAGTGCTCCAGAATATTGGCCTGTTGATTGAATGCCCTTAAATCAATGTAATAAGGATGGGTTGCCCTATTAGCCTGACGAGCCTAGTCTGCAAGGCCATGGAACGTATCATCATGGAACTCCTAAACAAAGACATTGGTAACCTCCAGACTCTGGACCCCACCCAGTTCGGGTTTGTGAAATTCAGATCATGCCTTCTGAACCTGATCGACTTCTTTGAGGCAGTCACCAAAGCCGTAGACTAGGGTAAGGTGGTTCACGCAGCCTATCTTGACCTCATCAATGCTTTCAACACCATACCCCATTCTGGAATTATAGCTGAACTCACTAAACTAGGTATAAATCCCTACGTCACAAGATGGGGTGCCAACTGGCTCATTGACGAAATCCACACTGTAAAAGTTGCAGACTCCAAATCTGACTTCAAACCAGTGACAAGTGGAGTATCACAGGCTTCAGACCTGGGACCTCTCCTGTTTGATATCTACTTCTCTGAAGTACAGGCTAACACAGAAGGCCTCTGGCTAACAAAGTTCGCAGATGACTGCAAACTAGGAGCCATAGTATAGTCCCAAAATGATGTGGACATCCTACAGAAGGGCCTCACTGAGATGCCTGGTGTCAGAGGCATGGCCTCAAGCTCAGTGCCAAAAAGTGCATCGTCATTCCCTTTGGTAAAAAAACTCTGTACCCATGAACTACTGCATAAATGGCAGTCTACTTAATGCCGAATGTGTGATGAGACCTTGGGACCCAGGAGGAGAATAGTCTCTCCTTTGATAATCACATCGCCACATTAGACGGGAAATCCTGTGGCACACCTCATCACAAAAGGGTTCTCATGCAGGAAAAAAGAGGTCATTGTTCCCCTCTACTTGGCACTCAGACCCATTATAGAGTACAACGCCCCTTTTGAAATGTACCTCACAAGACATCAGCAGCTGAAAAGGCCACAGAAGTACCTCACAAAGAGGATTACTGGCCTCAAACATGTACCCTACAGACAGTCACAAAAAACTTCAGCTTATCACCTACTCTGAGGAGATCTCTGCCTAACATATAAAGCTATGTTAAACCCAGAGCTGTTGGACATGCTACACCTTAAGAAATCCCAATCCCTCCGAGCTACACACTCTAGGGACCTAAACCTTGTCACCACAATAAATAAGACATGTTGGAGGGATAGATTCATGTCCCAGAGACTTCCCATACTCTGGAACAAGCTACCCATCTATGTCAAGCAAAGTTCCTTATTAGCACTCTTCAAAAAAAAATCTTGAGTGGATGGGAAATAGGAAATACACCCCTGGGATCACTTCTGTGGCTCTGCTCGACAAGGGCACAGGAAATTAACTTTCTTGGGTGGTGTAAGCCAGGGAACCTTGTTGGCTAGGCTTACTTAGACCCTTGGGCCGATAGGGTCATAGGTAGGTACTAGGCTATGTATGCTGGCATAGCATTCAGACACTGTTGTAGTAGGTTGTGTTTCACCAGAAGTGTACTTTATTTTTTATTGAATTTCTGTTAGTTATATACAAGTAAAATAAGTATACATTGCTAATGACGAAGTGTCTCTGGCTAATATTCACATTACTATGGTACTTTTGGTCTTCAGCAGATCAGTTTGTACAGATTTGCAGTGTACCTGCTTCTTTTATGATATTGCAAGAGGCAGGCTAGGAGTCTCGCTCCTGTTGCCATCTGGGCAAAACTTAGACATGTACATTAAAAGTCTTGTAGCTAGATACATTTGGACTCTGACACAGTGTTGTCTTAACTATTCCACAGGGTTTAACTGCAAGGTGGAGATTGGTGCTACCTCTATCAATAACGTTTGCTGGGTTTCTCTTGATCTGTCTTTTGAATTATTAGTCAGTTTCACTACATTCTGTTTTGATAAATTGCTTTGTATTGCAGTTGTTACCCTAACAAATAGTTTTTCATGCTATGCTTTTTCAGATTTTCAATCTTTATGATCATGAGAGTGTTCCACACTTTATTTTGTTCATACTTACTCGTATGTAAAGTCCATATTGTGTAGTGAAATTATGAAGTACCTTAGACTGCATAGAAGTTGTTTCTTCCTCTGAAGTGTTTCATAATTCAGGTTCCGTTCCACAGTTTATTTTTGTGTCATCCAAGTACTTTTCAACTTTTTCAGTCTTACCTGTTTTAGTGAACACCTCCATTATTTCTGAGAAAATGTACACTCTTACTGGATGCAGCTATGAGTTAGTTATAATGGTAGAAGAAAGCATGTTTTGAGGAGTTTTAAAGGCAGCTAAAAGTTATCAGGTGTGGAGATAATTTGGAAAATCACAGAACAGTATTTCACACAACTTTTTCACACTTCCAGAAATGTACATGAGTGTAAATGTGAAAGCAAAGGTAATATATTATCAAAAAAGGAAATTGGCAGTGACAATACAGCACTTCCTTTTAGGACAGGATGACAGTTTCTGACTACATCTTTCTGAAAGTCACTGATGTGGTCTGCATGTCACTGCTTAATTCAGACATTAGCTTGGTGTGGGATTTTACTGGGTGGTCATAATGAATTTGTACATTTTGCTCAGTCTGAGTTTTATGCATGCTTTAATGCCTTAATGTAATAAAAAATGGTTACCATGTTAGCTTAAACAATATTATTGCCATCTGTGATCATAAAGTGATAGTAATGTTGGAAGGCAGTTTTGAATAGCATCAAACCTCCAGTTCTCTAAGATATTTGCAGCCCTTGAAGTTTGGTTTGACAAGGAGAATAAAATGGTTCCCTGCTTATTACAAAGTACAAGTCTCTATGCCTATTTGGACTGTCATACAAGAGTATAGATCTAGAAGTACAGCCAAAGACTCATCCTCTCTCTCTTTTTTTTAGGACTGTTTGCAACCCCTCTTCTGGCAACTCTGCCTGAGAAAGTACAGACATTTCTAGCACGCCAGGTGCCCTTCCCCAGTAGGTTGGGGAACCCTGAAGAGTATGCACACCTTGTACAGACTATCATTGAGAACCCAATGCTGAATGGAGAGGTCATTCGTCTTGATGGTGCTATCAGGATGCAGCCTTAATGCAGCATGTTGGTTGTGAAAGGTTGAGCTACATGTGTGGTAGAAACTTTTGAATGTAGTAGTGCTTCCCATGGGAAGCCTCAAATTTATTCACTGATAGTATTTTTTGTAATTGATGTTTTTCCTATGTCTTAGAGTTTTGGGATATAAAACAGTACTTAAAATGTTCCTTTCCCTCTCAGGCTTATGAAGACCACATGGCATGATTATGTATATGGTAATAGACAAGAGATCCTTCTGAAAGAGAAAGAAATGATTTCTTATACTGTTTTGAAGGTAGAAATTTAAAGCTGTGTTTCATTTTAATTTATTTGCTTTTCCTCTATGGTAAATGGCACAGTTGCTGCTCAGGCTGCAACATCCAGTACTGAAGCACTTTGCATTATTTCCATATCTTCTAGTCAGTGAACATCAAATAAAAGATTTTACTGTTTTTTCTATGACTTTTTAAGTAATATTTCATTACAGGAAAAATATGTGGAGTCCACTGTCTGAAAAACCCATACTGTGAATGTTTCATTGACCTGTCACTCTTTAATAATGGTAGCTGTTAAACAAAAATGATTAAATAGAAAAATCATTAAAATCTTTACTTCCCACTTATGACTGCTGTTTTGTTTGTAGATATTCCCGCAGATTTAATAAACTTGGTGTAGGCATAGTGTACAGCCTACATGGAAGTTACTGTGGCCATGTATGTGGTTCCCCCTCGGTAGCCACCATGCATGTCAATGATGGGGCATTACTGAGGGAGTGCCGTGGAACACTGTTATTGAATCAGTGTAGGAAGTATGTTGCGGTGTCCGCAGATGAGTAATACACCCCCTGCACTTTTAAAGTGCAGTATATCAATGTAGCATATGTACCAAATTTTATTTAATTTTTTTTGTTTGCACAGCATGTAACAATTGACACGTGTCAGACATCTAAAAATAGAAGCCGGATGCATTTAATTATGAATTCAAAGGTCATGTTTAAACATAGCTGAGTGGGTTAGCACGGTGCAATGCTCAGCAGTGGTTAAATGTGGCGGAGAGGTATATGTAAAGGTATAGCAGCATTCTACATATTCACTTAGCTAAGTGGATAGAGTTACGGCCTCCTGTGCAGTAGGTGCAGGGTTTGAATAAATATAAGGGAAATTAAGCAATCATTTTTGCAAGATAAATTATGCCGATTATTTTAAATCATGATCTGCTACGCTCAGCTAGCACCACTTGGCAGTGCTTGTCACCGCTTGGCTGGTTTGCACACTGCTAAGCAGTGCCAGTTTAAGCACTGCTCAGTTGAACTGAGCTAGTTTGGGTACTGCTAAGTGACGCGCCACACTTGCCAAATGGCGCGTAAGAGCGGGAAAAAGGGCTATATTAAGCTCGGTAGACAGGAATACACAATAACCCGTTGGAGTTCTGTCTCAGAGGGATGCACTGGCAGGTGTTGGAGAGAGTTTGTGCTTTCAGGCGGAGCAGTGAGTCCCTTGAGTCCAGGGTCACGGACAGACTCCTACTGAAAACCTTGAAGACTGGCTCATGCAGGGAGGTTACCGGAGCTCAGAGTATAAAACAGAGGCCTAGGACTGGCTGCCAAGGGACCTCGCCAGTGCAGCTGGTATCCCCCACACAGGTGAGCAGTGTCATCACCACCATGATGACCTGAAAAGTAGGAAGAGGGCTATCTTGGATGCTTGGGTCAAAGAATTCTGGTTGGACAATGTTCCACATATTTGTAAGCATGTTTACCTGTGTGTCACCAATATTTAATCTTGAATGTCTGTTAAACTGGTATGCATATTGGTGTGCTTCTCTCCTAACAGCTGCAGAGGTGAGAGCTTGCAACATGGAGGTGCATGCAGGGCAAATAGCCAGGTTACACTGTGAGTGTGGCGAGTACAGTTGAAGTATCCTATCTATAGTTAAATAAGGTGGAAAAAGATTAGAGCAGGAGTTAGTAGTGTACAAAATATTTGTAATGCAATAACTGTGGAATTACAGCTGCATAATGCCAACTGTTATGCAAGAAAAACTCAAAGTATTCCAGGAACTGCGTGTGCAATACTTGTGGAGCTATTTCTACCCAGTAACAATATATTTTGTACACCTGCGTTATATTTAGTTAACATATAGGTTACCTAGTATATCTGTCACGATTGCATTATATGCATATGTGTTCAACTGTCACTGCAGTGTACTATAACACTGTAGTACTACTACCAGGTTATAGTTTGTTTCCAGGTGAGCTCTAGGTAATTATCAGTCAGTCATATTGCAGCAGTGACTCAGTAGCTCGGTTTGATAAATGCTGCGTGCAAGTACATTTTTACACATACATACCAGTGTTAAAATCCAGTGCTGTGTACTAATAAATATTACTGATTCAGATATTTTATGACCGATATTCTCAACATGGGGACTACTGGTGCATGGTTGTTAGCCTGTATTATGTGTAAATAATTGTTTATTCAGATTTCACAGACTGTTGGTCATTACCACAAATTTGTTATTAATGCATAAAATGAAGGAAAAATGCACACTATTAATAAAATATATTAAAGTAAAATAAATAAAATGTGTACTCTTGGTATGGCTGTATGCCTGGTGTCATGGAAAGTTTGCTGCAGTGAATTACTACATGTGACTCTCACATGTCCCCTGCAGGCACTGCTACTGGATTCCATCCTCATGCTTGCCAGAAGTATTATGGTAGCAGTCACTTATTGATTACAGATATCCTTCTCTCCCCAGGAACTGATGGCAAATAGCTCATATTTTGTTTTTTTTTGTTTTTTTTTCAGATGTCCCAGACTGTTGAAACCATTACCACCAATGTGCTTTTAATGCAGAAAATAAAGGAAATACCTGAAATAGTAACATGTAAAATAAATAAAATGTGTACTCTTGGTATGGCTGTATTCCTGGTGTGTCTTGGAAAGTTTGCTGCTGTCGATTAATACATGTGATGCACATGTCCCCTGCAGTCACTGCTATTGTTTTTTATCCTCATGTCTGCCAAGCAAGGCATGACAGTTGTGTACTCTTTTTACTGTACATATGCATGTCTCTCAAGTGTCATGCTGTCACAGAATGTAGTTAGTGTTGAGTAGTCCCTCTGTCACAGATGTATCATCGACGTGGTTATATGCCAATAGCAAAGTAACAGTACATCAGCCCACAGTACACCATGGTATTTATATAGGCCCGCCCTGATGTGCAAGTGTTCTTTGTAGTTGTGTACCTGCAGGTATTACTGCTTGGCCCATAGTGTCCCATGCAGATAGCTTGAGAGGTATGTACGTGCTACAGCAGCTATAAGACACATTATACATAAAGGACAGACCTTTAAAGTAGGTAACATTACTGTAGTCAACGATATAGCCCATGATGGTATTAATGGACTGTATTTCTCTCTCCTCACCCCTTATCTTCATACATTTGTTATTGTTTTATATAGTTTGTGGTTTACTATTAACATGTGGTGTTCCATAAACTTTTTGTTGGGGCACGTGTTTTATTATTGTTATGTATTACTATGGTTGGATATTGACATATCTTGTTGAATTACCTATTCTGTTGGCCTTGTGCCATGATTGTTATTGGCTTGCTGTTATTATACTGACCTGTTATATATTTTGATTCACATAATATGCATTGAACTATCATGAGGTTATTTGCAATGTTCTGGCATGCTGTCATTACTAAGTGGTTTTGTTCTTAACTCACCTAATTGTATTGGTTTACCTGAATAACCACAGCATGTCAGGGTAGGCTGGTTACTGGTGATCTGCCTACTCTACCTCAGCCGGCCATGGCACCGGGTCTCAGCACATCTGGAACCCAAGCCAGTGTTGCCCTCTGCTGTCCCTGCACCACCTTCAGGTGGAACCACTTCAGGGGACAGGGCCCATTCCCCCCCACCCTCCAGAAGAGGGGGCAGAGGGGGGTTGTCACCCAGGGTCAGCTACCAGCTATGGTGCACAGGATTATTCATGGGAGTTCTGTACCCATGAACTACCCATATAGGCAGCAATCTACTTAACACCGAATGCGTGATAAGAGACCTTGGGACCCAGGTGGACAGTAGTCTCTCCTTTGATGGTCACATTGCCACAGTAGTCAGGAAATCCTTCTACTTAGCAAACGTCATCATAAAAGGGTTCTCATTCAGGAAAAAAAGAGATCATTGTTCCCCTCTACTCGTCACTCATTAGACCCATTATATAGAGTACAACCCCCCTTTTGGAATGTACCTCACAAGACATCTGCAGCAGCTGGAAAGGCCACAGAAGTACCTCACAAAGAGGATTACTGGCCTCAAACAAAACCCCTACACTTACCATTTCAAAAATCTCCAGCTTTATTCCGTAGCATCGCCTACTCCGAGGTGATCTCTGCCTAACATATAAAGCTATGTCAAACCCAGAGCTGTTGGACATGCTACACCTAAAGAAATCCCAATCCCTCCGAGCTACATGCTCTAGGGACCTAAACCTTGTCACCACAATAAACAGGACATGCTGGAGGGATAGATTCCTGTCCCAGAGACTTCCTATATTCTGGAACAAGCTACCCATCTATGTCAAGCAAAGTTCTTAATTAGCACTCTTCAAAAAAAATCTTGAGTGGATGGGAAATAGGAAATACACCCCAGGGATCACTTCTGTGTGTCTGCTGGACAGTGGCACAGGAAAATAACTTTCTTGGGTGGCGTAAGCTATGGTACCTTGCTGGCTAGGCTTACGTAGGCCCTTGGGCCGATAGCCTAGTACCAACCTATAAATAGCACCTGCTCCAGATTGAGGGCAGACTCTACAACCTGGTTGGGCCTGGTGGCCCTGGTGTCCAGCCCTTCAGCACAGCCACCTTCAGAGCGGTGAGGGAGCAGTGCTGACTGTCCAAGGATGGGGATCTCTGTCACACTGCTGCCTTCTGGAGGCACATGCACCTCAGATTCCAAAACACCCTCCTAGTCCAAGTGTTTACCCCCCTTGTGTCGCACACTGCCCCTGTCAGCTGTCTTGTCTGTCTGCAAATGCAATCTCTCCTACCCAACTTACCTCCCCACACATACCTACACCCCTCCCCCAACATTCCATTCTCTCCAAAAAAAAAAAAGTGAGCACCTGTTCCACAAAAAGAAAATATCGCCCCATACATAGCTATCCATTTCGCACACGTGTCCAGCAGACGCAGCTAATTATTACATTCAGTAATGAACACATTTATATTGCCCTCACCCATTTCTCTGTGCTGTGAGACTCCAAATTGTGTAAAACCTGCATAGCTGTTGCTGTACAAGAAATGGAGAGCTGTGGTACTTTCCTGCACAATCCTACCTGCCTTTCAGTATGTTTTCCACCTGCTTGCCACCAATTCACCACTGTCCTAGCACCTCTTTTTCTTTTCTTTAATAATTTTTAGCGCAGGTTTACACTGAGCTAAGAGGTATGCTGCGGAAACCCACTTAAGTGCTTAAAAGTGCCTTAATGGTTTTGTGTGTTTCTCAGTGTTGGGCAGACAGCAAAATAATCACCCCTGCCACGTCTCAACTACAGCATAGTGCATTAGCCCACTAGGCCACTCGGGTGGGAATTGAAACGGGCGTTTCCAGCAAAAAGTACAGATTGCCACTGACAGACTGCAGGTACATATAATGGGAAAAATGGGTGTGTACCTGGGACTGTGATGCAAACACTACACCAGTACACAATCAAATAAATAATAGATATACGTCAGGCCCTGTGATACCAGGCATACCTGTCAACTGTACAGATTGTTGCAGAATGTCCAGAGTTTTGCCTGCTATTTTTGGCCTGGGTTTCATAACCTTGTGCATTACTGGCAAAGTACTGACAAGTCATCAAAGATTGAGGTTCGAACATCATGACAGACAAGTTTAACACTTCATACTCTTCAGAAAACACATGCTAATGCAACACCTGTTCTATCCACATTCTACGTTTGTAAGAGTAACATGTTAAGATTGACCCTATTTTTGGCATTTGTCCCACTTTTAGTTATGGCTTTCTCCAGATGTCTTGCTGTAAGTGGTTGAGAGGTATGATAGAAGGTAATTGTTCCCTTTTATCAACATCTTCAGACATACCTGCTAAGGCAGCAGTGGCAAAGTACATATGTACAACTGGGACCCTGCTGCACAACAACTGCCTTTGAAAGCCATGCATATAATGATGGATGCAGATGTGTGTTGCACACTATGTATGCACATATATCTTCCAAATACACCTGCTACAGCACTGACTCAGTAACCAGTCTGTTAAATTCCTTGTATGTAGTATATTTTGCCACCCACAGTCCTGGGTTCAAATCCACTGTGTTGCACATCAATTACATTCTGGTGGACATCGCAAGTAATGATGCAATTTTAACCCATACAGGTTGCTGCTACTGCATTAACTACTGCCCATGTTTGCAAGTCAAAGGCCTGTAGTTGGGTATGCACTCCACATATTTCTACAGCCAAACTATATGCCACCTACTACCCTGTGATTGGCAATGTTACATAACAGATGTACATTACGCACATGCCTTGATTGGACTGTAAAGGGTACCCTTACCCTGGCTGTGCTGTGATAACACATATGACATTGCTGCTGCATTTACATCTACAGCTTGTTGTCCTCCAAAGAGGTCACACTTCCCCCTGTGTGTCCTAGGCTGCAGCTGCAGCCTGGAACATATGCAGCTGTATGTTGAACTAGCTGCTATAGACCTACCATACCTCAACCCCCTAGAACAAGGGATCCAGGCACAACCGTGCATGAAGGGGGTCACAGGTCCCAGCAACAGGGACATATTTCACAGTTTGCCCCTACAAATCTAGTGAGCTAATAGAATAGCAGCTAGTGCATCAGCATGCATAGTCTGATGGGTATGACATCTCACATTCACATGTCTCCCTCTCTTTACTGACCTCAACCCACAATGTTTACCACTGAACTGCCAGATGATCACAATGTTATGGGACAATAGCCAAACATCTCATACAAAACTGTGGGGCATACCTCAGAAATCTCAACAGCAGACAGTATTTGTACCTGTCCTCTGTGATGTAGTCTCCACACCTAACTAATGACAGTCTCAAAGTCTAAGAAAGGGGCCAAGGCCTTCATGAAAGCCTTAAATATTGCACTGTGGTTTCATGTCATTGGCTAATGAAAGTGCAACCCAGCTGTTTTGGATGCAGGTAGCAAGTCTGAGGCACAGATTGGTGCATAGCCAATTGCCTGTTGGTGAGTGGTACCTACAAAAAGAAATCAACTGCCTATGGGGAACTGGTGTGTATGTTTTGCTCACACAGACAATTGTTTTGTAAGCTATTTTCTGAGGAACACTTCAAAAAAGGAGTACTGCACTCTACCAGGTATGTAGTAGATGTCTCCATGTAATGGCATGCAGATGGTAGGATGCAGGTATGGGGAATAGGGATTACAACAGTAGGCCTGTCATACATCTATGGTATGGACATAGTTGGTGATGCTCCAACAGTTACAGGCAAGCCTCACAACTGTCTCTGCTTTGAGTCATATCCCAGTTCTGCCCCTGTTACTCCCTCTAACAATGGTTAGCTGTTGAAGGAAAGCTAGTGGAATCTGTGTTAGACATAGTGACACTATATAAGCATGTACACTCCTGTAACATCAAATGATGTACTATCATTCACAAGCTCTGTCAATGCCACACAAAAAGTGTTGCCATTCTACAGGTGTCCGTAACTGCTGCTCCTGATGTACCCTGGCTTGGTCACTGTTTTGTACACATTTGTCCCTCGTTGGTTGAGAGCTATGGCTAACATACTTGTCAACCCCCTACAGCAGGGATTCGATCATAGCCAATAAGTAATGGGGGGGGACACAGGTCCAACCTCCGTGACAGGGGATGCATATTGGCCATTCAGTTTAAAATTGTGAATACACTTACAGATTTTACTGTGGCGTACATGTTTTCTGAGGGATCTGGCATGTGACAGCCAGATTCCCTACTGTCTGTCAACCATCAATGAATGGCCGACCATTTTTCAGACATCCACATGTTTGTGCCAAACTGAATACATTCATGAGGCACACGTTCACAGTCTGCAAACATCTGTGTAGTGGGGAGGTGGGATACCTACAGGGAACATGTACTACAGCAGGTTTGCATGGCTGTCTTGTCGTCGTGGCACACTGCTGTTGCTGGACTGTCCCCATATAGTTGCTGTAATATCACACAGCTGTTTATCCGATACTGGCTGTATGACACACTACTGGGAGCTTGCCCATAGGGGACACCACAGTAGACTGCAGTGATGGGTGTAGAAAAACAGTAGAATCTGTCACAGCACACAGGGATAATACCCTGTACTGCTACTGTCCTGGTGATAGTCACACGTAGTGTTGTTGGTACACTGTGGGATAGGACATGTAAGGGAGCAGTAGATGGTACAGGCAGTGTTGCTTGTGCAGAGTCTGTACATAGTGGATGTCCATGTATCTGGACCTGTAATGCATTTCTCACTTAGTGTCCGTCAGGAACAATGTATCACAGGTGGCATCCACCATTCACAGCTGCTGAGAATGCTGTTATCCTGGATGGCCTCAGACTGCATCATCACATTCTGCTGTCGGGGTTGACAACATCATGATCGGCATGCAGCATTGTGGGGAGACCTTGTCAGGCGGTTAACCAAAGTAGACATCTGGACAGAACCTATAAGCAGGTCTGGCACAGAGCCAGATATGCTCAATGCCGCATGTCAAAGGGCAGCTGCTGTGGCCAGAGATTGTGCTGCCACTGGTGGAGGGCCTGCAACAGACCAACCACTCCACAGCCACATAGGAAGTCCTGCCAAACCTGGAATGAGCCACCAGTTCCCAGGCATCCATCACCCCATACATCTGGAGGGGGGGCACCACAGCATACACATCAGAGTAGCATCAAGGTAAGCTTACTTTGTTCACCACTGTAATACTGTATCAGATGTTCTTCGTGTTTCACTGTTGCAGTCATTACATTTGGGGTAATCTGCTGGCAGGTTGCCCTCAGTCAGACAGAATTCCAAAGTCTTTTGTCCTGCGTCAGTTGTCTCCTCTTCCATGACGTCAGGTCATCAGGGGTTTAAAACAAGCAGCCAATGCTATTTTCTTTAGTCTTTCTTGCTGCGCGGTGCCCGAAGCAGAAGCAGTTCACAAGTGACGGTTGGCCAACTCCTGAAATTTTCGAGTTTCAAAACTGAGGTCTTCACTAAAGCCAAGTACCCAGTTGGGGAAACTTTTTTTCTTGCTCCATACTGATGTCCAAAAAAGTTAATTGCATTACTTGTGGGAAGCAAATACCTCATAAGGATTTCCATTTATACTGTATTCCTTGCCTAGGCCCTGATCACAACGTGCCTGGCTGTCTGTTTTGTGCTAGATTCAACCAATGTACTATTAAGCGTCTATATTTTTGCTTCAAAATATTTTGGAAACCGATTTAACTACCCTGAAATGTCGGATAGCAATCGGACTACTGGGATACACAAAAAACGCAAAGAAAAGGACAGACACCGTTGAGGTCCAAAACCGACGAAGCTTTTCCTAAGCCAGACGCCGGTTCACTGGTACTCAGTGAGGTGCTTTTGCAGCCCCTGATACTTGCTACTTTAGAGTTGCAGGCCCCTATCGAGACCCATGTGGAGTCTGGCACACCGTGAGATACTCAAAGTATTGTACCCATGGATGTCTTTCCCTTGGATGGGTCCAGAGCCGCTGAGCAGGCACCGGCTTCTGAGGGTGTATTCAGGCCTCAACATTTTTGTATAAAACAGACGACAGCTGCAAAACCAAAGATAAAAGCAACTTCTAAGGCTAAAAAAAAAATGCATGAGCCACGTGCACAGGCCGCTATGCCTAAAAAACAGATGATCAAAATGGCTGAAGACCTAATTACCTTGATCAGGGGTTCCCAACCCCCTCCTGATGGGCCTAGGCAAGACACTAACTATGAATCTTCAGATCAGGTTTCTATTTCTTCTGATTCCTCTTCTGATCAAGAATTATCTATTCCTCCCTATGAGGATTCTGATAGAGGAATCTATCCCATCTGCATCACCTCCTGAGGGTTATTCATTTGGAGAAACCTTGCATACTTTGAGGGAGCATTTTCACTGGGAGAGTCAAGATTTCTCAGAATCAAAAAGGGGGCTCTGGAATTTCCTTATTCTCCCTCAGCACAGGCCTTTAGCCATACCCCCTGTTTTAGACATTGTGGATGATGTGTTTTCAGAGTCCAGCTTGACTCCTGACTCCTTACCTCCAGCTTCCAGCAAGCCTGACCGAGATTACAGGGTCCCTGACTCTCACAAATGTTTATTTAGAAACCCTGCTGCTGACCCTGAAACTATTTCACGGGGTCCAAAGGGAGTTGAGGCCTCAACAGCAAAAAATCCTACCCCCTCTGACAGAGATTCAAGGGCACTGGATAGATGGGGAAAGAAAGTTTATACATCTGAAACCTTGGCAATTAGGGCCTTAAACTGCCAGTTTCATATGCTCCAGTATCAACAGCATGTTATGGGACTGCTGAAAAAGAAAATGTTGATTTCTGAATGTGCAGAAAATAAAGAATTGCAGCAATTATTGCATGCAGCTGAACAAGTTGGAAAGCATACTTTGCAATGTGGTTTTGATTCCTTAGATGCCTCCTGCAGGGCTACAGTTACTGGATCTGTGATTAGGAGGCTTGTCTGGCTAAAAGAGCAAAATTTGCTTGATCATGTTGAAGCTAAATTACTGGATGCACCTTTACAGCATGATACTCTGTTTGGTATTAAGGCAGAAGAGGTTTTAAAGAAAATGGAAGACAAAGCCAAGTCTATGCAGACTGTAAAAGACTTCTTACAAGTGCAGCCGCCAAGATTCAGACACTGGCCTACAAAAAATTGGTCCTTTCCTGTGTCCGACAGAGCTCAAAGGGGCAAATCCAGACACACCCTAAAGGTTCTAGATACCAGGCACAAGATTCTTACAGGTCAAAGCAATGGGGTGCTTCTGCCTCCAAAACTGGAGGAGATAAAGTGCAACCCTACAGAAAACAGTCCCAATGACTTCCCTCTGCCATCACCAAGCACTTAACTTTTGCCAGCACCCTAAGGGGGAAAATTAGCACTTTTTGCTCAAAATTGGCAATTAACCCGACAAGTGGGTGCTAAACATAGTATCACAGGGATACAGATTCCATTTCCATACTCTCCCAATGGCAAACGGTTGGCCGGATCTGCCAAAAAAATCAATGGGCAGAGGCACAGAAACAGGTTACGTCCCTTATGGATATGGGGGCTATTCAGCCAGTACCTGAGCAGGAAAAAGGACAAGTTTTTTTTTACTCGACTGTTCTTGGTACCCAGAAAGGACAAGGCCTGGAGGCCAATACTGGATTTATCAATTTTGAACACATTCTTGGACATTCCAAAATTCAAAATGCTAACTTTGCAGCAGCTTCTGCCCATGCTGGGCAAGAATGCTTGGCTGGTGACATTAGACATGAGGCATATCTGCATGTCCCAATAAGGGAATCGTGCAGAAGATGCCTCCATTTCAAGGCTGGCTTAATGCATTACCAATTCTCTTCACTGCCCTTTGGCTTATCTACTGCGCCCATGGTCTTTACAAAGTGCTTGGCACCAATAATTGCTTTCTGCAGACCAAGTAAGGATATATTTGTATACTTATTTGACGACTGTCTCATTCAAGCAGAGAGCAATGACATTCTTCTTCAGCACCTGGCGTTTGTGAAAAGGCTTCTAACATGCCTAGGGTACACAACTGCTACCCTCTCAAAAGATGACATTCCTGGGTGCAAGCTTGAATACAACTGCCCAAACGGCTTTCCTCATGCCAGACAAAGGCAACTGACTACTTCAAACTGATTGCAACAAAAACCCAGTTATCTGCAAGACAAATTCTGCAGGCTTTGGGGTTCATGGCATCCTACTGATTCCATATGCAAGACTCTGCATATGAGGAAACTTCAATAGTACCTAAAAAAATTTATGGAGTCAACATTGTCAGTCTGGAAACAATGATTCCTCTCATTCCCTGCCTACAACAGGAGTTTATATGGTGGGGGGCAAAGGCATGTCACCAAAGCATGAAATGGGCCTTCACTCTACCCCCTGCCAGCCAAACCTTAACAGACTCATCAGATTATGCATGGGGGGCCCACCTGGTGGGAAGATGTATTCAGGGCATATGGACCCCAAAACAAATGCATCTGCATCTCAACCAAAAAGAGATGTTAGCTGTTCAAAATTCCCTGACAGCCTTCAAGGACTTACTTCATCCAGGGCAACTGCTGATAAGATGGACAACACTATGGTTATGTGGTATATATATATAAGTAGGGGTTCACACACTTGTACCCCCTTTGCAGACTAGCCATGGCACTGTGCGACACAACTTTGACTTACCAAGTACATCTTCAAGCTCAATTCCTGCCTGGAAAACTAACTACTCTGGCAGACGATTTAAGCAGAAACCTTATGGACCCTCATGAGTGGAAACTAGATCCAAAAGTCTTCAACATGATAACAAAGAAATGGTGGAGCCCGGATATAGATCTATTTGCCTCCCCTCAAAATTACCAATTGAAAAGATTCTGCACAAGGACTTATCAAAAACCTATCAGTTTACGCCTTTCCTCCTCTGCCTCTTCTTCCCAAGGTCCTACTAAAAGTCAGACAAGAGAAACCAAAGATGATACTAATTGCACCGGACTGGCCCCGCCAATACTGGTACCCAATCCTAAGGAACTTGTCTCAATACCCAGCTTGGACCTTACCTCAAAGACCTCAATTACTGTCCCAGCAAAACAATCAGATCCTGCACAATCCGCTCCAAACACTGAACCTGGCAGCATGGCTGATCATGTAGTTATGCAAACAACACCTCTCAGTAAAGCTGTGATGGATGTCACTTTGGAAGACAGAAGGCCTAGTACTAGAAAATCTCATGCTGATAAATGGAAGAGATTCTGTGCTTGGAATCGAGCACAAGGAACTGATACAGCAAAACCAAATATTCCTTAGATATTACAATACTTGACTGGGATGCTTGACAAAGGCCTTTCTCAACAAAAATCCATGCCTCTGCCATTTCAGCTCATTACAATACAGAGCCACCAATCTTTTCTCATCCTTTACTAAAGCAGTATCTTGGAGGAGCCAAAAATTTAAGGCCTCCCAGAAGATCACCAATACCTGCATGGGACCTCAGTTATGTGTTGGAAAAGGTCCCCCTGCTCTCCATTTGAACCAGCTACTACTGCAGATCTAAAGCTCTTATCATGGAAAACGGTTCTGCTCCTAGCAATTTCAGCAAGAAGAGTCTCCTAGCTACAGGCCCTCATGACTGGAGCCTTTTATCATATTTTACCCAGACAGGGTGTCTCTGAGGACCAATCCTTCATTTATGCCTAAGGTGGTTTCCAGTGTGGCTCTTCATAGGTTCATACTAGGCTATCTGCCCAAGGGCATTTATAAGCCTAGCCCATAGTTATGTGGCTTTCGCCACCCCTTTAGTTTGAATAAAAACTATGCCTATCATTTTGCTGTGCCTCTGTCAAGCAGTGACGCTGAAGTAATCCCTGGGGTATATCTGCAATCTCCCATCCATTGGTCAAGATTCCTCTTGAACAAGGCCAGAGAGGTGCTCTGCCTCACATGTACCGGGATTTTGTTCCACAGCATAGGGAGTCTCTGGGTGATGAATCTGTCCCTCCAGCACGTTCTATTTATAACCGTGTCAAGGTTTAAGTCTCCGCCCTTGTGGTTCTGAGGGATCTAGATTTTTGAGGTGAAGCATATTCATCAAATCTGGGTTTGACATGGCCTTATATGTCAGGCACAGGTCACCTCTGAGCAAGCGGTATGAGACTGAATAGAGCTGGAGTTCTTTCAGTCGGGCAGCATAAGACATATTTTGAGACCCTTTATCCTTTTGGTGAGGAACTTTTGGGGCCTTTCAAGCTGCAGCAGGTGTCTGGTCAGATACATTCGAACGGGCATTGTACTCAATCATAGGTCTAATAAGTGATGAGTACAGGGGACGATGACCTCCCTTGATCTAGATGTGAATCCCTTCATGATCAGGTGGGTGATATAGAAGGTTTTCCTAACTACTTTAGCAACATGAGTGTCAAACGAAGGCTACTGTCAACCTGGGTCCCCAGATCTCTGATGACTTTTCTGTGCTCAGTGGATTGCCACCTATATGGTAGCTAGGGGTAGCCTTGTTTTTCCCAAAGGGTATGACTATGCATTTTTGGCGTTTAACTTCAGGCCATGGCTCTGGCACCAGTTATCCATTTCTGTGAGGCCCTTCTGGAGGATATCTGTGTCAGATGTGTTTTCGACTATGGCCCAGTTTGCAGTCATCTGCAAACTTTGTCAGCCATAACCCTCCTGTGTTTGCTTGTACTTCAGAAAAGTAGATGCCGAACAAGAGTGGACCCAGGACTGAGCCCTGTGGGACACCACTTGTGACAGGCTTTGAGTCTGACATGGCTCCAGCAACTCTGACCCTGTGGGTTCTGTCACTTAGCCAGTTTGCAACCCATCTTGTGATGTATGGGTTTACATTCAAGCTGATGAGTTTTTCGATGATACCTGAGTGGGGTATTGTGTCGAAGGCCTTTGCCAGGTCGAGGTAGGCTGTATGGACTGCCTTTCCCTCATCAATGGCCTTGGTGACTGTCTCGAAAAAGTCAACCAAGTTTAAGAGGCAGGATCTGCCTTTGACAAAGCCAAACTGAGTTGGATCCAAACTATTCATCTGCCAACCTTCATCTGCCAACTATTCATCTGCCAACCTTTTATCCAAACCCGCAGAACAAAGGGGAGAGAATTCTGCATTCCTTGGACGTACACAGACATCTAAGATTCTACTTGAGCAGAACTAAAGCTCTAGGAAAAACTGAGCAATTACTAGTGACATATGCTGCAGGATCAGAAGGAAAGGCTATTTTAAAGTGGATAAGCCACTGCATTAGTTTCTACTATTTACACCATGGCAAACCTGTACCCAAGGGCATTAGGTCTCATTCTACCAGAGCTGCAGCTACTTCAGCAGTCTTTCTTAGAGGAGTACCAACCAAAGACATTCTAGAGGCTGCTACTTGGAGTTCTGTTCACACCTTTACAAAGCATTATCATTTGCCTCTCTCAGTCTAGGGCAGGCTTTGCCACTGCAGTTCTGCAGGGCCTTATAGCGGCCCCTAATGCTGTTTAGCTCCAGCCTCCCATCCATAGCTTTGGGATTCTACCCAAATGTAATAACTGCAACAGTGAAACACTAAGAACATATTACAGTTGTGTACACTTACCATAAATGTAGATGTTCGAGTGTATTCACTGTTGCAGTCCAGGTTACTGGCCCGCCATCCCCCTTTCATTCCGGAGTTTATCTTTCCTTCACTATCTCCTACCAACCTATGTGGTGTATTTGCTTGTAGATGAAGGTAAAGTTTGTATTGTTGCATGTATTTATAGTTTATATATACATATACATATATATATATATATATATATATATATAATTTGCTACCTTTTGGGGGGCACCTGACATCTGGGGCAAGAAAAACTAAAGAAAATGACGTCGGCTGCTTGTTTTATACCCCTGACCACCTGACATCATGGAAGAGGAGACTGCAACCAACACAGGACCCAAGACTTTGGAATTCAGGCCGACTGAGGGCAACCTGCCAGCAGATTACCCCAAATGTAATGACTGCAACAGTGAATACACTAACAGCTACATTTATGGTAAGTGTACACAACTGTACTTTATTGTGGCAGGCTTTGCTTACCAGTGCAAGAGTGTTAGGTGTGTCTGCATTTGGGGGGGGGGGGGGAGTCGTTTTAATGCACAGTTGTGCACACTTAAAATATCAGCAATGTAGGCAGTATAACATTAGGTACTGTACATGTGGATGTATACCTATATTATTGTCTGACAGTCCAACATGTGGTATTTCTCACAATCCCTGTCCCTCACATTTCCATAGGTACATCAGGTGTGGCCAGATTCTGTTGTCCTATATCTGGTAAGTGTGATACCATTGTGTTAATGTCATGTGTACCATATGAACATCAAGGCCTGCCATTTAGCCCAAGGCACAACTGCTATGCTTAGCCCGAGTGGAATAGTTGTAGGTTTCATATTGGAGCAGTTGACTAAAGTGCATACAGTGGATAATCACAGCTGTGTATTTGTACAAACACTAACACATTTGCAGTTATAGTCGTGAAGAAGTATGCAGCCTGCCATACAGGAGGCAGTGACCCCAGATGCCTGTTTACTCACTATAGGGAGATGTACATACCTGCAGCAGTGATGCTACAGTAGGCATATCATTCTCCGGATAGGTGGACTGGGTATTGTGCAGTAAGAACCTCCGCTTTAGCCGGCTAAAATCTAGTTGTATTCAACTGGATGCATCAGAGAATTGAGTACCTGTTTATCTGCACTTTTTTCAAATACAGTATTTAAATTGATTTAATTGCGTTGCATGAATATTAACTGAATTGGAAGTTTTGACTCTCTTCTTCAGTTAGTTTTCCCACCCACCCTCACTGTTTCTGTTTTGGTGTTAATCTTAATGGCTTTGAAACTGCCCGCCCCTCTTGTAAATTTGTGTTTGGATACTCCTCCTGGGCCCATCTCATTTGCTCACTCAACTGACTGCAGTGAGATCATATTCTGATTTCAGGCACTCCTACTGTGTACAAAGAGAGCATCTGGGAAAGCGAACAAAAAAAAAATAAAAAATTTAAGCTTGTTTCCTGCCTTTCCTGTTAAGTAGTCTAGACTGTTTGTAGGCTTCTGAGCCCCCAAGCCCTTTTGTGTTGGAGGGAAGCCTTCTAGCTTAGTTTTGTTTCTTATAACTGGCCGGTTTTCTAGTTTCAGCACTCAAATCTGTTTCTTTGAACTCAGCACTTGTTCAGAACTCGTAAGCACTATATAATCTGCAAATTACTACAACACTCAACTTTCCTCACTTGTCTAGAGGAAAGCAGTTTTTAGTACTTAATAAATAAGCACCTATCCAGGCATGTCTAAGGGTCAGCTCCCAGTGATTTCTCCTGTCTCCCTGATGAATCTGGGCATCTTGGGGCAATGCAGCAATTGCCTTATGTACACAGAAAACCCTCTCCTCCTACCACCCAACACTAGAACCTGTGAAAGATGCACTTATATAGCCAAACTGGAAGCAAAGCTCTCTTCACCCAAGACTGGACTAGATAGTCAAGAGGAGAAGGTAAACACTTGCACGACACCACACTCATTACATAGTCCCTCAAAACCTACACCACCAAAACACACCCATAGAAACACAAAACACACACCTACATTCACGGAGGCTCTCAATAAATACCTGCCCAAGCATCAGGGACATCAAAAGCATAAACGCAAGCAAACTCCACCCTCAACACAACCCAAATGGCACATAGCCCACAAACTCAGTGTGCCACTCAACCACAGCCCATAAGGCATAACAACATACCCAACACTCTAGTCATAGGTGACTCTATAGTCAGGCACACTGATGTTCCACTCACTAGACTAAACAAGGAGAAAGTTACTGTCAGCTGCCTGTCGGGTGCCAGGATCCGCCACATAACGCATGCACTCAGGTCACTCCACAATAAGTACAAACATGACACTGTCATTGTCCATGTTGGAGTGAATGACCTGAGACGTACCTCCCTGAACTACATGAAAAGAGACATGGAGGAGCTCTCCGATCTTGTATCCCAGGCAGGTGTGACCCTAACCCTGAGTAGCATCCTGCCATCACCCAGAATGATACCACAGTACAAGGACAAAATGATTGACTTCAATTGGCTAAGCTTCTGGTGTCTTTCTAAGGGGATCCAGTATTTGTTTGCCTGGGATGACATGATTGACGGACCACGGTGCTTTGCCAGAGATGGCCTGCAGCTGTCACCTTTAGGATTCCGGATACTGGCTAAGGCTCTTGCCACCCCTATAGTGCCTTTTTTAGGCAAAGTTCAAATGACAAAGTCATCACCGTAACAGGTACAAGCGAGAAAAATCTGAGGGTAATGCTATTCAATGCTAGAAGTCTAAACCTCAAAATGCACTCACTCAAGGCGCTCCTTAAAATGGAGAACATTGACATCTGTGCAGTGACAGAGACCTGGTTCAAAGCTCCAGAGAGCACCCCTGCATCACCAGGCTACAATCCATACCACACCTTTCGGCCACCTAGCCCAGAACGAAGCACTAAAGGTGGAGGTGTGTCCATATTCATTAAGGATATCCACACCTCCAGGCTAGTTGCACAGCATAATGCATCCGAGATTATCCAAGTGCAACTAACTCTGGGCAAGACCGCAATCCAAATTGTAGCTTGCTACAGACTCCCCACCATGCCCCAGGATTCCCACTCCTCATTTCTTGATACACTGGAAAGTATTAGGGTACAACCCAACACCCTAATAATGGGCGATTTCAACTACCCCACCATTAACTGGGAAAACTTCTCATGTACCAACTCTTTTGCTCAACGTTTTCTAGAATTCATAAATTCCAACGCCTTGGATCAACTTATTCACACCCCCACCAGGGGCAGCAATATCCTAGACCTGGTCATTACCAACATGGGAAACCGGTGTTCCACACCAGAGGTCAATTCCTCGTTGGTCAGATCCGACCACAAGCTAATCAGCCTAGACATCCACAAACCACCCCCACCCCCAATTAGGGAAACCATCATAAAAATCTTCTCCAAAGCCAACTTCACACTTCTTAAGACACTAGTGGCAAATTTCACGACACCCATGCAGATGGACAATAGAGGTATGACTGCTGAATCCTACACAAATGCACTTTATAAGCACTTACATGAGTGCATGGATCATGCTATCCCTAATAGAACCAAGATGTTATCCTCCAAAAAAAGGAAGCCAATCTGGTGGTCCTCTGCCATAAACAAACTCTACAACAGAAAGAATCTGTTGCAAAAAAGAGTAAAATCCCATGACTGGAGGAACTCCCTGATCAACCTCAGTAAGAAGCTGAGATCCCTCATAAAATCCTTCAAAGCTAGTTACAAAAACAAAATTGCCACTGACTCTAAAGACAACCACAAAGCATTCTGTAGCTATGTCAAGAATCTCAATGGGAACACTCAGAACTGCTCTGAGTTACAGCACAATGGAGCTAAATATACAGAACCAACTGATATTGCCAACATCCTAGCAGATAGGTTCAGTGCTAACTTTACCCCCCTCTCACCCCCTAGAGGGCCCATCTCTATACCGGAAGAATGCAAAGTTCCTATAATCACGGCTGCACAGGTAAAAAAAAAAAACACTATCCAAAGCCAAGAACACAGCATCCATGGGACCTGACAATATCCCAGGCTGCATTCTACATGAACTACAGAATGAACTGGCACCCTACCCAAGTACCATGTTCAAATCATAGCCTCACCTCAGGCTTTGTACCCACTGAATGGCACACCACGACGGTTATCCCACTCCACAAAGGTGGAGCCACGACAGACCTCGGGAACTACCGCCCCATTAGCCTGATGAGCCTGGTCTGCAAGGCCATGGAACATATAATCATGGAACTCATAAACAAAGACATTGGTAATCTCCAAACTCTGGACCCTACCCAGTTTGGATTTGTAAAAGGCAGATCAAGTCTCCTAAACCTGATTGACTTCTTTGAAGCAGTCACCAAAGCCATAGATGAGGGTAAAATGGTTCACACAGCTTATCTAGATCTCACCAAGGCATTCGACACCAACCCCCACTCTGGAATTATAGATAAGCTCACTAAACTAGGTGTAAATCCCTATGTCACAAGATGGGTTGCCAATTGGCTCACGGACAGAACCCACACTGTGAAAGTAGCGGATTCCAAATCAGACTTCAGACCAGTGACAAGTGGAGTACCACAGGGTTCAGTCCTGGGTCCTCTCCTGTTTGGTATCTACTTCTCTGAAGTGCAGGCCAACACAGAAGGTCTTTGGCTAACAAAGTTTGCAGATGACTGCAAACTAGGAGCCATAATCGAAACTCCTAACGATGTGGACAAACTACAAAAGGGCCTCACTGAGACAGATACCTGGTGTCAAAGCCATGGCCTGAAGCTCAATGCCAAAAAGTGTATAGTCATCTCCTTTGGTAAAAACTCTGTACCCATGAACTACCACATAGCTGGTAGTCTACTTAATGCCGAAAATGTGATGAGACCTTGGGACACAGGTGGACAGTAGTCTCTCCTTTGATAATCACATTGCCACAGTGGTCAGGAAATCCTATGTGGCTCATCTCATCACAAAAGGATTCTCATCCAGAAAAAAAGAGGTCATTGTTCCCCTCTACTCATCACTCATTAGACCCATTATAGAGTACAATGCCCCTTTTGGTATGTACCTCACAAGACATCTACAACAACTGGAAAGACCACAGAAATACCTCACAAAGAGGATTACTGGCCTCAAACAGATGCCCTACGGAGACTGTCTCAAATAACTACAGCTTTACTCCATCGCATATCACCTACTGATCTCTGCCTAACATACAAAGCTATGTCAAACCCAGAGCTGTTGGACATGCTCCACTTAAAGAAATCCCAATCCCTCTGAGCTACACGCTCTAGGGACCTAAACCTTGTCCCCACAATAAACAGAACATGCTGGAGGGATAGATTCCTATCCCAGTGACTTCCCATACTCTGGAACAGACTACCTATCTATATCCAACAGAGCTCCTCATTAGCACTCTTCAAGAAAAATCTTGATTGGATGGGAAATGGGAAATTCACCCCAGGGATCACTTCTGTGGCTCTGCTCGACAGGGGCACAGGAAAATAATTTTCTTGGGTGGCGAAAGCCAGGGTACATTTTTTTGGCTAGGCTTATATAGGCCCTAGGGCCAATAGCCTAGTACCTACCTATGAACCTATGTTCTTCGTGTTTCACTGTTGCAGTCATTACATTTGGGTTATCTGCTTACAGGTAGCCCTCAGTCAACCTGATTAACAAAGTCTTGGGTCCTGCGTCGGTTTCTGTTCCTTCTTCCATGACGTCAGGTCGTCAGTGGTGTAAAACATGCAGCCAACGCCATTACATCAGTCTTTCTTGCCGTGCAGTGCCTGAAGCAGTTTGCAAGTGCCGGTCGGCCGACTCATGAAATTTTCAGTTTTGAGTTTCAGAACCAAAGTCTTCAAGCTAAGTACCCCATTGGGGAAAATTTTTCTTGCTCCTTACCGATGTCAGTAAAAGTTAATAATTGCTTTACCTGTGGAAAGGAAATACCTCAAGGATTTTCATTCATACTGTATTCCTTGTCTAGGCCCAGACCACAACGTACCTTGCTGTCAGTTTTGTGCTTTATTTAATCAGCGCACTATCACTCAGTATATTTTCACCTCTAAATATTTTGGTTCTCTGTTTAATTATCCAGAGATGTCAGTTAGCTATCCAACTACCGGAATTCTGAAAAAATGCAGACACAGGCTGCCGAGGTCAAAAACTGCCGACGATGCTTCTCCTAAGCCAGTCACCAGTACTTAGTGATGTGCTTTTGCAGCCCCTGATACCAGCTACTTCTGATTTGCAGGCCTCTACTGAGACCCATTCAGAGTCCAGTATGCCGCGAGATGCTTCAACTATGGAACCCGCGGATGTCTCTACCTTGGATGGGTCCAGAGCTGTTGCGTGAGGGTGTATTCAGGCCTACAGACTTGCATATTAAACTAATGCCTCCTCCTCTTGTGCCTAAATCTTGAACCATGCCCAAAACACCAATGCCCAGGCCACATGCTCAGGCCTCTATGCCTAAAAAACAAATGATAAGAATGGCTGAAGATCTAGTAACTCTAATCAGGGGTAGCCACCCCCCCCCCTTTCCTAAGAGGCCTAGGACTGAAGTGGTTTATGAATCTTCTTAACAGGATTCTGTTTTTTCTGATGATCTGGATTTGCCCTTGTCTATTTATGAGGATTCTGATGCAGAGGACTCCATTCCCTCTGCTTCCCCTCCAGAGGATTTTTCTTTTGGGGGAAACCTTACATACTCTAAGGGAGCATTTTTCTGATTCAAAAAAGAGGCTTGGGGATTTCTTCTACCTCAGCATAAGTCTTTAGCTATTCCTCCTGTACCAGACATTGTTGATGCTTTTTCAGAATCTAGTTTGGCTCCTGATTCCTTGCCTCTTGCTGCCAGAAAAGCAGACTGATACTACAGGGTCCCTGAGTCACCCAAGTTCCTTTTTAAAAATCCTATTGCATATCCAGTGACTATTTCACAGGGGCCCAAGGGCATTAAGGCTTCTACTGCTAAAAATCCTACCCCTTCTGATACGGACTCCAGGGCGCTGGATAGATGGGGTAAGAAGGTTTACACTTCTGCAACCTTGGCCATTAGGGCTTTAACCTGCCAGTTTCATATGTTAAAGTATCAGCAACATGTTATTGGATTGCTTAAACAGAAAATGATGATTCCTGACTGTGTGGAAAATAAAGAATTGCAGGATTTAATGCATTCTGCTGAAAAAGTTGGAAAACATACATTGCAATGTGATTTTGATTCGTTAGAGGCCTCTTGCAGGGCCACTGTTACTGGGTCTGTGCTCAGAAGGCATGTTTGGCTTAAGGAGCAATTTTTGCCTGATCATGTTAAAGCTAAATTGTTGGATGCTCCCTTGAATCAGGACCGCCTGTTTGGCAACAAGGCTAAGGAAGTTGTTAAAAAGATGGAAGATAAAGCTAAATCTATGCAAACTGTTAGATTTCTTACAAGTTCAGCCTCCTAGATTTAGTAGGCACTGGCCCTCTAAGAATTGGTCCTTTCTGGCTCCTTCCAGGTCTTCTCAAGCCAAACCCAGACACAGCAAAAAACCCAGGTTTCAGTCCCAGGGGGCACACAGGACTAAGCAGTGGGGGCCATCCACTTCCAAATCTGGGAGTAATAAGACTCCCCCCTATGGTAAACTGTCTCAATAACTTCCTTTTAAAACCTCCAAGCACTTATCAACTGACTGCCTCTTTGCAGGGGAAAGATTGCTCTTCATCCAAAAAACTGGGAACTCATTACCAAGGACAAATGGGTTTTAAATATAGTGTTCCAGGGATACAGGTTTCACTTCCACGCGTTGCCAACTCCAAGCGGGTGACCGAACCTACCCCCAAATAAGTGGGCAGAGGCCCAAAAACAAGTACTTTCTCTCTTAAGCAAAGGTGCTATTCAACTGGTACCAGAAGAGGAAAAGGGACAAGGTTTCTACTCGAGACTTTTCCTGGTACCCAGAAAAGACCATTCATGGTGTCCTATCCTGGACCTTTCTACTCTAAATACCTTTTTGGAGAAAAATTCAGGATGCTGACTCTTCAATTACTTCCTATGCTAGACAAAGATGCCTTGTTGGCAACACTAGATTTAAAAGAAGCATACCTGCACATCCCAATCAGTGAATCTTGCAGAAGATACCTGCACTTCAAAGCAGGCTACATGCACTATCAGTTCTCTGCACTGCCCATTGACTTATCTACTGCGCCCAAGGTATTCACAAAGTGCCTAGCTCCAGTTATTGCATTTTGCAGGCAAAGAAATATTCAAATATACCCATACCTGGATGACTGTGTAATTCAGGCAGAAAGCCAGAACATACTTTTGAATAATTTGGCCTTTGTACAGCAGGGTTCTGACTTGTCTGGGGTGCACCATAAATGAAAAGAAATCACACCTGGTACCCTGTCAACAAATTATATTCCTGGGAGCAAGCTTGAATACAACTTCCCAGATGGCCTACCTCACGCCAGAGAAACAACTTCATTTGACAACCTACTTCAAACAAGTGGCCACAAAAACCCTGCTCTCTGCAAAACAAATTCTTCTAATTCCATATGCAAGACTGCATATGAGGAAACTACAGTGGTATCTAAAAAGCCTATGGTGTCAACATTCTCGGGATCTAGAAGAAATTATTCCTGTCATACCTTGCCTATGCCTAGAGTTCCTTTGGTGGGCAGAGGCCTGCCACCAAAACAAGGGACTACCCTTCACTCCACCCCCTGCTGCCCAAACCTTCCCCAGAACTACCAATTGGACAATTTTTGCACAAGGACTCCCCACAAACAAGCCTGGAAAGTGGATGCTCTGTCCTTCAGCTGGAAACCTATTAGTCTATGCCTTCCCGCCTCTGCCTCTGCTCTCCAAAGTACTACTAAAAAGCAAACAGGAAAAACCAACGATGATTTTGATTGCTCCAGACTGGCCACACCAATACTGGTATCCCCTCCTGCGCAGTGTCATGGTTACCCCCATGGCACCTGCCTCAGACTCCTTCCCTGTTGTCTCAGCAGGAGAACCAGATTCTGCACCTTCAGCTTCCAACATTGAACCTTGCAGCCTGGCTAATTACATAATCTCTCCTTTACCACCCCTCAGTAAACCTGGGATGGATATCATTTTAGAGGCAAGGAGGCCTAGCACTAGAAAATCCTATGCTGAAAAATGGAAAAGATTCTATGCCTGGAACCAATTTCAAGGGATGAGCACAGCAGTGCCCAATTTACCTCAAGTTTTACAGTACTTAACTGAGATGCTTCAGAAGGGCCTGCCTTTTTCCTCCATTAAAATCCATGTCTCTGCCATTTCAGCTCATAACACAGAACCCCCCCTATTCTCTCACCCACTTCTCAAGCAGTTCCTCAGAGGGGCCAGAAATTGAGACCACCCAGGAGAGCTCCTATCCCAGCCTGGGACCATAACTTTGTTTTGGAGAAACTCACTCTACCTCCTTTCAAGCCAGCTGCTACTGCAGACTTACATTTTTTTTCTTGGAAAACAGCTTTCCTTTTAGCAATCACTTCAGCTGGAAGGGTATCTGAATTATAGGCCCTTTTGGCTGTGGAGCCTTTCATCATCTTTCATGCGGACAGGGTATCCCTCAGAACCAATCCATCCTTCATGCCCAAGGTGGTATCCAGTGTGGCTCTTAATCAGTCCATTCATTTGCCAACCTTCTTTCCCAATCCACAGAACAAAGGGGAATGGATACTGCATTCCTTAGATGTGCACAGACAACTCAGATTCTACTTGGATAGGACTAAACCTCAAAGGAAATCTGAACTGCTGCTGGTAGCATTTGCTGCAGGGGCAAGAGGGGAAGGCTATTTCAAAGCAAACCATTTCTAAATGGATAAGCCATTGCATTCATTTCTGCTATAAGCACCATGGAAAACCTATCACCCAGGGGATCAGACCTCACTCCACCAGGGCTGCATCTACCTCTACAGCCTTTATCAGAGGCGTTCCTACCAGGAACATCCTAGAAGCTGCTACCTGGAGTTCTGTACATACTTTCACCAAGCATCATCATTTGCCAATTTTCTCTAAATCCAGGGCTGGCTTTGCCACTGCAGTCTTGCAGGGCCTTATAGCTGGTCCTAACACTATCTAAGTTCCTCCTCCCAACCAAAGTTTTTGAATCTACCCAAATGTAATGGCTGCAACAGTGAGACACGAAGAACATGGTACACTTACCATAAATGTAAATGTTCGAGTATATTCACTGTTGCAGTCCTGGTTACCCCCCCCCCCCTCCAGCCCCCTAACTTATTTTGGCTATATCTCTACTTTCCTTTACTATGCTTAAAAGCCTTTTTGATGTATTTGATTTTTTGTTGGAGGTATGTCATTGTACTTTTTATACTTATTTGCTCCCCATTAGGAGGGCACCTGACATCTGGGGCAAGAAAATGTAATGGCGTTGGCTGCATGTTTTATACCCCTGACATCATGGAAGAAGGGACAGCAACAGATGCAGGACCCAAGACTTTGTTAATCAGGCCGACTGAGGGCTACCTGCAAGCAGATAACCCAAATGTAATGACTGCAACAGTGAATACACACTAACATCTACATTTTATGGTAAGTGTACACAACTCTACTTTCTATCACATACACTGTCATATTGCTTACCCCACAGGTGTAGTGTACTGCCAACATTCATTAGATGTAGCTGATGAGTGTAGACATTGGCCATAGCAAGACAGCTGGCGAGGTTCCACATAGGCAGATTGACAGGGTTGCTCAGGGGGGACTGCTGTCCATCCACCTCCTGTCACAGGTGTCACATCACTGGTCATTCAGCATGTGTTTGGGCCATCATGGAGGCACAGACACATCACATATCGAATGCAACACCACACAGAAGCTTATGGTCATGCATGCGGCACAGTCTGACATCCATGACTGCCTCCATCGCTGGGTGATGCCACAGATCATTTCACTGATCATAATGGTAATTTTTTTTACATCCAGAACAATAGAGACCTCCCAATTTTCTGCACACTCCAATGAGTTCAGGAACTCTGCACAGGAGTTCTACTTTTGAGACAAAATTACAAACTGGACAGCAGGCCAGAGATACAGGAAGACCCCGACGGAAATGCAACCTTCACCGTTGAATGCATCCATGGTTTTGGAATCTCAATCACTGGGCAGAATTATTATTTTACATTTGTTGACCAGGAATGTCTGACTGGACACAGGTCCATTTTCAGTGGAGGCCCGGGGAGAAAAGCTCCACAAATTAAAATATTACAGACCTAGTTACAGATGAAGAATCCTAGCAATTAAAATATTACAAAGTTACAGATGAAGAACATAGTACATTCAGTAGATAACTAGCATTTGTTCTATCCATGAAGTCATAGCAGATATTAACAACTGTTACAATAATAAGTTACTTCCATGCCTATCTTCTTATTATATGGCAGTATCGGAGCTTGCTGTAATCAAAGGTAGTTTGTGGGGTGGAAGAAAGGTAGAGGGTAGATGGAATGGGAGAAGTTAGAGGGGAGAGTTACAAGGGCATAACCAGCCTGTTTTTAGGTGCGCTTTAAGTAAAGCTTTGAAGTGGGTGCATGATGGTAGAGAGGTTATTGTGGGTGGGTGTTCCATAATTTGGCTATAGCGCTGGAGAATAGTGCTTCTCCAGCAGTGTTATTGGCTCTAGTAACCTGTAATTGATTTTTGTTGCTGGATCGTAGTGGTCTAGTGGTGATATAGGGTTGGAGTAGATACTGGAGGGGATCGGACCTTTAGAGGATGGTTAACCAGTTTGTGGGTGAGTGTGAGTTGATACCATTGAAGGAGGTGAGGGAGTTCTAGCCAGCCTAGTTCAGTAAGTGAGAGACAGTGGTGACTGTGGTAGGATGCCCCGGTGGTGAATTTGGCGATTTTTGTTGTAGGCAGGTCTCAAGTTTATTTAGATCACATTGCCTTAGATTGGTATCTATTTGAGAGGCATAAAGTAGGGTGGAGATAAGGTGCAAATTTGCAACTGAAATCCTAGCTGCTTTGGTGAGGAGTTGCTTATTTCTGTATAAGGCTCCTAGTTTTTGATGGACTTTGTTTATGGTCATGGATATGTGAATGTCAAATTTGAGATTGCTGTCTATTTCAACTCCTAGCAATTTGGTGTGATCTTTTGGGTGGATAATGGTGTTGTCTTTTGCTGTGATGTTAGTGAGAGTTGTTTTGAGTATGTTTGGTGGGTTTGAAGATGAGTTTAGTTTTGTTTGGGTTGAATATTAACTGGGCATCAGATAGCCAAGTTTCAACAGAGGATAAGGCATCCTGTGTGACCTTTTGCAGTTCGAGAAGGGACTGGGCTGAGCAGATGATGGTGGAGTCATCTGCATATTGTATGAGTGTGCCATGTTTGGTGGCAGAGGCTAGATTATTGGTGAAAATAGAGAAGAGTAGGAGTCCAAGGATGGATCCTTGGGGAACACCAATAGAGACAGGTAGTTGGGGAGATATGTCATTTTGTCATACAACAGATTGCTGGTGGTCAGACAGGTAACTTTGAAACCAGTTGGTGACTGATTGAGAAAATGATAGGTTATTGAGTACAGAGAGGAGGAGTTTGTGTGTGACCATGTCAAATGCTTTAGATAGGTCTAGGAAAGTAGGAGAGGAGAGATGGCCATTGTTTTTATGGTGAAGGATAGTGTTAGTAAAAGAGAGTAAGGCAGTGGTGGTGCTATGGTTTGGGCAGAAACCATGTTGAGTATTAGAAAGGAGGTTGTTGGTAAGGAGGTAGTCTGAGATTTGAGAGTGAATGCATCTCTCTAGTATTTTGGAGAGTGGAGATAGAATCACTATGAGGCGGTAGTTGGTTAGTTCTGTGGAGGGGCCGCCTTTGTGAAGGGGAATGATGTGTGATATTTTCCATAGTGTAGGGACATAGCATTCTGACAGGTTAATCAAGATGGATACTCGGTAGGCTAGGGCATCAGCTGCAATTTGTAGGAATTCACTTGGGAGGTTGTCTGCTGCTAATTTTGTGGGTTTAAGTTTAGTGAAGAGTTTTCTTATGTTGGAGGTAGGAATGGGAGAAAATGAGAAGAGAGTGGGGAGATTACTGGGTGAAGGTGTGGGGTGTAGGGGAGGGGGTTGTGTTGTCTAACTAGTGATAGTACGGTTTGTGTGAAGTGTGTATTGAATGACCATAGAGGGAAATTAAACATCAGGAAGCGGAGTTGTTATAATCAACCCCTACATCCACTTCTTAGTACATTTG
Source organism: Protopterus annectens (assembly GCF_019279795.1). NCBI lineage: Eukaryota > Metazoa > Chordata > Ceratodontiformes > Protopteridae > Protopterus > Protopterus annectens. The sequence goes on from NC_056725.1 coordinate 467,087,107, forward strand.
AAAAGGTTTGTTCACAGGAGATTTTTCAGACCCCACAAGAACATAGATTAAAATCATTTAACCTAACCAAGACTGAAAAGCAACTGTTGGATGGGGTGAGAAGAGACCTTAGTTTAAGGTTCATGAAGCCAGATAAAGGTGGGGGTATGGTTATTGCTAATAGTGAAGATTATAACAACAGGATTTTCAGCATGTTACAGGATGAAACCAAATATGAGTGTGTTTCTAGGAACGAAATTAACATCTCGTATAGGAAATTAAATTGTTACTAGAGAACTCCCTGTATCAAGGGGCCATCAATGAAGAGATCTTTAACTTTTTAAACATTGACTACCCCACTATTCCAATTGCCTTTGGGATTCCGAAGACACATAAGAACATTAGGGAGCCCCCGTATAGATTAATTATCTCCTGTCAGAACAGTATAACGTACCCTTTGGGGGTGTTTATTGACTGTACAGTTAGAAAAGCTCTAGCCCCTATCGACCACATTTTGGTTGATTCTTTGGATTTTTTGAGGAAGATTAAAAAAGAATATAATAAGGAAGTTATTTTTTCCACTATTGACGTGGTTGACTTATTCCTTACGATAAGGGACTAGAATTTTTCCATGAAGTTTTGGTTGAAAAAAACAATTTGAGTAATACTTGGTCAATTTTATCATGGAACTTATGGAGGTGATCCTAAAAAAACAATTTTTTCAGTTTTGGTGGGGAATTTTTCCGACAGGTCAAAAGGGTGGCAATGGGCAGCAGTTGTGTGCCAATTTTTCCTAACCTTGTTATGTACCGGTGGGAAACTATCTTTGTTTTGGATACCCCTTATAAAGAAACTTGGTTGGTATATCTTAGGTTCTTGGATGACCTGTTCATTCTATGGAAGAGAGGTGAGACACACAAAAAAATTTTGGATTTCCTCAATGGGATTTGTGAATATTTTAAACTCACTGGTAATCGTGGGAATTCCCAGATCAACTATTTGGATGTTAAATTGATTAAGGATGTAGTTTCTAATTGTTTTCAATCGTGTGTACAAAAAAACGACCTTTTCCAATGATTATTTAGAGTTCACAAGTAGTCATCCTCTCTTTGTAAAGAGAAATATTGTAAAAGGTCAAATGGTCCGAGTTGTTAGAATGTGTCCAAACCTTGGCCTGGTAAAATCCAAAACAGAATGCTTGGCCAACATGTTTGGGGCTAGGGGTTACCCACCGGAATTTGTAAATAACATCAGGGACCAGGTGATTAGTGAATGGGGTTTAAGGTTTAAACCATTACTTAGTGTCATGGAGGTTAACATTGACCAGGTCCAAAGGTATGGTAGGGATTACACACATTCAATGGTGTTAACCCATGGTGAAACCTCATCTGGAGTTAAAAGTATTATCAAAAACAACAGGGCCATGTTCAAAGGGAATCAGGAACTTTTGACTGTTATAGGGAAGGAACCCTCTTTTACTTATAGGATTAATAGAAATTTAAAAAGCCTCTTGAAAAATCATGTTTCAGTTAAAAAAGATAACACAAACAGGACCATCAAATGTGGGGCCTGTGAATACTGTAAATATATAATAAGTACCCCTACAGTTCATTTGGGACCTCACAATATTGTAGTCAAATTTGGGGCTGGCACTTGTACAACAACAGGTTTAGTGTATCTTGCTATTTGTCAAGTTTGTAGTTATTTCTATGTAGGGAAGACCAAAAGAAAGTTGAATAGGAGGATTTATGAGCATTTGTATAGCATCACAGGGAAATATGAAAATAATGCACTTTTTAAACATGTCAACACGAATCCTAACCATTCCTTTCTTTTTGGTATTCTAGAGGTAGTCAGCAAAGACATCAGGGGAGGTGATTGGACTAATAAGTTGCTAAGAGCTGAAGCAAGATGGCAATTTAGGTTGAATGCTACTGTTGCCCCAGGTATTAATGATCATATAAGTATAAAACCTGAACTAAGGAATAGGGCATCTAAACTTTAGTTTTCCTGGGTTTGTACTTTGTTTTCATGTTGTTTTTATCTAGTTTTTTATGTAGTATAATTAACAGTTATTCATTGTGTTTTTAGGAAGTTTGTTCAGTATCAAAACACAGGACAATTTGTTTCACAACTCAAAGTTTCGTTGTCAGTTAGGTATTTCCATTTTAAGAGCTTGTTTACTTTAATTAATTACTGTTGGTATAAAAGTGTATGTTTATCACTTTTAATTGTTCTGATGAAGTCTTACGACGAAAGCGCTTGACCTTTACCTGGATTATTTTTATTGTGGCTCTGTGTCCTTGTGACTTTGTGATTTTCCATTGCTCTATTTTATTAAACGTTTGTTTTACAAAGAAGGTAGTAGGATTATTGGCTACAGAGTGGTATTTTTTGTTTATGTGTGGCGCTTACCACTCTCACACCATTTTTTATTTGATTGATGTATGTTATGTAAATGTGTGGAGTGTGTGTACAGAATATATATATATGTGTGTGTGTGTGTATGTATATATATATATATATATATATATATATATATATATATATATATATATATATACGTGCCACAATACTGATAGCTAGGGTAATCATGTGTGAAGGGGATAGGGGGAGACATAGAGACATACATAGCTGTCTGTATGCGCAGACATATTTCCACATAGCTGTTTTGTGCGAAAGAGGCAAGAGACATGGGCTCAAGTTAGGTAAGTGTAGGAGGATGCTTACTGTGACTTTCAGTACTTGCAGCATGACACCAGGCCAGACCTACCTGTACTAGAGTCCAGGATTTTGTGTGCTGCAGACCATTGGTTGCTGCACCTGTTTCAACACTCCAGCTCCTCCCTGTTATTTTGTCCAAGGTATTCACTGGCTGTGTGCTGAATGTATTATGTGACTTATACCTATGAGCTGTACAGATTGTCCAGATATTTGCGTCAACTCTTTAGTCCATGTTACATAACATTGTGGTTTTCTGCCACATTAGTGGCAAATCATTAAAGAGTGACTGTAGGAAATAATGACAGACATTTGGGATTCACACTACAGAGATGTCAGGAGATTCACGGTAATGCAAGACCTGTTAGTCTATTAATTGTTTACGTTTGCAAGGGCAATATTTACCACTTGCTTCTATATATGGGCCTTTGTCCCACTTATGGCTGTGGCCAGATTTGTTGCTGTAAGAGGTTTGATGTGCTGGGGTATATGCTGTAACACCATATACAGGGTGACAGTTTGCATACCTCTCATTGTACTTGTTTTTGCAGAATGTCTGGCCTATTGCCCAATATGTCTGCTCTGTTCGTCATACAGTTGTGGTTGTCTGGTACTATACTGTAAAATGCAGGCACTGAAGTGTTGCAATTACTGAGACATTTAAGTGATGGCCTTTACATCCTGCAGCTAATCTGAACTTGTGCAACCTATTATACTAGCCAATTTCTAGGTTCCTCAGACCATGTATAATGTTTGTCTGCATGTTTAGTCCTCTGCCCCCCCCCCCCATTTTCGCTGGCTTTGACCAGCTGTCTTTCAGTCACAGATTGTGGCATTAGGACAGTTTCTGGGACTCCTACCATATGAGTATGTCACATGCAAAAGTTCTAGATGCTGCCAGCGTCAAACCATCAACCCCATCACACATGCTAATGTCCTTAGCCCAGTGAGCCACACCAGCCACCAGACAGAGGGGAAGGTTTAATTCCTGACACTATCAGCAGCATACAGATATACACTGACCCCTGTATTTATTGTAGGTAAAATATGTGGGTAGGTTGTATGTCACAGCCCTGGAAATGTGTAGTCTGCTAATATATCCTTGAAAAAATACTCTGTTACTGCATTTGTATGGGAACACTGATGTGTTGGGGTAGGGGACTCTGGCATTGACAGTTGTGCATCTGTCCTATGAACCCACTGTGTGGCATTTCCCTTGCATAATGCATTGCGGTTTCCACCGATGTGGCCTAATGAATGTTATGGGGCACTCAGTATTGGACGAGCGCGTGTTGTCCCAGGTGTCTGTTAGATGTCTGCAAGTTGCCAGTATCCACTCTATACCCTTGCATACATACAGCAGGTCCATACATGTGTGACCATAGTCTAGTACCGCATACATTTGTTGTATCGCAGAGTGACTTACCTTTTGAATGCAGTGGTTGAGAGACCTGTGTTTCAGGGTTGTCTGCATGTAGTATATAGCCAATATGTGGTTAGTACAAGTTGTGTGGTGTGGCTGGCATCCTTTTTACTATGTATGTGAGTCAGAGTAAGGTCTCAGTCCCTAGGTTGTCGGTGCATGTGCTATGCATTGCCTCTTGGCCAAGGCCAGGGCATCCTGGGCATGCCTACGTCTGCCTACAGGGACAGCCTCAGGGGGTTCCTCCTCAGTCCCCCTGTAGGTGTGGCTGTGGAACCTAGGCACTGGTGGGGGGATGTGCCCCTTCTATGTGATGAACCAGCCGCAGTTGTTTCCACAGGATCATATTGTGTAGCATGACACATAGTGTGAACATCTGTGTACATGTGGCTGGAGAGTACTGAAGGACTCCAGATATATTGAGGCACTGAAACCATGACTTGAGCAGCCCAAACACATGCTCTATGATGATCTTAGTTTGTTCCTGTGCCTCATTATGGTGTTTCTCAGTAGGTGTGTGTGCATTTCTGATGGGTGTCGTCATCCATAGTTCGTGTGTAGCCAGTATCCCCCAGTAGATGGCCGTACAGGATGTCCCCCTTGGCAAACATCTGTTACAGCTGTGATGCGTGCCATATATGGGAGTCATAACAGCCAGAGCTGCCAGCACACATATTCAAGATAATGCCCTGGGTGTTGCACATGACCTGGCAGTTTAGTGATTCCCCTTGCAGTTGATGTACACTCTACTCTCCTCACGGTGCGATGCTTTGACATGGACATGAGTGCAGTCTGTGGCATCCAGTACCTCAGGATAGTGTGCTACATGGTAGAAGAGATGCATGCAGCTGGCTCTCCTTTCAGGGATGTGGGGTAAATAAATGTGCTCACTAGCCTGTTTGCATGGCATCCAGAAACTGGAGTACCCTGGATGCTAATGCCTGTGAGACCCCCATCATGTCCCCAGTTGATCTTTGAAAAGTACCTGTAGCTAGTATCCTGTTGGGCTACACTTACCTTTGTTTTCACTGGGATGGGTTCCCCTCTGTTGGCTCTGCATTTAAGTTGAGGGTGGCAGAGCTCAGTGAGTTCTTGTATGTCCCTGTCCACCCTATAGCACTCTACAATCTTCAGCTCATGTAGCTCCTGGAGGTTTAACCTGGACCCTGAACACTCTTCTACTCAGTCTAGGCCTATTGTCAGTATCAGCACTGACCTCTGCATCTAGCATGTAGCAGAGCTGCAGCAGCCCCTAGCATTCTCTGTTAAAATTCCCAAGTCTGTACTCTAGTAGTGCAGAATATGGGGTGGGGGATCAGATTGTAAGGTGTATGCATACTTTATAGTGCTCTGCTGCAGATGCAGCCTGTGTGATTGGCTAACTGTGATGCAGACCACCTGATAGCTACATCATTGAGAGGTTGGAATGGCCTAGTGTAGGTGGGACAGTGGTCATCAGTAATTTATATATGATTTGGCTTTCTCAGCCAATTTTTTTTTTGACAGCCTTCCGTGCTAAGCACTGTGGTGTGCAAACCCGCATTGCAGGTATAAACAATGGTCATCAGTCAGTAGACACACCTCCTTGCATGGGCATATGGAACATAGCTCAAACCAGCTTAAACATGTGCCCATAGGCTAAACAAAGCTTAGCAGGCAATGGGCACATCCCCCTGCTCACCTCAGCAGCACACATACAGGCACCGCTAAGCTCCAGGGTGTTTAAAGATATTGAGATATGCCCCCTTTTCATGTCAGCTACCTTTTCTGTGGAAACCAACACGGTTCTGGGGCTATACAAATTTCATCTGCGGGCATGGATACCCATTTTTGCTAGTCAGTAACCTTTGCTCATTTGCATACAGATCTCTGCACACAGACATCTATCATTCTACACACTCCATGGCAGGCCCTATAATGCATTATTGTCGCATTTCCTTTTTAAGCTTTTAAATATTTTTGGACACTCAGGGCATAGTTTTGCACATTTCTGTGTCTGCTTTGCTATTTCTGACATTCTCACAGTGCTTTTACAGCCCCCTATTCTCTTTTTTTCATTTCATGTAAATGGAAATATTCCGTGTACACTTCTGACACTGCATGACTGCCTATCTGCTTGCTGGATTGCTCTACACCCTCATTTGCATGCAGTTCACCTGCTTATGAGGTGGTTTACATGCCACTGACACTTCCATGTTGGCATGCTAGTGCATGCCCCTCAGTTGTGTTTACTGAATCGCACTGCTTCGTACTTCCATGTAACCTCTGTGCCACTATGCCTACATGGAAAATTAATTAATGTAGGCTTTATTGAATTCCCCCTATTGTCTTTTGAGACTGCTATTTAGGAAGCTGGCACTGCTTTCCCTCTCTCTCTTCTTGAGATGGAAATGAGATGGGGTGTGCCCTACAGAGAAAGTAGTTTTCTGTGAAGACCTTAAAAAGCTTGTGTTAAGCTGCACAAACGTTTTGCCATGCCTTTTATAAATATCTTGCTAGTTGAAGTCTTCATTAGTAGTTTTCATCTATACCAGGATTGTGAAGGCTGGTACCTTGAAAGAACATTGTTTTTTCAACAGATGATGTGGCCACCCTGAGGATGCTATGCAAGTCTGCAGGTTTTTGTTTGAGCAAGCAAAATAGCAGTTTGGTAGGTTTGCTTCTGCATTATAATTAAAGGATGCCTGATTGCACATAATACATTTGCTGTCTTTACAGTTCTAAGTATATCTCTTTGCTGGTAGTAGGCCTAATGTGGCGTCTGACACACAGGTGAGGAGCAAAATTTTTTTTGCTTTTGTTTACTGGGAAATTCCATCTGGGAAAGTACAGTTGTGTAAGTAAACTTGCCATAACAGTAGAAGTTGGAATGATCGCCACTGCAGTAGCCTTAACTGTATGGATTACATCTGCCAAGGATATAACCGCCACCTTCCAAAGCTTCACAGCACCTTCCATGCACCCAAACTGTCAGACAGTTCAAGCTGAGCTAGAGAAGACACATTTGGGTGCTGAGCCTTGAAAGAACAGTGCTAGGAAGAACAAAGTATAAATAACCAAACCCTGGCATACACGTACCAAAAACAAGAGGGATGGAGGGAGGGAGCAGTTTCTGCAGCAGTAATCATTTGAACATCTATGTTTACTTAGATATTTGTACTATGTTAATGATATGGCTCACTGCTGCAGTAGCCTTAGCTGTATGGTAGATTTTACATTGGAAGTGAAAGGAGAAGACTCCAGGAGTCCATGGAGAATGGTCCTTGCAAAGCCTGATCCAGACATAGAGAAGGACTGATGCTTATATAGCGTTGTAAAAGTATGTACAGAGGATGAAGTTGCTGCTTCTAGAATACCTCCAGAATCCAAGCCATAGATGAAGTCAAGGCCCTGGTCTCAAGCTTTTGAAGCTGGCCATCTGTTATATACTTGGCAAGATATAACCCATATAGCTAAGGCTACTGCAGCAATGATCAACATGAACATCTGTAATGCCCATTTTCAATGGTGGCTTGGGAAGAAAAGTTCCAAAACAAGGATAGAAATTTCAGAGCAAATGGCCTTGCAAAGCATGTCATTTTAAGGAAAATTGTGTGCTCAAGATATTGAGTAAAATCCAAAATGCCATACTAATACACTTGTATATAGTAACTGTAGTGGACAGAGTTCAGATTGTGTATACTTAAATGAAAGGTGTGGTAGAGGTGCATAGTGTTTATTGCCAGGTGATATTTTATGGTGGATTTGAATTATTGCAGGATATCTAAAAGCCTGATGTGGTTTAGAAATTCTTTCCATGCTTTTGAGATGGGGAAGAGAATAATCACCATAATAATTTGATTTCTTAGCAACAGTTTAAGTTCTGAGGATCTTGGGCTTCTGTTAGTACACCCCCTCATATCCAGTCTCGCTGGGACCAGACCTTAAGTTGGATAAACAAATGGCTGGTTAATCAGAAAAAGCATACAAAATAGCATTTATAGGTTATAAATCAGCTAGAATAACATGGTTTGTGTTTGTATGCATTTTTCTAAAGAATATGAAGTCTGAAACTCAAATGTCTGTCATTATTTAGCCTAGAGGAGGCAGAAGTGCTGATAAGAGGGAGTCTACTGTATATGCCATTGGATGATATTTGACAGTGTTTTTAAGTGGATGGTGGAGTGTTTTATGTGCCGTGAGTAGTAGTAACTATGAAAGGATAATGTGTTGAAGTTCTAGACAGTTGAAAGTATTGAGCACCAAGCAGTGGTGGGAGTTGTTTGCAAGGCTGCAGGCGAATTTGCTAATTTTGTTGTAGGTGCTTTCTTGTATGTGTTTGGTGAAAGAGTTTAGATCTGTGAATGTTGTTGAGGTATATAGAATGGTAGGAAGGAGAAGGGAGGTGGCAATTATTTGTTTATTTTTTCTTACTATGATCAATTAAGTGCTTTGCTTTGTAAAGAGAGACTAATTTGTGTAATCTTTTTGATGGCAGTGTCAATGTGCAGATCAATTTTTAACTCATCAATGATAACGCCATAATTTTCTGTCGACATTTGCAGTTGAGAGAATATTAAGGTCAGTGTGGTGATTTATGTTTTTTGGGAAGGAATAGCATTAGTTTAGTTTTGTTAGGGTTTAACTGCAATTTATATTTATCTGATCAGTTTTTATACAGGTGAAAGGTTCCATAGTGATGGTTTCTAAGGTGGGAAGATTTGGGCCTGAGCAAACTAAAGTTGAGTCATCAGCTTTTGTATTATGGTGGTGAGTTTTGATTTCTTGTACATGTCAATAATGAAGATATTGAAGTATTGGCCCCAAGACTGGAGTCTTGCGGGACTCCTGTAGTGATTAGAAGGAAATCGGAGTGGGAGTCGTTTCATTTTACAGACTGGCTGCAGTTGTTTAAAGTAGCTGGTGAACCAGCTAGTTGTAAGGAGTTGAGACCTGTAAGATTTAGTCTTTGGAGAAGTGCTTGATGTTTGACAGTGTTAAAAGCTTTTGATAAATCCAGGAAAAGGGTGGAGACAAAATTACATGAGTTTTTAATCTGATCAATGGTATCTAGAAAATGTAGTAGGGCAGTTTCAATGTTGTAGTGGGATCAAACCCCAAGTTTAAGAGAAAGTAATTGCTTATCAAGTAGAAAAGAGAAGTCATTTATGTATGTATTTTTAAAGTATTTTGGAGGGGAGGAAGGGTTGCTATAGAGTGATATTTGACAGTTTAGTAGATGTGCCACCTTTATGTAATGGGATTATGAAAGAAGGCTTCCATTGGGCTGGGATGTAGTTTTCTGTAATGTTATCTATTAAATAGGAAAGATTATATTAATTAGGCAATTACCCAAAAGTCTGACCAGACTAGTATGCAAAGCCATGGAAAGACTTATGGACATAGGGAACCTCAAAATGGTGGACCCACCTCAGTTAGAATTCATCAAGAATAGGTCATGCTTACTTAAACTGGTGGATTTTTTGAAATGGTCACCAAAGCAGTAGATGAAAGCAAAATGGTATGCATCGCATACTTCAACCTGGCCAAAAGCTTTTGACATATTCCCCCCTCAGGCATGGCAAAAAAGCTAAATAAACTGGGAATAAACCCCTGTGTAACCTACTGGATTCCCAGCTGACTCACCAATAGGATGCAGGTAATCAAAACAGGGGATGTTACCTCCACAAAGAGACCAGATGTTAGTAGAGTCTGTGATGCCTATGCCCTGGCCCAGCAAGCAAGGAGCCTCAATCCTCACCAGTGATGGGCATCTCATATAGGAGGAAAGGATAACAAATACACACAGTAAAGTGCAATTTCTTGTAAGAGCACACACAGATCCCAGTCAGCCCGGGGCAGGTCGCTCCCTTGCTCTCCAGGTCCCCAATAAGACTCCCTACTGGCACAGCTATAGGGTCCAGATCTCAGCATAGTGGGCAAACTAAAACCTCCAGCACCCTCTCTGTCCAACCAGTGCTTCATGTCCCTGCCCAAGTAGCTGACACACACACACACACACACACTTTGAGAAGAGTTTATACAACCACACAGACACTCCTGGGGAAGGCTGGCACAGGTTATCCAGCTGTGCCCCTTTTTCCCAGATTATATGGTAGTACTAGCTGCCACCACCCACTAATATTTATCAGCTACTCAAAGGCCCTTAAAAGGGTGCCCAGTTATTATTGTGCAATATTATTATCCAATTGGTAGTATAGCCCAGGGCTAAAGCTATAGGAGTGGCTTTGTACAATTTTACCAAAAGCATACAAGTACTCTATAGAGCTTAAATTATCTATACAAAAACAGCCACAGTTGAAAGGGTTTAAAAATATTTAATAAATAGTCAAAACACAAGACAATACTTTTTACTACACAGTGCTTGTTAAAAGTTCAGAGATCACAGAGAAATGAAATACTTAAAATAATTCAGTAGTACAGTTCTGACATCACAGAAAAACACAGTTTAATCTTTCTAGTCTCTAGCTATTGTTAAGAGAAAACACAAGTCTAAGATAAACTTACATATACAGCAAGACAGTGTTGATGAGTTGGATGGTCAAGACAAAAATGCTTAATGCGCTCTGATTCTCTCTGTTTTTAAAATCACATTCCTGGTTCACATTACATCATTCTTCACACTTCCCTGGGTTCCCAGGCTAACAGAAACTATATTTACATTCTTCACCTCTGGGCAGAAGCCAGGCAATAACGGACATTTATACATGTAAATTCTGGCCATTAACTCTGTCCTTAAAACAATAGGCAGGATGCCTCACTCTAGACTTATTGGCTCTGAGTTTTAACATCAAAGGGTCACAACATGCTTTACTTGGTCAGTAGAGTGCACCATTACATTTTTTTCCAGTTCCTCATGTAACACTATTTTTACCATTTAAAACAGCAAGCCTGTGGTTTACATTAATATTTACAGATGGCAGAATTATCTCCAAAATTCTATCTGGCTAGGCTGACAGCTTTCATCTGTCTTCACAGAGTCCTCCAGGATTCTGTGCAGGGACCTCTCCTGTTTGGCATCTACTTTTCCATGTAAAAGCCCCTACCACAACAAAAATAATTATGTTTTGCTGTATTTTGCTTTAATTGCTGCTTCGCTTTTGCTGTTTTTACTGCTATGACTGTTTGTTTTTTTCTGCACTTTGACTTTCTAGTACTTCCATATTTCATAGCATAGGCTAGATTCTGATTTTTACAAATCTAGGCTGTTTGGTATTACTTGAGCACTAAAACCAACCATCCAACATTAAGATAGGGCCCCCTGTACCCTTGTGGCAGAAGTGTGTAGCCCAGGACTCATCTGAGTTGGGGATTGCTTGGAAAATGCTCAGTTTGGGGCTTTCCTATTAATTAATTTGTGTTAAAACTGTTTAACTTTGTTTATGTTTAAGCCCTGCATTTGTTTGTAGCTGTGCACCGTGCTCCGGGGTTTAGTGCTGCCATGTATTGATGCAAATGCTTGATATCAGCTAGAAAACACTGCTTAGCTCCACTGCCTCTCTGTGTACAATGCAGTTGCACATTGCTACCTAGTGAGCAACTCCATTGTGCATTCTGAAGTGTTTATGCAGTCTTCCACCCTTAGCCCTCCACAGAATAGCCACCTTTGTTAGTCTCAGAAGCAAACCCTGGTCAATCTAACCCAGCTCCACTAGTTACTACAGTATATACCTGCTGTAACGGATGGACAGTTTCCCCACCATATCTCCAATCAACCTGATTAACATGGGCAATCCTAAGGCAATGTAGTAATTGCCTCCTGTATACTGGCAACCACTTGTTCCTAAAGCAAACACAGCAATGTGAGAGATGTAACTATACATTGGAATTAAAATCAGTCCTCTCTTGTAACAGTATGCAAGACATACAACAGGTTGTCAGCACACACAGCTCCACTCTCACACAAGATAAGGTCAAGACACACAAACCCACATATGCGAAGGTCCTCATTAAGAGCCTCCCAAAAGACCAGAGACCTCCTAATTGTAAAACATGCACATACTGGTACACTAACAGAGACCACCACTACAAATAACACACATCAGTGCCCCTGAGCCAAAACACCTCAAAACCTAATGTTCTGGTTATAGGTGACTCAATAGTAAGACGCACAGATGTCCCCCTTACCAGGTTAAACAAGGACAAGGTCACTGTCAAGTGCCAGGATCTGTCAAATCATGCACACACTCAAATCACTCAGCAACAAGTGCCATTATAACTCTGTCATAGTAGATGTTGGTGTGAATGCCATTGAGAGGTACCTCTCTGGATTATATAGAGAGAGACATGACCAAAATCTGTGTCCCATGCAGGTATGTCCCTAGCCCTAAGCAGCATTCTACCTTCACTTAGGATGATGCCAAAACACAGACAAAAATTATTGATTTTAATAATTGGCTTAGCTCCTAGTGTCACTTCAGGGGAATGCAGTATGTCTGCCTGGGAAGACGTGGTCGACGGGCCACACTGCTTTGCCAGAGATGGCCTTCACCTGTCTCCTCAAGATTTTCTGATACTGACAAAGATGCTTGCTTCCCCCATAGTGCCTTTTTAGGCAGTGTGCAAACAAAACTTCTGACATAAAGAAATCTACAAAAGTCAAACTCGTGATTATGTTTAATGCTAGGATCTTGAACAGCAACCTTCCCTCCTGGAAGCACTCCTCACCTTGAAAGGTGCTGATGTTTGTGCAGTCACCGAGACTTGGTTCAAGGCCACTGAGAGCACCCCGGCCATACAAGGCTGCAGTGCCTTTCACATGTTCAGACCCCAAAATAAGCATGAAAGAACCAGAGGTGGAGCTGTATCAATCTTCATTAAATCCAAATACACCTCGATACTCATGAAACAGTACAATTATCATGAGCTACTCCAGATCCAATTAGCCATAGGTAAAATACTCCTCCACATCATCACACCATGAACCAGAAGCACACTGCCTATCTAAACTTGCTAGAGTTGCTCATTGTACAGCCAAACACCTTGGTCATGGGAGGTTTCAGCTATCCTTCCATCGACTGGGTGACTTACATGAGCAAAAACAGTCGCTATGAGTTTCCTGGACTTTAATTAAAATGCCCTGAAACAGTTGGTCTGCACCCCCTCAAGGATCTCAAATGTCCTGCACCTAGTCCTCACCAGTATAGGGGTCACTGCTCTACCCCCTGTGTGTTGCCCTCCCTGGTAAAATCAGACCTTTGAAGTAAAGATCAAACCTGCTAACCCCAAAGGAGTATAAAAAATTTCAAAAATGAAAAATTTCTCCAAAGCAAACTATTTACAAAAAGTTTCGGTCCCTGCCAGTGTAGTCACAATGACTCCTCTGCAGAGGGATACATAAATAAATGCCCTACCAGCCTCTTAAAAAATGCATTGATTCTGTTGTACCCAACAGGAACAAAATCAGGTCTTCCCAAAAAAAATGCCACCCTGGTGGACTGTAAGTATAAATAAGCTATACAACAAAAGAAAGAAACTGATATCTAAGAACAGGAAGGAACTTGCTCAACAGAAGAAGAATAGCCTCCACAGCTTGCACAAGCAATTCAGATGTCTTAAGTCATTGAAGCTAAGAGTCTAAATTAGCATCCCTAGCTAAAGACAATCATAAGGCATTCTTTATCTACATCCGAAACCTAAACGGGAGTGCCCGGCTGTGTGCCAAACTGATAGTGGACAGTACCACTCACTCTGAACCTGAGGAAGTTGCCAACCTGCTAGCAGACATATTTGGCAATAACTTCATTCTCCTACCCCCACCACACATACCCTAAAGCATTCCTGATGCAGTCCTCTACCAAGTATCTTCAAAGAAAAAGGTCATACAAGCAACTCTCCAAGGCCAAAAACACATCCTGTATGGGACCAGATCATCCCAGGCTGTTTACTAAACAATGTAAAATGAGATCTAGCAGAACTACTCAGAACTCGCTTTAACCATAGCCTGAGAACTGGCTTTTGTCCCAGCAGCATGGAGAACAGCAGCAATAATCCCCTTGCACAAAGAGAGTCCATCAGCTGACCCTGGAAACTATCAACCAATAAGCTTAACCAGTCTCATTTGTAAGGCCATGGAAAGAATCATCATGGACCTTATCCACAAGGACATAGGCAACCTTCAAACCCTTGACCCTACCCAGTTTGATTTCATCAAGTGTAGGTCTTGCTTATTAAACTAGTGAATTTTGAGAATGTCACCAAAGCCATGGATAAGGGCAAGATGGTACATACCGCCTGTCTTGATTTAGCCAAGGCTTTTGGCACAATCCCTCATTCAGGTATAGTGAAACACTTCCCAGCTGGGGATTAACCCATACATTACTAAATGGTAGCAAACTGGCTTACTGACAGAATGCACACTGTTAAAAGTTGGTGAGTCCTCCTCCACCAGAAGACCAGTTACCACTGGGGTACCATGCTGTTTGAAATCTATTTCTCCAAAGCCAAGGTGAAGGTAGATGGCCTGTGGCTTGCAGAGTTTGCAGATGACTGTAAACTGTGTACAGTCATAAAGTCCACCAGTGATGTTAACATATTACAGAAAGAGCTGACACAGACAAATGATTGGTAACAAATTCACAGACTAAAATGTAATGCAAAAAATGCCTCATTATCCCCTTTGGCAAAGTAGCCCCTGTTAATTATGATATAGATAGCACTCCTTTAAGCTCAAACCCAGTGGTGCAAGACTTGGGAACACAGGTTGATAGCAATCTAAACTTCGATCACCATTTTGTCCATACTGGTAAGAAAAGTATTCCACATTGCACATCTCATAAATACTAGCATTGCATCCAAGACCAGGGAGGTTATAGCTTCAGTGTACTCTATCCTTACCAGACCACTAAAAGAGTATAATGCTCTCTTCTGTATGTACCTCACCAGACACCTTCAGCAACTAGAGAGAACAGATGTTTCTAACCAAGAGAATCCAGGGTTTCCAAAACATGACATACATGGGAAGACTGAAAGCTCTGTCACTGTACTCTGTATCATACAGGCTACTGAAAAGTGACCTGTGCCTGGCTTACAGAAGAACAGTTACCTTGCTCTAATGTAAATGCTACACATTTGCAAATCAAATGGGACAAGAATAACTCACTCCAGGGATCTCAACCTCAGCTGTGGCATTTGCAGAGCATGCTGGAGAGATGCATCTCCCAGTGATTCAGTCCTCTGGAGTAAGCTCTCACTCCATGTGAAGCAGAGCTCCTCAATGACCCTATTCAAGAGTAGCCTTGACAACTGGATGGGTGACTGTAAATTTACCCCTGGGGTGACACACATTTCTCTTATGGACAGGGGAATTCACTGCTGATCACAGAATCTCTCTGCTAACAACGATCATCTAACTATGGTCAACAAGGGTACTCTGTCTATTACACGACTAGGCTTGTAAAGGCCCTAGAGCCATTAGCCTAGTAACCTCCTATGAACCAAAGGTCTCTGGTTGAGTAATTTGCAGATGACTGCACGCTAGAAAGTAGTCATTGAATCCCAAATGACTTGGTTGTCCTGCAGGAAGATTTGTCCCAAATAACTGGTGCAAAAATCATTGACAAACTAAATGCCACTTTATTGTAGCCTTTGGAAAGTTATCTACTCCAGGGAACTACCACATTGACAATATGCCCCCTAAGACTCGGAACCTGTGTGGGTAGTGGCCTAACTTTTGACCAGCATGTGCCCATTGTTGTAAGAATGTCCTCCTATATATTGCACAGATTATAAACAAAGTAACTGTGTATAGATCTAGGGATGTCTTTGTCCCCCCCCTTTCCTCGGCTCTCATTAGGCTAATCATTGAATATAATGCCTGCTTTGACATGCATCTGTCCAGACTCATTCAGCAACTGGAATGCCCACAGAAATACCATACTAAAAGGATACAAGGCCTAAACAACATGTCCTATGTGGACCAATACAAAACCCCGTCACTATACTTGGAATCCAAAAGACTGCTTAAAGGTGACCTGTGTCTGGCATGTAGGGTATCCTCTGACTCATTAGTGATGCCTTTTGACTTGCTGATGTGCAGTAACTCCATCAGAAATGCCTGTCTAAAGATGTAAACCTCTTCTGTAACATCAACAGAACAGTTTGGAGGAACAGGTACATCTTATAAAGGATACTGCTGCTCTGGGGCAGGCTCCCCTTCCACATAAAACAAAGTTAATCACTGTTCATATTCAAGAGCAACTTAAATATATGGATGGAAAACAGAACATTTACCCCAGGACTGTACCCTGTACTACTAATGGACAGAGGCAGCTGTAAATGTTTTATTCCATGCATGGGTCCTCTTAAATTTTCTGTGATATGATTTCACTTATTCTCGTTGGTATTACTATATAATTATCAGCTATGGGATGGTAAGGCCAGTTTGTAACCAAATGGGATAGGTTATTTCGAGCACAAAAAGGGAAACTGGTTAGGCTTAAAATGGTCTGCAAGGGCAGCTAGCCTAGTACTTGCTTATGAGCCTGTAACAGACGCAATAGATGCAGGGTAGCAAATGGTGTCAGCAGCTATACTGAGGTATTTGGATGGCAGGTTATCCAGAGATAGTGTTGAGGATTTAAGTTTTTAATATATTTTAACGATATCTGGATAGTTGTTAGATTGAGTTGGGGTTTGGAGTTATGGTATGGGGGGGTAGGTGGGAGTTTGGTATAGGTTATTAAAGTATAGTATTGGATAAGAAGTCTTTGAATTTGTTTGCAATGTCCCTGCTGGTTTCAGATAGGAAGTGATTTTGGGGTGTGTTTTCTGCTTCATTTTAGGAGGTTAAATTTTGCCAAAAATCTTGTGGGCTTTTTGTATGCTTGGCCTGGTTTGTAGAGAAATTCCTTTTATCATAATAAACTTCTGCCTTTGTGCAGTTTTAAGTCACTGATACCTATCTAGGTAAGTTTGGGTTCTGTTTTTGTACTAATGTTTCCAGGTGTTGTTTCTGACTCATACGTTTTAAGTGGTTTAGTTTGGGTTAGCCATGCAACAGTATTTTTCACTCGTGTCTCAGTGGGGCTTGGTGGTTTAATATGGTAAAGGAGTTATTGAAGTGACAGCTTCATCTGGAGTCAGATATTTGAGAGGTTCCCAGTTGCCTTGTGTGTCATTAAATGTGGATTTATCAAAATTTGTTAAGTTTTGCACAAAGATAAAGGATAGATGTTTGGGAGGCTTGCAGTATTCCCTGATGTAGTTTGCGTAATGATGGCTGAGAGAGTCTGGGAAGGGTGCTGGCTTGCTTGATGTTTTCAGAGTTCATTGTGAATATGCAGTCTACTGTAGATGTTTTTTGAATACTTTGTCAAATACAGTCTGCTGTTGGATCAGCTGAGTGAAATGATGGAGTTTGCTATTATGGTGAGTAGACTTTGATTTGTTAGCTGTCCAATCTATGTTAAGATCAGAGCAGGATGGTTTCTTTGGTTGAAGATAGATGACAAATAGCTAAGAATATTTTTGGTAGTCTTGGCATTTTTTTGTGGGGGGAGTGGCAGGGATATAGGCAGCTACACTGATTCATAGGGTGATATGAGGCTATTGGCTCAGAGGCCCTTATAAGCCTAGGCAAGAATTTTGCCCATGTTCCCACAAAGTTAACACCTGTTTCCCCTGTCCAGCAGGGACACGTGGGATCCCAGGGGTGTATTTTCTGTTTCCCATCCAGTCATCCAGGTTAGTCTTAAAGAGGGCTAGAGAGGTACTCTGCTTGACATGGACAGGGAGTCTATTTCACAGATGGAGTCTTTGGGACACAAATCTATCCTGCCAAGTTCCACCAGTGTTGCAGACCAGGTTGAGGCCTTGCATGTGGGTTGCGCAAGTGGAGTTTGACTTTATCAAAACTGGCTCTGAGATGGCCTTGTATGCCAGACACAGGTCACCTCTGAGCAGTCTGTATGAGACTGAGTAGAGGGCTAGGGCTTTTAGCCTATCTATATAGGATGTGTTTGAGATCCTGGATTTTCCTGGTCAGGAACCTCTGTGGTCGCTTCAGCTGCTGCATGTGCTTGGCAAGGTACATGCCGAAGGGGTCTTTGTACTTTATAATGGGTCTGATAAGGGAGGAGTACAGGGATGTTATAACCTGCTTGTTCCTGGATGAAATACCCTTACTTATGAGGTAGGCCATGTAGAAAGCCTTCTGTACAACAGAGGCAATGTGGTGGTGGTCAAAAGTCGGGTTGCTATCAATCTGGGTGCTCAAGTCCCTCACAACTGATTGCATGCTTAGTACATTATTAATGTGATAATTAGTGGTGATGCCATTTTCCCCAAAGGGTATAATGATGCATTTCTTGGCCTTCGGTTTGAGGCCATGCTTCTGGCACCAGTTATTAGTTTGGGTAAGGCCCTTTTGGAGGATGTTCACATCACTAGGAGAATTTAAGACAGCACCCAGCTTGCAATCATCTGCAAACTTGGTCAACCACAGATCACTGGTTTTGGCTTCCACCTCAGAAAAGTATATCTCAAATAGTAGAGGCTCTAAGACTGATCCTTGGGGTACACCACTCGTTACGGGACTACTACTTGAGGTGGCTTCCCCTATTTTGACGGAGTAGGTTCTATCAGTGAGTCAGATACCAATCTGGTAAAATACAGGTTGCTAACTGGCTCTTTATTGATTAGAATGAATCTATACTGATTTGGATTTCTGATTATTTAGGTGGAGTTTACAGTTTCTTTATTGCAGTGTTGTGGAAATAGTTGGGAGGTGTGGGTATGGCTTTGTAAGGTGAATGAAAGATGATGGTCACTGCCCCATCCCATTTACCTATTTAGTCTTTCCTAATGATGGTGCAATGGGGAGGAATAATTTCATCTTTAATTTTTGATCTTAATTGGGATGGGGGAATGATGAAATTCGATCCATGCATGAAGCTCTGACATCTTATTGGAGATGCAAGCATTGAAATATATTTGTAGGCTGGAGGAAGAAACTTTTTTTATGAATATTGAGGAGGGAAGTTTTTATATAGGGGGTTTGGGTGGGTGGGTTAGTTGTAGGGTTTGTTTAGGTGGGGCTAATGTTGGGCAAGAGTTGGGGTGTACATCTCTATTATTTTATTTGGTTGGTGATGGAGTTTGTGATTGTGAAGATGTCATTTTTGGTACTTTTATTTTTACACTGCAGTGTGGGGTTTTGTATTTGTTGTAGGTTATTGTTTTTTGAGTAGGATTTTGTCTGTGCTGAAGAGGGGTGGCCAGATTAAGGAGGTGCATCTGTGGACAGGACTAAGTAGGTGTTTGTGGAGGACTTGGTTTGACTGTAGGTAGGGAAGTAGTTGTATGTGAATATTGAGAGCTGTGAAATAGTTGTATAGAAGAGTGTGGAGAGGAAATGGGAGAAAACTACAAAAGTTTTGGGATGCAGCTGTTGGGGGGGCTGATAGAAGGATGGGGGAAAAAGATTGCTTTCTGATTTGTAATTATTTGGTTATTAGGTTTTAATTGGATGGCTGTAGTGGCCAGTATGAGTAGTGAAGAGTCCAGTGATATGTTCTGGCCAACTGAGTTCATGTTATTATAGTGGGTAATGGCTCTGGTATGAAGCTTTGGTCAAGAAATGTAATCATGTGGGGAATGTAGAGAAGTTGCTTGTAGCATGGCTGAACAGATCATCCCTGAGAAAAGTTGGATCCTGAGCTATGGTAATGTACAAAAACTGTTTATTCAGCAGCAGTGTAATCAAAATATAATGTTAAAATCAACCCAAAGAATAAAAAATATTTATCAGGCTGGTTACATGGTTGCTGCTTGTTACATTATTTCTTCAGAGCTGCTTAGTTTTAGGGAGCAATGTATTGAAGTGCAGTATAGGTCTTGACCAGGGAGAATAGTCGTTGGGGGCAGCTGCTCAACTGATTTCTATCCCTTTCAACTTTCTGGCTTAAAAACACGTGTGTTTGCACATTTTTCACATCGTAAGGCTACAGTTAAACTATTCCAGGTGTTAGAAAGTCTGCTCTTCAAATTTTCCCTTAGAACTAGCTGGTTTCTCAGTACTAGCACTAAAATCTGAACCCTTGCGACTAGGACTTGCTGGAAAGCACTAGGAAGCCTGAAACTGATACAAGCACTCAAATCTCCTTGTCAATAAGGAGAAATTAATCGTAGGCACTAAACAGCCTATAATTGCAAAGTACCTTGCAAAGGTAAGATAAAACAGCTCTTATACTTTACAAAAAAAAACACCTAAACAGGCATGTCCATGGGTCAGTTTCCGGTGATTTCTCCTGTCCGCCTGGTGAATCTGGGCATACTGAGGCAATGCGGCAACTGCCTCATGTACACAGACAACCCTCTCCTCCTACCACCCAACACTACAACCTGCGAGAGATGCACTTACATAGCCAAACTGGAAGCAAAGCTCTTTCTGGCCAAGATTGTCCTAGACAGTCAAGAGGAGAAGGTTAACACCTGCACTACACCTCAAGCAACTCATAGCCCTTCAAAACCCATGCCATCAATACCCACACATAGCAACACTAAACCCACATATATGGAGGCCCTTAACATTAACCTGCGCAAGCAACAAGGACCTCCGAAGCTGAAATGCAAACAAACACCAGTCGCAACCAAAGTGACACATAGCTGACAACACCAGTGTGCCACCCAACAACAGCCCCTAAGGCAAGACAATGTACCCAACACTTTAGTCATAGGTGACTCTATAGTCAGGCACACTGATGTCCCACTCACCAGGCTGAACAAGGAGAAAATTACAGTCAGCTGCCTGTCGGGTGCCAGGATCTGCCACATAATGCATGCACTCTAGTCACTCCACAAGTACAAATATGACTCTGTCATTGTCCATGCTGGAGTGAATGACTTAAGACGTACCTCCCTGGACTACATGAAAAGAGACATGGAAGAGCTCTTGGATCCTGTGACCCAGGCAGGTATAACCCTAGCCCTGAGTAGCATCCTGCCTTCGCCCAGAATGATACCACAGTATAAGGACAAAATGATTGACTTCAACAATTGGCTAAGCTTCTGGTGTCATTCAAAGGGGATCCAGTATCTGTCTGCCTGGGAAGACATGATCAACAAACCACGATTCTTTGCCAGAGATGGTCGGCACCTGTCACCCCTGGGATTCAGGTTACTGGCTAAAGCTCTTGCCACCCCTATAGTGCCTTTTTTAGGCAAGGTTCAAAGGACAAAACCACCACTGCAACAGATACAAGCATGCAAAATCTGAGGGTAATGCTACTCAATGCTATAAGTCTAAACCTCAAAATGCACTCTGTCGAGGCACTCCTAAAAATGGAGAACATCGATATCTGTGCAGTAACTGAGACCTGGTTCAGGGCTCCAGACAGCACCCCTGCAATACCATGTTACAACTCTTACCACACTTTTCGGCCACAAAACCAAGACTGAAACACTAAAGGTGGTGGAGTTTCCATATTCACCAAGGATATTCACACCTCCAGGCTAGTTGCCCAACACAATGCATCTGAAATTCTCCAGGTGCAACTAACACTAGGTAAGACTGCAGTCCAAATTGTAGCTTGCTACAGATTCCCCACCATGCCCCAAGATTCTCACTACACCTTTCTAAACATACTGGAAAATATTAAGATACAACCAAACATCCTAATACTGGGTGATTTCAACTACCCTGCCATTAACTGGAAAAACTACTCGGGTGCCAACTCCTTTTCTCAACGGTTCTTGGAATTCATAAATTCCAACGCCCTGGATCAACTAATCCATTGCTCCAATATCCTAGACCTGGTCATTACCAACATAGGAGATAGATGCTCCACACCAGTAGTCACCCCTCATTGGTCAGGTCTGACCATAAGCAAATCACCCTTGACATCCACATCCCACCCCCACCCCACAGTAAGGAAACCTCCTTAAAAAACTTCTCCAAAGCCAACTTCATGCTACTGAAGTCAGAAGTGACAAACTTCATGACACCCATGCAGACGGGATCTGAAAGTTCAACTGCAGAATCCTACACTAAGGAACTGTACGAGCACATCCACTCATGCATGAATCATGCCATCCCAAATAGAACCAATATGCTCTCCTCCAAAAAAAGGAAGCCAATCTGATGTTCCCCTGCTATAAACAAACTATACAACAGATGGAAGAAACTGTTGCAGAAAAGAGGAAAATCCCAGGATGCAAAAAACTCCCTCACCAGCCTCAGTAAGAAGCTGAGATCCCTCATAAAATCCTCAAAAGCTAGTTACAAAAATAAAATTGCCAAAGATTCCAAAGACAACAACAAGGCGTTCTATAGTTATGTCAATAATCTAAATGGCAATGCTCAGATCTGCTCTGAGCTACAACAGAATGGCATTAAATATACTGATTCCAAGGATATTGACAATATCCTGGCAGATCAATTTAGTGCCAACGTCACCCCCCTCTTACCCCCTAAAGGGCCCATCTCAATACCAAAAGATTGCCAAATTCCGGTAATCACTGCCACACAGGTAGAAACTGCACTCTCCAAGGCTAAGAATACAGCATCCATGGGACCAGATGACATCCCAGACTGTGTACTACATGAACTACAAAATGAACTGGCACCTCACCTAAGTGTCATGTTTAATCATAGCCTCACCTCAGCCTTCGTGCCAATGAGTGGCGCACAGCTACAGTTATCCCACTCCACAAGGAGGGATCCACCTGGGATCCTGGGAACTACCGTCCCATCAGTCTGATGAGCCTGATCTGCAAGGGCATGGAACGCATTATCATGGAACTTGTAAACAAAGACATTGGCAACCTTCAAACACTAGACCCAACCCAGTTTGGGTTTGTGAAGGGCCAATCTTGTCTCCTGAACCTGATTGACTTCTTTGAATCAGTCTCCAGAGCTGTGGATGAGGGTAAGGAGGTCCACACAGCCTATCTGGACCTCGCCAAGGCCTTCAACACCATCCCCCACTCAGCCTATCTGGACCTCGCCAAGGCCTTCAACACCATCCCCCACTCTGGAATCATAGATAAACTTACTAGGCATAAATCCCTACATCACTCGATGGGTTGCCAACTGGCTTACTGACAGAACCCAGACTGTAAAAGTAGCCATCTCCAAATCCAGCTCCAGACAAGTGACAAGTGGAGTACCTCAGGGTTCAGTCCTGGGACCACTCTTGTTTGGCATCTACTTCTCTGAAGTACAGGCCAACACAAAGGGACTCTGGCTAACAAAGATCGCAGAAGACTGCAAACTGGGAGCCATTATTGAATCCCCAAATGATGTGGATATTCTACAAAAGGGCCTTACAGAAACAGTTGCCTGGTGCCAGAGCCATGGGCTCATGGGCTCAAGGTTAATGCCAAGAAATGTATAGTTATCCCCTTTGGAAAAAAAACATGTACCTATGAATTACCACATAGGTGGCAGTACACTAAACATCAAAAGTGTGATGAGAGACTTCGGAACACAGGTGGACAGTGGTCTCACCTTCAATAACCACATCGCCACAACAATCAAAAAATCCTTCTATGTGGCACACCTCATCACTAAGGGCTTTTCATCCAGAAAAAGTGAGGTCATTGTCCCACTGTACTCATCCCTCATTAGATCCATTATAGAGTATAATGCTCCATTTGGTATGTACCTCACAAGACATCTGCAACAGCTGGAAAGGCCACAGAAATACCTCACTAAAAGAATCACAGGCCTAAAGCAGATGCCATATGCTGACCGTCTAAAAAAACTCCAGCTATACTCTGTGGCATATAGTCTACTCAGAAGTGATCTCTGCTTAACATACAAGGCCATGTCAAACCCTGAGCTGTTGGACATGCTTCACTTAAAGAAATCCCAATCCCTCAGAGCCACACATTCCAAGGATCTAAACCTTGCCATCACAATGAACCAAACATGCTGGAGGGATAGGTTCCTGATTCAGAGACTCCCCATACTCTGGAATAGACTGCCCATACATGTCAAGCAGAGTGCCTCCTTGGATGAGAGATAGGAAATTCACCTTGGGGATCATGTCAGTCGCCCTGCTAGACAGGGGTCCAGGGAAGTAAATATTGTGGGAAAAAATATCCAGGGAATTGTTATGGCTAGGCTTGTATAGGCCCTAAGGCCAGTAGCCTAGTACCAACCTATGACATGGCAACCTATTACAAGATGCAGCAGAAAAGTGCATTTCATGTTTTGTTTAGCAGTAAGGCAAAGCCAACTGGATATGGGGGACACTGGCTATATTGGCTTACCAAATAGCAGTTGGATGTAAGCCAGTATTTTCTTGCTCTGTTAATATCTATTCTTAGTTTAAACATTCCAGAGAGGTAGAATAATCAGGATTGGCACATCTTGTGAGAAAGGTGGCTGGAAGGGAAATTCAGACCCTTAGCAGTAGTTGGAGATGACTAGTTATCCTGTTTTGAGCAGCTGTATTCCAGGGGGGGTGCTTTATATGAGTGTCCTATGAGGTAGGATGGTGAGTGATGCAGTTTTAACCAGGTAATGCTGTTGTGATGGATGGTATGGGGTGGTGAATGTGTGGAACGTGTCCCGATAATATTGCTCATCTTTAAGCATGTTTGCGATGTCCTTAAAAAAATGGGAGGAGAGATTAAATGTGTGGCTCTAGGGGGAGTAGCTGGGGAATTGGGAGTAAGAGGAAAGTGGAGCAGGTCACACACTACCCCCTTTAGTGGGAGACAATAAGCCTTGACCTTCTAAAAACCCAGTTATTCTGCACACCCAGCCCAACAAAGGTAAGAAAAAGGCTTAAGGCAGAGTTTTGCTGTAGCTGTTAAGACAGAAACTAGAAGTGAAGATGCACCACCGGGATATACGTTGCTATCAGAAAGGGGTTGGAAGATATCGCCCACTGCCAGATTCTCGTGGCTTCTTGACACGGGGTAGGACTTGGTTCCTCCTTGCTTGTTGATATACCAGACCACTGACATATTGTCTGACTGAATTGCAATTGTCCCAGAAGGGAAAGGCGAATGCAAGGCCTGCAACACTAACAGCGCCTCTCTTAGTTCCAGAACATTGATATACAGGTGGGCCTCTGAGCTGGACCATGTGCCTTGGACTGTCTTCCCCTGGAAATGGCCCCCTACCCGATCAGGGAAGCATCAGTGGTCATAATGCCTCTGGGCTGAGGGGATTGAAATAGGCGACTCCAAAGTTCTGTGTCTGGCCTCATCCACCAAAGGAGGTCCTGTTTGCAGAAGTTGGTTATTCGGATCTGGTAGTAAAGGGGGTGCTAGTTTGGGAACCATTGACAAAGGAGGAGCCACTTCAGGATCCGCATAGGAAGCTTCACTAGAGGCAATATTGGGATCAAAGCTGCCATAGCACCCAGGGCCTGAAGAACTTCCCTTGCTGAAACTTCTGTGTGACAGAGTATCACTCGGAGCTGGATCCTCAAACGCTGGAGTCTGTGGTTTGGGAGTGATACTAGACAGGACTGGGTGTTGAACACTGCTCCAATTAATTCTATTTGTTGTGTAGGAGTAAGGTTTGATTTCTCCCAATGTATCATTATTCCCAACAATTTTGCCAGAGAGAGAGTGTACTGCAGTGCTGTTACCAGAAGATGCTCGGTGGGGGGCGGTGAGGAGCCAGTCATCCAAATATGGAAACACCCGGAATCCTTGTAGTCTCAAGTGAGCTGTGACCACTGCTATGCATTTTGTGAACACTCTGGGCCGTAGAGAGTCTGAATGGCAGTGCACAAAATTGATAATAACTGGCCTCTAGCCAGAAGAGAAGCAGACTGCTGGAGTGTTTGTCCATCTTGATGTGGTAATATGCATCCTGGAGATCTATTGAGCACATCCAATTGCCTTCTCTCAAAACAGGGAGAATGGACTGAACCGTGACCATCTGGAATTTGGTTTGGGTGACAGACTTGTTTAAGCTGCTGAGATCCAAAATGGGTCTCCAGTCCCCTGTCTTTTTTGGCACCAAAAAGAATCTTGAGTAAAATCCGGATCCACGTTGGTGTGGTGGGACTGATTGGATGACTCTTTTTTTGAGACAGCTTTATTATTTCTGAAGCTGCTCCTTCCCTTTGATTGGGTGGAACATTGGGGAGCTTTCTCAGAAGATTTTGTTGAAAAGAAAGGGGAATGGTGAAACCTCTGGTGATGATACTCTACACCCAAATACTGGTGGTTAATAGATTGCCAGGCAGCTTGGTGCAGAGAGAAATGACCCCCGATTGCTTCCAGAGGTAAGCAATCGGGCTGCTCCTCAGGAGTGCTGGTAAGGATGTCCAGAGAAAGAGTCTCTGGAGCCTTGGTTACGAGGACCCACTCTGCCTCTGTAGAGGTATCTTCCGGAATTGTTACCCCTCTGGACCTGGGGGTATCATCACCACATGTGGCACAGAAAGGACCCTGAGATTTTTTTGTGCCACATTTCCCATTCCTCTGGTTCCTGGAGAAGGTTCTTTTAAGAATGGTGAGTTAAATATATTCAAAACCAAAGGAGCACTGAAAGAATATTCCAGTGTGTGGTACAAGAGAAATTCAATGGAAAATGATGTTCTATGGCTTCTTCAAGGCAGTTCTAAACACAAAAGTATACAAGGATCATAAATATTTAAATCTGTAGATATAACTCCAACCACACTGAAAATGGCTTTACTAATGATATTTACTTTGCTGACAGGTATTCCTGAGAGTATTTTCATTCCTCCCTACCATCTTCATTTTGTTTAGGGCAGGATCACTGTACTGATAGCTGTTGTGAATACTGCTAAATTTAACCAAAGCTGTAATCAGATCAGCCACTCCATCTCCTAAATAGAAAGTTTTTTTTTCTTTTTTTGAAAAAGGCAAGTTATCAAAAAGTACAACTAGAGAAGTAAGTTTTCCTTTGCTGAGAAAATTAAACCTAAAGCTATCCAGCAAAAGTCATGTGTACTAGAGGGGTACCCAGGCGTAATCAAGATGCCTTTGCTAATTTATTGAGACTGATCGATGTTCAGTTGCTAGAATTCAGATTTGTTCTTCCACAATGCAGTGATACCTTCCTAGGAGTATTTACTCTCTTTGCTGCCTCACTAACTCAACAGCTAGTCAGTCATAAGAGTCACTGCAGGTCAGGGACAGGCTGCTGCACTACCAAAATTTGTGGTGGTTGTGTGTGTGTGTGTGTGTGTGTGTGTGTGTGTGTGTGTGTGTGTGTGTGTGTGTGTGTGTCATTAAAAAAATAAATTGTTTCCTACTCCAGATGTAGGTTCCCAGTTTCATTATACACGGCCATCTTTGGTCATTGTACATCTTTTTGTATTTGATGGCTTCTATGCTTTTATTTCCACTGTGTTCTGTTTGTAGTACATACACCAAGAGATCTGTAATTAAGGTACTTTATATCCAGGCAGCTGATTCTGTCTTCAAAATTCTAGAGCTTCTGCTTCCAAGTTCCTCTGTTGGAATGAACACTGATTCTGTGGATTAGGATTTTTTACTGTAATCTCTCTTCCAGAAAATGTTTACTCTAGGGAATCCTGCAGCTGATGAAATATAATTTTAAATGGGGGTGCTAAGGAACTGGCTTTTTTTTTTTAAAGAAAAGATGCACCATGCTGCTGAAGCTACAGACTCACAAGACCTTTGCATTCCCTCCTTTTGAGGATTTTTTAACTCCTCATCTACTAGGAGGAAGTCCATCATCATTAACAGCAGGAAACAGTCTG
The DNA here is from genome assembly GCF_019279795.1 of Protopterus annectens. Lineage (NCBI taxonomy): Eukaryota > Metazoa > Chordata > Ceratodontiformes > Protopteridae > Protopterus > Protopterus annectens. The sequence continues at coordinate 467,114,893 of NC_056725.1, forward strand.
GCATTAGAACATCTCAGGATATAAAACTATATTCTTCCTTAATCACTGTTGCACTATTCCTTATAATGGGGATATCTTACCAAGGATAGCCATACAGCCGGTCAGTGTATCAAAGCCTTGAGTCCTTGAAAGTGTTGCACATCAGATATATGTCCTACGTTCAAGGTATAAAGTACATAAATGCCAAATTTCCAGAACTTCTTTGTAGCCAGTCTGAACACTGTTTTGAATTTGGTCTGGAAGTTTAGTCTCATATACGCTTTGAGCCTTGAACAGAAGTATTCCATTGAGGTGGACTCATTTTTTCTCATTGTGGGTTTATTGAAGGTACATATGTGAGTGTGAGGGGCAGATTCTCCGTAAGGATAGATATGAGAAGAGCCTTTTTTGTGTGGGTGCAGACCAGAAACACTGATATTTTCCAGACATTTGTTCCTAATACCCTGCGCAGCAGTCTGTCTTCCCTTTCTGTGTATTTGGAGAATCAGTTTTTCAAGTTACTTGCTGCAGGGGCCGTGGCTTCTAAATCTGCCCGCCTTCAGAAGAAGTAAAAAAAAGTGCAGTTGGAGACTCCTGCTGTCCATCCTCTGACAGATGTCTCTATACGGTCTGATGATGAATGTGAGGATAGTCAGGTTCCAATACCTACTCCCTTTGGCATGATCCAGTTGGATGGCCTACATGGAGCATGCAATTTGCATGTTGTCTGAGGCTGTGCTGATATCTGCCATGGATAAGAAGGAGGGACCAGGGCAGCTGATTTCTGAGAGGCCTAGGGGGATTCCACAGATACTTGTCAGGACGGAAATACCTGGTTCTGTTTTAAAGGTAATGTAGGGTTTAGAACATGTTAATCTTGTTTGGATTGAGATTTCTGTGAAAAAGAAACAGAAGACTAAGCATGTGACTTGTATGCTAAAGATCCCCATTAGGAGTGTTAAAACTTCACCAAAATACTTTTCAAAGCCCTTGTGACTTTAAAACCTCCACAAGGTTTGTCAGTACTGTCTTTTATTGTACCCCCTTCCACTCCATCTAAAAGACCTATGGCTTCTGATTCCTCTGAGGATTTGGATTCTGGGGAGACATCTTTGGCTTATTCCTTCCAGATTCACTCTGCTCTGGCTTTGAGATCAATTGAAGAAGATACTTTCTCTCCTGAGTCCTTGGTTGAAGAGCTTTCTTTTGGGGACACCATTAGTAAAATGGTGAAACATTTTCATTAGGAACGTTCCCAAATATTTGACATTCAGACGATATATTGCGATCTCTTATAGATGGATACTTCAAAACCCTCTACAGTTATTCCTCTTTTTAGAAAGCAGATGCAAGTCTCAGCACCCTGCTCCTAAAAAAACATGATTCTATAAGGTTCTGGAGGCTCAGAAATTTTGTACTAGAATCTCTTTTATTTCCCTCTCAACTGACAAATCTACCAAACTGTTTGCCTCTTCAGAATTCTTACATCCAGACAAGGATAATAGAGTTATAGATGGGTATGATAAAGTGTATACCTTTGCTGCCTTATCTTTCAGAGCCATCAGTTACCAGGCACACATGACTAGGTATGTGCCTGTTCTTGACAAATTGGGAGTTTGTTGGCTGGCATTCCTGACTCTGATTCTAGGACTTCAGCCCTTTCTTTGCTGGGTTCTGCTTCCCACATTGGTTGTCATTCCATCAAATGCAATTACAAGGCTGCTAATGTCTCCTCTGGGGCAGCTGCATCAGAGTCTGTTGTTAGGAAGTATTCCTGACTTAGGATACAGTCTGTCCCTGAAGATGTAAATGCAAAATTATTGAACTCTCCTTTAGCTATCGAAAATCTGGTTGTGCTGGTAATTATATTGCAGAGTTTTAAAAAGATCTAGGGAATGTCATGCAAGACCTTAAATACATTTTCCTCTCTTCTATTCCTAAATAGAGGAATCACTGCTCTAAGGCATCTTTTGTATGCAAATATCATAAATGGCCTTTAAAAGGCAAAAGATCTAAGAGGATTTTGTTGTGAGAAGCCTGGTTAGGATTCCAGGGAACAAAAGTCTTCCTTTACAGACAAGTCAGCTTCTGTTTCATTAATCATCTTCCTCTTCCCATCAGCCAAATTCCTCTCACCCAAAGATTATCTGTTTTTTTCCCATTTGGCAGCAGATTGTAAAACAGACTTTTGGGTTCTATCCCTTTCAGAGATTCTTCACCACCCCACTTGCTAGTTTGCCTCATTTTTCTCCTTTTTATGAATACCTCTTGGTTCAAGGTACAATTCAACCATTGCATCCTTGCCAGAGGGGCAACAGTCTTTATTCCAGGATGTTTTATGTTCCCAGGAAGGAGGGCTGTTGGATTCCCATTCTAGACATCTCCTTTGAAAATACCTTTTTGAAAGTTCCTTCTTTCAAAATGCTGACTCTCCAGTCTTTGATCCTTCTGTTGCTTCCTCAGTTTTTTTGATGCGTCTGGACTTGAAGGATGAATATCTCCATATCAATCTGCATTCTATTTTTAGGAAGTATTCATAAGTCTGTTTCTTCTCTACACTATCAGTTCTCTGCTTTGCCTTTTAATCTTTCTGTGGCACCAAGGTTTTACAAAATGTCTAGCTCCAGTTATAGCCTTTTGCAGGCTCCATAGTGGTCACACTTTTCCTTATCTGGACAACTGTCTGATTTAGGCCCCCTCTCTGCTGATTCTTTTCCAGGACCAATAATTCACAATGCTTCTTCAGTGTGGGCTTCACTTTCAGTCTCAGGAAGTCAATCCTATTTTCTCAGGACAATGTTTTCTTGGGGTGCAGCATTCAGACCCTTAACTGTGACTGCTTTTCTTCCTCCACCCAAGGCCCTCTCTTTAATAGCTTTCTTTCACTTCCTTCTTTTGCAAAAATGCCAACAAGAGAGTCTGAGCCATGGGGTTTATGGCATCTGCTATTTCACTTGCTCCTTTTTACAGACTTGGATGCAGCATTGACACCCTCTGGACTTACCCCCATTCCTCTCTTGCCTTGCCTAATGAAGGAATTTCTATGATGGATCCACCAAATAGCTCATAATCCAGGTCTTCCTTTTCAGGTACCGTCTCCTTCTCTCAGGAGCTCTTTACAGATGCTTCAGACCTGGCTTGATGGTGCTTGTTCAACATCATCAGGGACCTGGCTCTGGTCTCCACAGGGTGTGAAAGAGCATATCAACATCAAGGAAATCTCTTATCTTGGCTCTTCAGACTCTCCATTACCTTTGGATTTCAGGTCCACTCAGTTTCTTCAGATAACACCACTGTCATGTGGTATATAAAGGAGTTGGGGGAACAAACTCTTAACATCTTTGTATACCATCACTCATATCTTGGGATTTTGCCATATGTCATCACTTGATTCTTCAGGTGGTCTTTATTCCTTCAGAACAATATTGTAGTAGACAGTCTGAGCAGATCCTTATAAGTGGATGCTTCACATAGAGGTTTTCCTGGACATTGCCCATTGGTGGGGTACCCCTCCGGTAGGTCTTTTTTCTTCCCTCAGAAAAACTTATCATGTTTTGTTCCACAGTTATAAGTCCTCTAGCTTGAAAAGTGGACACCATGTCCTTTTCTAGGAAATGGATGTTCCTGTATGCTCATCCCCTCTTCCTCTGTTGCCAAAGGTCCTACACAAGATTATGTATTAAAGACCCAAAGTCTTATTGGTGACTCCCTTTTTGCCCAGAGAGCATTGGTTTCCCCTTTTTCACACCTACCCAGGAATAATCACAGGTTGCCCCATCAATGGATGTCCTCACACAGGACAAGGGCCATTTAATTCACCTTCATCTTCTCATCCTACAATTGACTCTGTGGATGATAGGGGTCTATATTAATTAATCGAAGGTTCAATTCAAGCGAACCTTTCTTCATCGAACCCTAACCATCGAACATTCATTTCAGCAAACATTCTTATCAAGCAAAAAGTTAAACAGAGAAATTAATCACTTGGCCAAAACAACACCAGAACAGACACTACAGTATGTAAAACCCACCAAAGTGAGGGGTTTCACCCCCCCCACACCCCTATAACTATATATACCAGCTCCAAGATTGCACTATAGTGGGGAAAAGGCAAATTTGTGCTGCTGGCCAACTGCTTCTTTTCCCTACATACATTTTTCGTGAATATAAATGTTTGGTGAAGAAAGGTTCATTGAAGTGAACCCTTGAATTAATATAGATCCAGATGATAGGGTTTTGATTCCTTTTAGACACCGGTTTTCTGAGGACATGCTTCTGGTTTTGCAGGAGGACAAAATACCCATTACTAGAAAATCTGTAGTGAAGTTGAAAAGATTTTCTTCTTGGTGTCACAGCAATGAAAAGGACCCTCTTTTAGTGGGTATTCCTACTGTTCTTATTTGTGAGTTGCTTACTTACGGTTTGGCATATTCTTCTGTTAAAGTGTACTTTTCGGCTTCTTTACATCTGGATCCACTACTTTCCTCTAGTTTGAGGTTAAACAGTTCCTAAAAGGCATCCTTTATATTATGTTTCCAAGAAAACCAGTTCCTACTTTGTGGGGCCTTAACTTTGTTCTTGAGAAGTTGACTTTGACACCTTTTGAAGCAGCAACTTCTTCCTCTTTAAAGCTCTATACCTTGTTGGTGGCTTTGACTTCTGCCAAGAAAGTCTATAACTTCAGGCGCTTGCAGCAGTTCCTTCTTTTCAGGTTATTCACAGAGCTTGGGTGTCTCTTTGAACTGGAACTTGTATGCCTAAAGTAGTCAGTGTTATATCTTTGAATCAGATCATCTATCCTTCTTCCTTTTCCTCAGACATAGTGAAGGGGGTCCTCCATTCTTTGGTTTTGCAAAGAGAGCCCAGATGTTATTTGGACAAGACTAAAGATATTAGGAGATCTGAGCAAATTTATCTTTCTTTTCAAGACAAATTGGATGTAGGTTTTTCTAAGCAAACCTTCTCTTCTTGGACTTCTAAAGCCATTTCTTTTATTCTAATGGCAAGCAGCTTCCTCCTACATTTCAAGTTCATTCTGTTAGAGTGGTTGTCTCTGCTGGATCTTTTTTCCAAGGGTCCTGATGCTAGACCCAGTTTGAAAGCTGCCACTTGGGTAACCATTTAAAAAGTCAGGACCTACTAGAGCAAGTCTAGAAACACTGAGACTGGCTAAAAAACAGACTTCTGTATCCAAGTCCAGGGTGGCCATTTCCCTAGAATATTCCCTTTTTTCTAAGGTATGGAGGTATCTGAGTTGGTATGTACACATTTGGGGATGGGGGGGGGGCTTATCACTTGCAAAAAAAAAGTTTGAGATTCACTTTTCTCCCATAGGTTTGGCCTTTTTTTCCCACCTGTCAGCACTGTGCATTTCAAGTGCCAACATTTTAATAGGGATCCTGCCACTTGGTCTTATCTGCATACTGTTACTAAGCACTATACGTTCAATGTGATCTCTACAGCCCGAGTAAGTTTTGCCAGGGCCATCCTTGTTGGATATTTGGATGGCTTCTCAAGTCTTTTTTTCTTCTCCCATCTTTTACAGTAGCTCTAGTAATCTCCCTATTGTAATGAATACTGCAACCGTGATCAAGAAGGACATCTACTGTTATGGTAACTTTTTACACAACTGTATTGTTAAGGCTGCCATGGTCTCTCCACTTTGTCATGATTCATTGTAGTGTTTAACCCCTCCATATCTTCTGTATTTCATCATGGAAGATTGAATATGGCCATTGTTGCATTAAATTGTTTAAGATTTATGAGAGAACAGTCTTTTCCATTCTCCAATAATAGTTTGTTTTATACCCTTACCTTTCCATATTTGTGGTCAACCCTTTCCTATTTTAAACCTAACCACCCCTTTTGGCATATTGCCACCTCTATTAACAAAACAAAAATTAAAAGGGAAGAACATTCTGACTCTTCATTCTTAATCCTGTGGTACTTTTAACCATTTTTGCGATTGCTTTTGGTCTTATTTTAACTCTTCAGACAATCAGTCCATTTGTTTAAAAAGTGTCCTTGTGAAAATAAAATTCCTTTATAGGGCAGGTGCAGCCACTGTCTCTATTACGTGGACAAAGAATATTGTACCCAGCATAGCCACGTTTAATATTGGTTTACTTCAGCTATCTTAAAAATCATTGTATTCCCTTGCTCTAGCAGGAGAAACTTGCGACTACAATCCAGGTGAAGTGGATTCTAATAGTAAACCTCTAGCACTGGAAGGGCCAGCTGTGGTAACAGAAAAGTGCTGTGGATATGCCTGTTGACACGGGGGGGGGGGGCATGGGGTGTATGCCTGTGAGCACACTAGAGATTTATTTCCCAATTTCAGACCAGAGACATTTACCTGAGGTGGCTAACCTGTTAAAGAAGCAGGGTAATCTTCTACAGGCTTCTGTAACTTGACAGTCCTGTGCTATATTCATTGTATATCCTGCTCAGGGATAGCCTGCTTGAGCTTGTGTGGGGTGTTGAGACTTAACATAAGTACACCAGCCCCACATGTGTAATGGCATCACTCTGGTACTTGAACCCCCCCCCCCCCATGAGACCAGAAGGACCAAAGGCTTTTGCTCATAGGGGAATGAATTGTTCTGTCAGGGTATCTGGGAATGAATGCTAGATTGTTTAAGGTGTAGAGTATGATTAAGACAGTTAAAAAAAAGCCAATTATGGCTTTATCTTGGAGAGCTATCTTTACCCAAGAAGGAAGAAGACCCTCCATCTCTTTAAATGTAAAGCTGTCAGTGGCAATGGCTGCTTGTACACCCCTCCCCCAAGTGCACATGCAGTAAAAACCCAGAACTTGCATTCTCTCTCCTCCAAAGTGTAGGAAATGAATATATTCTTTACCTTTATTTATAAATATCAAAACCTAACGTCTGCCTTCCCTACCTGATATTGATAAAGATGGAGTGCACCGTTTGTGATACTTCTCTATTCCTGCAATACCACAAGCTGTACCCCCTCCTGGTTTAGATGATGACAACCTGACAGCAGCCTTATTGAAGGCTAAAGAATGACCATGCAGCCTCTTCTTCCTTTTCCTGATAGGGAGGAGGACTCTAGCAGTTTGTCATCCAAACCAGAAACTCCACAACTTTTTGTGATAGGTACCACAGTCTTTGGTCTCAATGATAAAGGCATCCATTTGTTCAACATCTGTATATGTGTCAAGGCCAAGGTTGATGGCTGGAGTAATGATGTGTGTCACCATTCTGAGTGGTTTTGTTGACATCTTTGACATTGCTGAATCAAGGTTGTTTTTTGTGACATCATCACTGCCAGAGCTGATGAATCTCAGTCACAGTATTCAGGGCTTGGGGATTCAGTGATGATGCCAAACCCTTTAGAATCCGTGTCAGCTTAGGAATGCCTGACCCTGCAGTATTCAATCCCAGATTTTCTTATGCTGAACCAGCCATTGATGTTGAGCTCATTGCTGAACAAACAGTTTACTTTGTAGTGGTTTCCTAAACACTGTATTCCATTCTGATATCACCAAGCAGTACCCTGTCCCATTAAGGGGATAAAGATAAATGTGACTAGCCCAGTACCCAGACTTGAAATGCAATTCACTAAGCATTACTGAATAGCCTTTCCATGTAAGGCACAATAGTATAATGTTGTTGTACAGTGGTAATGTATTTTTACAGATATAAAGAATGCTCTAAAGAAATCAGTCCTAGCTGTAATTATCAAATGGTAAATATTATAGTAACGCATGTAACTAAATAAAACTGCATGCAGTTGAAGTGTATAAAGCTGTATTCAGCAAGCCAGGAATACCCTTAAAGGTATTAATTAGCACCTACACTGATACATGCTATCTTTGTTATCTGTATATGAAACAAGTTAATATTTGATTGTTTATTTTGTGAAAACATTTAAACACATTTCTTCGCTATGTTCATTTAACGTGCCCAGCTGTTTCTCTGCAGCAGTACATAAGAATGTGTATACATTAACAATAACTGGTTCCTTGGGCTTAATTGCATAAAGACATTTTGCTGAACCTTTAATTGCCTTTAAGTTTCTGTACAAGAGTAAACTATTGTAGGAATATATAAAATTACTTTTCATGTTTTGAGTCTCCTTGGTGAATTTGTACAATTAGAATTTTAAATATTGTTACATTATGCAGTTTAAAGATACAATCTAATGTAAAGTTGTGTAAATTTTTTCTTGATAACTTGCAACAAATATAATTAAATGATATAATAGGGTACTTAAATTTAATCCTCCATTTTAAAGGAGGAGGATATTGGAGAAAGTTTGTTTGTGTCTTTCGGCTTTTCCCAGTTAGGGGTCGCCACAGCAGAACTCCGGGCTGCTAATGATTGGTAGTTGATTTTTACATGCCAAGTTACCAGCCCTGACGCACAACCTTCAACGAAGGTGCGCCCATTCACGCATGTCTCCATGCAGAAGACGCTCTAACTGAGAATCGAACCGGACGGTGTCTTACTTTGTCAGTAAACATTTTCTTTGTTAAAATGATACATATTAAAACTTTTTTTGTTGTTGCTGGTGCTGCTCCTTGAGATCTCCTTTGAAGTAGGGCGATCAACGTATCCTGTGACTGCATTGTCAGGTAGTTCTATGTCTTCCTGCAGCTTTCATAATAACAGTGTCTGCATCTCTATTAGCTGTAACAACTGCATCATAAGTAGTACACTATAGTGGCTGAAGGTTTGTAGGTGCTACTTTTAATTTTAGAAGTTTATCCCTTGAGTCCAAGTTTCATGTACTTTTCTGCATTTGAGCAAAACCAGAATTTTGATAAGAAGTCATAAAATGCATACATACACAACCTTGTAACATACTTGCTCAAGCATTTTCCTGCTCTGCCAAAGGGTTTATCTGGTGGAACTGGAAATGCACAAGAAAAATGAAATGAATGGATAGAGACTAAGCTTTAAACCTGTACTTACCCTTATCAGAAAAATGGGAGGGTTTTTTCTCTGACTTACTTATTGTAAAATATTTGTAGGGGTGGAATGTCTACTGCAGCAATGATCTTTATGTAGAACATAGTACAATTGTATAAGCAAACTTACTATAGTAGTAGAATGATTACAGCTGCAGTAGCTTTAGCTACAGTATATAGGTAGATTACCATAGCTTAGACTGGAAAGAATGATAAGGCTCCAGGAGCCCCTGGAGAATGGTTATAACAAAGTCTGTCCTGTTGCTTTCAGATTGTGTTCAAGGGAAGCTTAGAGAGAAATTTTCAGCTTTTTCTATGATGAAAGTATTTTGCTGAAAACTTAAAAGTTCTGATAAATTTGTTTGGGTAATGATAACCAGTAAAGGGGGGGGGGTATTGTTTAAATTGATCAAAATGAACATGCTTGTTAGCTGTTGGAAACAAAAAAAAAAGTATTTTCTCAGAATGAAATTGAATATGGTATCCCTCTCTTTTGTGTGTATGATATATATGGATGGACACACTGATGACATATTGCTGAAGTATTTATCTGTTAAAAAGACAGTGATTCAGGCAGCATTTGGGATCCATAAGGCTTATAACAGTACTAACAATAGCCATCTGAGATCCATTGTGTCTTCTAGTAAATCTAAAATAGAGGGATTCATATTCAGAGTTCATTTGTGCACAAGGGCAAGTGGCAAAAAGCACTGCTCTGCCTTTATGTAAATATGCTTAGCGCCATGTAATGGTGCTGAATGCACAAAAGTATAAGGCTGTGTCGGTAAGTATGTAAAGCAGATTAAAACTGGGTTTTTATGCATGTAAACTTTATAGCCAATTACTTTTGGCTTCTTTTGTGTGTGATTCAGAGGTGCACATTGCTGGAGCTGAATAGAGAAGAGCAGCACTCAGTGCAGCTATGTAGAATTAAATATAAAAAAAGGTAATAAGGTGTCACTCATTGAATGGCATGCCTTCTATTGTGGACATCCTGATTGTTTTTTTATAAGGTTGGAAATGGGAAGCTGGAAATTGGGGAAAGAGAGGGAAGACAAGGTGTACACACAAACAAGACATCAAGAGGGTTATGCTGAAGAAGGTGGGAAAGGAGGGGTACTATATTTTTGGTGTAAGAGGTAGATGGTGAATGTTCCCTGACCTAGGAGGTACAGGGCGGGGATGCCTGGACGTACAAAAAAATGGAACATAAAAATTTGAAGGAAAAAAATAAATAAGGAAGGAGAGACATGGTGACAAAATATAGAAAAGAACTCCTATAAGTTGCTATTGCAGTATTTTATTGAGAGTGCATATTAAAGATTTCTTAGGTTTACTTAATGAATTTCATTATTCAATAGTGCTGCCAAATGATACTACCATTGACCGTGGTGAAATGGCAACTGCAATATTTCTGCAGTTGTTTATATAGCATTTCATTACAGGGCAAGATATATATTTGTGGGGGGTGAGGAGGAGTGGCATGCAGTTTGAAAAGATAATAAATGATTGACTATTCTATGCTTACATGACAAAGTAATACTGTTATATGCCTTTAGTAATTCTCTTACGCTTCCTGTATGATTGGTGTGTATTGTATGTTTTCTCCTCAGCTGTACACGTAAGAAGAAATGGAATGCATGTTAGTTTATCTAATGTATGATTGCAGGTATACATTACTTTGTTAATGCAAACTTCTGTCAGTAAGGAATGGTCTGCTTATATTCTGATAATTTCCTAACTTTTGTATTTTGTTGTACAAGAAAACATTACTGATGTGCTTTGTTCCTGTGATTTGCTACATTGTAAGGCACCAGAGTGTTTATGGATGCAAGAGGGTTTGCTATTGCTTTTTACATTTCCTTATACTGTACACCATATTTTTGACAAAAAATGTGCAGAACTTTTGTTTTTTGTAAGGTAAAGCATTTTCAATTATCTTTAAGGCATACAATTCATTCTTTCTTGTAAAATTAATTTAGCAGTACATCATGCACCAAGATATATGTAGATCATACACTTGCAGTGGTGTACCTATCCCCGCTGTGCTTAAGGTGAGGTGGCTAGCTGTCATTAGCCATTTTGTATGTGTAACAGCTATTTTGTATAAACAAAAAAAAAAGTTTTACAAAAGCAAGCAGTTTGCACATCAGTAAACCATCATTATCCTCACTACCAACCAGTGTGAATGATTTCAGAATTCATTCATTGTTTACAGATTGGTGCTATCTATATGTACCTACAAATATGAAAATTAGTGCAGTCAGTAATGCATACAGAAATACATATACCTGCATTGAATTTAACTATAAATACACAGTTACAATATTTTTTCTTATGTTAACAGTTTTATATTACTAGAACAAAAATAAAACATACTTGCTGTATAATTATGGCCTTCTGTCCTGCACCTTTGATACCCACCAGGCCTGCTAGTCCCCTGTCCACCTCTGCAGGTCATGATACTTGTTCTGATATTGCTACCTAGAGTCGGGGATCCCTGTCAGGGATGACAGGTGCTCCCCCAACTCCTGCTAGATGTTAAATTTTTCATTCCCTGCTTGCTACAGCTTGCTCAATTTTCTGTTGGTATGACTCCTGCTGAAACTGCGGTGGTGGTGCTGCGGTAGCGTTGTCACCTTACAGTAAGACGTCCTGTTCAATTCTCAGCTAGAGCGTCTTCTGTGTGGAGACATGCATGAATGGGCGTACCTTCGTTGAAGGTTGTGCGTCAGGGCTGGCAACTCAGCACATAAAAATCTACTGCCAATCATTAGTGGACTGGAGTTCCGCTGTGGCGACCCCTAACCGGGAAAAGCTGAAAGACACAACAACATGACTCCTGCTGTAGGTAGACACAGATCTTGGTCTCTCTCTCAAACCAACTTGAGGCTCAACCCTAAGCTTTCACTGGTGCCATTGGTGGTACTACTGTTTGTGAATGAAAAATTTTCAGCAGTGGGATAGTTGCAAAAGTGTTGTAGTGGTGTTTTGTATATTAAAAAGAAAAAATAATAAATGAACCAGACCACCAGGGTCAGTCTTTTCACTTTAATTTAAAACAAACGAACCAAATAACTAAGCGCTTTTGCCAGGTACAGAATCTGGCTTCTTCAGAGTCATTTGGTTAATCAAAAAAACAAATTTTAAATAGTAAACACCAGTGTCAAAGACCAATTAATTGTGTTAAATTTGTGACATCATACACATATCATTCCCACTTAAAGAGGCACCCATAAAAATGTAATAATACAATTAATGTCTAAATCATATTCAACAAGTATATAATTAAAACACTAAAATAACATAGGAGTTAAAAGGCAGGAGACAGTACTTATAAAATATTAAGACAATGTTGTACATATATAACAAAACAACATACCCTAACCTTTAAATCTCGTTAGCCTTAAGTTTTAAAATGGGCATTATGATAGTGCTGTCATTTAACTCAGGCAAATTCAAAGCATTCAGCCTGAGCTGCCATTGTAATTCATTCACTTCTACTTCAGCATTAAAATCCCCCCTCTTTCATTACTACACACTCTATCACAAAAAATAAAAACTTTTTAAAATTCCCAGTTTTTAGTACATAAAGTGCACTGTGCTCATTCTTGTTCTTAATACATCTCAGAAGTTCTGCGATTCTATCATACAGCCTGCGAATGGTTTTACCAATGTAGAAACCATCACAGGCTGTACAGGTTGCCCCATATACAAGTTTGGTGCTGTTGCTATTGCATTTACTAGGGCATGAAATGGAAAATTCTTAGCCCATTTTAAAGCTTAGGGTTAACAAGATTTAAAGGTTAGGGTGCGTTTTGTTATATATGTACAACATTATTGTCTTAATATTTTATAAGTACTGTGTCCTGCCTTTTAACTCCTATGCCATTTTACTGTTTTAAATATATACCTGTTGAATATGACTTAGACATTAATTTTATTATTACATTTTTATGGGTGCCTCTTTAAGTGGGAATGATATTTGTATGATGTCACAAATTTAACACACTTGATTGGTCTTTGACACTGGTGTTTGCTATTTAAAATTTGTTTTTTGATTAACCAAATGACTTTGAAGAAGCCAGATTCTGTACCTGGTGAAAGCACTTAGTTATTTGGTTTGTTTGTTTTAAATTAAAGTGAAGAGACTGACCTTGGTGGTCTGGTTCATTTATTATTATTTTTTTTTTAAGTTGTGGTCGGTCCTGGTGGGCTAGTTTTTTTTTTATGTGTTTTGTATATTACCTGAATGAATGCAAAAGTGTATTTAGTTAATGAAAGCATTTATGGAAGTACTGGTAATGCAAAATATGTTGCTGTGATGCAGCCTTTTATGTCTGGGAAATAAGTCCAGTAGTACATTTTTAAATAAATCATTAATATTGTTTGTAAAGTCTTCTAGGTTACCATTCATTTCTACTGACTGTTGTCATTTGTGATACATATAGAATGATGTACTATGCTTAAGATCTTTTATGCTCTTATGCCAAACCCTGTTCTCAATGTGCCCATGGCAAGCTGAGATCATTATGCCAATTGTACCTCATACACATTCTTGCAATGGTGCAGTTCATAGAGCTACATTTGCATAGAAAATTTATAAATCAAACAAAATTTATGCCAGCCAATAATCTGAAGTCTGCCATTTAAACTTGTGCTAAGCTGTGCTTGTGCTGACAGTTGGGAAAGCATGAAGAAATTGAAAAAAAAAAAGAAAAATGTTAATTGTTGGAAAATATTAGTAAACTTACAGCATTAGTACAATTCATTGACAACTGCCTATCTAAAGTATATTTGTGCTGGTCAGGTATATCAAATATGACTTTTTAAAAACAATGTCAAGATTAGTGGAGTAGGAAAAGTGTCATTTTTAGCAGATTAGTAAATTGTTATAATTTATGGCTTTTATAAATTACAGGCACGTAGTGCAGCAGCACTAAATTATCATGCTTCTCTTAAATATACAAATAATTACATGTTGAAAATAGTGCAGATAATTAAAATGGCACATAGTATTTATCACTAAACTGTCTTTGTGTGATTTCAGGTTACTACATGCTGCATTGTCAATGATCAAGACATTGGAGGCGTTCTTTTAACTGAGTATAACCACATTCTAATGGATGCTGTCAGGACATATGGGAAATGCCTGTTTGGGAAAGTGAGACCAAGGCAGGCTGATAAAGCCAAGGCATAGAATCAAGTAGTGTGTGACATCAGTATAATTGGGGAAATGAAATGGATACTGGCACAGTGTGGGCAAAAGGGCAAATGCCCTAGTAGGACATACAAGAACAAAAGCTAGTCAGAATGCATGTACCCACAGCAGTATGGATGGAGGCCCTTCCATAATCCAGCCATTAACAGCAGGTGAGGAGTACCTTCTATCCATATGGAGTGTTGAGTTTGATGGAGATGTCACAGAAATCATTAAATAAAGTATGGACACAAGAAATTTCAGACTACTGCAGCAGCCACAGTGTGCATACAGGAATGCTAGGGTATAGCTGGAAGTAATAACTCATACTGGCATATTCTGACAAGGACAGCTGTGGAACTGTAGCCCATTACATTTTTCCTCACTAGGTGCACAATCTACATTGGGTATCCAGGAATGTAAACAATGGCTACATGACTGGTGACTGCAATAAGTGTTAATAAAAAAATATATTTTGTGCTTGTTAAGGTATAAACATCTTATCAATTATTCTTTCACAGGATCACCACCAGAACAAAACACATCCCCTACAACAGCACAGCAAACTGAAGTTTGCAACACAAAGACTGTTGATAATAATACCATAATTCTCATATGCATGACACAGTTACAAAGTGTATTGACAGGACCCCCCCCCAACACACACACACAGTAGATAACTAGTGACAGAGACACCACCAACTCAATGATGGTATAACATTACAACCTGAAGGGGGGCACACCACATAGTTCAACACCAGTGTCTTGTAAACCACAACATTATATTCAGGAAGACACTTCCCTTTCAGAGTTAGCAGTAACCACTGTGCAGAGGAAGTCAGGAGAAGACGTGTGGAACAGCTGACTCCTGAATCATGCAACACTTTGGAAGCCCAGCAGCACATGTGCTGTGACATTGTTCAGGCTGAAGCCACTGTTGTAGAGAGATTGTTGAAGTACTGCAGGGTGTATGTGAATACATTTCAGTACATTGGAATAATGGGATGCTAAGGAGAATGCCATGATGACACTCCTGCAGTATGGTGGCACAGACAGCATCCATGTCCACCTCCATGTGCACACTGGTAAAGACTTACCAGACTCCAGTAGGAAACAAATGTAGACACTGACAGGGGAGTGTGTGCACACGTGGCTAGATAAGCTGTACACTGTGATTTTTAAGGTAGTGCTACACTGACTACAGGTGACATAATTCAAAAGAAGGCAGATAGAATTTGTCAACCTTCCTCAAACCATGTCATAACCTTACAGTCAAGCTAGTGGTTACTTGGCACTGTCAGATCAGTCTCTGTTATACCATGACCCCCCCAAAACGTGCACGCTGATTGGCCAGCGTGCACATTGTAAATCGAGTTATACTAATGGAAAAAGGTCCGTCGCCGGACTTTTTCCATTAGTATAACTCTACTAAAACACTGTCTCGCAATGTTAAATGGGTTTAACATAGCGAGACAGCTTTAAAATAAGCAACGGAGATCTACGTTGCTTATTTTAAAGCTGTCTCGCTATGCTAAACCCATTTAACATAGCGAGACAGGTTTTAAAAAAAAAGCAACGGAGAAAGCAAGATCTCCGTTGCTTTTTCAGCTATGTTAAATGGGTTTAACATAGCGAGACAGTTTAAAATAAGCAACGGACATCTCCGTTGCTTATTTTAAAGCTGTCTCGCTATGTTAAACCCATTTAACATAGCGAAACAGTAAAAAAAAAAAAAGCAACGGAGATCTTGCTTTCTCCGTTGCTTTTGCCCTCAGCTCTGATGTACTGCGCAGGCGTGCAGTACATCAGAACTGCCGCGGATGCCAGACATCTGCGGAAGGGCAGTAAACAGGCATTATACTATGCCATTATTTAAGAAAAGTAATAGTTTATTTTCTTAAATAATGTCATGATATAATAGCAATAACCCACTTCTGGGTGTGGGTAATGCTGTATTTACCCACGGTTGGCTTTGTTTGGTCCCGAGGGCGAACGCCAACCGTGGGTAAATCCAGCATTACCCACACCCAGGCGTGGGTTATTGCTATAGTAATTCCCCTGCAAGCAACAGGTCATGACATTGAAGTTATTCAGCATCAAGGTCTCATGCCAGCACTTGCTAATATTCATTAAGACAATTATCTACACTATCATTAGGGGACATTGCTTATGGCACATTAGAGATGCAATTGCATAAAAAATACATAGATAAGATGCAACCAAGTATACTGTAGAAATACACAGCTACTTATAACATGGAAAATTCTGATGCCAGTATACCTTTTTTTTCTCTTTTGGTTCTGATAAATACTTTAAATGCTATTACTTTGGTGATGAACATAAGGATGTACAACCAGGGGACATATTTTTGATACTGCTATAACTTATATGAGTGAAAGTAGCACTATTGCCATCTCACCCTCTGGACAGCACAAATGATGACTGTTTAATAGTTCTGATAGCACACAAATATGTGTCAATGAAAAAGCTACCAAATCTGATATACAGTATCATCTGAGGGAGCACCATACATCAATGGTTAACATTTCACATGACAATGTGTCCACCACATTCAAAAATGCACATGCATTATGTCATTACCTGCAGTGCAGCCTTAGCTACTGACTGGTAATAAACCATTATGATCCATGTATGTGTAAAAATGCAATAATTCTGAATAACTCTAAACTTAGAGTCATTTAAATTATCATTATGCTCTTTAACAATAGCCATACCAGTAACACTTGTTAGGCATCAGAGTGGAGCTACGGCAAACAAAACAGATACAGCAATCAAAGAATTCAGCATTAAACAGAAAAATGTGTTTACATTGCAGTGAAACTGTCTGATGTACAGTGACAGTAGGCTATGCAACACTTAGCATTGCACACAGGTAACACTGTATGCATCATCTTTAATCTATATGGTATTAAAGATACCACTATCTTAATATCATGACCCATGGTGGATTACATGCTGCCTGTGTAGCTATGTATCATGGACACGTCTGCCACATGTGGTCTCTTGATCCTGCCATTGGCTGTCATCACTGGTTGAAAGAACAGTAGTGGGAGCTACACTGCCATCATGGTGCAGTTGAGTAGTAGGCTGATGTATTGTCATACTGTGCAGAATGCAGCATGCCATAAACATTCTGCATACAGTAACAGTCATACTGAAAGGCAGCCTCCATCCAGGCAGAGGCAGCATGCTTGCAGCAGCCAAAGACTTGCTTAATGGCAATCTGTATCTGTGACAGGTTGGTTTTAAAGTGTTCTTCAGCAGCTCTCCAGGCGTTATGGACTTGATGCCATTAGCCAGGGTGTGAGTGGGTAGCTTGCATCACCTGTAAAAGGAAAAGGTAGGGACATATAAGAATGAGACTTTACCAATAAACTCTTTTACCAAATTATACCTATGGTAATTAAAAATTGCACTTACCAACAATGTGATTATGGGGTATCTTACCATGCAGGAAGAGGTGGTAGAGTAACTTTATGTGCCAGATATGAGAATCATGGGCATTGCCAGTATACTGGGCTAACAGGTTGATGATTCACCCCCCCATACATCATGCACTACCTGGCAATTGATGGGAATGGTAGGCCTTCTTGTTCTGATACTGCTCCCCAGTAGTCCAGATGGGGCCCCAAGACACTCTTACATCTTGCAATCTCATTTGCATGCATTTTACCTAAACCTGGTGTCCATGAGTATAGGAAGACCAAACATCCCCCAGTCCTTATCTGTGCCCTTACAATACCCTTGTCCACTCTGATTATATCAATAATTTATTACTTAGCACAGATATATTGGGTTCATTTTTATCTATACTTGTGACTTCTCAGCTGGCAAGTGCAGTTGGGTGACTGTAGTTTTGGCATGGCTGAGATAAGTAGCTCAGAATGAGAAATAGACTGGCTAACAGCTAAAGCAAGCATCTTTAATGTAAAGTAGGCAAAAATGGTGCAACTTTGCCTTTTATAAAGAATGAGCACACACAGCAAGTGTACATAAAGACTGAGAATTGTAAAGAGGTGGGGAAAGCACTTTATATACATAAGTTTTTTGCAGAAATTGTAAGACATTCCTCATTTACATATTATAGTCTCATTTGCATTAGTTTTTCATAATCTGTCTACAATGGCTCTACCTAAGTGCAAACAAACAGCCTTTATGAATTTTGCCAAAGCTGTGCAAATTCCTGCTATGCATATTGCATAGAAACTTTTGAATCTTATATTGACCTTTAACTAAAGGGATTTTTTGATAGCGAAATCCATATGCTAAAGGGCTACTGGCACTCCCTAAACATTATTAGGGAGCATGTTTTTTTTTTTTTTGAGAAAGTAACTTGTTAATTTCACGGATTTATTTAAATCTAAAAAAACGAACAAGCACAGGAGTCTGTTTAGCTCCAACCTCACCACCACGAGTGTTCAGGAAAAAATAAACAGAGAAACTACTGGTATTAAAACTTTGTTGATGAGCTCCGTCACAATGTTGTTGTCTTTCGGCTCTTCCTGGTTAGGGGTCGCCACAGCGGAACTCCAGTCCACTAATGATTGGCAGTAGATTTTCACGAACGCCGAGGTGTCAGCTCGACGTTCAACCTTCAGCGAAGGCATGCCCATTTACGCATGTCTTTCAAATGCCCGCCAAACCGCAAGGAGGACATGCAGACTCCACACAGAAGGCACTCCCCGCACTCCAGCTGAGAATTGAACGGGAGAACCTCTTGCTGTGAGGCAACAACGCTACTGCTGCACCACCGCTTGTAAATGTTGGGGGAAGTCAATGATTATTAGGAGATATTTCCACTTTTGAAATATTTCTTAAATAGGTCACTAGATCTAACATATATGGCTACTAGAAATAGGTTCAGGGTGCCACATCAAATATTATCTCATCATTAATGACACAACTCAATTTGTTTTGGATGTACAATTCTGAATATGAACAAAAAAAATTAGCAAGGCATTCTCTGAGGCCTGCCATTCACATGTACCTCAAAGTGCTATGTTACAGATGGTCACACAGAAAAATGATGCAAGGTCATTGCAAAACAGAAACAACAGTCACTGTTAGAAGTGGTCATACAAATAATTACACTATTAATGTGTAGTCCATGGAAAGAGTGGACCACAGCAAATGTTCTTCATGAGCTCAGTCACAATAATTTCCATAAATCATGAAACCAAGGTAGGGTTCCAAAGCAACAAGCCTGTATTCATCACAGGGAAGTGATCCTCAGTAACAAAAAATAAATAATTTAACAACCTTAAACATATCAGCTTTTATATACGTAGAAGTAGGTGTAGAAAATATATTTATTGTTTAATTTTAAACCAGCCTATTCATGGTAAACAATATAAACAGGGCCGTAGAAGTGCATTTTAGAAAAGCAAGTACTCATCCCCACACACTACTGCTGACTAGATCAAACTAAATCCTAGTTAAGGAAAACACTACCTATCTATTTGCAACCCGCATTCAAGTTCAGGTATTAAGAAAAGCATAAAAAGAGTTTTAACTAAAATTGCTTTCGGCTAACTAATGCAATAAAGCCTTGAGGTGTGTGACAAGAACTAAAATCAAGAAAAGCACACAGTTATCTAACCATAAACATAATTAAACTAGAACACTATAAATATAAATATATATCTGTCTAATAATATCTAGCAAATACCTATCCATGTGTATTAGTGTGCAGAAAAAACTGTTATTAACAGCTCAGAAAAAATGTCAGTGCTTTGCAAAAATAAAAAGTTTTAACTAAAATTGCTTTTAACTAACTAATGCAATAAAGCATTAATGGCATCTGTGACAAGATCTAATATCAAGAAAGACACATAGCTATCTAACCATAACCATAATGAAACTAGAACACTATAAATATAAAAATGCATCTATATAATAACTAGTAAATACCTGTTTATGTGTATTAATGTGCAGAAAAAAATAAGTTAACAGCTCAGAAAAACTGTCAGTGCTTGGCAAAAAAAAAAAAAAAACTGCAATGGCAGTTTTCATGTTTACACCCCTCCCCCAAAGAAAACATGTTTATAAAATGAAAACTAGTAGAAAAAAATACACAAAAATACAGAAAACAGTGGATGAAGTAAACTAGTAATGTATAAAAGTGTGGAGGTGTGTGCAATACCATCCACCAGTGTGGTAAATGGAGTATGTGGTATAATGGTAATTATACCAATACTACGTGGTGATAGCAGCATGAAAAAACCCTGGTATGATGCAGTAAATTTATGCATCGGATCCGACTGAGCCATTACTAAAGCTTGCAGTCACCAAATCACTCGAGCTTCTCCCTTACCCACAATGCACCTATCAAATTACGTCAGCTCTCGTTTGCCACTTCTAGCTATCGGATGTGGTCTGCCATCTCTCTCAAGCTGTGTTTAGATACGTAAAAATCTGTTTTTTTTCTTTAAATAGCTTTTCACTTATTGTGACTAATAACTGTATAACCCTTTTCTGTGTCTTGTTCCTGTTTCTCAGCTTCTATTTTTACTCCCTTCCCTTATGGCCTCATCATAATCCTTTTCTTCTTCTTTCTCCCAGTAGTATGATTAGTGTGTTGCATTTGTAAATTTCTAATTCTGCCGTTGCCCTTGTTTTTCCTTTTTTCATACTTGGTACACTTAGATACTATCATTAGTATCTCCCTTTCCCTTGCAACTCTGTCATATTTCACTTTATACCATTGTTGATATTCCCTTCCCTTTCTTTCTTGTCTTTTCAAAAAAAAAGTTTCTTGCTAGTTGCTATTAGATTGCCTGGTATTTCTAGTAGTTTTCTGTTGTTGTCTTTGACTAGATACTGTATTATGGGTGACAAGGAAACCACAGTGAAAAACTTTTCTATAGCAAACTTCACCTTACTTAAGACAGAGGTGGTAAGTTTCACAGCCCCCACGCTAAAGGATAACAGTGTCCAAGATGCAGGAACCTTTACAAATGCACTCTATGAGCACCTACAAGGATACATGGATCGTGCCATCCCTAGCAAAACCAAGACTCACTCCCCTAAGAGAAGAAAACCAGTCTGGCGGACCCCTGCCATAAACAAGCTATACAATAGAAAGAGGAAACTAGCTCAGAAAAAAAGCAAATCCCAAGAAGGAAAAACATCCCTGATCAGTATCAGTAAGAAACTAAGGTCCCTCATAAAATCATCCAAGGCTAACTTCAAAAGAAAAACAGCCAAGGATTCGAAAGATAACCACAAAGCCTTC
Source organism: Protopterus annectens (assembly GCF_019279795.1). Lineage (NCBI taxonomy): Eukaryota > Metazoa > Chordata > Ceratodontiformes > Protopteridae > Protopterus > Protopterus annectens. Next base: position 467,136,265 of record NC_056725.1, read on the forward strand.
TTTAGCTATGTCAAGAACCTGTGGCAACTTGCGGATATGCTCTGAGCTAGTGCAAAAATAGCACAAAATATACTGAACCTACTGATATTGCCAACATCCTGGCTGATAGATTCAGTGCAAACTTCACCCCCAAAAGGGCCCACAACAATACCGGAAAAGTGTAGTGTCCCAGAAATCACAGACGCACAGGTGAAAACAGCCCTTTCAAAAGCCAAAAGCACAGCGTCAATGGGGCCAGATGGTGTCCCAGGCTGCGTCTTGCACAAACTACAGAACAAACTAACCCCCCACCTAAACACACTGTTCAACCTCAGCCTCCCCACAGGCTATGTGCCCATACAATGGTGCACAGCAACTGTTTTTCCGCTCCACAAAGGAGGGGCCACAACTGACCCTGGTAACTATCGCCCCATAAGCCTGACTAGCCTGGTCTGCAAGGCTATGAAGCGCATCATCATGGAACTCATTAACAAAGACATTAGGAACCTCCAAACACTTGACCCGCCCCGCCCCAGTTTGGCTTTGTTAAGGGCAGATCATGCCTACTAAACCTGGTTGACTTCTTCGAGACAGTCACCAAGGCCATAAATGAGGGGAAGGTGGTTCGCACAGCCTACCTTGACCTTGCCAAGACTTTTGACACCATTCCCCACTCGCGTATTACAGAAAAACTCACCAGCCTGAACATAAACCCCTATGTCACAAGATGGGTTGCCAACTGGCTTACAGACAGAACTCACACAGTAAGAATAGCGGGCTCCAGGTCCGACTCTAAACCAGTCACAAGTGGTGTCCCACAAGGCTCGGTCCTGGGACCCCTACTGTTTGGCATGTACTTCTCAGAAGTACAGGCAAACACAGGAGGACTATGGCTAACCAAGTTTGCCAATGACTGCAAACTGGGAGCCATAATTGACTCTCCGGCTGACACGGACATTCTCCAAAAGGGCCTTACTGAGACAGACACCTAGTGTCAAAGTCATGGTCTCAAGCTAAATGCCAAAAAATGCATAGTCATCCCATTTGGGAAAAACAAAACACCCATGAATTACCACATAGGTGGCAGCCCCCTTAATACAGAAGAGGTAATAAGACATCTGGGGACCCAGGTAGACAGTAATCTCTCCTTTGACAATCATATTGCCAAAGTAGTTAGAAAATCCTTCTATGTAGCCCATCTAATTACTAAAGGGTTCGCATCTAGAAGTAAAGAGGTTATAGTGCCCCTCTACTCGTCACTCATCAGACCCATCATAGAGTACAATGCCCCATTTGGGATGTACCTCACAAGACACTTCCAACAGCTGGAAAGACTACAAAAGTACCTCACCAAGAGGATTACTGGCCTCAAGCATATGTCCTATGCAGCCCGACTGGAAAAACTCCGGCTGTACTCAGTGGCATATCGCTTACTCAGAGGTGATCTCTGCCTGACTTACAAAGCCATGTCCAACTCAGAATTGATGGACATGCTCCACCTAAAGAAATCCAAGTCACTGCAAGCCACTCGCTCTAGTGAACTAAACCTCACCACAGCAATAAATAGAACATGCTGGAGGGATAGATTCCTGTCACAGAGACTCCCCATGCTTTGGAACAAAATTCCTAACTACATTAGGCAGAGCCCTTCACTAACACCCTTCAAGAGAAACCTTGACGAGTGGATGGGTAACAGAAAATACACCCCTGGGATCACTTCATTGGCTCTTCTTGACAGAGGCTCAGTTAATCAATGGGGTGGCAAAAACTGACACACTCTGGCTAGGCTTATAAATGCCCTCGGGCAGATAGCCTAGTACCTACCTATGAACCTATGAACAAACTGCGGGCTTTAAAAAGTGTTCTAAGTGTGGGCAGAAACTTCTGCTTTTGGATGTCCACACTCTGTGTGCACTGTTTGGGGCCTCTGCATTTGCAAGAGGAGTGTTCTATTGGCCATGGATTCAAACTGTCAGCTCGTAATGAGCATAAAAATATACTGCTATTGAAAGACCTCATCCCATCTCCTTGTGGAGAAGCCATATCCCAGTTTCCAAAGTCGAGGCCTTCTACTTCATCAAAGCCTTCTTCAGACTCTTCTTGGAAGAGAAGGTCAAAAGAACCAGTCTCAACCCTGGATCAGAAAAAGCAAAAAGTGCAGGATCCAACTGCTTCTTCAGATCCTACTAAGTCAAAGCAAAACACTATGGACCCGACATTGGCCAAGTTCAATCAGAAGACCTCAAAACCATCGAATCCTGCTTTATTGGATCAGACAAAACTCTCTGAGACACGATATTGCCCTATTGCCCTCGGACCAGATACTCTCCATCAGTGGTTCCAGTTCCTGAAAGACTTCCATCATCATTTTTACAGAAACTAGCATCCACCTCCATTTACTCCACTTGTTCCTCTAGAAGCCTCACAAAAGAAGATAATGTGGAGAGAGGAGTGAGGAAGATCCTCTTGGCACAGGGGCATATTGGTTTTATTTTGGCACCTACCCCTCTGGCCCTGACCTTCCATCACCCCCCCCCCCCACACACACACACACAAGTTCCTCCTCTAACACCTTCTGTTGGTTTTGAGTTACAGGATCCCAGTCAGCCAGATCTATCAATCTCCAAACCAAGGATCGCTGTATCCCCAGATCTGACATTGTCTCAGAGACCTCCATTCCATTCGGATCCAGAGAGCTGTCTGAGCCAAAGACTGCCTGTTGGATGCAAGGTGCAGCATTTGATTCAGAAGTTTTTGAAGTCATCTCTACTCAGAGGCTTGGCACTGGACAGTTCAGCTTTGGCTTCCACCTCGGGGGTAGTGCCGAAGGAGCAGAGGGATGTGATGATTCAGAAACTGGTTTTCTCAAATCAGAGCCCCTCTCTAGCTCCTTCAAGCTCTGCATTCGAGTCTGCAAAGAGAGTGTTTTCTGCCTTGGCAGACCTGATGGAGCCTTCCTCCTGAGATCTTAGATATTCTACCATAATTTCTCAGCATCTAGAGCCTCACTACCTTTATTCATAGGGGCATCCAGTACTGAAGTTCACGTTCCCTCTTGGGGAATTTTGATTTCCTCTTCTGAGACTTCCCCAGAGCATCTCACTGAGGAAATTCCCAGGAAGAATATGTACAAGAGGAAGCACCTAGAATCCCCACAAGAGTCCATCAATGAAGACACAAATTTCGATGAGGTCAAAGGGTCCCCAGGGTCACCTCCTGAAGATGTCCCCTTTGGAGACATCCTAGAAATCCTTAAACAGAGAGGTGGCTGGACTCCCTCTTACCCTATGTTGAGGCATCTGTTGTCCTAGAGGCTTTTGATGCAGGACTCTCTACCTCCTGTGTGACTCCACCTGCCAAGGAGCTCATTGACATGTTCTCTCAGCAGGTGTGGAAGGAATCTGACTCCATAGAACCCATACCTCGGGACTGGACAGGATAGTGACACCACCTGTGGACAGTTTTGGGGGAAAGGGGTTCCAATTGATGCCATGGTCATTGTGGTGGCCACAAAGAAGGAACTAGCTGATAAGAGTTCCAATATCTATCCCCCAACAGGGAGTCATGGGCAATGGACAGATTGGGGAAGCATGTCTTTGCTTCAGTGACCTTTGCCTTATGGTTACTGAACTATCTGGCACACTTTATTAAACTTCAGGGAGATCTGACTAAAGAATTATCAAATACGCTCTCAGGACCCATTTCTGAAGAGGTTCAATGTTTGGTATCTTCAATTGGCAACCCTACAGTTAATATCCAATAGTTATATTATGTTAGTTTCCAACATAGTAGAGGGGACCTCAAGAGCAGTGGGTTCAAGCACAGGTATTTCCATAAGGAGGTATGCCTGGATGCACGTGTGATTTTGTCCAATTTCATCAATGCCCCCTTTGACGGAACTACTCTTTTTGGCCCTAAAGTAAAGGAAATGCTGTACAGGTGTGAGAAGGATGGGAAGACCTTGTCTGCCACAGGCATATGTTTTTCAGCCCCCCCCCCCCAAGGTCCTACTCCAGGAATCAGCTCAGTGGCCAGAAAATGTGGTTCAAAAAGTCCCAAGGTTCTTTCCAAGACACACATGGAGGAGGTTCCCCCAGGGTCAAGAAGGGGACTCCAATGATGTTGTCACCCTCATGGCAGAGGTGGCCTGCAAAAACCAGGGTTCATAAGAATTTTTATTTGACAAATCCTACCAGCTCTCCTGAATGGAGGCCCAACTGTTCACCTCTGGAGACAGTCGGGGATGGTTATGTCTGCACCAGAGAGCCTGGCTAGACTTAATAAAACATACTTGGGTGCAGAGGATTATATCCAGGGGTAACATAATACCATTTTCCCTACCACCACCAATTTCAATAAAAATGCCTGATGTTCCACCCAGTCAGAGGGATCAAGCAGGAATTCAGATACAAAAGCTGCTAGAAAAAAAATCATCCCACAGAGTAGATAGGATCTAGAACTTACTCAAGGTTCTTTTTAGTGCCAAAGAAAACTGGACAGGACTGGAGACCAGTTTTGGATCTCACAGATATAAACAAATCTGTTTACTGTACTAAGTTCTAGATGGTCATGGTTCAGTCCATTCTCCCTTTTTTGGGCAAAGATGACTGGATGTGCCCGATAGATCTTCAGGACGTCTACTGTCACATAAAAATGAACAGGCAATCCTGAAAGTTCCTACACTTCTGGCTGGGAGCCAGTCACTACCAGATCAGAGTACTGCCCTTTGGACTCACTACAGCCCCCAGGGTGTTCACCAAATGCTTGGCAGTAGTAGCAGCTTACCTCACACAGCAGAGATTCCAGGTGTTTCCTTACCTGGACAACTGCCTCATCACCGCTCCAACCAGGCATCAACACAAGGGATCAGGTTCTCCACACCTGTACTCACCTAGGAATAACCATAAACTACAGCAAATCACAAATTCAGCCAACTCAGACATTGGAATTTATTGGAGCACTTCTCAGTACAAAGCCTGCCATTGCTTCCCTTCCACCACACTGAATTCAAACAATAAGTTCACAGGTCAAAAAGGTAGTAAAGAACACCCCTATTTCAGCCCATCCCATTCTCTGCCACTAGGCCTCATGATGACAGAGATGACCTTAGTTCTGTTAGCCAGGTTTTACATGCAGAACCTTCAATGAATGCTGGCTACTCAGTGGTCAGTCCTTCATTAATCAATGTCATACCAGATAAAAATTAGCAAGACTTGCAAAAGAGATCTGTACTCGTGGATCCAATCTGATAAAATGCTTCATGGCTGTCCCTTTATCCCCCAACAGCCCAAAGCCATAGTGACCATGGATGCTTCCCAGATAAGGAGGGCACATTATCTGGGGAAGTTAGTCCAGGGTACATGGTCCCCCAAAGAGACCAATTTGCACATAAATGTTCTAGAAATGAGAGCAGTGCTCTTGGTGTTGTGAGCACTTGAAGATGTTCTTCCCACTGGGATGATTGTGATTCAAATGGACATGTCACTTGTCTGGTACATCAACAAACAAGGGGGAACCAAATCTTACCCATTGAGTCGAGAAGCTGTCAGGGTCTGGCAGTGGGTGATCTCTCCAACTGCTTTCTTTTAGTGCCACACATTCCAGGGAAATCCAATGTGATTGCGGACAAACTGAGCAGGTGCATTCTTCTTCCACATGAGTTTTCTCTCAATGAGACAGTGGCAGATAAAACTTTCCATCAATGGGGCTAGCTATGCTGCAGTCTTTTTTGTCTCTCCCCTAAACAAGTGCAGTAGCTACTTTGCCCTGATTCCCCTACAGGGGCAGTCACTGAGGGATACTCTACTTCATGATTGGCCCCTTGGTCTTCTTTATACCTTCCCACCAACTCCACTGATTCCAAAATTTCTGCAAATAGCTACCAGGTCAAACAGCACAGTAATCCTCATTGCCCCCTATTGGCCTCGACAAATTTGGTTCTGTTCATCTGGCCTCACCTGGTTCAACCATCATGGAACCTAGATCCAACTCTGGACCTCCTGTCTCATCCAATGGGTATGTCGCTCCCATAAACCCACAACAAGAAAAACATATTCCAGTAAATGGAAAAGATTTGTCCTTTGGGCTCAGCAACACAATCTAGACCCCTTTTCAGCTCCTATCAATCACATTTTAGATTTAGTTGCACACCTGTTTCAAAACTGTGCAAGTTCTTCAAACATTAAGGTACAACTAGCAGCAATTTCAAATTATCATACAGGTTTTAATGGTGCATCCATAGCTTCTCACATATTGAGTAAGGCCTTCTTGAAAAGGACCCTTCTTCTAACGTCTCCCTTTGTAGACCCTACTCCTCCATCGGATTTAAATTTGATGCTACAGTCTCTCACACAACCTCCTTTTGAATCAGCAGCTACATTTGACCATAAATATCTTACATGGAAGACAATTTTCTTGGTTGCCATTACTTCCACAAGAAAATTTTCTGAGACTCAAGCATTATCTTCTAAACCTCCCTACTTGGTTTTCCACAAAGATAGAGTTATCTTACATACTAATATGTCCTTTCTACTAAAGGTGGTGTCAGAATCCAATATCAATACAGATATCAGTCTAGTGTTTTTCCCCAAGTTTACTAACAAAGAAGAATATATATTACATTTACTGGAAGTTCATACACAATTGACATTCTATTTGCATAGAACAGAAAAAAATCAGGAAAGCTGACCAACTGTTTATTTCCTTCTCTGAACCAACCTAGGGAAAACCAGTTTCCAGAGTTACTTTATCAAAGTGATTGACAAATTGCAGTTCTTTTGTCTATACTAAATTAGGTATTTCTCTTACACATCCCTTGAAAGCATATTCCACTAGATCCATGGCTACTTCCACAGTTTTTCAATCATAATGTCCATGGATGATATATGTGCAGCAGCAACTTGGGCTACTCCTCATACTTTTGTCATTCATTACAAGTTGGATCTGATCTCCAGACGTAGGGCATCATATGGTTCTAGGATGCGCAGGAATATCCTTCACTGAGTTCACCCTGGACACAAGTAGCTAGGGATGCTGTCCTACTTGTTGAGGATACAGTGAAGATTGACATTAGATAAAGTTATGTATTTACCATAATGTTCCATCTGTGCTGTCTATCTTTATTCTTCCTCAACTCCCCTCCCACCAACCCCCCCCCCCCCATCCTATAACTTCTGGAGGAATGAGTGTTTACAAGGTCTTGATATACTTATTTTTATGTATGACTTCTGGATATGGCTTCTTCATGACTCTTAATCTTCCTACTCCAATGTAGCAGCAAACAAGCTCTGAGGTAATTTGGTAGGTGCATTATGGGTAAGGGAAAAAAGCTCGAAAGATTAGTGACTACAAGCTTTAGCAATGGCCGAGTTAGATCAGATCCAAACCCACTTGTTGAGGAAGAATGAAGATAGACAACACAGATGAACATTATGGTAATCTTTTTAATTCAGTATTTCCAAGTATATTGAAACATACATATTTAAAATTTCTAGATGGTATTTGCATATTGTGGAGAGGTGATATTTCTTGTTTAACTTTTTGGCTTACATAAACTCCACAACTGGCTTTTTATACTTCAAACATCATCCCACACACAAGACTTTATATTATATATATAGTAACATTTGAGTAGCTAACCAACCTAAGTAAAAGGTGTTATAGTCCCTCTACCGTAAACCCAATTTTCCAACTCCTGCTTAGATTTTTCTAGTCACCATCCATGCAAACAGAAAGTAGGATTAGTTAAAGAGTACATGGTCAGGATTTCTAGAATAAATCCAGGAACAAAATAAAACTCATAAAACTGATATAAATACTTGCTAGGCTGAAAACAAAAATAAATCAACAATATTAGTCTAAAATATATTTATTCACCGCTTTTGTCCAACCAGACTTCATCAGAAATACAAATTGAATGAATTTTAAGACATGTTTAAATGCTCTAAACATAAATAGGTGCTCACATCTCAAATGAATGAAGTAATTATTCAATCAAATGCTTAAAAAGACAATGCATAAAATAAAACAAAACTAAAGTGCTTCTTTATTTAGCAGCTTTAACATATACTCTGTGTTCTTTTAAAAAAACATTTGATATTAAAAGTCAAACAACAATAAAGCAGGCTCGGTGACAACCTCTGGCAGTTAGTAGCAGTTACCATATGAGTGTCTATTCAGACCAAATTCTATTCTTGCAGTTCAGTTCAAAACAACGATATGCTGAAACCTTAGGTAAAAAGGAAATCTTTTATTCGATAAACAAGAAACAGGTAAGCGCTTTCACCAAAGTGGCTTCTTCAGACCTCGATAATGTTCTACAAGTAAATGCGCGCTCTATTTATAAATAGATCAACCTGCTTAATCATGACATCTTAATTGATGAATAAAAATCTCATCAATTAACTAATGAATGCATATACATACTTTGCAGCTTAAAAGCCTCCAAATACCTTATCTAAAAAATAATAATTACATTTATAAAAATGCTCACGATAAATATGCAAGTAAATTAAAGCAACCTACTTTGAAGATGTGGGAGAAGGTAGTAACAACTTAGTGTGGAATCTCTCACACAGACTCTTAGATAAGTATGAGTTGGAAGTCCTGAACAAAGGGCTTTCTTTTATACCTACTACTTATAGTAATATTTCAGATACTATTTTAGATGTTAAATTGTTTGCACGTAATGTTCAACTGAAATTGTTATTTGACAATGTAGAAAGCAACACTTATGCTCCACGACTACGGAAACCTAGTGTTTTTGTACCTAATTTACATTCTTTAGTGGATGCATTTTGTAAAACTGTAGAAGAGGATATATACACTAGTAATAAAGATATACAATCTAACACTAAGAAGCATAATTTATTTTTCCAGCAGAAAAGGGTTTTAGTTAACCTGAGGAAAGATAATAATATTTCTATCAGCCCAGCAGATAAAGGTGGTCCAGTAGTTATTTTAGATAATATATACTATAAATACTACATGTGTGAGATGTTGAGTAATACTACCTTTTATACACCAGTTAGAGAAAGTGATGTTCAAAAACATGTTTCTATGGTTTATCTATGAGTGGAGCAATTACTATCAAAATGCTGAACTTTTTGCTAGTTGAACATCCTTTAACCCTGACTATACAAGGACTACCAAAAATACACAAAGACCCTATAAAACCACCTATGAGACATATAGTGGCAGGTAGGGGGTGGGTTACTGAACCCCTTTCTGTGTATGTTAAGAAAATGTTGAGACCTGTGGTCAATGTAAATCCAGTCATTCTGAAAGACACTAAACAGTTTTTACTAGATTTATACAAAGAAACAGTCAATATACCTGACAATTTGCCATATATTTTAGTAACCATGGATGTTAAGTCCCTTTTTATGATGATACTTAATCAGCATGGCATACAAAGTATACATTGTTATTTAACCAATTATACTGATTTTTTTTGGATACCAAAATTGACCTCATTTGTGGATTACTTAGAATAGTGCTAGAGAATAACATTTTTTATTTGATAATGAATTATTTCTCTAGAAGGATGGCGTAGCTATGGGCACTTCTTTTGCCCATAGCTACGCCAACCTTGTGATGGCAGCGTGGGAGAAGGATAAACTCTTTCATTTATCCAGTTATAAAGAATTTGTTATATTTTACAGATGATTTGTAGACGATTTGTTTTTTCTTTGGAAGGGTAGTGAGGTTGAATTGAATAGATTTTTTGAAGAAGTTAATTCCCTCACAGATTATTTGAAATTTACTATTACCATGTCTCGTAATAGTATTCCTTTTCTGGATGTATATATTGAACGCCTGACCAATGGTAAATTGAATACAGGGGTCTATAGGAAATCATGCTATAAGAACACATTACTACATAGACATAGTATGCATCCTGGATTCATCTTTACGAATATAGTAAAAGGACAGGTGATTCGAGCCTCTAGATTGAATCCATAACAGTCTAATTTTGAAAAAGAACTAGTTGATCTTAATGATAGATTAGTTGCAAGGAAATATAATGACAGTGAGATAAGTTATAGTTTCCTGAGTACAGAGAATATAAGGTCTAGTATGGCATGCCCCTATTTCTCAGAAAAAGGGAATAGTGAGTATTCAGAACCTAGTAACCTTGATAGTGTTAATAGATCTATACAGAAGTAATCCAAACAAAAAAAGCCGTAGAGTGGAATGCAGTACTGTTTCAAATTCAATACACGAAAGTGACACCAACCACGTCTTCCAAGACGTGGTTGGTGTCACTTTCGTGTATTGAATTTGAAACAGTACTGCATTCCACTCTACGGCTTTTTTTGTTTGGATTACTTGGTTACTAGTGAAAAGCCACACTTTCTAGATCTATACAGAAACTATCATTGTTTTTCACTCACGACTTTTGTCAGATTAAAGATATAATATACAAACACTGGAATTTATTAACCATAGATCCTCTTATTAGGAATATTGTAGGGGAACAACCACAGTTCTTATTGAAAAATGTATTCAGACTTTTATGTCACCCTTCTAGTAATGTGTATTTGTCTCAAGTTAATTCACATTTAGGAACTAGGCCATGCCATAGTTGTAATTTCTGTTCCTTTATTTCTGACTTTATCAATTTTGTACACCTCAATACTTTACAAGTATATAAATTTGATGTAACAGCTGATTGTAATACTAAAGTTGTTTACCTTGCTATGTGTTCCTCCTGCTCTGTTTTTTATGTTGGCAAAACTGATAGGAGACTCAGAGACAGGGTTAGAGAGCATTTGTACCAGATACGTATTAAATCTGGTATCAATGCACTTTCTAAACACATTTTAGCCACTGATGTTTCACATACATTCAAGTTCATGGTAATATACATAAATACACCTAGTTTAAGAGGTGGAGATGTCAGGAATTTTACTGAGAGGAATGAAACAAAATGGATCATCAAACTTCAGGCACATTTCTATCCTGGTTTAAATTAAAAGATTCCTATTAAGCCAGCCCTTAAAAATAGGAGGCTTGCCTTTAAATAATTATTCTCTACATATGTGTTTAAATGTTGTATATTTAGTTGTTTGCATGTTTTTATCTATATGCCTTTGCATATTTATCATGAGCATTTTTATAAATGTAATTATTATTTTTTAGATAAGGTATTTGGAGGCTTTTAAGCTGCAAAGTATTTATATGCATTCATTAGTTAATTGATGAGATTTTTATTCATCAATTAAGATGTCATGATTAAGCAGGTTGATCTATTTATAAATAGAGCGTGCATTTATTTGTAGAACATTATCGAGGTCTGAAGAAGCCACTTTGGTGAAAGCACTTACCTGTTTCTTGTTTATCAAATAAAAGATTTCATTTTTACCTAAGGTTTCAGCTTATCATTTTTTTGAACTGAACTACAAGAATAGAATTTGGTCTGAATAGACACTCATATGGTAACTGCTACTAACTGCCAGAGGTTGTCACTGAGCCTGCTTTATTGTTGTTTGACTTTCTTCATTTTATTAGTGCTCAGTGACATTTATTTTCCAGCGGTGTTGGTTATCTATTTTATTTCATTTGATATTAAAAGCATCATTTAAACCTGGGGAAATGTCAGCCCTTAACTTTATTTGCCAACTAGTTTCTCAATGTTTAAGATAATTTTTGAAATTCCCCCCTCTTAGGCTGCTTAAATGTCCCTGTTCCAGGACAGAAAATACATTTTTTTTAAATTACTGCATTAAATGCTATGTCTATACAAAGCATTCTTACTGTCTTTGTTTTTAATACTGTTGACATGTTCCCTAATTCTAATATATAGGAGCCTAGTGGTCATCCCAACATAAAATTTTGAACAAGTGCTGCAAATTGCAATATAAACAACTCCAAGGCTCTTGCAAGAAAAATAGCCTGTCACCGGTATGGTGTAGGGCAGATGTGGTAAGTCTATAAAGGGCCCTACTGAAATATACCTGCACATACTGCATGTATGACATTGGTGCATGCCATATGCTTTGCTAATCTTAATAGTATTAGCAACAAATGAGCCCCTGCCCTTTTCCAACAAACATTTTAAATTAAAATCATTCCTGTACACAAAACTGATCTTAATGCCCACACATTTTATTAAATTGTGATTGCCTTCAACAATTCTCCAATTTCTTAAAATAACATTTTTAATAATAGGTCCATCAGTAGTCATGGGCATCCCAAAACTCAAAGGTCTCACATTAAAAGGAACACTATTGTTGGAAGTAAGAACAAGTGCTTTTTAAGAATGGCAGGATACCTATCTTCTCTTCTGTCCCATACGTATTGTATCTGTTCATCTAATAAATTTTCATCATAACCTCTATCTATAAATAATTTCTTAATGAATTGAAACTCCTCAGCCAGAGAATGATCATCAATAGTCATCCTACTGGCTCTGATAAATTGGCCTTTAGGGATGTTGTTTTTAATATGGTTTGGATGTTGACTGGAGTAATGTACATAGCTGTTCATAAAAGTAATTTTCCTATGAATGCTGCTGTTGAATATGTTGTTGACATAGTCCCATTCTAAATGGACATCTAAATAATTAACGGATGTACCTACATACCCACTAACAAACTTTAAGAAAGAGGAACTCAAGTTAAGTTGTTTGACAAATAACTCCACCTCATTTTGTCCCCCTTCCATAACAAATACCAAGTCATCAATAAACCTTTTGTAATATAAAACTTTAAATGTTTTACAATAAGATTTTAAAGTGTGATGCTCCCACCATCCCATAACTATGTTGGTGAAGGAAGGAGCTACAGGCAACTCCATGGCTATACCTTGAACCTGTATGTAATGCTGATGGTTGAACAAGTAATAATGATTAGTTCAAATAACATCCAACAAATTGCAATAAAAATTATATGATGAAAATGTATTAGATGAACAGATACAATACGTATGGGATAGAAGAGAAGATAGGTATCCTGCCATTCTTAAAAATGCACTTGTTCTTACTTCCAACAATAGTGTTTCTTTTAATGTGAGAGATTTGATTTTTGGGATGCCCATGACTACTGATGGACCTATTATTAAAAATGTTATTTTAAGAAATTGGAGAACTGTTGAAGGCAATCACGATTTAATAAAATGTGTGGGCATTAAGAGCAGTTTTGTGTATAGGAATGATTTTAATTTAAAAAGTTTGTTGGAAAAGGGCAGGTACTTATTTGTTGCTAATATTATTGAGATTAGCAAAGCACATGGCATGCACCAATGTCATACATGTAATATGTGCAGGTATATTTCGGTAGGGCCTTTTATAGACTTACCACATCTGCCCTATACCATAGCAGTGACAGACTACTTTTCTTGCAAGAGCCTTGGAGTTGTTTATATTGCAATTTGCATTTAGGGTTACCACCCATCCCTCTTTGCGAGGGACAGTCCCTCTTTGGGCAGTCATGTCCTGCGAAAAAAACTTAAAAATCGCAAATGTCCTGAAATTTTAGGAAAAAAATATTTCCGAAGTTTTCTTTAATAGTTACATAAACCAGTTATTTTACATCTGAAACACCTAAATGTTATATGAAATAGCATAAACAACTCAAATGCTACAAGAATAAGCTTTTATTTGGGCAAAAAAGTGAAGTTTTGTCTCTTGCACTGATCATGGGTACATTTTGCCCTGCAAAATTTCACGTTTCTACAAAAAAATGTCCCAATTTGGGCATTTGTAAAGATGGCAACCCTAATTTGCAGCACTTGTTCAAATTTTATGTTGGGATGACCACTAGGCTCCTATATATTAGAATTAGGGAACATGTCAACAGTATTAAAAACAAAGACAGTAAGAATGCTTTGTATAGACATAGCATTAAATGCAGTAATTTTAAAACATTTTTATTTTCTGTCCTGGAACAGGGACATTTAAGCAGCCTAAGAGGGGGGAATTTCAAAAATTATCTTGAACAGAGAGAAACTAGATGGCAAATAAAGTTAAGGGCTGACATTTCCCCCAGGTTTAAATGATGCTATTAATGTCAAATGTTTTTAAAAGAATGCAGAGTATATGTTAAAGCTGCTAAATAAAGAAGCATTTTAGTTTTGTTTTATTTTATGCATTGTCTTTTTATGCATTTGATCGAATAATTACTTCATTCATTTGAGATGTGAGCACCTATTTATGTTTAGAGTATTTAAACATGGCTTAAAATTCATTCAGTTTGTATTTCTGATGAAGTCTGGTTGGACGAAAGCGGAGAATAAATAGATTTTATGCTAATATCTTTGGTTTATTTTTTTTCCAGCCTAGCAAGTATTTATATCAGGATTTTTAGAATGACATCCTGTGAAGTTAGATTTTCCAAGGAAATGGAAATCCTAACCTAGATGTTTCTGAACAGGGACTTACCCCTGTCCTTCCTTAAGGGAGTAAAATCAGAAATCATTAGGGAAGGATGAGGCAGATTTAAGCCAATAATCCTGGGAGGTGTAGTGGTTAATACATGCACCAGTTATGTGGCTACAAGATTTATGAAGTCATTGCGCCTAACTATGGATCATCATTGGAAGTCAAGAAAATTATAGTAAAGAAATAGCAGAGTGCCATGAGAGTTAACCAGGCACTGTCACAGAAAATAGGTTGTGATATGTTTGTATTTAAAAGGGGCAGGAACATCAAGAACATTGTGGAATGTCAAGATGTGGATCATGTAATCAGTGCCCTACTTTATAAGAGCAATGAATTGTGGAACCCAGATCTTCCAAGACCTATTTTGTGTGGTGGGAATTTCAATTGTTGTACCAGAAGGGTGGTTTACACTGCAGTGTGTGAAGATTGTCAGATGTTTTACATTGGAAAAACTGAACGCATCCTGAGACAGTGTAGTTATCCTTTGGCTGAGTTAATACCACTAGGCTAGTGGCTAGTTTCCTGTGAAACCCAAGCTGGTATTTTATGTTAGTAGGGGAAATTTGGTTAGGGCATTGGGGAACTTTCTGTCCTCTTTTCAATAGGTGCTCTAGGATGTATTATATCTACCTGAGTTACCACCAACTCAAGTAGATGGGACTGCAGGTTAACATCTCATCTGTACACTGAGTACAGCACCCCCCCCCCCCCGTGCTGCACTGCAATGTCAGCAGTCCATCTACCTGGTGTGGGAAGAGATCCCAATACATTTTGTGCTAAAGTTAAGTGCGCTACCCATCATGCCACTAAACCTACATATAATGAATTTATGAATGTATCTATAACAATAGGACTGGTGATACAATCTACACATTGTATAAGCACTCCATTACTTGTGGGGCATTCACCAGGTTTAGGATTCTTGGTTTAGAAAAACATCAGTATTCCACATGGGAGGTTATCGGAACTCTTGTTTAGAATCTAGGGAATTACACTGACAAATGTTATTTAATGCTACTTCACCTCCCAGCATTAATGACAATGTCTCTATGAATGACTTCTCTGCCTTTTCTGTCATCAAGTAATGAAAATGTGTTGATATTGTGTGTTATCTTTTTAGTGTGTTTATTTTTATATTTTATTGATCATTGTTTTTAAAAAAATATTTAGTCATTGTTATTCAATAAAATGTTTCTATGCACTACCTTATTGAGCAATGCTCACATAACTCTGGTCAAATGGCTTTGATTCCTTATTTAATGTATGTTGCATTGGGATGGTTTTATTCTGATGAAGTCTACCTACTTGAAGTTGATAAAAGCACTAAGTAAAATTGGACTTTTACCTACAATTTTGCCTGTGGACTGATGTGCTGTTTTTGGTACTTGATGAAACATAAGCTCTCCATTCTATTCAGTTCCTGTGCTCATTCACTTTGAAGTACTGTGGGTATTTTCTTGGAATCATGTATCACTATCACTGTATTAGGTGTTATTTCTGTCTAATATTTTTTTAATCCACAACATACAGAGCATATCATTACTATGGTTATGCAACGTACCTGAAATTCTCCTTGATTTGGTGAATGATTTTAAGCACATCCAGTTACAGTATTTATTCTTTCAATTCTTTATCATTTTTAGCTTCTGACAAGCCACACATTCCAAAATACTTGGTAGAATTTACTTCACATACTACAATTTGTAGAAGACTGTTTTTGATTTCTACAATCTGTAAACAGTTTCTGATGTAATGGTGACATCTGGTATCCAGACTAGGTTATCAATGTGCACTCAGCTTTCTCTTTAGTACCATATAACCCCAGCTATATAAATGATTTTCTGAATTAATGTTACACTCTGCATCTATATCTAGTTTAAATTCTACATTCAACACTTGCATTTATATTTCACAGTATCATGTCTTTTCACTTCCACTAACCATACCTGTTTGTTCATGCATGTCATTCTCATGTTTCTTTCAATTTAATAATTAGAAATGTTTTGCTTTTATACAGCTATGTAAAAAGCCCTTTTCTAGCACATATTTTTTCAGAATTGACTAAAGTGAACAAAGCATCCTGTCATGTTTATAGCCATTCCTAGTGCATGCCTTAAAACTTGCAGTCTGGCCTCCTTCTCTAAACTTTGCATGGTTCTATTTTCATATTTGTTATTATTACAATATATCCTGACTTTATTTCTCTGCTTAATTTGACTTGTATTTTAATTTACAGGTATTCTTTTCATTATTTAATTATTTTAATTGTAACTAATAATTTCATTTCCTGTGTATATCCACTGCTTTTGATAAAGTTGAGTCTGTCTCTTAATGGCCCAACCCATGTTTCATAATTACTTGTACATTACAGAACTTTCTATTAATTAAATATATAGATCACCAAATTTATTTACAGTCTTTTACTCTGCTCTTCAGCTAAGTAACACAAGCATCTATACTATCTGTAGGACCTTCTGCTTTTCTGAATAACAAATGTCTAAAAAATGTCAGATTCTTTATGGGCTGACAGTAATTGTTAAATGTATGTCTACATGCTATTTTTTCCACTTCAAGAAAAATAAAAGTTAAATATATCTATGGCTTCTTCCTCTGCAGCATCAAGAAATGTGGCATTCTGAACCTCTTCAGCTGATCAAATAAATCAAATTTCTAGAACCAAAGCTTCCAGTTTTCATCTAAATATTCTTCTAGCAAAATAATTCCATGAAGATGGAATTGATGCATATTTTCATTGTGAATTATGTTTTGTAGATCCACGTAAAGGAACTCTGGTCGGTTCTGTATTACTATTCCTTATTTTGCCTCTGTTTTTGAGAACCTTGCTGCTTCCTAAAAATCTTTTGAGTATTAGGATAGTGATCAAAGGCTACAGACAATTTTATCAAACATCTCCCATTTGCTTGTTTTGCTTTCTTTTTTTTTTAATTAATTCAACACACCTTTAATGGGTTACACAATCAAAGTTTCATTATTATAGAACCAGTATTGTCAGAAACCAAAAACAATCATATATTGTCATCTTATCCTTTGTCCAGACTGTATAAATGCCACTGCAGTAGTTATTGCTAAATGTTAATTTGCTCTAACCCAAAATGGTTCAATGGGAACAGAGCTACTAATATGATTTTCACATACTGGCTGAGTATTCCTCTTCTTTTTTCCCCTCTGTTCCCAGAAATAAATGACATTATTATGCCTTACCACTTTCAGGTCTTATTTTTAATCACTTGGAATGGTGGTACTTTGATATTCTGATATACTGATTTTTACTTTCAGGATCCTTAGACTGTCAATAACTATTTTCCACTGAGTTCACTTGTTTGCGTTCTTTGCCACCCCCCCCCCCCTTTTTTTTACTGATACTTAAAATGAGAAGTGTTTCCTTTTTAAACTGCCTTTTTGAGAATTAAGAATCTGTTAGAATAAATGTGGGAAGAGTGCATTCAGCTGTTATGCAGACTAATTACATTTCATATCATTCTATTATCAGCCAATCAGTAAGCAGTGTCCAACACCGTAACTGTACCCGTAACAGTTGATGTTTGAATTTCTTCACTGCTGCACTAGCCTATGGGTGGTATCTTGCCAAAGACACAACATCTGTCCAGCTTGTCAGAGCTGTAATTTCCATCCTCTAACTCTGAATGCTGATAGGCTGCATCATTTTTGGAAGAACCAGAGTGAGGTAACCCTTCAGACTTTTACTGGCCTGAGGAAAGAAAATTCATCCTGAACCAACGATCAATAATTGGCATAAAAATTATCCAAACTGTAACAATAACAAATGTAACAAAGGAGTTTGTATCCTACCTCAACTATTGTCCCACCTCAACTATCAAAGTGGGATTGTTATAGGGAAGTAGGACTTGCACAACTGTACTATGTTCTTCATTCTTGCTGCTGCAGTGTCATATGGGTTGATTCCCAAAACTTACCCTACCTGGGAGAAGTAAGGATGAGAGTATAGGAGATGCAGGAGAATAGTCCTAGGAAAGCCTGTCCTGGACCTAGAGAAGGAATCCAGTTTGTAGTGCTTTGCAAATGTGTGAACAGAGGTCAGGATACTGCCTCTATACTTCTAGATTCATTCCTTTCCAACATGCAGTTGAAGAAGACCCTAGAAAAATGCTCCTTAACTTTGCCTGGTATAATTTATACCATGGTGGGAATGGCAAAGTACAGTTGCAAAGGAAAATCATCTGGATACAGTCTGTTTAGGCAGAGGTTGGCCTTTTTTTTTAGTCCCAGCATAGGAAACAAACAGCTGTTTAGCCTTCCAAAAGACTCAGTTCTCTCAAGGTGGTACTTGAGCTGCCTGTGCATATCCAATGTATGTAAAATCTGATGTCCTCCCATTTCACTGCTGCAGTATTCATAACATTATGGATTCCCTGCCAAGAGAACCGGATGTCTGGCCAGTATACCAAAGCCTTTAGGCTGCTTTCAGTATGCCATACATCACATGTATGTTCCTTGTGTCGGGTAGGGCATAAAGGTGACATCCAGATGTACCATCCTCAGAACTTCTTTGCTGCCAGTCTGAATGCCATTGCTTGATCATCAGTGTAAATGCCTGTTCCATTGCTGATTCACCAAGCCACTGCAGATAAGTGCCTCACTGGGGTGCTTTTTTATTTATCCTGTTTTGTTGTTGCGTGTAGGGTTTCATATCATCCAAGAAGGGTAAATGCCAGTGTTGGAGACAGATACCCCATAAAGACCACCACAACCAGTGTATTTTTTGCTTAGGTGCCTCTCACAACCATATATCCTGTTCCATTTGTCAGGCATTTGGACCTAAAACTCTTCATAGTAGATTGTTTTCTTTGGCATTTTATCTTGAAAATCAGCATCTTAAGCTTCTTGTGAAAGACACAGTGGTGGGTACTTCCCGTTTTAAGGGACAGCCATCAGTGAAGAAGGCCAAGAAGTCTAGGCCAGAATCTTCTGCTGTTCAGCCTCCACCAGACATCTCTCCTCAGGTGAGTGACTGCCTGGTAATTCACCTAACTTTGTTGTTAGATTGCTCTGCCATGACTGAGTTGGAGGCCAGAGGGGATCTGACTTTAAGCACTTCTGAGGAGGCATTACTGACATCCATTTCAGACATTCAGGGGAACCATGGCTGATCATCTCTGAGGGCCTAGGAGTGTTCCTCAAATATTAGTCAGAGAAAAAGTCCCTACTGCCATCATTGAATGCCATCCTGGGTCAGAGCCTTCCGAATTTTATAAGGCGGATGCCC
Organism: Protopterus annectens; assembly: GCF_019279795.1. Taxonomy (NCBI): domain Eukaryota; kingdom Metazoa; phylum Chordata; order Ceratodontiformes; family Protopteridae; genus Protopterus; species Protopterus annectens. The sequence continues at coordinate 467,155,890 of NC_056725.1, forward strand.
CATTGAAGAAAAAGCAAAGACTGAACATATTCTTCCTGCTCCTAAGGATCCACAGAGTGAATGGCAGGTCTTTACTCAAGGTTTGTTTAGTGCTTTGATGGCACTGAAACCGCCTCATGGAGCTTCTGTTGCAGCCCCCCTTGGTCCTCTACTTCCCTAAAAAAGACCCAGGGAACAGGATTCCTCTGAGGAGGAGCTGGATTCAGATGAGGAATCCCTTGCTTACTCTTCTCAGATTCCCTCTCCTTTGGACTATAGATCATAGGAGGAGGAATTTACCAATTCTGATGCTCCCCTTTGAAGAAATTTCTTTTGGGGACATGAACTCCAGGATGATGGAGTTCTTTAAATGGTATTGTCCTCAGGTCTTTGAGGTACATAAAAGATACTATGAGTTGCTGCAGATGGATTCTCCTAAAACGTCTGCTGTTCCTCCTGTTTTGGCTGCCTTGTTGGATGCATTTTTCAATTATTTTAAGGCTGTAAACTCTCAGTCACCTGCTCCCAAGAAACCTGGTGCCTGAGGACTGTACATTTTTATGCAAGTGTCTTTCTGCTGACCCCTCAGTGGTGTCTGTAGCTTTGGACAAGCCCTTTTAATTGCTTCCTTCTCCCAAGTTACTGCCCTCTGTTAAAGATAGGACCATGGAAAGGCTAGGCAAGAATGTTTACACCTCTGCTACCTTGGCTTTTAGGGTTGTTAATTATCAGACCCATATGTCCAGCTACTTGTTGGCTCTCCTATCTCAGGCTTGTCTGGTTATTTCTGATCTTCCAGTCTCTGAGGGTAAAACGTCTGCTCTTTCCCTGTTAGGGACTTCCTCCCAGGTGGCTCATCATTCTATCAAGCGTAGTTATGTTGTAGCAGATGCTTCCTCTAGGGCTGCTGTTTTTGGGTCAGTGATGAGGAGATATTCTTGGCTTCAGCTTCACCCTTTGCCTGATATTAAGGTTAAGTTGATGGCTGTCCCTCTTGATAATAAAAACTTGTTTGATGAAGCTGCTGCTGCTGCTATACTTAAATCCCTTCAGGATAAGGACAAGGCTTTACAGAAACGTAAGCATGTGTTTGTTTCTCCTGTGCCTACATTTCAGAGGTTGGCATAATGGTTAAAGTGTTTGCCTTACAGACACAAGGCACAGAGATTGATTCTCACAGAGGGCAATTGGCTAGGCTTAAAAATGGCCCACAAGGGCAGTTAGCCTAGTACTAATCTATGAACCTATAAGCCAGCTTTTGTTCGCAGGCAATCTTGCCCTCCTCCACTTAAGGGTAAAAAAGGTGGTAAGCAGACTCCTGCTAAGGCTATTCAGACTTCAGTGCCTCAGAAGTCTATTTTTCAGATAAACCAAGTGCTGTCTGACTATCCGATTCTTCTCAGCCACTTTCTTCTTTCTCTTCACCTCTCTCTCTCTCTCTCTCTCTGCCTATTTGACTAAAGATTACTCAGGATTCCTGGGTCCTGTCTATTATTTGCCAGAAGTATTTAATGGTGTGTAAATCCCTTCCCCCTTTTAGGGGTGCTCCTCAGCCCCCTCAGGAACAACTCTCCTCCTTTCCAGAGGTGCTTTGGGATCTTTGGACTCAGAGTACTATTCAAGAGGTGCCTGTGTCCCAAAGGGGAGGGGGTTTACTCCAGCATCTTTCTAGTACTCAGAAAAGAGGGTACTTGGAGACCAATTTGAGACCTCTCTCATCTAAACACTTTTCTGAAGATGGCGTCCTTTTGAATGTAGTCACTTCAGACTTTGCTTCCTCATTTGCTTCCTTAGACTTGTATGGTGTCTGTGGCTCACAAGGATGCTTATCTCCATATCATGATCCATCCCCTTTTCAGGAAGTTTGTATATTTCTCTGTTGCTTCCTGGCATCTTCAGTTCTCTGCTTTGTCCTTTGGCCTTTCTACTGTCCCAAGTGTATTCATCATATGCCTCACTCCTGTGATTGCTTTTTGCAGGGTTCAGGGGATCCAAGTAATTCCTTACTTGGATGATCTCCTGTTTCAGGCATCCTCTCCAGAGATCCTAATGCAAAATCTTCATTTTGCCATTTCCCTTCTGCAAAGCCTCTGGCCAAACTCCACATAAGAATGTTTCAGTGGTTTCTGAAGTCAGTTTGCCTTCAACGTACACGTCCCCTAGAATGTGTAGTTACTGTTCTACCTTGTCTCAAGAAGAAACTTCACTGGTGGTGTGACAGCCTCTCTACCCCAGGCCAGTAATCAAGGAGCCTCAATCCTCACCACTGACACCTGCAAGAGCCAATCATTAAGAACAGGAATGGAGTTACACAGTATTTCAAATGCAGCTCTCCGCATCAAGCACAATTTCCCCAAGAGCAGAGAGAGAACCCTCTCCAGACCAGGGACTGGACTATATGTTTCTCCATATCCCAGTCAAGACTCATTTTGGAGCGCTCTGTCCCATTTCCAAGTAGCTGACACAACCACACCTAGGTATTTGATTTTCACACAGACACACACACACACACAGACACACACACACACACACACACACACACACACACACACACACACAGTCCTGGGAAAGGCTGACACAGATTTACTAGCTGTGTCCCCCCATCCAGACAATAAGGCAAACATGCTGCCACACGTCAACTACTCTAAGGCTCTTATAAGGGTGTCCAATTATACTGAGTAAAATCAATATTAATATAAATAGTAGACTGTAACCAAAGCAGTAAGGCTTTTTGGATGGCCACAGCATCAGTAAAATAAGCACAGGTACTCTCAAGATATTAAAAGTATTCTCTCAAAGGCTAGCCATATTGAAAGGTATAAAAATATTTCATAATAAATAATAAAATATAAAAACATGAGAATAGTAAATATCTAAGCACAATAAACATCAGAGTTTCAATCACAGGAGAAATAAAAATAACACAGTTGGACAGAATCAAACAGATGCAGAAAAACACTACTTAACTAATCTCACTGTATTTCCTGACTGTCTGAAGAATAACAGTTCCCTAGCTAACTTAATTAATACAGCAAGACTGAGATGCTTACTTCCACAAGGCAAGGTGATGAGCTTTAAACTAAACTGAACTAACTAACCGAACTAACTCAACTGACTGTCACAGATTTTTATATCAGGTTCCAAAGAAAACAAAACAGGCTGCTGTGAGACTTCCACCCTTTCAGTGTTGGTTATAGAATGACATCACATTTGATCACCTGACTCAAGTACAATACACATTGAGCATTGCTAAGATCTGTTGCAGTATCTGAAGGCTATAAAACAATTTCAAAAACCTCTACTCCTCCTTTCCAGAATTCTTTGTTTAAACATTAACATTTAATCAGTTATAATAACACTGTTGATACAGTTTTAACACAAGCATCTGTATGTCAGTATGATAGTTAAATTACACAAAATTATTTACAAACCTCCAGCTAACTATACTAACATATGCTACACATGCCTTGCCCTATTCTCCCTGGCACAGATGACAATACCTCACATCATCACAGGTGGATCCAGCGGTTGTCTCTAAATCTGGGACTACCTTTTCATCCCCCTCTTCCCTCTCAGGAGCTGTTCACAGCTGCTTCAGACATGGGATGGGGAGCAGCTTTTGACTGCCTCTAAGTGCAAAGGTTGCGGTTGCCTCTTCAACAGAAGGAGCACATCAATGTCAAAGAGATGAGAGGTTTTCTGCTGGAGCTTCAGGCTTTTCATACTCTTTTCTCCCTAGGACTTCTCAAGATATTTACAGACAGTACTACAGTGATGTGCTATGTAAACAAGCAAGGGGAGGGCAAGATCATATCTTCTTTTCTGATTGGCACTTCTAGATGTGGGATCTTGCTGTCCAGCATCAAGTGACTCTTCAGGCAGTTTACATTCCCTCAAGTCAAAACATTGTGGCAGACACTCTGAGCTGGTCCTTAACTCAATCCCATGAATGGATGCTTCACAGGGATGTGTTTCTGGACATTCTCCACCAGTGGGTTCCTCCTCATATAGATCTGTTTGCCTCCCCTGTGAACAAGCAACTTCCTTTATTTTGTGCCAGAGTTCCAGGTTTTCTGGTTTGGAAGGTAGACATTCTACCTTTTTTCTTGGAAGGGGATTTTTTTTATGCTTTCCCTCCCATTCCCATCACTCCAAAACTACTGTTCAAAATTCAATAAGATGCTCCCAAAATCTTGATGGTGACTCCCTTTTGGCTGAGACAGTATTGGTTTCCTCTTCTTCTGAGTTTAGCCAAGGGCAATCATCGCAAGTTACCTCACAGGGTGGACTTACAGAAGATAAGGGATCTGCCCACCTGTCCACTCCTGAAATGACACCGTGGGTGATAGGATTTTGATTCCACATAGACACCTTTTTTCTGAAAACATGCTTAGGGTCCTCCAGGAGACCAGAAAACCCTATTGAGTAGGAAATTCTACTTATCCCAATGGAAGTGGTTTTCTCTTTGCTGTCTTTTTTGTAACCTGGAGCCACTTTCTGTGGAAGTTCATTTGGTTCTCTCTTATCTGTGTGAATTGCTCAATGCTGGGTTGGCTTATTCTTCTGTTAAAGCCCACTTATCAGCTATCTCTGTCTGCCTTTATCTCCTCCTTTAGCTTATAAATTTGAGGCTAAACAATTCCTAAAATGTGTCCTTCATTTTAGGCCTCCCAGGCAGCCTGTTCCTCCTCCTTGGGATCTTAATTTTATTTTGTAAAAATTGACTCATTCTCCTTTTCACATTCAAGCCCTTATAGCTTGTCCTCCTTTTTTTGGTATTTCATAAGGACAGTGTGTCCTTGCATACTAAACTTTCTTTTATGCTCAAGGTGGTGAATGAGTTGTCCCTTAATCAGTCTATTCATTTGCCTTCTTTTTTCCCTTCTCTGCAATCTGTCAGTGAGAAGATGCTACATGCATCGGATGTGAATAGACAACTCAGATTTTATTTGGATAAGACTATGACTATTAGGAAATCAGATCAGCTCTTTGTTTCCCTTCATCCTAGGTCCTTGGGATTAGCTGCATTCAAGCAAACTACTTCTTGAATCTCGAAAGCTGTTTCTTTTTGTTATTCCTTTCATGGTAAGAGCCTTCCTTAGTCTGTTAAGGCTCATTCTACTAGGGCTGTGGCTTCTTTTGGTGCTTTTTTCAAGGGTTTGGATACTAACTCTATTCTTGAGGCAGCTGTCTGGACTGTGCATACATTTACAAAGCACTACAAGTTGGATGGAGTCTTCAGAGCTAGACCTGGTTTTGCTAGGGCCATCCTTCATGGCTTCCTAGAGAGCTCAGCTGATCCTTCCTCCTCCCAAGTTTCTTCCTGAGCTTTGACACTCTCCCTAATGTTATGAGGACTGCAACAGTGAAATGGAAGGACACAGTACAGTTGTGTAATATCTTACTATAACGATAGATGTCCTTCTCTTCACTGTTGCAGTATTCACTCCCTCCCTCTTCCCCCAGTCCATTTGCCTTCTGGATGTACTGGTTACCTTTTTCCTTTCCTTGGAATGGTGTTCCTGCTGGGGCTCTCAGTTCTGATGGTACATCAAGACATCACCTTTATACAGTACACTACACAAGGAGCATACATGTGATGTACAGCATACCTTAACCAATCATAATGAGTTAACACCAATCTAAAGGCTTTGGTATACTGGCCAGAAGTTCGGCCACTCTTGGCAGGGGATCCTTAATGTTATAAATACTGTAACAGTGAAGAGAAGGACATCTACCATTATGGTAACATTTTACACAATTATATTATTTAAATGTATAATTTATGAATTTTAAAGTAGTTAAAATACTAATTTGTATTTCTGTATTACATAGGGCTTCATTTCCACAGCTTTTTAATTTTTTAAAGTTTCCTATATGAAATGTTTATGACTGTTCTTTTAAAAGTTAATTGCTTGGGTCATATGATAATATTAATTGTATAAAATGGGAATATTTACAACAGTTTCTTGTTCTAATGAAGTCATTGTGACGAAAGCGCTTATCCTTTATGTTACTTTTTGTGTTTTACAATAAATCCTGTTTATGCAATTTTCGGAGACTAGTTATTGACAACATTAGCAGCCTTTTGGTTTAAAATTTTACACAACTGCACTTTCTCCTTTGTTTTTAGACTCTGGGAAGAAAACTGAGACTGATGTTTTGATTCTAGGTAAACTAAGAAACAACCTCAGGCATGAATGAAGGATAAGAATGTAATATGACCCTATCACTCTGGAAAACCAGACACCCACCATGAGAGCTTGCAACTCAGATACTCACCCTGCAGCTATTAGAGCGAGTAACACAGTTTTTCAAGTAAGGAACTGCAAGTCAGTCTGAGAGGCCAGTTCAGAGGGAGTTAAGGTTAGTTTTTATAGAACAAAATTGAGATCCCAAGGAAGTGGAATTTGCTTGTGATGAGGGGGTCTCATGTGCAAAACTACCTTCAGAAACTGTCTGACCACAAACATAGATGAAAGAGGATGATCCATAGGCAGACAAGCTGAGATGGCTGCAAGATGCAACTTGATGAAAGCATACAAGCCATCCTTATGTAGGTCACATGAACATTTGAGAACCAGAGGAGCTACTTCCCTTTTGGGACCCCTGTGATTAGCAAAGCAAAGACTAGAAAATCTCTTCCAGTTGTCAACATAAGACTCTCTAATTGCAGGTTTTCTTGCTTCCTTTAGTATCTGCTGCATGTCCTCATGAAAAAGGTGCCTAAAAGATATTAAAATTGAATAATCCAGGCCATCATTTATAATTGATTGATGTTGAGGGGTATCAAACTCCCCTTGTGTTGTACGTGTAGATCCAATCTGTAAGGAAGCTTCTGACAATTGCCCTTGGTCAATTCTATAAGAAGGGAGAACCAATTTTGCCTGGGCCAAAAGGGAGTCACCAAAATTAATTTTGTTAATTCTTTCTGAATCTTTAGAAGCACCTTGGAAATCATTGTAAAGGTTTGAAAAGCACATAGGGACATTCCCAGTCAAGAATATGTCAGAACATCTGTTCTTCATGCTTGCCTGAAAGGATGTCTCAAACAGAACTTTTTAAGCTGTCTGTTTGTAAGGAGGTGAACAGCTTTACTTGAGGTATCCCGCACATCTGGATCAAGTCTTGGAACATGTCTGTATTGAGTTTCCATTCATGAGGGTCTGTCCAGATCTGCTGAGTCCATTTGCCACAATGTTTTGCTCTGACAGAATGTAAGAGGTCTAAAGAGTCAAAGAATGCTGAAGAGTGAACTCCCAACCCATCATTGCCAACTGGCACAGGGGGTATGACCTTGTGCCTCCTTGTTTGTTGAGATACCACATCACATCTGTAGAGGGCCCAGAGCCCTTCATGTTTATGTGCTTTGGTCTGTCTGAAGAGTTCCACAGACCTTGCACATTTATTCCCATGGAAATTGTGACACAAATACAGTCTGAGTCTGTCTGGACAGATTGAACTGGGGTTAGAAGAGAGAAAGGGAGTTCTGGATTGAGAACCATTTGATACTTCCACCACTGCAATTCTCACTTTACAAACACCAGCATGTGAACCTGAAAGTCCACTTGTGTGAGAGATGAACATACACATCACTGGAGGCAAACATTTTACATACAGTAAACTGAGACACAAAAATCTTCAACAGTACACCCCACATCACACATCTCCATGGCCATCACAATACACATACTCCATCACATGCTGAAGTTCTAAAGACTACTTACCTAAACTTCAAAGACCTCCAAAACACATCATTGGCACAAGCAAACTCATTATCTTAAGCCTCCCTCCTCACACAGTACAGAGTCCCAAATTCACAGAGGTTGAGTCTATAAGGGAGGCATCATCTCAGCTAAGCATTCTTATAGGTGACTCTTTTGTAAGACATACAGCTGTGTCTCTTACCAGGCTGAGCAAGCAAAGAGTGATGGTTTGTTGCTTGTCTAATGGCAGGATCTGACAAATACCACATGCACTCAGGTACTTGAACACCAAGTACCAGTATGACTCTATTATAGTTTATGCCGGTGTCAGTGATTTGAGGTGTACCTCACTGGACTATATAAAGAGAGATCTGATGGCGCTCACACTGTGTGTCCAAGCCAGGTATGAGCCTAGTATTGAGCAGCATTCTACCTTCTCCAAGGATGAAGCCATGAGATTAGCAAAAAATAATTGACTTCAGTATTCGGCTTAATATCTGGTATCATTCAAAGAGGGTCCAGTATTTGTCAGCCTGGGTGGATATGATCAACAGACCATGCTACTGCACCAGGGATGGCCTACATCTGTCCCCTCTAGGGTTTCAGTCACTGGCAAAGACATTGTCCGCCCCAATAGTGCCTTTTTTAGGCAATGTCAGCCTGACAAACCTACCAACATAACAAAAGAAGGAAAGGAAAATATGAAGGTGTTACTAATCAGTGCTAACAGCCTAACTATAAACTCAATATTCTACCATCCCCTCTCACCCTGGAGGACATTGACAACTGCATAGTGACTGAGATATGGTTTAAAATATCAGAGAGCACTCTGGCTGTGCAGGGATATCACTCCTTCCACACATTTAGACCAGATACTTCTCAGGAGGAGAAAAAAGGTGGAGATGTTTTATTCTACATACAGAAGAATCTCACATCAAGGCTGGTAAAGCTGCATGATTCACTAGAGCATCTTCATGTCTAAATAACCATCACAAAGGTCCCAAACCATATATTAGCTTCCTATAGAATTCCCTCTATGACACAATAAAGCCACAATACCTGTCTACAGGAACTAAAATCATTCTGTACTAAAACCAATACTATTTTCCTAGATGATCTAAATTACTCAACTATAGACTGGGAAACCTACACCACCACTACTGCATGAGCACAGAGATTCCTGGACTTTGTCAATACAGATGTCCTGGAGTAGTACCCACTAGGGGAATAACATCTTGGATCATGTCCTTACTAATATGGGAGCATCGTGAACCATCCTTTATGTATCCCCATAACTTGTTAGGTCTGACCATAAGGCAATCTCCTTCAAAATAGAATTGAAAGCAAAGATCCCTTCTACCCAAGCTACCTTTACAAATTTCTTTAAGATAGACTTCCTACACCCAAGTGATACGTCAACAAGTTTCAAATCCCCACCAAACTCAACTAGCTCCACTGAATATATAGAAGTGTACATGACCAGCCTATACCAGCATGTAAACAGCTGCATAAATGCAGATGTACCCTACAGGAACAAGTGCAGGGCAAACCCCAGAAAAAAAAACACATGGTAGAACCATAATGTCAACAATCTTTATAATAAAAGGAAAATAATTTTGACCAAATGTAAGAAGAAGAATTCTCAAAATAAACAACTCAAAAGCTTAATAAAATTTACCAAAGCCATGTTTGAAGCTAAAATAGCTAGCCAACCCAAAGACAATCACAAGGCATATTTTAGGTATGTTCACAATCTCAAAAGCACAACGCAGCAATGAACTGAGCTGATTGTGAATAAGGCTGAAGATATAGCGAACCTACTGGCCAATAAATTTAGCTCTAACTTTTCCCCCTCCATCTATCCTTCAAGATATACCTAAAACTGGCTTGCCTCCAGCAATCACACCAGACCAAGACCTAAATGTGTTATCAAAAGCTAAAAATACTGCATTGATAGATCCTGAGAATATCCCTGGACGAATCTTACATAGCATGAAGTACTGTTTAGCCACACCGCTAGTCACTGCAACAGTAAATCATGACAACATTGTTTAATCTCAGACTCCATACAAGTTTTATACCAAGCAAATGGAGAATAGCTACAGTCATTCCCCTGCATAACAGAAGACATTCCACAGACCCCAGCAATTACAGACCCATAACTTTGACCAGCCACCTATACAAAGCCATGGAAAGACTTATTATGGAAGTAATCAATCAGTACACAAGGAATCTCCAAACTGGACCTTTTCAAAAAGGGCAAGTCATGCTTACTTAACCTGGTCATTTTCTTGAAAACATCACCAAAGCAATAAATGAAGTCAAGGCAGTACACACTGCATACCTCAACCTGGCCAAAGCTTTTGACTCAATTCCTCACTTAGGCATAGTTGAAAAGCTAAATAAACTGGGAATAAACCCCTGTGTTACCCACTGGATTGCCAACTGGTTCAGAGATAGCATGCAGGAAATCAAAATAAGGGAATTTACCTCCACAAGGAGACCAGCCACCAGTGGAGTCCCCCAATGTTCTGTGCTGGGACCTCTTATGTGTGACATCTACTTTTCTGAAGTAAAAGCCACTACCAAATGTCTATGACTGCAAGCTAGGCATAGTCATTGAATTCCCAAATGACTTAGCCATCCTGCAGGAAGGTTTGTCCCATATAAATAACTGATGCCAAAATCGTGGACTTAAAATACCAAAAAATGCATTATTGTATCCATTGGGAAGTCATCTATCCCAGGGAACTACCACAGTATGCCCTAAGAGTTGACCTGGTTAAGGATTTGGGAACTTATGTGGACAGTAACATAACTTTTGACCAACATGGGTCCATTTTTGCAAGAAAGTTCTTCTATACTGTACACTTCATAAGCAAAAGGATTGTGTCTAGATCTAGCCATGTTATCACTCCACCTTTACTCAGACCTCATTAGGCCATTTATTGAATATAATGCCCCCTTTGTCATGCATCTATCCAGACACATACAACAACTGGAATGCCCACAGAGATACCTAAAAGGATTGAAGGCCTGAACATGTTCTACATGGACTGACTCAAAGCCCTGTCACTATACTCAGTATCCTACAGGCTGCTAAGAGGTGACCTGCATGTGGCATACAAGGCATTCTCTGAACCAATGCTGATGGATTTACTGCACATTAGTAAAGTAAAATGCCATCAGATATACACGGTTTAGGGATCTAAACCTCTAATGCAACATCAACAGAACACTTTGGAGGGACAGGTATATCTCACAGAGAATATCACTGCTCTGGAACAGACTCCCCTTCCACATAAAAAAAGTTCTCCCTGTCCATATTCAAGTGCAACTTGGAGCTATGGATGGGAAACAGAAAATTTACCCCAGGGCTACCCCTGTACTACTAATGGACAAAAGCAGCTCCTAAATACTTATCCCCCTCAAATTATCTATGATATGATCCTAGTTATTCTCATTAGGTGTAATATATCATTATTGACCATGGGATCGGTAAGGCCAGTCTCTAACCAAATCTAACCAAATGGGATAGGCTCATTTGGGCACAAAATGGGAAACTGAATAGACTTAAAATGTCCAGCAAGGACAGCTGGCTTAATACTTACATATGAACCTATAAGGGATATAGTTGCTAGGTCCAAGAATGTTTGTGTAGTCACAGGTCCAAATACCATCCAGGCTAAGTGGAGAACTAAGAATTTCAAACTTCAAAACAGAAACATTTTGATCACACACCCAAACAAATCTTCTCAACACCACAGAATAAGCATAAGCCTTAGACACAGTGCCAAGACAATCATACACACTTCCTGGAGTATGTTTAGAAGCTTGAGTCACGTTACAAACAAACTAATTCAAATATGACCTGACTTCTGGCAACAATGAAGCAGAAAATTCTTTAAGCACATTTTAACTCAGACCTTCACATATTGTCCTGACAATTCAGTATCCTAAAAGATAACATAATAGTAGCAAACAGTCTCTTGCTTGTTTTGTCTAATCACTTGTCCTCCTTAGCAGAGGTACTGGGTTAGAGGAATCCAAATATTTCTTGTTGGCTGCTGGCCATAGAGTTATTGCAGCAGGGTCAACTGACAGTTGAGAAATAGAAGTTATGTCCTTACCATAACGTTCCATGTGGAGTGTTCATCTCGCCTTTGTTCTTACACATGGGTTCGGAGCCGATCCTCGGCTCCGTGTCGCTGCAAGCTCTGCATCGAGGAGAAGCTCGAGACAACCTAATACCCACAATCCCCCTCTGCCTTTACCTCAGATCTAGTTTGCAAGCAAACCAGTAGTCAGAGAGAGCACACTCATGCCAATATCCCATATGCACAGAAACTAAGGGTCTATATATATATATATACATATACACACATATATATACATGTCAACTATATACACAACAACTGCAATGCAGAAGCATAATGCCCCAGACCAGGCACCAAACTGAACGTTCTTCCTAAGGGCGGGAGGGTGGGAATGTAAGAACAAAGGCGAGATGAACACTCCACATGGAACGTTATGGTAAGGACATAACTTCTATATGTGATAGTGTTCAATCTCGCCGTTTGTTCTTACACATGGGTAGCGTCCCTAGCTCCTTGTTCCTGAGGAACTCACGGAAGGACGTTCTTGAGCACAGTGGAACCAAAGGTTGCCCTGTCCCTAGAAACTTTGTCTACCTTATAATGAGAAATGAATGTATGTGGTTTAGACCAAGTAGCAGTCGCACAAATAGCGTCTAGTGGTAGGCGGGCTGCATGAGCCAGGGATGTAGACACTGACCTTGTGGAATGTCCTTTGGGTTTGTGCAAAAGAGTTTGATTTGAAGAATCATAGACATAGATGATACAATCAGTTAACCACTTAGAAAGAGTTCTTTTGGTAACCGCTACTCCTTTCCTGTTATCAGCAAAGGCTACAAAAAGTTGATCAGATTTTCTGTGATCTTTTGTTCTATCCAAGTAAAACCTTAGCTGTCTGTGAACATCTAATTTCTGCAACATATACTCCATTTTATTGGAGTGATTCTTGAAGAAAGTGGGTAATTCAATGGACTGATTAATATTATTAATAGAACAAACTTTAGGAAGGAAGGATGAATTAGTGCGAAGAGAAACTCTGTCAGAGTGAAAGATCAAATAAGGGTGCTTAATGGAGAGAGCTTGAAGTTCAGATACTCGCCTAGCGGATGTAATGGCTACCAAAAAGAGAGTCTTCCATGACAAAAATTTTAATGGGCAAGAGGAGGCTGGTTCAAAGGGGGGCAGCATTAACTTAGATAACAATAAGTTTAGACTCCAAGGTGACGTAGGACATCTAATTGGTGGTCTAATATGAAAAGCCCCTTTTAAAAAGGCTTTACAAAGTCTGTGGGCCATAACAGCAGCCCCACATTCTTCCACATGGAAATTAGAAATGGCAGCCAATTGAACTCTTAATGTGGCAGGAGAAGCACCCTGATGGAACAAGTCTGTTAAAAACTCTAATATTTTATTCAAAGGAGCTATGACAGGGTCCACTTGCTGTGTATTCACCCAGAATACAAAGCGCTTCCATTTACTAGTATATGTTTTAGTAGTGGAAGCTTTATGAGAAGCCACTAAAATATTCTGAACTGCAGGCGAAAGAAGATCAGACCTGGCTAAGTTGGGAATTGGAGCAGCCAAGCTGCTAGATGGAGGGAGAAGAGCGAAGGGTGGGGAGCCCCTGACGAGTGAGTCAATAGATCTGGCTCTGGGTCCAGGATCCAGGGTCCCCGAATGCAGTGTGTCATGAGGAAGGGAAACCAAATTTGACGAGGCCAGAATGGGGCAATGAGGATTATTGTCCTGTGTAGGTTTTTGGCTTTCTGGAGAAACTTTGATATCAGGGGGAAGGGAGGAAATGCATACAGGAGTCCCGGGGGCCAATCGTGAATCAGTGCGTCCCTGGGGACTTCCCCTGGAGGGGGTAATAGGGCAAAGTAGCTCCTGCATTTGGCGTTCATTGGAGACGCAAACAGATCGCAGGAAGGCTGGCCCCACGTGCGAAAAATCTTTTTCGCCACTGACTGTTTTAGGGACCACTCGTGCGGTAACAGTATTGCTCTGCTCAGCCTGTCGGCTATGACGTTGGATGACCCCGGGATGTGCGTTGCTATCAGAAAGCGACCCGTGGACTCCGCCCATTGCCAGATTCTCATGGCCTCTGCATAGCTGATAGGACTTGGTTCCCCTTGCTTGTTTATGTACCAGACTACCGACATGTTGTCCGTCTGAACTGCAATAGTTCCCAGAGGAAGAAGGGGAGCAAAGTGTTGCAACGCTAGAAACACTGCCCTCAACTCTAGAACATTGATGTGCAGATTGTACTCTAAATTGGTCCATTCGCCTTGGACTGTCTGTCCCTGAAAGATGCCCCCCCCACCCTATCAGGGAAGCGTCCGTGGTCACCGTAACTGTAGGCGTGGGTAGCACAAATGGTCTCCCCTTGGAAAGGTTGCACGTCTGAAGCCACCAGTTTAGGTGTGTTTTGCATGTGTTCATTACAAGAATCTCGTGTGTTAGAGGTAGTTGTTGGAACGGCCATTGTGCAAACAGTAGCCATTGTAGGACTCTCATGTGCAGTCTTCCCAAGGGTATTGCAATAAGAGAAGCTGACATGAGTCCCAAAACCTTCAGTACTAGTTTTGCTGGGGATTTCCTGGACAAGAGAAGAAGACGTATGTGAGTCTGAAGTGAAAGTATCCTTTCTGGAGGAAGTCTTAGAATTAACTGATGTGTATTTAATTCCGCTCCTATGAATAAGATACTCTGTGATGGCTGTAGTAAGGATTTTCCGAAGTTTACGGAAATTCCTAGGTGAATACACAGTTGAAGAGTATAGTCTCTGGCCTGTACTAGTTGACGCTGGGTGGTGGCAGAAAGGAGCCAGTCGTCCAGATACGGAAACACCTGGAATCCTTGGCGTCTCAAGTGAGATGCTACCACTGCCATGCATTTGGTGAAGACCCTGGGGGCTGAGGTCAGACCAAAGGGCAGGGCTCGAAACTGAAAGTGACTGGCACCCAGCCGGAAGCGCAAATGATCTCTGGATGCCCTGGCCATTTTGATGTGGTAGTATGCATCCTTCAGATCTATTGAGCACATCCAGTCGTCCTTCTGTAAGAATGGAAGGATCGATTGAAGCGTGACCATTCGGAACTTTTCCTTCTTGACGAAGGTATTGAGGTCGCTTAGGTCCAGAATGGGCCTCCAGTCCCCTGTTTTCTTTGGAACTAAAAAGAACCTTGAGTAAGTCCCGAATCCTTTCTGGTCCGCTGGGACTGGTTGGATGACTCTTTTTTCTAGCAGCTTTGAAATTTCTATAGCTGCTGGCTCTCGCAGATGGGGCGGTACATCTGGGAGTCTTTTCTTTGGAATGGGATGGGAAAGAAATGGTATATTGTAACCTCTGGTAACCACACTTTTTACCCACTTGTCTGTAGTTATGTTTTGCCAGGCCTGAGGGTATAAAGCTAAGCGACCCCGACTGCCTCCAGAGCAGGACAGTCGGGCCTCCTCTCAGGAGTGCTGGAAAGGTTTACCAGGAGTGTATCCCTGTCACCTTGATTCTGCGGACCCTCTGCCGCCAGGGCGGCGTCTTCCACCTCTGCCCCTCCTCTGCCTCTAGAAGGCATCACCCTGTGTGCCTGGGAAAGATCCTTGGGGTTTTCGAAACCACATTTTTCCACCACGTTGCCCTTTGGGGTACGTTCTGGTTGGGGTGGAAAACGGACTCCGACAGCAGACAGAGTCTTTCCCTCCTGCTCACACCGGGTAAGGGTCTCCTTTACTTTGGGGCCAAAAAGAGTGGCACCGTCAAATGGGGCATTAGTAAAGGAAGACTTGAAGGCTTCCGCAAATGAACATAAGCGCATCCAGGATTGTCTGCGAAGAGCAATCGCTGAAGCTGCTGCCCTACTCGAACCTTCGGCTGCGTAAGAGATCAGCCTCATGGACGAGTTCACAATGGATGTAAGGGTATTAAGCTGCGCCGTCACTTTCTCTGAGACAGCAGCATCTGTAGTACCCTGGAGGGTATCTCCCAACTCTTTGATTAGATCCCTCTGTAGTCGTGTAAAATGGGTCAAATAGTTCAGGGATCGCATGGAAAAAGCCGCTGAACTAAAAATGCGCTTCCCATACCTGTCCATAGTCCTAGAATCTTTATTAGGGGGATGGACAGATGAGGAAGATTCCGACATCTCCTTTTTCGTGGCCGCTGCCACCACCATAGCGTCAACTAGAACTCCTTTTGTCAAGTAAGTTTTGTCCTGGGGTGCAGTGATATACTTATTGGGCTTCCTAGGGACTGGTTCCACTGTGTCAGGAGCCTCCGCCTTCGAGCAATAAGTTCCATTAATTCATCGAAGGGCGGAGTGACCCAGGAGGAGGAAGGGCGAGCACCGAATGCCTTCAGCAAGACTGACTCATCCTCAGAAGGGGGAAGGGACTGCCAGTCACCTCTCTGTTTCAGGATCTCCAATATGTCAGAAAAAGAGACATCTTCTGAAGGTGACTTAGGGGACCCTTCTGACTCATCCAAGTCAGTATCGGATGTCAAAGATTCTTGTGGAGAATCTAAGTGTCTCCTCTTACACAACCTTTTCCTAGGGACTTCTTCGTGGGGAGCATCCGAAGAAGCCTCCGAGGAAGAGGGGGCACCCTCCAGGGGTGGCTGAGACACCGGTGCTCGACGCTTGGTTGTGGCCGTGGGTGCAGAGGAGGATAACGGCCCTTTATGGGGAGGAGAGGTTGCTTCTACTGATGTGGTTGTCTGGGTAGACAACACCTTCCTCATGAGATCGAAAGCCCCCGGGTCCCGAGTCGAAGAATCTCCCAGTTCCGAAGAAATGGGAAGAATCCCCGAGACAGGCACCGAAGGCATCGACCCCGAGGACGGAGCCGAATCGATCCACGCCGAGGCCCCGAGGGGAAGAGTCGGAACCGAAACGTCGGTTCGACTCTCGGCCCCGGAACCAAGGACAGATCGTCGGCTCCGAGACTCCGGTACCGGGTCCGACGGAGTCGAGGTGAGGGGAACAGACCGAGAAAAGGACGGTTCTGGACCCGAGGGCTCCACAATCAGAAGATTAACCTCTTCCGGCTCCAAAGACTGGACAGGTCTCGGAGGAGGAATGGATGGAGACAATGGAAGGCCTTCAAGTTTCGACACCAACTGGGTGGAAACCGAAATAAGTTTGGATAGGGCCGAATGCTCCAATAACTTCTGCACCACACGATCCACATCGACATCAGAGAGCTTAGAAGAAGAACGGGTCGAAG
Source organism: Protopterus annectens (assembly GCF_019279795.1). Taxonomy (NCBI): domain Eukaryota; kingdom Metazoa; phylum Chordata; order Ceratodontiformes; family Protopteridae; genus Protopterus; species Protopterus annectens. The sequence goes on from NC_056725.1 coordinate 467,172,892, forward strand.
GAACCGAAGACGGAGCCGACCTCAATAGAGTCGAGGGAGGGAGCTCCATCACCGGTTCCAAGACTCGAGGCTCAGGAACTGATACCAGTTGAACACTCGGCCCGAAGTCTGTGGAACCGGTGATCTAACTTTACTCGAAGAGCTCGGAGCCGATGACTTGGGCTCCGACGTCTTCGATTCCTTCGAGGATTTGGATGCCTGGTCTGAAGCATCCAGAGCCTCCTGAAAGGAAGGTTTTAATAACCCCCTGTCCATGAGTTTCCTGTGCCTATCTGTCATGACCCTCCCACTAAAAGAGTGACAAATTGAACAGTCCTCTTGTAAGTGGAGAGGGCCAAGGCAGTAGACACAGGAACTATGGTTGTCAGTAACTGACATTTTTTGGCCACACTGGCAACGTTTAAAGCCTGATTTAATTTTCTCAGACATCTTACAGGTAAGAGAAAAAGTCAAGTCCAGTAGAGAGACAAATCCAGTAGAAAAAAGGTCGAATCCGATATAAAGTCAGTCCGGTTGTCAAATTTTAAGTAAGGGGTGGAAGGCCCCAAAAAACCTAACCAGTTTAAGTAAAGTTAACGGTACCGAGAATTAACCTTACCACACACACATACACAATGTCTACCAAAAAGTACTTTTAGAACAAATTTTACTTCAAATATAACAAAATAAGTTATATCTTATCTGAAGTCGCTCGAGCTAGATCCCAGTGATGCGAACGCAGCAGCGGCAAACTAGATCTGAGGTAAAGGCAGTGGGGGATTGTGGGTATTAGGTTGTCTCGAGCTTCTCCTCGATGCAGAGCTTGCAAGCGGCCGACACGGAGCCGAGGATCAGCTCCGAACCCATGTGTAAGAACAAACGGCGAGATTGAACACTATCACATTAAAGGTTATTATAATCTGGATAGACCCTATACTTCTTATCAGTTTTCTTTAGAACTTCAGCCTGTGATTTAGGGGCCTTGCAAGCAGCTTTAAAAGTCTCTTAAACAGCTGACAAAATGGGCAGAATAGGTGCAGAATGAGAAACCTTGTCCTCTAATAGATCATAAAATATCTCCAGTTCTGGGGCAACCCCTGTTTGTTCCCACATAAATCCATCCCTGAGTCTAGGAACAGACACGTAAATCCATCTCTGAGTCTAGGAACAGTCTCTGCAAAGGAAAAAAAAACTTGCCTAGGATTAACTTCATGTTCACTATCTGAAGTATAAAAGTACTAGGCAATGGATCCCTGAGGAGTATCACCTGTACCTGTCAGAATCCTCATCCTCTGAAAACACATACTGTTGTCTGGCAATACCTGCACTAGAAAATTGAAAGGGCAAATAGCCCCCAGAACTGACTGACTGCAAAACACTCACCCAAAGATATAACATCTGACTTGTACACAGAAACAACTTGATCATGTGCCTTCTAATTAACTTTTTGTTTCTTTTTTCTAGGGATATCCCTACTGGGAGAATGGCCAAGGGATAACCTACTGTTCCTGGCAAGAGGTGTCTTTTAACCAAAGAAAAGATAACATTAGAATCGGGCAGTCACCAGCCAAATATTGTCAAGCAATATTTTATTAAGCGCTTTTGTACTATTAGAACTTCATCAGAATAATATAAATCAGTTAATAAAATGTTATTGCTTGACAACATTTAGTTGGTGACCGCCTGATTCTAATGTTATCTTTTTATTTGTTATTGGTCTTGTTTGGTAAAGTTTTTACCACTATCTTGGGTTCCAAGAGGTGTCTTTCCCCAAACAATTCATGTAGCTGAAGGTTTTGGTTCTCCCATACCTGTAACAGGTACTGGAGTAGCCCCTGAAGACATGTCTAACTCCAGATACATAGTGACCATTACAGCTACACCCAAGGGAGTTGAGTTAATAGGTAAGTGGTTTATGGAACCACCTTTGGCCATGCCAGAGTCTCTGTAGGCAGGCTGAGGCAATAATTTTACTTTTTTTTTTTTCTTTTCCTTTTTAGGTACAAGTAAAGTAGAAGACCCAGGACTGGGAATATTATACATGCTGTAATCAGAGAGGAAACCTGATTACCAGTACAGCCTGCAAGTCTGGAGACTCAACAGGTTTATGGCTCCATAGGTAACGAAGGATGTAGGTTTATGAACACCGTGCTATGTATACTTTCCATAGGTCAAAATTTAATGGGCTATATGAAAAGAGGAAAAAGGAATTACAACAATACGTGATACAAGCAACCAATAGTATACTGACAAAACTAAGTAGTACTAAAATGCCAGGCAAGGCGAGAAACAGCTAAGTTATGCTTTACTTATACACATATATATCACTGTATGAATCATTTTGTAGGGAAGAAAGTGTAGTCCAGGATAAGGAAATGAGGCATTTGGATATAGTTAGCCTTTACTATGACATCCCAAACCATAGCTTTAAAATCTCCAGGAAATGGATGAAGTTCTTAATTATGCATGTACCCATCCTAATATTAATGATTGCAGTTGCAGACTTTAAAGCCCCTTCTACTATGTCAGAGGTACATTTTGTTACAGATTATTTTTAGCTGTAATAACATCTTCAGTAGTTTGCACATAACAGTCTGAATATATCTTCTACAGATTATGTTTGGTATTGCACAGTATATTAAAAAATTACAGCTGTGTAAGTAAACTTACCATAACAGTAGATGTTTGAATGATCACTGCTGCCCTAGCATAAGCTAGATGGGTTATATCCTGCATAGGATATAACAGCCAGACTGCTCCCAAAGCTTCAAGGCATCTTCCAAACACCTAAACCTTTAGTCAAACTTGACCTGAGCTTACTAAAAAGATAGGTTTGGGCATCAAGCAAAATCATCTGGGCATCAATCAATCAAGATTAGGCAAAACTCAGAGGTCTACACAAAGAAAACACTGGCTGAGTATGAGACTGCTCAGGAAGAGATGTTTAAAAAAATGGTATAATTAGAGGACAAAGTATATTAGGAAAACCTGAGATTTTCTGCTGTATCAAAGAAACTGGAAGGAACAAACTGCATTAATTTTATGAAACCAAATAAACAACTGAAATGCTGTTTCACAGCAGGAGTTATTCATTGAAAAGGTAGATTTTGTGTATGCTCTAAACCTGAACATGAGAAAGCAACCCAAACTTTTAATAGTAAAGATGCAATCCTATCAGCAGAAATAATTGATTCTAACAAAACTGTGGCAGAAGGACAAAGTGCTAAAAGTGGGAGACAGTAATGTGTTTCTGGAAAATAATTACTCACTGTATAACAGGCAGAAGAGGAATAAATGTATTCCAGCAAGCAAGGAATCTCAAGAAGCAGGTGTGAGATTCAAGTTGCATTATCTAGCTATTTAAAGAATATGATTTACTGTAGGGTCAAAATCATTCTTTGATTCAGAACATGCTAAGAAGGAAATATAAAAGTTTGTCCAACAAAAAGTGGGTTATCAAACAGCAGGGAATTCTGCTTCTTAATCTTCTGATAATAAAGCCCATAGAGACTACAGTAGTGAAATATTTTCCAGTGTTCCAAAAGAAAATGTTTGAGAGACAGAAAAAAAGCACAAGCATTGACTAGAAGAACCAGGAGTACGTTGGAGATGAAGCAGCGATTGGGTTTGGGAGATGGAGATCAACAGGACAAAAGCCAGCAACTTGGAAACTGATGAATAAATGTGAGATTACAAAGCATTAATTACATTTATGAAATATGACAGAACAAGAAAACCTGTACATATTGGACTTTTTGACTTTGTTAAACTTGTAAGAGACTCCAAGGCATATCCCTACTTCATGTCATTAATATCTGGAAGATGATTTAGGAGAAGGGAAGAGGAAGGAAAGAGTTAACTGTAAGTAAAACAAATTTGTGTATTTAACTGTATTTTTATAATACATGGCATACACTGCATGTTATAAAGTAAATCTTTTTCAGTTAATTTTGTGTGTAGTAAGGATATTAAAGTAAACAGGTCCCTTTATTTTTTTCTTTCTTTCTTTCTTCTTGTTCAGTTTTACGAAATCTAGACACTGCAATGTAAAAAGAGAAGAAAGCCTGGACAAAAGACCATGATATAAGTAAAACCGATATGCCTTTTTTATTTTTGCATAGAGGAATGACTGTAGTAACACCCTTGTTTTGATTTAATAACAAGTCTTAAGGAGAAGCAAATAAATAAAAGGACACTGCATATAATGAATACAGAATAGTATTTCCCTCTAGAACATAAATGTTTACAGTGCAGTATGTACAGTGGAATGCAACTTTTTATGTGGTTGTCATGTTTCTGTGGAGAAAATCTGATAAGGGGAAATAACAACTGAATACTTCTTTCTTTCATTGGCCAGGAGATAATGTTTTCTGAAAACATTTAAGTTGTTTTCTTCATTTGGGGGAATAAAGATAACAGACAGACTCCAGTTAGTGGATGCAGAAAAACAGGCTATATCATGCATCCTATTATGGACAATCTTCATTATACACTAATTCAAGCCTGTGAGTGTGGCTGTCAATGTGGGACAATTGTTCCTATTAGGCGGGTTAAACATTTTTTGAAGATGTACATAGTTTTGAGTGTTAATATTAAATTAATAGGTTTGGGGAGTGTTCTGGAGGTGTGGTTTTTTTGAGGGTTTTCTTTAAAAGACAAAAAGGTCTGTAAGATGTGACATGGGTTCAAATGGATATGTCAAGAAACAACTGTATTAAAGATCAACCTGCCAAACATTAGTGTATGCATATAACACAAAAGCTGAAAATAGACATTAAAAAACTGTTATACATAACAGATGGGAATAACTTCTTATCATAATGGCACTTTCCATATTATCTTTAAATATGAATGGTCTCATAGACATATACAATAAAGAAAGAGTAGAGAACTATATTTAAAATTCCACTGTGCAAGTAGCTGTGCTACAGGAGACACATTTGGAAATAAATGAGCATGTGAATTTGATAAACAAATGATTTCATGATGGATATTCAATGCAATATCTGGGACACAGAAAAAGGGGAGTATTTATTAACTTTGAGGGGAGCTCCAATAGTGATAGAAGAGGGAAAAAAGATAATAATGGTAGATTTGTAGCAATAAGGGACTACTGGCAAGGGTGGATGATTACAATGGCATGTATTTATATTGTACCTAAAACTGCTCTGGAGCTTAAGAAAATTATGGAAGAAATAATCAGCTTTCATCAGGGAATATTACTTATAGGTGGGGAATGGAATTTGATTTGCAACAGTAAGGATGTATCTGGGGGGACTAGAAGGAAAAAATATAACAAACAAAAAAAGTTAGCGACTGTGAGAAAACTGAAAGTAGCCACAAAACCAGATAAATATTAGCGCTTTCTTTCACTTTATTCTTATCGTGAACTTCCTCAGAAAACCAGGATGCCTCCCAACATCCTGGTTTTAAACCCGTAAAACAGGAAATGATGTTACTGTATTGATCATCTGTCACAATAATAATATATATTTTTTAAAACATGTAACATTTAAACATACTTATCAAGTGTGACACATATTACATTCTAAAAAGTGTCATCTTAAAAAATGGATAAGATGTGATAATTTAACACAATGAATGAAATTAAAAATGCTGAAACGCTATCAAGTCAATACAAGGCGTAACCATAATTAATATAGTAAATTCCTACTAGGACACTTTGAACATAATAAATGTTTATAAATGTAATAATATCAAAAAGATAATCAGTAAAGTGATCAGTTGGAAAAATATCCACAATGAGACATACAACCTGACACAACCACATGTAACAGTCTCTCACCCCCACCCGCTCACACACACGCACACTCAGACACTCACTATAGAATACAGACACACACATCATAACCCTATAAAAATACCAGAATGATGTGTATGCACACTCTAATGTAAATGTAAACCTGGAAAGGAACGCTCACTCTAAGATGCGCCTGAACGTGCCTACTGTAAAACCAAATGTAAAAGTACTGATGTGTGAAATGCCCAAAGAAGACAAACTAAGACTACCAACTACAAAATATCTCTAATAAGGGTGTATGTAATGAATTGGGGAACCGAACAAGGGAGTATATAGACACATATAGCATAAGAATATGTATATGGAAAAACCAACGTGCGTGCACATGATATGTATATATAAATGCACACACACAATACATGTATGTCCACATACAAACAGACATACACGCAAAATGTAAGAAATGGAACAAACTAATATGCCTAATTATCTATATAATAGGAAACATTTGATATTTATCGATTCATTAAGACCAGGGGGTTCATCTGCTCCCAAACACAACTGCCATAATGACTCTTTCTGCTCCAACTTGTTATTCAAATCTCCCCTTAGCAGACTTTTCTCTACATGGTCTAAAACAAAGAACTCAAATTTTTTGAAGTCCATACATTCCAATGAGTGTCTTGCCAAAGAATTATTTTTATCTTTGTTCTTTATGGCTAAGGTGTGTTCATAGATCCTACGTTTTAGCATTCTTTTCGTTTTCCCTACATAATAATTGTCACAGGTCGAACATGTGGCTAAATAAACCACATATTCACTGTGACAATTGTAGTACTTAGGTGCCCAAAATGTTCTGTTTACATGCTTCAGTGTCACAAAAGAGGGGTTACTAATAAATCGACACTGTCTACAATTCTGGCACGCAAAAGTTCCCTTCTTTCTACTGATTTCCCTAGTAGGTGCTATATTTGTTCCATTTTCCATTTCCAAAATACTTCTTATGTTAGTTACATTTTTGTATGTAAAACAAGCTTTCAAACCTATGCACGACATTAACTCTCTGTTACCCAATATGATACCCCAATTTCTTTCTATAATACTTCTTATGCTCCGCATTTCATTAGAAATCGGAAGAGGAAACGCAGTATGGAAGTCTTCAGTCGTGTTGTTGTTTCTAGTACCACCTATTAATATTTCTTCAATTTTGTCATTCCTACTAATTGTCAAAATTGGTTCGGCTACTCCATGACGAAGCCTATTGACTTCGTTTTTTAACCTCTTTATCAGATGTTTCTTATAGCCTCTATCTAGAAATAGCTTTCTTAGCTGTAGAATTTCATCTTTATAAATATTGTCCTCAGACGTTAATCGACTGAGCCTGATCATCTGCCCCTTGATGACATTTCTTTTCATATGAGTAGGATGTAAACTATCTCTATGTAGGTACTGATTGGTGAAACATGGCTTTCTATAAACTTTACTATGAAGAATATTTTTAGTGGAGTCGATGTAAAGACATACATCCAAATAATTAATCGACTTCCCATAACCACTATGTTTAAAGGTTAAAAAACGTGTAGTTTTATTTAATTCTTCAACCATGGTATCAAATTCAGTTTGTTCTCCATCCCATGCAAAAACCAAATCATCTATGTACCTACCATAAAACTTAGCTTTGCTGAAATATGGGTGCTTTTTAAGGTGTTCCTGCTCCCAGTCTGCCATAACAATATTGGCAAAGGCTGGAGCTAGCCTCGCCCCCATCGCTACACCGGAAATTTGTTTATAAATAGTTTTATCAAACTCAAAGAAATTATTATCTAAAACTATTTCCATCAGTGCACAAATAGTATTAATCTTTGAGCTTCTAACTTCCGTGTTGTGTGTCAAATAATTTCTTAGGTGTTCCAGTCCTAACTCTTGATCTATACAAGTATATAAACTTTTGACATCAAGGGTTGCAAAGTTAATTTCTTTTAAATTCAAATTGGATCGTCCTAGGCTTTCTAGTAAGTGCCAAGAATCTCTGATGTAATACTCAGCTTTTTGTGCTACTTGGTTTAAAATATTATCTAACCAGACAGAGATTCTTTCTGTTTTAGAATGTTTGGCTGACACTATGGGCCTAAAATTTAGTTGTTCATTATCACTATGTAATTTTGGAATGCCAAAAAAATTACCCAATTTTGGATGTTCTACCTTCAAGAAATCATAATCCAAATTGTCAAGTTCTTCTTGACATAACATGTCAAACAAGTGAGTGTCTATTCTCCTATAGCTCTTCAGAACAGACTCCATATTGACACCTTGGTAATTGTTGGTGTCATTTAGCAAAGACATAATATGTTCAACATAGTCTGTCTTATTCATAATTACTAGCTTAATGGGTTGATGATTACTGCATTAGTGTCGTTAACTTGAGTGATTTCATGTTGACTGATGTTTGTGTAAATGTTTTGAAGAAGGGCTTCAATTTCATTCCTGCTAATAAGATGAAGATTGGTAATTTGTTGATTGATTTCAGACTGTATATGCGTAAATTGAATCTAAAATACATTTTACATGATGTGGCAGTTAGTAGTTTAGAGCAGGATGGAGTATTAAGGCGACCTAGTACATTTAATCCTGCCCTAGTAAACACATTGCAAGTATTCCAAAAATCTTGTGAAAGGGAATTTAGAAATATGAATTTACACGATACAGTAGATAATTTAAGCCATTTAGAACGTGAAGCTTTGATTCATTTATCTCAGACTACCGACATTAGAGTTATGAGGGCTGATAAGGGGGGTAAGCTAGTAATTATGAATAAGACAGACTATGTTGAACATATTATGTCTTTGCTAAATGACACCAACAATTACCAAGGTGTCAATATGGAGTCTGTTCTGAAGAGCTATAGGAGAATAGACACTCACTTGTTTGACATGTTATGTCAAGAAGAACTTGACAATTTGGATTATGATTTCTTGAAGGTAGAACATCCAAAATTGGGTAATTTTTTTGGCATTCCAAAATTACATAGTGATAATGAACAACTAAATTTTAGGCCCATAGTGTCAGCCAAACATTCTAAAACAGAAAGAATCTCTGTCTGGTTAGATAATATTTTAAACCAAGTAGCACAAAAAGCTGAGTATTACATCAGAGATTCTTGGCACTTACTAGAAAGCCTAGGACGATCCAATTTGAATTTAAAAGAAATTAACTTTGCAACCCTTGATGTCAAAAGTTTATATACTTGTATAGATCAAGAGTTAGGACTGGAACACCTAAGAAATTATTTGACACACAACACGGAATTTAGAAGCTCAAAGATTAATACTATTTGTACACTGATGGAAATAGTTTTAGATAATAATTTCTTTGAGTTTGATAAAACTATTTATAAACAAATTTCCGGTGTAGCGATGGGGGCGAGGGTAGCTCCAGCCTTTGCCAATATTGTTATGGCAGACTGGGAGCAGGAACACCTTAAAAAGCACCCATATTTCAGCAAAGCTAAGTTTTATGGTAGGTACATAGATGATTTGGTTTTTGCATGGGATGGAGAACAAACTGAATTTGATACCATGGTTGAAGAATTAAATAAAACTACACGTTTTTTAACCTTTAAACATAGTGGTTATGGGAAGTCGATTAATTATTTGGATGTATGTCTTTACATCGACTCCACTAAAAATATTCTTCATAGTAAAGTTTATAGAAAGCCATGTTTCACCAATCAGTACCTACATAGAGATAGTTTACATCCTACTCATATGAAAACAAATGTCATCAAGGGGCAGATGATCAGGCTCAGTCGATTAACGTCTGAGGACAATATTTATAAAGATGAAATTCTACAGCTAAGAAAGCTATTTCTAGATAGAGGCTATAAGAAACATCTGATAAAGAGGTTAGAAAACGAAGTCAATAGGCTTCGTCATGGAGTAGCCGAACCAATTTTGACAATTAGTAGGAATGACAAAATTGAAGAAATATTAATAGGTGGTACTAGAAACAATAACACGACTGAAGTCTTCCATACTGCGTTTCCTCTTCCGATTTCTAATGAAATGCGGAGCATAAGAAGTATTATAGAAAGAAATTGGGGTATCATATTGGGTAACAGAGAGTTAATGTCGTGCATAGGTTTGAAACCTTGTTTTACATACAAAAATGTAACTAACATAAGAAGTATTTTGGAAATGGAAAATGGAACAAATATAGCACCTACTAGGGAAATCAGTAGAAAGAAGGGAACTTTTGCGTGCCAGAATTGTAGACAGTGTCGATTTATTAGTAACACCTCTTTTGTGACACTGAAGCATGTAAACAGAACATTTTGGGCACCTAAGTACTACAATTGTCACAGTGAATATGTGGTTTATTTAGCCACATGTTCGACCTGTGACAATTATGATGTAGGGAAAATGAAAAGAATGCTAAAACGTAGGATCTATGAACACACCTTAGCCATAAAGAACAAAGATAAAAATAATTCTTTGGCAAGACACTCATTGGAATGTATGGACTTCAAAAAATTTGAGTTCTTTGTTTTAGACCATGTAGAGAAAAGTCTGCTAAGGGGAGATTTGAATAACAAGTTGGAGCAGAAAGAGTCATTATGGCAGTTGTGTTTGGGAGCAGATGAACCCCCTGGTCTTAATGAATCGATAAATATCAAATGTTTCCTATTATATAGATAATTAGGCATATTAGTTTGTTCCATTTCTTACATTTTGCGTGTATGTCTGTTTGTATGTGGACATACATGTATTGTGTGTGTGCATTTATATATACATATCATGTGCACGCACGTTGGTTTTTCCATATACATATTCTTATGCTATATGTGTCTATATACTCCCTTGTTCGGTTCCCCAATTCATTACATACACCCTTATTAGAGATATTTTGTAGTTGGTAGTCTTAGTTTGTCTTCTTTGGGCATTTCACACATCAGTACTTTTACATTTGGTTTTACAGTAGGCACGTTCAGGCGCATCTTAGAGTGAGTGTTCATTTCTAGGTCCACATTTGTATTAGAGTGTGCATACACATCATTCTGGTGTGTTTATAGGGTTATCATGAGTGTGTTTGTATTTCAGAGTGAGTGTCTGAGTGTGCGTGTGTGTGAGCGGGTGGGGGTGAGAGACTGTTACATATGGTTGTGTCAGGTTGTATGTCTCATTGTGGATATTTTTCCAACTGATCACTTTACTGATTATCTTTTTGATATTATTACATTTATAAACATTTATTATGTTCAAAGTGTCCTAGTAGGAATTTACTATATTAATTATGGTTACGCCTTGTATTGACTTGATAGCGTTTCAGCATTTTTAATTTCATTCATTGTGTTAAATTATCACATCTTATCCATTTTTTAAGATGACACTTTTTAGAATGTAATATAAGTGTCACACTTGATAAGTATGTTTAAATGTTACATGTTTTAAAAAATATATATTATTATTGTGACAGATGATCAATACAATAACATCATTTCCTGTTTTACGGGTTTAAAACCAGGATGTTGGGAGGCATCCTGGTTTTCTGAGGAAGTTCACGATAAGAATAAAGTGAAAGAAAGCGCTAATATTTATCTGGTTTTGTGGCTACTTTCAGTTTTCTCACATTCGCTAACTTTTTTTGTTTGACAAAAAATATAACAAAACAGAGTAGATTTTTCAAGAACTTTATGAAAATATTAAGTATGGAAGATTTGAGAAAATGTACATGTTATTCTCCAAGGTACAAAACTAGGCAAGGATAGCCAGAAATTATATTTCACAGGAACATGCGCATTTAATTGGAAGTTTTGATACACGTCACTTGCCAATAATAACTAAAATAAAAATGCAGGGTAAAGAAATAAAAATGAGACACTGGTGCTTCCCTACCTATCTGTTATAAAGTGAGAAATTTAAGTAATGGGTAGTAGAAATTGTTCAAGAGTTATTAAAGAAGTCAGAAAATTATTTTGAAAATATAGCTAGAAAGTGGGATAAAATTAAAGTTGAGTTTAAAAATAGGGTGGAAATAAAAGAAAAAGAGATACAGTTAAGAGGTAACAAGAATTATTTAGAGGGACTGATGAAGGTTAAAGTATTGCAGAATAGGGGGACCCTCACAGAACAAAACAAGACACAACTGCAGAGTGCTAAAGAGAAAATAATGCACTACCTCATTAATATGCATGAGTTTAAAAGATTGTTGTTAAACAACTATTTTTGATAACACCAAAGCATAGAAACTTTTAATACAATGTCTCAGTCAACAGAAAGTAAGAAAGGACTGTTGCTAAGCTCAGGGAATCTATATCAAGGAAAATAGCCAGAGATCCTGTAGAGATTATTAGAAATATTTTGGAAATTTTATGAGAATCTGTATAAAACAAACAAATGTGGAAATCAAGAAAAAGTACAAATAGAAATGTTTATGAAATTAAATATCCCAAGGTTAGAGGTATATGAGGCTGAATTACTAACAGTCAGAATATGAGGAGATGAGATAAAAAAAAATGGTGATGTCTCCGGGAATAGATGGTATTCCTGTGAAAGTTTAGAATCTAGGAGGGAAGAAAGTGATACAGATCTGGAAAGTTTTGTTCAACAGTATTTTAAAAGGAGAAGCACTAATACCCTGGAAGAAATCAGTGATGGCTGTAATACCTAAAGATGGTAAGGCCCATCAGATCCAGATTCATACAGGCCAATTCGATTCTAAACCATGATTATACAACATTCATGTCTATAATGTCTAAGAGAATGGCAAAGGTGATGCCCAAATTGATAGATATGGATCAGTGTGGTTTTGTGGAGGGGAGGCAAAATATTTGACAACATTAATAGAACAAAAGTGATCCAGAGGAAGCAGAATATAAGAAAATACCAGTATTGTTGATTGGTCTTGATGCACAGAAAGCATTTGACAGAGTGGGCTGAGATTTTATGAGTAGGACAATGGAAGAATTTGCATTCTGTGATAAAAATTATATGGTTAATTAGGAAGATATATGAGGTATCAGAGGCAAAAATTAAAGGGGGGGGTCCTCTCTGATAAGTTCTGTTTGGGCAGAGGAACCAGGCAGGGGGTGTCCTCTTTCTCTTTATTTGTGTATATTCAGAAGTATTGGCAAAAAAAATAAGGGATTCAGAAATTCAAGGATATAATTAGTATGGTAGTCAAGAAAAATGGTTTTATTTCCAGATGATATTTTGTACCTGATAAACCAGAAAAGAACATTTCAGCATTGTGGAAAATTCTAAGATAGTTTCAAGTCTTTTCAGTATACAAACTAAAAGAAGATAAAACAAAGGCAACAGTTGTAAACCATGTACCCACACATACATTGGCTTAGCAATACCCACATTTATGGGGATATGATAAAATTAAGCACTTAGGAGTATGGATTAAAAAGGACTCTGTTTTGCTAGCTAAAGATATGTGGGAAGAGTCTAATCAGGAGATAATACAAAATTGAGAAACTGGAAGCTAAGTGTATGTGGGAAGAAACTAAAAAAAACACAAAAACTGAGAAACTGGAAGCTCTGATTTATGAATATGGATAGCAAGATGCAAACAGTAAATTTTTTTGAGTTCCTTTAGTTTTATACACAGATCAGGCATATTTTTATCAACCAGAGGTGAAGTTGTGGATATAAATTAATAAAGAGTTGAAAAATTTTATCTGAGAGGGGAAGAGGGCAAAAGTCAAGGGGGACAAGTTGATTCTGTCAGAACAAGATGGTTTGGGATTATGTGACATGAAGGGATATTTAAGAACTACACAATTACATACAGAGCACAAACAGAAAGCAACAATTCAAAGTGGAAAGGGATGATGATGAAATAGGGGGAAGTTCAATTAAAGTAAGACTGGGATTTTTGATGCAGATCCTTAAAGTGAATAACGGTAACCATACAGAATATTTGTAAAGTAGCAGAAAGTACTCTAAGAACTAAGCCAACATGGGGATGGAGAAAGGAGATTTTGCCAGTACAGATGACTGCATTTAGAGGTACAGAGAATAGGCAAGAGAGGTGGAATTTACTGGAGAAAACTGCTAAAGGAACGGCGGTACTATCATTAAATAATTAGAGAGGGAAAGGTAATAGAATGGGGAAAGGCTAAGAATTCATTTGGATTGCAGGCTAGAGATTGCCTTTTCTATCAAGGACTGATATCAGGGTACAGGCAAAGAGAAAGAAATATGGGGATCCTAAGCAAAACACCAGCAATGGTAGAGTTTTTAGTAGAATCTAGAACAGAAGCTGCTGTTACAAAAGGGATAATTAATAGGGCGTATAAAATATTGCATGATAACTACAGGAATCAATCAGAGGAGGTTAGAAAGGATTGGAAAGAGAGATTGTTTAAGCAATTCACAAAGAAACAATGGGGGAATATATATGTATGTGTGTGGCACCCAAATATGCAACAAAGGATAGAAGATTTTAGATCCTCACTTCAAAGTGTTTTATAGGTATTTATATACCCCAAGCAGACTACAAAGAATTTTTCCTTGGAGATAAGATGTGGAAGAAAGAGGCAACTGGGAACATATTTTTGGGAGTGTAATGAGTTGGCAGACTTTAAAAATTCCTGCAGACTACTCTAACAGAAGTACTGGGTGAGAAAATTCATGTAACTAAGGGAATGATTTTTAAAGCTATGATACAGAATCATAATTGCTTAGACATAGTAAGGCCTTCCTGAGTTTAATTCTAGTAGATTACAAAAAAGCAATTACTAGAAAATGGAAATCTAAGTCTAAACTAACTGTACTAGAAGTAGTGAATATAGCAACAGAAACAAAACAACTGGAGGTGGGATCTTTAGAAAAGAGTTGGAGCAAATCACATAGGAAAAAAAATGGAAATTGGGGGAACAATACATGTGGAATAATGTTTTGGAGAAGGAATGTTGTTTAAGGGAAGACAGGAATTGAATGAGCTTTGTAATATTTGACTGACAATGGCTAGACAGATTATAAGTGACATATAATGTTTACATCTAAAAATATGTCCATATGGTTTGTTTTCATTTATATAAATGTATTACTGCCTATGTCATAAGTGATGATTTAATAAAGATGTTTCTTGTTTAAAGAAAAGAAATTTCAGGTACCAGTGTATCTTTCTCATGTGGGGTCTTGCCATGGTTATGAGAATCATAGATGCCATGAGACCTAAAGTCCTAAGGTGTTCCCTCGCAGTGACTAAAGTCTGAGTGGAAAACCTTAGAAATATATCTAAATACAGATTTTTGTCCTGTGGAAAAAAAAGCTCTTTGAACTGTGGTGTCTAGTTGACATTCCAGGAACACAGTCATGTCTGAGGGGGTCAAGAAAGAATTTTGAATATTCTCTTGGAATCCCAGCTTATACAAGAGATGTCGTACCCGAAAGAGATTCCTGACATTTTGAAAAATACTCTGCAAAGATAAGCAGGTCATCTAAATACAGAAAATGTGGATACCCTGTAGCCTGCAATGAGCTATAACTGGAGCTAGACACTTTGTGAATAGTTTTGGTGCAGTGGATAGTCCAAATGGTAAGCTAGAGAAATGGCAATATGATCTAGACACACAAAACCTTAAGAAGCAGCTAAAATCTGAGTGAACAGGAATATGATGATAAGCATGTTTTAAGTTTAGTGTTACCAGAAAGCTTGAAAATGAAACAAGAGGCAACAATTTGTGATCATTTTAAATTGTGCACTATCACAAACAGATTTAGGAAAGAAAGATCCAGAACTGGTCTCCAAATATTTTCTTTCTTTGACATCCTTGAATAAAACTCCTTCCCTACTTGGGAAGAAGGAACTAGTTATATCACTTATTGGGACATCATGTGATGAAGAACAGGTAGAAACAAGAGAGTCTGATCTGCAGGATGAGGAATGACTCTTAGAAAGGAGGAAGTTCCTCCCACTGCCATCTTTAACTTTGATAAATGATTTTCAGAACCCATTTGTCTGAAACAATCTGTTACCAAAGATAAAAATTGTGATTCGGTCTTTCTGGAAGAGAAAATTGGCCAGGGTGGGAGGGAATCATAAGATCTCTTGAGCAGTCATTCAGACTTGTTGGTTTTGGAAAGCTTGAGCCTTTTTTTGGAACTTCCTTGATACTTCTTAAATGTCTGTTTACTTGAATTCTGATAATATTGTTTATCCTGTTTTTTTTTTTTTTTGCCAAAACTGGAAGAGGAGAAAGAAAATCCCTTGAACAATTTGGAAAAGAAGTGCGGAAAATCTTACAGATTCCTGGATCAGCTTGCCTCTTTCATCACACTTTTTGATCATCTTTGCAGCACATGGGGCAAACACTAAATCTCCATCCAAGGGAGAAATTTTTTATATCACCTAGGAGGTTCTCAGAATGCAGCCAAGCAAACTTCTTAAGAGTGCCAGTGGCCATAGCCCTGGAAGAAGTATCAACAGAATCATACAAACATACTGCAAACAATGAAGCTGACCTGTGCAATATAAGATACTACATTATTTAAAGCATATTTTTCTTCACAAGAAGAAACTGTAGATAAAACATTCATAATATTTACAAATGTGTCAGAATAAACTTTAACATATGAGCCCGACAATTTAAAACTGTGAAGTTCAAAGTTGCAGAAGTATACACTTGCGGCCATACCTATGAATAATATCACCATCCCTATTAGAAATAGTAGGATTGGAATTAACTAAAAGCTTAGCAGGAGCAGAGTCAACTAAGGTTACAGCTGTTGGGTCAGGTCTGGGAATACTGTATAAAATTTTAAAAGACTGAGGAACTGTATACATCTTGTCTGTCTTTTTGGGGACAGCTGGCTGACTATTAGAAAAACATTGCAGGCAGTAAGACACACATCCTCTAAACCAGATAGGACAGAAGGAATGGGTGTTGGTTCTGGAAAATCCTTCTATAACTGAATATTTTCTGAGGGACTGAGAAACCTCATTGCTCTCCCACTGAAAACAATGGGACATTCTAGCAATAGCCTCAGATAAAGAGAAATCCCACAGGGAAAATCAGAAAGTGAGCTCACCTCTGATTCTGAATCAGAAATCTCAGGACAAATCCCTGAATCTGTCGCTAACTCTTCTTGTTCAGATTCAGAATCTTAAATATGTTCAGGAAAGGAGGAATCTCTCTTTCTTTTACCAGAAACTACTCTATAAAAAGGATCACTAGCCTAAATCAAACCTTAAGCAAGTCCCAGTAAACTACTCCTATCCAACAAAATTTGAGGATGAGTAGATATAAGCTTGATTTTCAATTTCTTTTTGACAAGAAAAATGGGGACAGCCGTATTACTAATGGCAGCTGCTCTTCCCAGGGATAGACACATTATTCTGACACAACAGGGAAACCTTTCTTATTTCCTCTCCCAGGACTAACAAGAGTGGCTCTCCCTAGCCCACTGAGGAAACTCCAACAGCCACAGAGGACGTGGCTAACCCCGTCCATAGTGGCTGTATGTGCTTCACCAGATGGCTCCACGGTAAAAGATGAGTGGTCTGAGGTACAACAAATGACCACAGCAGAATCACCCACCTATGACTGAGGCAAATTGCTAGCCTGCTGTAGTGGCAAAGGCTGTTTGCTTAACTTTTTTTTTTTCTGGCTGGAAGAAGGACTGACCAGACAATCTGTTCATGGTCAAGCCACAAGTGGTGCCTCTATCTTAGAGAAAACAAGTATCAAATGCCAGTAAAGCTACCAGTCCATAAAAGTGACCTTTTTGACAGGAAAAAAACAGTAAAAAGCACATTCAAACACTATATAAACACAAATTGTGACCATGTGGTACCATAGGAGATTTGAGCCACCATTGGATGTGCGTTTTGCATATGTTTGTTAGGCATACCTGGAAGCTCATTGGTTGATGTCTGATGAACCACTACACCACCAGGGTCCACTGAAGCACCCAAATGTGGTACCTCACAAGAGGAACCAGGGTAATTAGATGATGGCATTGAACCAAGCAGTCAAGGAAACATTCTTGCAGGTGATTTCTGGCAAGGCAGAACTTCTAATGCATGGTTGTGGAGGGTTGACAGTCTATTCTGAGGGAGTCTTGCTATCTGACAAGTTGTGTTAAATGAGCACCTACGAACTGTATTGCCTGAAGAGGGAGAAATTTGGACTTAACAAGTTCACTGTCATACCCATCCATGAGCAAAGATAGACCAAAGAGTTTCTAGCACGGATGAGTGGATTTCTGGTAGGGATGGAAATGATCCAGTCATCTAGATATAAACACCCAGGGGGGTGTAGTGAGACCAAAGGGAAAGGCTCTGAATTGGAAGTGACTGGCTCCCATCCAGAAGTGTAGAAACCTTCTGGATTGCCTGTCCAACTTGATGTGATACCATGCATTCTGCAGATCTATAGGGCACATTCAGTCATTCACTCTTAATTGCAAGAAAATGAACTGAATTGTGGCCCATCTGGATCTTTGTCTGTTTGACATACTAATTGAGAAGACTCTGGTCCAAAACTGGCCTGAGGTCCCCATTCTTTTTTGTCACCAAAAAGAATATTGAGTAAATTCCAGATCTGTGCTGTTCTGGTGGGACCTCTTAGATGACTCACATAACAGTTTTTCTATTTCTACAAGTGCTGCTTGCCTTTGAGAGGGTGGAACATTTGGTAACTTTTCTGATGATGGAGGATGAGACAAAAAGGGAATGTAATGGCCTCTGGTTATTATTCTCTGCACCCACTTGTCTCTTATGATGTGTATCCAGGCTCTGCTGCACAGTGATAAGCTCCCTGACTGTCTCCAGAGTAAGGCAGTCAGTTAACCATTCAGAAATTCTGTTAAGGCCTCCTATAAGAAAGTCCTGTGAAGCCTTGGTTTTGTCACCCACCTCTGCTATGGGGATAATGTCCACTATTAAGAGGTCCCCCCTCTACCATGGGGAAAGTCTCTCTCCAGAAATTTTGGGAGAAAACCTTTGAGATTTCCAGAACCATAGTTTCTTACCCTTTCGGGTTCCAGGCAAAATACCTGTGGGAGGTAGAGAAATGTATTCCAAAGCCATAAAGGTGCTTTCCGTCCTCTTTGCTTATGGAAAGTGTTTCCTAGACTTTAAGCCCAAAGAAGGTTGAGCCATCAAAAGGGGCATTACAAAGGACATAGTGAAGTACTCCACAAAGTCACACAAATGCATCCAGGCATGTCTCCTTACAATAATGCTGGTACTCTTGAAGTGCCCTCTGTTGCATTAGATATTGCACTGACACATTTGAAAGGGGCTGTATGGTAGCTTACTGCGAGTCGGAGTTTTTTTCTTCTGCAGATAAAGACCCAGAAAAGGATTTGCAGATATCTTTAGTCAAATCCCTCTGGAACCTCGTGATATGTGACAGGTATTTTAGTGCCCTTAAAGGGAAAGTTGCTGAGGCATTCACTTGCTTCCTGAATCTATCCAGTGCCCTGAACTACCTGTTAGAAGGGTGGACAGAAGAGCCCTCTTACACAAGCTCTTGGTAGAGGCTGCTACTACTATGAAATCATTGGCTGGACCCTTGCTCTAGTGCCGGCAGTCCTTTGGAGAAACTAAATACTTGTCCAGCTTTTGGGGAATTGGTTCAGCCACATCCAGCTTCTTTCATGCTCACTTGGAGATGAGATCCACATTTCACTGGAGGAGGAAACAAATCTCCTCTTACACATTTGCTTCTGAGGAGCCTCCACAGTGGGATGTTCCAGGGAGGACTCTGAAGGAATCTGGGAGTCCTCAAAATAGTCTGTCACAAGGCTTGATGGATCCAACTGAACTGATGATGGGACTGGATGAGTAGGCTCAGGACCCAATGGTATTTTCAGGGGGATGGGTGGACCGTGGAACCGAGTGAGTGAGAGAAGTCCACTCATCTAAAAGGCAGAGTGCTCTCTCCACAGCCTTGAATGCCAAAGTTAAAAGGGAACCTGAAATCTGTTCAGATGGATCCAAGGTAAATGTTCCAGACAAACATCAAAATTCAGCCTGTCTCAGTTCCAAGGCTCCAAGAGGAAGATACAGCTCTGAAAACATCAACATTGAGCCTGTGCCCCGCCACACCCCACAGATCCAATGCTAATACTTCAAGCCCTGAGATCCTTCCAGATCTGAGGCTGGCTGAACCAGTCAGATTAGAAAGTGTGCTGAAGTGGAAGAAAGACAAGTCTTTGGGTCCAAGATAACACTCACATCCGTAATTCCCAAACCTAAAAATGCATTGGGGTAAGAGCTAAGATATGATGAGGGGAAGAAACAAAGCTCCCAGATCCAGCAGTGACAGGAGCTGGGAGGACCCACAATTGAATCTGGGTCCTAAGCCAATCATCTGGTCCATGTCTGCTTTGAAAAGACTCCTGGTCAACCAGACTGACTGTAGGAAAGAGGCAGTAGAAGGTGGCCTAGAGTACCAGTGACAAGGTGTCTCTTGCAGGAAAGGAGAACATAGGTTAGGAGAAAAATGCCTTGAGAAAAACTTTGGCTCCATGAGAGGAGGAGTTTTGGATCCAATCAGAATAGGTTTGGAGAACAGTGACAGATCCAATGGTTTGAAATACTTTGGCACAAAGGCCAAAGAAGCAAGAGAAAAAGAAGAAAGATTAGGGGAGTGTTTTCTAGACACTCTTGCTTCTCTTTCATCTTTTCTGTGACTTTTTCTCTTTCAGATCTGTCTGATTTTTTCTTGAAAGAAGGGGAAACTTCAGATGGAGCAGACTGAGTTTGGGACAAGTCTCCCACTGATGCAAGAAGTCCATTGAGCTCCAACTTGTTTTTGCATTCAGCAATTGCCTGAGCACCAAAAGCAAAGCAGATAGAGCACTGCTCATTTAAGAGGGAAGCATTAAGGCAGCATACACACTTAGAGTGTTCATCAGAGTTTGGTATCTTGTGGCTACAGTCCACACATATGTTGAACCCCAAAGGTTTATCTGACATTGCTACTAATGTGCACAAACACATGAAAAGAAAAGAAAAAAATATGAAACAATGTTAGTACCCACTATAATATATAGAAAAATAGTTATCTTTTTAATTGCTTTTTTTTGCTTTGTTAAAAAGATTAACTAGGAAAGATGGCACAAAAGGCATCAAAAAGAGAGAGAAACAACTCTAACTAGAGATAAAGGGATTGAATATGAAAATATCATTAAAAAGGGAGGAAGACCACTTTAAAAAAGCAGAGAAAAGTTCTAATGCAGTAAACGTTCGAATCACCATAAATAATTAGAGAGGGAAAGGTAATAGAATGGGGAAAGGCTAAGAATTCATTTGGATTGCAGGCTAGAGATTGCCTTTTCTATCAAGGACTGATATCAGGGTACAGGCAAAGAGAAAGAAATATGGGGATCCTAAGCAAAACACCAGCAATGGTAGAGTTTTTAGTAGAATCTAGAACAGAAGCTGCTGTTACAAAAGGGATAATTAATAGGGCGTATAAAATATTGCATGATAACTACAGGAATCAATCAGAGGAGGTTAGAAAGGATTGGAAAGAGAGATTGTTTAAGCAATTCACAAAGAAACAATGGGGGAATATATATGTATGTGTGTGGCACCCAAATATGCAACAAAGGATAGAAGATTTTAGATCCTCACTTCAAAGTGTTTTATAGGTATTTATATACCCCAAGCAGACTACAAAGAATTTTTCCTTGGAGATAAGATGTGGAAGAAAGAGGCAACTGGGAACATATTTTTGGGAGTGTAATGAGTTGGCAGACTTTAAAAATTCCCTGCAGACTACTCTAACAGAAGTACTGGGTGAGAAAATTCATGTAACTAAGGGAATGATTTTTAAAGCTATGATACAGAATCATAATTGCTTAGACATAGTAAGGCCTTCCTGAGTTTAATTCTAGTAGATTACAAAAAAGCAATTACTAGAAAATGGAAATCTAAGTCTAAACTAACTGTACTAGAAGTAGTGAATATAGCAACAGAAACAAAACAACTGGAGGTGGGATCTTTAGAAAAGAGTTGGAGCAAATCACATAGGAAAAAAAATGGAAATTGGGGGAACAATACATGTGGAATAATGTTTTGGAGAAGGAATGTTGTTTAAGGGAAGACAGGAATTGAATGAGCTTTGTAATATTTGACTGACAATGGCTAGACAGATTATAAGTGACATATAATGTTTACATCTAAAAATATGTCCATATGGTTTGTTTTCATTTATATAAATGTATTACTGCCTATGTCATAAGTGATGATTTAATAAAGATGTTTCTTGTTTAAAGAAAAGAAATTTCAGGTACCAGTGTATCTTTCTCATGTGGGGTCTTGCCATGGTTATGAGAATCATAGATGCCATGAGACCTAAAGTCCTAAGGTGTTCCCTCGCAGTGACTAAAGTCTGAGTGGAAAACCTTAGAAATATATCTAAATACAGATTTTTGTCCTGTGGAAAAAAAGCTCTTTGAACTGTGGTGTCTAGTTGACATTCCAGGAACACAGTCATGTCTGAGGGGGTCAAGAAAGAATTTTGAATATTCTCTTGGAATCCCAGCTTATACAAGAGATGTCGTACCCGAAAGAGATTCCTGACATTTTGAAAAATACTCTGCAAAGATAAGCAGGTCATCTAAATACAGAAAATGTGGATACCCTGTAGCCTGCAATGAGCTATAACTGGAGCTAGACACTTTGTGAATAGTTTTGGTGCAGTGGATAGTCCAAATGGTAAGCTAGAGAAATGGCAATATGATCTAGACACACAAAACCTTAAGAAGCAGCTAAAATCTGAGTGAACAGGAATATGATGATAAGCATGTTTTAAGTTTAGTGTTACCAGAAAGCTTGAAAATGAAACAAGAGGCAACAATTTGTGATCATTTTAAATTGTGCACTATCACAAACAGATTTAGGAAAGAAAGATCCAGAACTGGTCTCCAAATATTTTCTTTCTTTGACATCCTTGAATAAAACTCCTTCCCTACTTGGGAAGAAGGAACTAGTTATATCACTTATTGGGACATCATGTGATGAAGAACAGGTAGAAACAAGAGAGTCTGATCTGCAGGATGAGGAATGACTCTTAGAAAGGAGGAAGTTCCTCCCACTGCCATCTTTAACTTTGATAAATGATTTTCAGAACCCATTTGTCTGAAACAATCTGTTACCAAAGATAAAAATTGTGATTCGGTCTTTCTGGAAGAGAAAATTGGCCAGGGTGGGAGGGAATCATAAGATCTCTTGAGCAGTCATTCAGACTTGTTGGTTTTGGAAAGCTTGAGCCTTTTTTTGGAACTTCCTTGATACTTCTTAAATGTCTGTTTACTTGAATTCTGATAATATTGTTTATCCTGTTTTTTTTTTTTTTTTTTTTTGCCAAAACTGGAAGAGGAGAAAGAAAATCCCTTGAACAATTTGGAAAAGAAGTGCGGAAAATCTTACAGATTCCTGGATCAGCTTGCCTCTTTCATCACACTTTTTTGATCATCTTTGCAGCACATGGGGCAAACACTAAATCTCCATCCAAGGGAGAAATTTTTTATATCACCTAGGAGGTTCTCAGAATGCAGCCAAGCAAACTTCTTAAGAGTGCCAGTGGCCATAGCCCTGGAAGAAGTATCAACAGAATCATACAAACATACTGCAAACAATGAAGCTGACCTGTGCAATATAAGATACTACATTATTTAAAGCATATTTTTCTTCACAAGAAGAAACTGTAGATAAAACATTCATAATATTTACAAATGTGTCAGAATAAACTTTAACATATGAGCCCGACAATTTAAAACTGTGAAGTTCAAAGTTGCAGAAGTATACACTTCCCCCCATACCTATGAATAATATCACCATCCCTATTAGAAATAGTAGGATTGGAATTAACTAAAAGCTTAGCAGGAGCAGAGTCAACTAAGGTTACAGCTGTTGGGTCAGGTCTGGGAATACTGTATAAAATTTTAAAAGACTGAGGAACTGTATACATCTTGTCTGTCTTTTTGGGGACAGCTGGCTGACTATTAGAAAAACATTGCAGGCAGTAAGACACACATCCTCTAAACCAGATAGGACAGAAGGAATGGGTGTTGGTTCTGGAAAATCCTTCTATAACTGAATATTTTCTGAGGGACTGAGAAACCTCATTGCTCTCCCACTGAAAACAATGGGACATTCTAGCAATAGCCTCAGATAAAGAGAAATCCCACAGGGAAAATCAGAAAGTGAGCTCACCTCTGATTCTGAATCAGAAATCTCAGGACAAATCCCTGAATCTGTCGCTAACTCTTCTTGTTCAGATTCAGAATCTTAAATATGTTCAGGAAAGGAGGAATCTCTCTTTCTTTTACCAGAAACTACTCTATAAAAAGGATCACTAGCCTAAATCAAACCTTAAGCAAGTCCCAGTAAACTACTCCTATCCAACAAAATTTGAGGATGAGTAGATATAAGCTTGATTTTCAATTTCTTTTTGACAAGAAAAATGGGGACAGCCGTATTACTAATGGCAGCTGCTCTTCCCAGGGATAGACACATTATTCTGACACAACAGGGAAACCTTTCTTATTTCCTCTCCCAGGACTAACAAGAGTGGCTCTCCCTAGCCCACTGAGGAAACTCCAACAGCCACAGAGGACGTGGCTAACCCCGGTCCATAGTGGCTGTATGTGCTTCACCAGATGGCTCCACGGTAAAAGATGAGTGGTCTGAGGTACAACAAATGACCACAGCAGAATCACCCACCTATGACTGAGGCAAATTGCTAGCCTGCTGTAGTGGCAAAGGCTGTTTGCTTAACTTTTTTTTTTTCTGGCTGGAAGAAGGACTGACCAGACAATCTGTTCATGGTCAAGCCACAAGTGGTGCCTCTATCTTAGAGAAAACAAGTATCAAATGCCAGTAAAGCTACCAGTCCATAAAAGTGACCTTTTTGACAGGAAAAAAACAGTAAAAGCACATTCAAACACTATATAAACACAAATTGTGACCATGTGGTACCATAGGAGATTTGAGCCACCATTGGATGTGCGTTTTGCATATGTTTGTTAGGCATACCTGGAAGCTCATTGGTTGATGTCTGATGAACCACTACACCACCAGGGTCCACTGAAGCACCCAAATGTGGTACCTCACAAGAGGAACCAGGGTAATTAGATGATGGCATTGAACCAAGCAGTCAAGGAAACATTCTTGCAGGTGATTTCTGGCAAGGCAGAACTTCTAATGCATGGTTGTGGAGGGTTGACAGTCTATTCTGAGGGAGTCTTGCTATCTGACAAGTTGTGTTAAATGAGCACCTACGAACTGTATTGCCTGAAGAGGGAGAAATTTGGACTTAACAAGTTCACTGTCATACCCATCCATGAGCAAAGATAGACCAAAGAGTTTCTAGCACGGATGAGTGGATTTCTGGTAGGGATGGAAATGATCCAGTCATCTAGATATAAACACCCAGGGGGGTGTAGTGAGACCAAAGGGAAAGGCTCTGAATTGAAGTGACTGGCTCCCATCCAGAAGTGTAGAAACCTTCTGGATTGCCTGTCCAACTTGATGTGATACCATGCATTCTGCAGATCTATAGGGCACATTCAGTCATTCACTCTTAATTGCAAGAAAATGAACTGAATTGTGGCCCATCTGGATCTTTGTCTGTTTGACATACTAATTGAGAAGACTCTGGTCCAAAACTGGCCTGAGGTCCCCATTCTTTTTTGTCACCAAAAAGAATATTGAGTAAATTCCAGATCTGTGCTGTTCTGGTGGGACCTCTTAGATGACTCACATAACAGTTTTTCTATTTCTACAAGTGCTGCTTGCCTTTGAGAGGGTGGAACATTTGGTAACTTTTCTGATGATGGAGGATGAGACAAAAAGGGAATGTAATGGCCTCTGGTTATTATTCTCTGCACCCACTTGTCTCTTATGATGTGTATCCAGGCTCTGCTGCACAGTGATAAGCTCCCCTGACTGTCTCCAGAGTAAGGCAGTCAGTTAACCATTCAGAAATTCTGTTAAGGCCTCCTATAAGAAAGTCCTGTGAAGCCTTGGTTTTGTCACCCACCTCTGCTATGGGGATAATGTCCACTATTAAGAGGTCCCCCCCTCTACCATGGGGAAAGTCTCTCTCCAGAAATTTTGGGAGAAAACCTTTGAGATTTCCAGAACCATAGTTTCTTACCCCTTTTCGGGTTCCAGGCAAAATACCTGTGGGAGGTAGAGAAATGTATTCCAAAGCCATAAAGGTGCTTTCCGTCCTCTTTGCTTATGGAAAGTGTTTCCTAGACTTTAAGCCCAAAGAAGGTTGAGCCATCAAAAGGGGCATTACAAAGGACATAGTGAAGTACTCCACAAAGTCACACAAATGCATCCAGGCATGTCTCCTTACAATAATGCTGGTACTCTTGAAGTGCCCTCTGTTGCATTAGATATTGCACTGACACATTTGAAAGGGGCTGTATGGTAGCTTACTGCGAGTCGGAGTTTTTTTTCTTCTGCAGATAAAGACCCAGAAAAGGATTTGCAGATATCTTTAGTCAAATCCCTCTGGAACCTCGTGATATGTGACAGGTATTTTAGTGCCCTTAAAGGGAAAGTTGCTGAGGCATTCACTTGCTTCCTGAATCTATCCAGTGCCCTGAACTACCTGTTAGAAGGGTGGACAGAAGAGCCCTCTTACACAAGCTCTTGGTAGAGGCTGCTACTACTATGAAATCATTGGCTGGACCCTTGCTCTAGTGCCGGCAGTCCTTTGGAGAAACTAAATACTTGTCCAGCTTTTGGGGAATTGGTTCAGCCACATCCAGCTTCTTTCATGCTCACTTGGAGATGAGATCCACATTTCACTGGAGGAGGAAACAAATCTCCTCTTACACATTTGCTTCTGAGGAGCCTCCACAGTGGGATGTTCCAGGGAGGACTCAGAAGGAATCTGGGAGTCCTCAAAATAGTCTGTCACAAGGCTTGATGGATCCAACTGAACTGATGATGGGACTGGATGAGTAGGCTCAGGACCCAATGGTATTTTCAGGGGGATGGGTGGACCGTGGAACCGAGTGAGTGAGAGAAGTCCACTCATCTAAAAGGCAGAGTGCTCTCTCCACAGCCTTGAATGCCAAAGTTAAAAGGGAACCTGAAATCTGTTCAGATGGATCCAAGGTAAATGTTCCAGACAAACATCAAAATTCAGCCTGTCTCAGTTCCAAGGCTCCAAGAGGAAGATACAGCTCTGAAAACATCAACATTGAGCCTGTGCCCCGCCACACCCCACAGATCCAATGCTAATACTTCAAGCCCTGAGATCCTTCCAGATCTGAGGCTGGCTGAACCAGTCAGATTAGAAAGTGTGCTGAAGTGGAAGAAAGACAAGTCTTTGGGTCCAAGATAACACTCACATCCGTAATTCCCAAACCTAAAAAATGCATTGGGGTAAGAGCTAAGATATGATGAGGGGAAGAAACAAAGCTCCCAGATCCAGCAGTGACAGGAGCTGGGAGGACCCACAATTGAATCTGGGTCCTAAGCCAATCATCTGGTCCATGTCTGCTTTGAAAAGACTCCTGGTCAACCAGACTGACTGTAGGAAAGAGGCAGTAGAAGGTGGCCTAGAGTACCAGTGACAAGGTGTCTCTTGCAGGAAAGGAGAACATAGGTTAGGAGAAAAATGCCTTGAGAAAAACTTTGGCTCCATGAGAGGAGGAGTTTTGGATCCAATCAGAATAGGTTTGGAGAACAGTGACAGATCCAATGGTTTGAAATACTTTGGCACAAAGGCCAAAGAAGCAAGAGAAAAAGAAGAAAGATTAGGGGAGTGTTTTCTAGACACTCTTGCTTCTCTTTCATCTTTTCTGTGACTTTTTCTCTTTCAGATCTGTCTGATTTTTTCTTGAAAGAAGGGGAAACTTCAGATGGAGCAGACTGAGTTTGGGACAAGTCTCCCACTGATGCAAGAAGTCCATTGAGCTCCAACTTGTTTTTGCATTCAGCAATTGCCTGAGCACCAAAAGCAAAGCAGATAGAGCACTGCTCATTTAAGAGGGAAGCATTAAGGCAGCATACACACTTAGAGTGTTCATCAGAGTTTGGTATCTTGTGGCTACAGTCCACACATATGTTGAACCCCAAAGGTTTATCTGACATTGCTACTAATGTGCACAAACACATGAAAAGAAAAGAAAAAAATATGAAACAATGTTAGTACCCACTATAATATATAGAAAAATAGTTATCTTTTTAATTGCTTTTTTTTGCTTTGTTAAAAAGATTAACTAGGAAAGATGGCACAAAAGGCATCAAAAAGAGAGAGAAACAACTCTAACTAGAGATAAAGGGATTGAATATGAAAATATCATTAAAAAGGGAGGAAGACCACTTTAAAAAAGCAGAGAAAAGTTCTAATGCAGTAAACGTTCGAATCACCACACTTGTGGAGAAACCACACCTGAGCAAAGGAGATTCACATCTGTAGCAAAGGAGCGGCAAATGAGATATGAGGTAATGTTAGCTTTGCAGGGAATTATGGATAGGGGGAGGAGCCTGAGCTTTGGATACTAAGTTTTGAGTGGCCGAAGTCAGATGCAAGGTTGGATGTAAAGACCTATCCATTGAGGGAAGATGAAAGAGACATCAAATTAAACTTTAATATTCAAAATTCTAAAAATTAAAGTTGCAGAAGCATACATTTTTCTCAGACTTCTCAATTGTTTTACTATCCTTGTCAGGAGGGAAAGAATTAAAATTAACAAAATGTATGTCAACAGCTGGATTAACTAAAGCTGTAGCTGTTGGTTCATTTCTGGGATGAGTGTACAGAAGTTTGAAAGACTGAGGAGCTTTGTGCTTTCTGCTTTCTTAGCTGCTGAAGGCTGGCTATGAGGGAAACCATAAGCTGTGACAAACATATCCTCTAATGCTGGCAGTTCTGGGGGATGGGAGAAGGTTCTGGGAATTCCAGTTGTAACATCTCATAGTATTTTCTTAGGGACTGAGAAAACTTGTGCTCTCCCATTGAAAACACAGACACATTCTGGAAATTGTCTCAAAGAAACAGAATCCTTGACTGGGAAATTCAGGTAACTCCTCTGTGTCTGAATCAGAATTCTGAGGAGGAAAACCTGTATCTGTCCCATCACATTCTTCTCTTGATTCAGTTTCCTGAATCTCTTCAGGAAAAGAGGAATCCTTTTTTCTATTACCAAAAAAATAAATAAAAAAACCCTCTGTACAAGATCCTGAGCAGACTTAATAAACCACTCATGTTCACTGACACTGGAGCAGAAAAAGATATATGTTTAGTTTTCTGTTTCTTTTTGACAGGAAAGTTAGAACAAACAGGGCTTTTAATGGCAGAAACAGCTTCTTCAGGGTAGGCTCAACCTTCTCACCAAGGAATGGTAACTTCCCTGCCCCTTCTCCCAACACTGACAAAGGTAACTATCTCTTGGTCACTGAGGGGAATACAACAGCTGCAGAGGATATGGCTAACCTCAGCCCATAGTGGCTGTATGTGCAATACACCAGAGGTATCTGGGGGAACAGATTCATGGTCTGAAGAACCAGCTTTGTTCACCAGAGTCACCCACCTGCAGCTGAGGCAAATTGCTAGCCTGCTGTGGTGGCAAAGGCTGGTTTGCAAACTTTTTCTTTTTTGTTAATGGAAGAAGGACCGACCTTGGGACCAGTAGTTTGTTACATGGTCAAGATGAAAATGGTACCTCTTTCCTGGGGAAACTAAAAGGCACAAGCTGGTAAAATATCAAAAGTGGTATAAAGTCTCCTTTTCCAATAAACACACAGTAAAAAGCACTCTATTACACTCTATTGATAGTTTTTTCCACAGAAAAAAAAATGTTTTAGAATGTTCCAATCAGCTTTTAAACTGTCAAACGCAAAAGTGCACTTCCTTTTAAAACTATGTTCCCAAACAGGAGAGTAAATTTAAACATTAAAAATAATATGCAGAAGTTTGTTTTCCAAATGGAACTTATCTACCCAGCAATGGAACAGCACAAGCTGACACAAGTGCTCTCTTCAGTGACAAGAAAGCACTGAAGGGCTTGGCACCCAAACCTAATCTTTTGTCAGCTCAGCTCAAGCTAACAGTTTAAGTGTGTGGAAGGTGCCCATATAGCTAACGCTACTGCAGCAGTAATACTATGAAGAACATTTGGAAGCACCAAATGCCATGTTGAAAAATGTGTTTAGCTTTCTATCAAGTCACTCTGTATGCTTTTCAGATAGTAGAGTGCAACCGCTGGTGGGTTTTTTTTTTTTGACAAAAATAAGTAGTAGCAGTATCAGTTTTTGATATAAGTCTTTTCTGTTAGGGGAAGTTCTGTATAAACCAATTGCCTGTTTCAGGATAATTCCCATAAAGACTCCAGGAGAGGAGTTGTAGTCCAGGGTGGAGGTCGTTGAAGTCTCAATCTGAGGTACTCGTTTCCGAAAAAAACTTGTGGGCCATCAAATATAAAGTTTGCACATTTACTGAATTGTTTCTTCAAATGCATCATCAGGGAGAAAGCTAGATGACCGATGATCCAAATCTGTGTCCATACTCAGGGAGGAATGAGATTCACATATAAAACATCTCCAGAGGAAATGGTCTTCTTTTGTTTTGTTTTTTTCTATTCCTAGAAGTTCATACTGTAATTCTGGAAGAAATTGCAAGGGACCAATAAGGACCAATACAAGTGTTGAGACAGACTGTTGCTGGATGACCTGTGTCAGTCGGGTATCTCTGGGGCTAAAGTGTGTTCTACGGCATGAATTAGCCCATGAATAGACTTGAAATATTCTGAAAATTGTTGGTAGTCCAGTGAGAGTTTCATATGCCTACATTTAGGCTTGCCCTACTGTGAATAATGAATACCTGAATAGCAAAGGAGAATGCCCTGTAGCTATTTTTAAACCTAAAATATTGTATTGTGTAGGATTCTGTCTGGACCATTAATTTTAATTTCATAATTGAGTTAAAGCACTCATCTTAAGAGTCAGTTTTCACACTCAGCCTGATAATTATAAAAATATTAAAAGAGAACAAGGATGAATATATAAATAAACTTGAGATGCAGGAGGTTACAGTTATCAATAGATAAAGGTCAGAATACAGTCACTGAGAATTGGCTTCCTTTTCTGAACTAACACAGGCTGAGAAGCTGAAATTATACATAAAAGTGGCTGTTTTTTTTTAATAACAGTGAAGGGTTTTTCCATGAACTTCATCACTGAAGGACCTTTTTCTACCCTCAAAATCAATGTAGGCAAAAGTTCTTACATCTCCTGACATGCTGAGTTATTCTGTAATAGGAATCTTCAGGGATTTCTTCATTAGAAACAGAGACTGAAGTATTTTTTTTTTTCATTTTAACTTTTTATCCATTTTACCAATTTTTAGTCTTTCTGGTTCCCAACTATATTTTCAAGGACCAAAAAATGCAAACACCCAACGTTTTGAAATGAGGTCTTAGCTTTGCTCCTCTCTCAAAGGTGCAGTGATTAGAGGGTAGTAAAATTTAGAAGTCAGTGGGAAATTCCCACACAGAGTTGCAAGAAGCATAACTTGGGTAGAAAATTAATTTTAAATGTATTCTTTTTTTGAAAATTTGGGCCATTGCCATTTTTACCTGTTCCACCCTTTTTTTAATTTTCAGTCTTTTAATTTTTGTCATGCTTGGTCTAGTAGAAGTCTATTTAAAAATTAAAGTCTCATTATTTTAGTAGTTTTATTTTATTAAGACTAGCACCAACTGTTAGTATCACAAAATGTCTCAAAACAACAAATCTGAATGCAAATGATCTCCTTTAGGCTTATTTATCTTCCATGGATGCCCACATTCACAAACTTAAGTAAAATGACACTGCACTGAATAATATAATTGCTTTCTCCAGGTAAGAAAAATAGAAATGGTTTATCATGTATATCAAATGGAAAATAAACTAAAATAACTTACGAAACTTCTTGTGAATGGATAACACAATCAAGTGACTAATGATTTTGAAACTGGAAATAAGCTGATGATATAGTTTAATTCTTCTGCAATGGATCTGGTTACAAAACTGTGAATGTTTGCTGCAAATCTACACATAGTAGTCAAAAGATCACAAAAGGACATTTATCAGGAAAAGAAATGTAAGATGTACTCCTCACATTTTTCTCACAATTTAAACGTGTTTTTTCACCTTCTTTGCTAACTGCAGAATGGAAAAGCAGCATTTCCAAAATATTGTGCTAAAAATTGTTACAATGTTTAAGTATTTTATGTTTCAGAAGAAATGTGTATGCTTGCTTTGTTATGGGACACATATTAAATGATAGTGGAGGATTTACAGTGTGAGACAATTACCACTGTCAAGCAGGAGATCTTTATTTGCTTGAAAATCAGATTGGTTGGTTGAATGACTGACATAAAGTACAATTACATTTCTTGTATAGCAGAAAGCTCTCTCTTGGATAAGATTAGTTTTATTTATATTTTCAGTATGATTTCAGGACCAACAGTTAGAACTGTCACTATTATTTATTTATTTTACAATACTATCAGCAATGGCTACTACTAAGGTTAAGAAGTGTTCCTGGAACAACTCTAGAGCTTTGCATGCAGAATGCCAAGTAAAGGGGCTAGTAGAATGAATCTGATAAACACACTTGTTACTGAACTTCCATGAAAGTGTTGAAAATAAAGGCATGATCACACCTAATATAATAGTACCGAAATAAAATGTTTTCAATGGAATTCGCAATTTGTGTAAACTAGAAAATAATTTCAGGTTTACTTCTATGTTAAATTTTAATAGCTAGCTCATTAAATCACCAAAATATCCTAAAATAGTCTACTTTAAGAGATGTCATTTTAACTATGTAAATGTGATAACAGTCACAACATTTCAAATGCATGTTTGTTCAAAGCAGATTCTTGCCATATCCATTTCTAAAGCAGTATGCAGAGCAGCATTGTTACTGGAGGTCTGCGAATGGACCCTTTTTTCTTCTTATCTTCAAGTTTCTTAACGGCTGCTGGTGTTGAACTGGGCAAAGTACTGTGCTGTTGGTGGATTAGTGTAGACCTCTTGCTCCAAATACTGCAAACTTAGATAAAAAAAAATATGGTGTAAAAATAGACATTAACTGAGCAACATTTTTCTCCTGCAAACCACAAATAACTAAAGCACAGTTATAAAATGATCATGTAAAACTCAACCTACCAGTCTACAGTTTTCTGCAGTCCTGGGTGCATGTTTATGTGGCAACCTACTACTTGAATTTTATTTGCAGCCTCATTCAGAAAACTTAACACTATGTTATACTCCTATAAGCAACCGGCATCCCCTTTGTACACTTAATTATGCATTACTTTGGAATCATTACCATTAAACCCAAGTTAAGGTTCATTTGTAAACATCTTGTGTCACATAGCAGTTAAAAAGACAGCATGTTAAATAATGTTGTTATTGTTTCATAAAATGTTGTTGTACAATCAATATATATACTCAGGGGGGATGTAGCCCCCCAGAACAGTGCATGATTCTAGATGGCATGCTTTCTTAATACTGAAACAGGCTTAAGCAAAAAGCTCATTTTGGCAAAGTGTACACTAAGTGATAGTATGTTGTTGAAATGTGCAGTAGATAGACTAAGAAGACCATATCCAGAGAACTGTCTCTGATAATAGTAATTCTGTAGTACACAGTTTCTGCCCTGGTTTGGGTATTGTGATGTTACTAGTAATGCTAATGAAAACATATGGTAATACTTACTGTGTATTTTGCTCCCTGGCTAGTTGCTGATTGTACTTGTCCAGTGATTCTCTCAAATGTCTAGAAATTTTTTCCTGTTCTCTCTGGATTGTCAGTCCAACTTCAGCAGACAGCAATCGCTGTTTATCCCACTCTGTGTCTAGCTTTTTCTCCTCCTCTTTCATAATCTGAAAATACATTATACAGAAAATTAACAGATTTAGACTACTTGAAGGCAAAGAGGCAGAGGTATTGCTATGTATTCCTGCACCCAATGATATCCCCAGATATGACACCCTACCATACCTCTCAACCTCTTAGAGCAAGAAATCTGGACAAGTTCATGAATAAAAGTGGGACAAAGGCTCAAAAATAGGGACATTTTTTAAATGTTGAACTTACAAACTTAGAAAGTTGATAGAATAACATGTTTTGCATTGGCATACATTTTCTGAAGGGTACGTATTCTAAAACTCAAATGTCTTTCATTATTTTCTAACTTCAGTCTTTAATAATTTGCCAGTAATTTGCCAGAAAAGTACAATATTATGAAAACAGACCAACAATATGAGGCAGAAATCTGGACATTCTGCAAAAATCTGTACATTGAGAGGTAAACATCCCACTCTTTTTTAAAATGAGGAACAAAAAAAAGACTTAAAAAAGCTTTTCTCTCCTTTTAAACTGTTAGAAACTGCTTTGCCCCTCCTTAACCATGTCTCTGCTTGAATGCACTTGCTCAGACAGATTGTGTCTTCTTAGAACATCAACAGTTAATTTAAAGGAAGAAATGTCCCATTATTTGGATTCTGTTTTAATATACAACATACAACTCCCCTCAGCATCATGATTGATGATACTGCAGTGGTGTCTACTGGACTCCTGACTTTATTCCCAGCTTTCAGTAAAGCAGTTTTTTAAGGGTGTCCTATACTTGACAGCACCTAAGAGGAAAAAAAAAATCACTATACAAGGGTACCTAAACTATGTGTTAGAGAAACTAACCTTGCTCTCTTTTTGAGCCAACTGCTTCCACACTCCTCAAACTCTTCTCCTGGAAGATTGCTTTGCTAGTGATCTCTGATGGAAGAACATCAAAGCTGCAGGGCTTCATGTGTAAAGAATGCTGCTTGGTATTCCATAAAGACAACCACCCTGTATACTAATCCTTTTGTGCCTAAACTGGGGGAAAGAATTATCCTTGAATCAGGCTTCTTGCCTTTTATCTCTCAGACTTTCAGAATAAGGAGGAAACATCCTGCAATATTTTGACACGCACAGAAAAAAATAGCTTTTACTTACAGCAGAACAAAATAGACAGTTAGACCAGGTGTTTATTTATTAAGGACAGGAAGGGGAAGCCAGTGAGCAAAAAGAAAATGTCTAAATGGCTAACACGCTATATTTGTTTTTGCTACTCTTTTCATGTCAAGACTGTACCTGGACATGTTAAGGACGATTCTACTAGGGATCCGGCAGCTACTACTGCCTTTCTTTGGGGGGGGGGGTCAACACAGAATCCATCCTGGAAGTAGCTACTTGGTCACCTGTCCATATATTTTCCAAGCATTATAATCTAGGTCTTGCATTCAGTGCCAGGGAAGGGCTTGCTACTATCATTCTACAAGGACAAGTTCTGCTAAGGGCCAGCCATCCACTGGTCCATAAGCACTGGAAGTCTTATGTAGAGTCATTACTGCAGCAGTAAATATTGTGAAAAATATTGTATAGATGAATGTACCACAATTCTAGCTGCTCTAATATATTCACTATTGCAGTACCAATTGTTCCATCACTTTCTTTTTATCTCTTTGGCATCCTAGGGTTGAGGTGGCCACCAAATCCAAACCTTCCACTTTCATTCTGTCTTCCTTCAAAAAGCACCTCTCTTCCTCAAAGTTAACCAACAGTCCACCTTCCCTTCTATTACCGAACTAAGTAGAACTGCAGGAGAATGATGTTCTCCTAGCTGATGAAATATTTAATGTACAAGGTGCCCAATTTCCTAAATACTCCCCCAAATGAGTTGCCCTTATCCCCTGTTCCAGATGACTAGCCCTTATCACCTATTCTAGGAGGGGGGGGGTGAAACTGAGGCTTAGGGACTCTACGAACACATTCACTATTTCATGGGATGTAAATATCCATAGCAGAGATGCCCCAAGCTATGAACCACTGCAAAGGGAGTACAAGTATACCCTCCCCTGTTTATTCATATATTGGTTATCTACTCATAACAAGTTCAGGTCTTTTCACAACTTGGAAAAGAAGAACTACTGCTGTCAAGTGCAGTAGGTTTATACCTAAACTTTTCCAGGGGGTTCCACTTGTCCTGCTCCAGGAAGGAAAAAGCTACCTGACAGTCTGTGACTGCTTTAGGTGAAGGAAAGATATCCCACACCCTAAGACAGCTAGGCTTAGTCTACCCCAGTGACAGGGGTCTGACACTAATAGGAAGTACATAAAGGCATGTTGACTCTGCAGCCATTAAAATACTGTCTACTAAAGCAGACTCATCCACAGTTGAATGAAGAGGCCATTAAAAATGGTGGCCAGTATTAGGCCCAAGATTTGCAGCAGGATTTGGGCTTCCAACTACCACTATTTTATTATTCAGGACCTCCTAATCCTTCTCTGCAGACAGGAGTAACAAATAAGAAAGTGTACAATAAGATTGCTCCCAGGTGATGGTGACCTCTAAGACCATTAACAGGTAGCCTGCTCACAGGGAGTCACCAGGAGCAACCTTTGAGGTAAAGGAAAATTGGAGGCCCTTTCATGTAAGACACCCAAAACCATGGCAAGTACCTTGGTAAATACTCAAGGTGCAGCAGACAGTACAGATGGCAAGCCTTTTATGTTGAAAGTGGAGTTCACTGAGGTTGAATCAAGGAAAGCTACTGTGAAACCCCTATATGATGATATTCCAAAAAGCATCACCCATGCCCAATGGGTTCATCTAGGTATCATGCAGCAGAATGGGCAGGGAATCAAAAAATGGGAAAAGAACCCCATTCTTCTTCTTCTTTCTAAAGGAGGAGCAAGCTCTACATCCTTTTAGAGGAGTACAGTACAAATCCATTTCAGGAAATCTGCAGAGAATGGCTAATCTTTTAAGGGAGCTATTGATTTTAGAGAAAGTACAGTTATGTGTGGCACTGTCTGTAACAGCAGATGTCAATTTAATTTCCCCCTTTTTAGTAGTCATTACATGCAAGTTAGAGAAGGTGTGCTGATCTCTAACAGACAGATTATTAAAGTACATAAATGGGGGTGCTTGCATGTATGCTGTGGGGCCACTAGTAGAAGTAGTATAAAAGCAGGCAGCCCTAGAGCCTTTCTAGACTTGGTGATCTTCTTGAAGAAGTCAACAAGATTTAACAGACATGATCTAACCTTAACAAATAAAAAATGGTTTGGTTACACAGTTGGGAGATTACCTATGTCCCTGTTGATAAGGTCCATAATGGGTCTTTCCATTGGTTACAAATGAGGCGAGTCAGGCTTATGGGTGTATAATTACCTGTGTCGGGTGATGGTTCCCCCTTGTTCAGACAAGAAGACTGTTGCTGTCCATCATTCTGTCAAAAATAGCCTGTCTGGAGGCTGTGTTTAAGTAAGGATCCAACAGTGTGTACTACGTCATGTTTTAACTTACTGATAAGGCAACCTGGGATGTTGTCAGGGCTCACTAAAACCATGTTTTTAGCCTTAGAGAGTGCAAAGATGAGCTACTGTCTCTTTTTAAACACCTTTATTGAATTATCACTTGTGACACTGGCAAATTTACATTTATACAAAAATAATCAAACTGTGTAAAATTAACATTAACAAATTTCACATATATTGCTATATATCATATAAGCTAACCAATATTACATAAATTATTCCTGTCTCTTTTTTTAAACAGGAAACATCTTTATTAAACCATCAATTATGACATAAACAATCATACATTTATAGAAATGAAAATGAACCACACTAACACAATCCTAGTTGCAAGCATTTTACATCACAAACCATACTGACACACTCCCAGTTGCAAACATTATGCATCACTTATAATCTACCCAACCATTTTCAAACATTACACAGATCATGAAGTCCTGCCTTCTTTTAAACTTTATTCCTCCCCTGTATGTATTGTTCCCACAATTCCCACAATGATGAGCTGTTGTCTTGAGAAAATATGCTGAGTAATGTTTATATAGTGGGGTCGGGGGGGGGGGGGGTGAAGTTTTATCCAAATATGTCAGGTATCAAGTTGTCTATCATACATCTCAAACTCTTAGAGCAAGAAATCTGGACAAAGCCATAAATAAAAGTGGTACAAAGGCTCAAAAAGATGGACAATTTTTAAATACTTCTCTTACAAACTTAGAAAGTTGATAGAAAAATAAGTTATGTACCTACCATAACGTTCCATGTTTGTCCTTCATCTTGCCTTCCTTCTTGCTGGTTGGGTTCGGAGCCGATCCTCAGCCCCCACTCGGCCGATTTACCATAGCTCAAGAGCTTTTACTGGCTCAAGGCTATCCCTTATCCCAACATGCCGAGCGGCAGCTACCCAGATCTCATTTGTAATAGCCCACACTAGACATATATAGAAAAAAAAAAAAAAACATTTTTACTAAACTCTTATACATCAAGATAGGAAGGAAAAAGGACAATGTATGGTTAACTAACCTGGTATGTCATCAGGAAACTCAGCCAGTGTAACAAATAAAGAACTCCTCTCAAACCTCCAGGAAGGGGGAAAGAGGGGGGGACACAAGAAGGAAGGCGAGATGAAGGACAACAAACATAGAACATTATGGTAGGTACATAACTTCTTTATGTTGTGTTGTCCCATCTCGCCTTCATTCTTGCTGGTTGGGACCGCATCCCCATAATCTGGTTCTTGGGTGGCTCACTGGAAAAAACTATTCAGGACCGTGGAACCAAAGGATGCCCTATTCCGGGAGACCACATCCAGTCTGTAATGAGAGATAAAGGTATGAGGATTTGCCCATATTGCTGCTGCACAGATTGAATCTAAAGGCAATTTAGCTTGGAAGGCAACAGAGGTGGCTAAGGCCCTAGTTGAATGTCCTCTGGGCCTTCCTGGAAGTGATTTTGTACACAGACCATATGAATAAGTGATTGTGTCTGACAGCCACTTTGATAAGGTCACTTTAGAAACTGGATAACTTTGCTTATTGTCAGCAAAGGATAGAAACAATTGGTCTGATTTTCTGAGGTCTTTGGTCCTGTGTAAATAAAAACATAATTGTCTATGAACATCCAGTTGGTGTAATCTATACTCTGCCTTGTTGCCATAATTGGGGAAGAACACAGAAAGCTCAATGGACTGATTTAAGTTATACTCAGAACAAACCTTTGGCAAGAAAGAAGGATTGGTCCTTACAGAGACTCTATCTTTGTGAAAAATGAGATACGGTGGGCAAATAGACAAAGCATGTAATTCAGAAACCCATCTAGCTGAGGTTATAGCAACCAAGAAGAGGGTTTTCCAAGACAGAAACTTCAGGGGGCAAGATGCTGCTGGTTCAAAGGGAGGCAGAACCATCAAAGCTAAAACCAAGTTTAGGTCCTGGGGGGGGGGGGTTCTCTTACCGGGGGCCGTAAAAGTGTTGTACGTCGTAAGAATGCTCTGCACAACTTATGGGACATAATGTTAGAACCCAAGTCTCCTACATGAAAATTGGAGATGGCAGCCAGTTGGACCCTAATAGTAGCTGCAGCTGCCCCTTTTTCGAAAGTTTCAGCCAGAAAGTCAAGAATCTTGTGAACAGGAGCTGTAAAAGGATCAATGTTATTACTCTTGGCCCAAAAGAGAACCTCTTCCATTTGACAGTGTAAATCCTCCTGGTAGTGGTCTTGTGTGAGGACACTAGGATGTGTTGTACAGCAGGCTAAATGTTTGGGAGCCTGACTAAAACTGGAAGTGGAGTAACCAAGCAGTCAGCTTGACAGTTTGGAGGGATGGGTGAAGTCCGCCTGACTGATGCTTCAGGAGGTCTGGAACTGGTTCCAGTATCCAAGGCTCCAGTTGAAGATGATGGCGGAGAAATGGAAACTATATCTGATGAGGCCAGTAAGGAGCAATGAGGATGAGTTTGCAACCCAATGATTTTGCTTTCTGAAGTACCTTTGGAATGACAGGGAAAGGCGGAAAAGCATATAGTATTCTCGGAGGCCAATCGTGAACAAGTGCATCCCTTGGTGACTGTCCCGGAGGGGGAACTAGGGTGTAGCAGCTGCTGCATTTGTTATTTAGCAGAGTGGCAAAAAGATCGCAGCATGGCTGGCCCCACTTGTGGAAAATCAAGTCCACAACTTCTTGCTTCAGGGACCACTCGTGTGGTATAAGGATAGTCCTGCAGAGCCTGTCCGCTACCACATTGGATTTTCCAGGAATGTGCGTCACAATCTCACAATCAGAGAATGTTGGGAAGACATTGCCCATTGCCATATTCGAAGCACCTCCCAACACAAGGGATAAGATCTGGTTCCGCCCTGCTTGTTGACGTACCATACCACTGACATGCTGTCTGTCTGGATTGTAATGGTCCTGGTAGGTAGAGAGTCTTGAAGTGCTTGCAATATCAGAAGCACCACTCTCATCTCTAGAGCACTGATGTGCAAATGGTACTCATGAGGCTGCCACGTTCCTTGGAGAGTCTGTCCAGATAATGCCCCCCCCCCCCTATCTGGGAAGCGTCCGTGGTCACTGTGGCTACCAGATGGGGGTCTAGAAAGGGTCTGCTCAGAGTCACATGGGGAGAAACAAGCCATCATAGTAGGTCCTTTTTGCAAGATTTCGTGATCAAGATCATGTGTGACATTGGCAAATCCTGGAAAGACCACAGAGCAAAAAGA
Organism: Protopterus annectens; assembly: GCF_019279795.1. Taxonomy (NCBI): domain Eukaryota; kingdom Metazoa; phylum Chordata; order Ceratodontiformes; family Protopteridae; genus Protopterus; species Protopterus annectens. The sequence continues at coordinate 467,213,195 of NC_056725.1, forward strand.
AGCCACTGTAGAATCCGCATGTGTAAGTGTGCTAAAGGAACTAGCATAATTGCTGCAACCATTGAGCCCAGTACTTGTAAAACTTGTCTTGCCTGAACTCTCGTCTTCTTCATGAGAAAAGAAACTTGCTGATGAATGGCTGACACCCTGTCTTGAGGCAGTTCTGCTATCATGCTTCTTGTATCTAAGTCTGCCCCTATAAAGGTGATAGACTGACAAGGCAACAAGGCATATTTTCCGTAGTTTATGGTGATGCCTAACTGGGAACAAGTTTGGATTGTGTAGTCCCGAGCTTTGATCAGTTGATGCTCGGTGGTAGCAGTGAGGAGCCAGTCATCTAGATATGGAAACACCTGGAATCCTAGACACCTCAGGTGAGCCATAACCACTGCCATACACTTGGTGAACACCCTTGGGGCTGTGGTGAGACCAAAGGGCAGGGCCCTGAACTGTTAATGACTTGCTCCCAGCCAGAAGTGTAGGAATCTCCTGGATTGCCTGTCCATTTTTATATGGTAGTATGCATCCTGGAGATCTGTGGAGCACATCCAACTGTCCTGACCCAAAAAGGGAAGAATGGACTGCAGTGTCACCATCCGGAACTTTGTCTTTTTTACCGATTGGTTTAGTTTGCTGAGATCCAAAATTGGTCTCCAGTCCCGTCTTTTTTGGAACTAAAAAGAATCTTGACTAAGTTCCGGATCTGATTTGGTCTGTGGGGACTTCCTGGATGGCTCTTTTTTCTAGCAATCTTTGAACCTCTAGGAATGCATAATCCCAAAGACTGGGTGGAACATCTGAGATAGAACATTTGTCTTTTGAGGGGGGGAAACTGAGAAAAGGGAATTTTGTAACCCCTGGATATTATCGACAGTACCCATGTTTCTCTTGTGATAGACTGTCAAGCTGCTGGGTACAGTGATAATCTGCCCCCAACTGCCTCCAGAGGTGGACAGCTGGGCCTCCCTTCAGGAGTGCTAGAAGGGCCTAGCAGAGAAAGCATCTCTGTTGCCCTGATGTTACGGACCCCCTCTGCTGCGAGGGCAGCATCTTCCATTGTTGTTTCCCCCTCTGCCCCTGGGGGAAAAATCTCCATGAGTGTCAGGCGAAGATCCCTGGGATTTTCAGAACCACATTTTTCCACTCTTCTGACCTTTAGGATAGTGGAAGAAACGGACTAATATGACAGAGACAGTCTTGCCATCCTGTTCACACCTGGTGAGAGTCTCTTTTACCTGAGGTCCGAAAAAGTACGAGCCATCGAAGGGGCTGTTGGTAAATGAAGACTTAAAAGGTTCCACAAATTGACAAAGGCACATCCAGAAGTGCCTCCGCAAAGCTACACCAGTACTGGCTGCCCTACTCACTCCATCTGCCGCATAAGAAATGAGCCTCATGAAGGAGTTAACCATGGAGGTCAAGGTCGCAAGCTGGGAAGCTGCCCTGTTCGCAACTCCCTCAGCTGTAGGATCTTGCAGGGTATCTCCTAGCTCATTCAGGAGATCCCTCTGAAGTCTTGTGAAATGAGACAAGTAATTCAGTGACCTGAGAGTAAAGGTCGCTGAAGAAAACATACGCTTCCCATACCTGTCCATTGTATGAGACTCTTTGTTCGACGGATGGACAGATGAAGAAGTTTCGGCAAGTTCCTTCTTGGTGGCTGCTGCCACCACCATGGCATCAACAGGGACCCCTTTGGATAGAAACGACATCTTCTGGAGTGGTAATAAATTTGTTTGGTCTCCTCAGAACTGGTTCCATGGTCTCTGGAGTGATCCACTCCTTTTGACTCACTACAGACAGAAGTGGGTCGAAAGGCAAAGACACCCAAGAGGTGGAGGGTCGGGAACCAAATGAATCCAAGTAGACAGACTTGTCCTCAGAAGGGGCTAGGAACTTCCAGCCACCCCTCTGTCTAAGGATTTCCAAGATGTCTGAAAAGGAGACATCCTCAGAGGGGGACCGTGGGGACCTTTCCAACTCATCCAAGTCTGTATCCGAAGTGATAGACTTGGGAGTTTACATGCTTCCTCTTGCACTTCTTCTGAAGAAGAACCTCCTCCGAATGTTCGGGGGAGGTTTCAAAAGAGGTGGGGTCACAGTGGGGTGTCTTGGGGCACAGGTTCCCTATTCTTGGTTGCAGGAGGAGGGACAAAGGCAGGCACAGACACCGAGGGAGAAGGAGCCAGTGGGGCCAAGGATGGAGCAGTCTCAGGAGACAGCACGCTCCTCATCACTTCGAAGGTGCCACAGTCCCAAGTTGAAGGAGACACTGGCTCCGAAGAGCCCAGCGATCTCCTTCAAACCAGAAGCGATGGCTCTGAGGCCGATGTAGGAGCCGAGCTCACCTACACCAAAGGTCCGAGAAGGAGAGCGGGGTTGGACAAGGGTCCGATGCCACTTCCCCCCTCAGAGCCGGTGAAAGAGCTTCGGCGTCCAGATCCCTTAATGGTCTGAGACATCGAGGAGATCAGAGCAGTCGTCGGAACTGATAAGGGGGAAGAAACTGGAGCCAATGGTTCCACCATCACAATCTCCACATACTCCGGCTCCGAGCTCAAGAGAGTTGGAGGAGGAATTGATGGAGAAGTTGGGAGGGCCGAAGAAGACAATTCCTTATGGGCTGGGCTTGAAAGTAATTTAGCAAGTGCCTGTGACTTGAGGAGCCTGTTGACCACTCTCTCCACATCATGATCCGAAAGTCTGGAGGACCGAGAGGAGTGTGAAGAGGACTGGTGACTGCCCGCTCCAGGTTGCAGCAGAGGAGACTGTGGAGCAGAGTGTACCGGCTCCAAAGAAGGAGACCTTGATCTCTTATGGGTCCGGGCTGGCTCCGAGGACACAGATGGAGCCGCCAGAGACTTAGCTTTGTCGGAGCCAATGCTGGGAGCCAACAGAGCTGAAGGCTTCTCAGTGATTTCTGTCTGTTCTGAACTCAGAACGGATGGCTTGGACTGTTTCTTGGACACTTTGGCTGGCTGAGGACCCTGAGACGAAGGATCTTGAGGGTTCTTCAGGATGCCACGTAAAATAAACTTATTTTTTCTCTCCTGTAGAACTCTGGAACTGAAAGAGTGATAGATCGAGCAAGAGTCCTGTAGGTGAACAGTCCCTAAACAATAAACACAATTTGTGTGCCCGTCCGTAAGGGGCATTTTTGGCAACACGAGTCACATTTTTTAAATCCAGAGGGTTTTGATTCTTTAGACATGGTAAAGTCAAGGAAAAATCCACAGTACCAGAAAAAAAACAGAAAACTATCAACTACAGCACAGAACAAGTAACTGCAACTAGGAAAGAAGAAAGAAGGGGAAGAGCCTCTAAAGTAAATGGTGACTCCCCCAATGGGAGAGCCTCTAACTTAAAAGGCAATCCCAGAAAAGGGTAAGGAAAGGGAAGAACCCTCTAATTTAAATGGGCTCTAAGGGGAAAGCAAGGCCTGAAGAGAAAAAATGATGGCTAAAAGCACCACAACAAGCAGAGAAAGGGTTTGTTAAACTAACGGGGGATGGTACACACTAACGAGTCAATATAACCACTAAAAATTTGAAAAACTAGTGATAAATAGAAAAAAAAGCACAAAGTACTTACCCTGTGCCAGTAGTAGCAATCTCAACGCTGCAAGTGGCAAATGAGATCTGGGTAGCTGCCGCTAGGCATGTTGGTTTAAGGGGTAGCCTCGATCCAGTAAAAGCTCTCGAACTATAGTCAAATTCACAATTCTTAGCAGGTGCTTTTTTTATTGCTAGAAGGAGTGCACCTTTTCACGTCTATACACCTCTGTATTATTCTGGAAGCATTCAGACTTCGTCATTCTTATTCATTTTCCAATTCCTTAGTAATTGTCCAGGCCAAAAATAAATTGTAATCTTAACTAATACATTACCTGAATAAGGTTGTCCTTTTAAGCATGCAAATCTTTTAAGCATGTCTGCGGCTGCCATAGATGTAAAACAAGAAAATGATGCACTCATATTAAGTCAGTGGCAATGGCTGGTGCTCATAGCTTGCGAAATATGCAGAATGGTTTTGATTCACCCCATCACTACCTATAACTACCACTGTGGTTTTTAGGCAGCAAGGTTTATATCATCTCTTGTTAATGTAATAGTCCACTGGGGAGGTCTACATCATTCCAGCATACTGTCCTGTTAGACACTTTGTGAACTATAGGATTCATAGATGTTTGAGTAAGTACCCATCAATCAGGGCAGTGATCCAAAGGAGTAAGTGTGCACAGCATTTCTGTTATGCACATCTATTTTTGTGGGAATCAGAGAAATGCGAAATGGATCCACTTCACCTTGCACAGATTGCAGATGTAAGTAAGTTGTGGTATGTGAATGGGGGCGGGGGCTATGTGTGCAGCTGTATATGTAAGAGGTACCATGAGTGTCAGTGCATGAATGGGTATTGTGAAAGTAAAAGTGTACGCGTGTGTGTGTGTGTGTGTGTGTGTGTGTGTGTGTGTGTGTGTGAGAGAGAGAGAGTCTTCTGCGTGAATGTGCATGAGTGCACTTAGGTGCCAATGGTTGCCAGTCCTTGGATGGGGTGGTCAGTGTCTGTGTGTGGTCCTTTTGCCCCACTATGTAGTTCCAAAGTACAGTAGAATGATGCATATTCATGCAAATTCCTGAGTAATAAGATGATGCCATTTTGAGACTGTGAATGGCTATGAATCACTAAATAGCACTGCAGAGCAAATCAGTACATTAGTGCAGGGTGAGTTGTGCTGCAGCTTCATTTATGTTGAATATCAGCTAAAGTTTTAACTTATATATTTAAAAAATTCACTATATTTTCTTCAATTCTCCACCCCCAAGACTGATCAGATAATCTGAGATAGCTTAGACAATAATGTTAGGTGAATATTTTAGAATACAAAATAAAGTGTTTCAAAGTATTAGGAGCTATGGAAAAGAAAGAATCAGATATCCTGCCATAATATCTATACATTTCCCTTCTTTATGAGAAGGAGAAATGTTATCAAAAATTACCTTTTACATTCTTGTGACACAGAGGTATACAATCATATCTGTGACCTAGACACCCCAAATTAATTTAGTGACTTGGGCAGTAGAAGAGCCAAGTTTGGGGGGAAGGCATGGCTTTTTGTCAATGTGCCTACTTTGGGGGGAGGGGGGTTTGGTACCTGCCCAGCTATTGGCTTTGCCAATCAAGGGGTAGGCAGAGGCTGATCCCAATAGCTTGGCTACAGTTACAAGAGGGGTGTGGGCATGGCTACTCAACCCAGGATCCCAGTAGGTTTCACAGGGAGCATGTAGAAGCATGCAAGCTCCTTCTTGAGTTATGCTGGTGGCCCCTGAAGTGGTGCAGGTACCTAAGTCACCACCAAGGAGGTGAGGTTAGAGACTTGGAACAAAAATCTCCTCATGGCTGCCATATAACCATGCTATGGAACAATCTCACCTTAGCAAGGAATGAATGGGTACCAGTGTCTCTTGCCACAGAGGGCAGTAACCTGGCACCACAGCTCTCACACCAGGACAGAATGACTGGGCAGCTCTGACAGAGGCTTGATGTCCAGCTGCATGATGGGTGGCAAAAAAAGCATAACGAGAAAAAAAAATACTTTTTGCAAAAGCTGACAGAAGCCTTATCAAGCTGGCTAATGTTATAAGAATGATCTTTGGTTGGCATCATCAGGGACTCTGTAAGTATGACCTAGAAATTTAAAATTTTTAAGATCAGTTACAAAAGTTTGTTAAAAATTATTTACATAAAATTGGCAATGATCTACAAATGGGAGAGGAGGAACCAAAGAGGATGGACAATTTCAGTTAAATCACAAGAATTTTGTCTTTTTTTTAAGTGAACAAAAGTCAAGTAAAAGTGGTCAGCCAGAAGTGCAGTATTACGTTAATGTCCATAGGGCTCCATCATTATCATCCTGTATACTGTCCTGTTCAAAATCATCATCATCAGGAAATTCATGTTTTCAAGGACACACAGGAATGGGAGGGACAAAGATATTCACTTAGAAGCACCTTTCTGAAAAGAATGAAAAAATAAAATCTTTTTAATAAACATATCTGCAATCTTATTCCCTTTCTGTATGCGTCTGACTTTAGAGAGCTTTTAGTTCCATTGTTATCTGAATATTTCTGTTTTCATGAAATAAACAAACTGCCATTTTCTTCATTAGAAGCACCTGATGCAAGTGTTTGGGGACTATAAAAACATTATTAAATTTGTCTCTTTGTAACTTTACCTAAGATATATTCCATGTTACTATCTCTTTGGAAGGACTGTTCTTTCCTATGCATGCCATTGTTCAAAAAAGTCTAGGAATTAAGCTGTGATAAGGAAACATGGGGAACAATTTAACTGAAATACCTGAAAATGCTAGCATTAAGCAAGGTTTTGACCAGAATTTGCCAAAAAGATGAATCCCATAGAAATAATATACACACTTCAAAGTGATTGAACACACCAAAATAACTAGGGAAGCCTCATTATACTGCAGGATTATATAATTTAATTAGAACTTTTAACTCTGTCCTACAAAGGCCACTACACCCATAATGTGAACATAGACAACTGTATATATCTTTTAACAGATTATAATACTAATTTAGAGTTTGAAGTGCTTTAGCAGTGCATTAGCATGAAAAGAGTTTTAAATATATGTGAATGAAAGTTCAAGAGGCAGCTTAATACGTTCATAGATTTGTAAGAGATTACTAGGCTGATGGCTTAAGGGGCTTACAAGCTTAGTCAATATAACCCGATTTTACCCAATATATGGCCCCTAGGGGCAAGAGGAAGGCATGGATTCATGCCTGTGCACTGGGTATCTTATAGACTGCCCCTGTCCATAAGGAGCATAGGCACTGCCTCAGGTGTGAATTTATGATTCCTCATCTGTTGATCCAAAATGTATTTGAAGAGGGCTAGGGAAGGGCTCTGCTTAATGTGAATAGGAAGCCTGTTCCAAAGAAGAGGTAATCACTGAGACACATATCTGTCTCTCCAGCATATTTGTTTGAGTCACTGACTATGGTTAGATCCCTAGATTGGGTGATCCTCGTGCTGTTTGACTTGCATATGAGCACCAGCTCCATCAGGGCTGGATTTGTGAGTGCCTTGCAAGTCAGGCATAGGTCACCCCTTAATATTCAGCTGGGGGCTGAATAAAGGGGTAGAGCTTTTAGTCTATCCACATAGTCCATGTTGTTTACACCCAGTATTTTCTTTGTGAGGAACCTCTGAGTGTGCTTCAGCTGATGTAAGTGCCTAGCCAAGTACATGCCAAATGGCACACTGTACTCTATTATTAATCTAATGAGGGCCGAGTACAGTGGGACTATAATTTCTCTGGATCTGAATGCCATACCTTTACTTATAAATTGTGCCACATAAAAGGATTTCCTCACCACTGTGGATACATGGTAGTCAAGGTTCAGGCTACTATCTTATCGGTGTACCAAGATCTCTAACCTCTGAGTCTACTCTAAGGGATGTGCTATTGATGTAATTTGTAGGGGTATTTGACTTCCCAAAGGGTATAATGCATTTCTTTGGATTTAGTTTTAGCCCATGATTTTGGCAAAAATCATTTATCTGATCTAGATCCTCCTGAAGGATATTTGCATCTTTGAGGGATTCAATGATTGCCCCCAGCTTGCAGGTGTCAGCAAACTTTGTCATCCAGAAGCCTTCCACATTTGTTGTGACTTCAGAGAAGTATATTCCAAACAGGAGTGGCCCCAGTACTGAGCCCTGTGGTACATCACTACTAACTGACCTCTTTCTGGATCTGGATTCATCCACTTTAACGACATGTGCCCTGCCTGTCAGATAATTGGCTATCCATCTGGTGAAATAGGGATTTATGCCCACTTTTGTGAGTTTATTTATAATACATGAGTGGGAAATTTTGTCCAGTGCCTTGGCCAGGTTGAGGTAAGCAATATGTACTGTTTTACCCTCATCCATGGCCTTAATAATTTCTCAAAGTAATTTCCACCAGATTCATTAGGCATCACCTGCCCTTGACAAAGCTGAATTGGGTCGGGTCCAGTGTTTGGAGGTCTGCCAAGTCATTATTTATCAAGTCCATGAATATTCTTTCCATGGCCTTATATGTAAGGCTTGTTAAAGTTATGGATCTGTAATTTCCTGGGTCAGTAGATGGTCTCTCTTTATGCAGAGGGATGACTGTTGCTGTTCTGCACTCTATCAGGACAAAACCACTCTGGAGGTTGTAATTAAATAGAGATCATAATGGGTATGATAAGTCCTGATTTAATCTGTTTAAGAGGCAGCCCAGTATACTGTATATTGAAACCGTGTTTTTCGCTTTCAAAAGCACAGTAGCAACCTGTTCTTTGGTAATAACTGGCAGTGGAGGGTATTTCTTGGGGGAGAACTGGGGGTGATTAGAAGGTGAATTTTGAAATGAATTTGTCTGCCAGCAGATTTAACATGTCTTTTAGCTGAGTACTAATGATGCCATCTACAACTAATTCTGCACATTGTCGTGTGTTGCCTTTAAGATTGCGGACATAACTGAAAAATGCCTAATAGTTATCCTTAGTTTTGGAGGGCTATTTTTACCTCAAAGTCTGCATTCAGAGACTTTACTAGTTCCCTAATTTGGTTGCTTAGACTAATGAGGTACTTATTGCTCTGTTGTGCACATTCCCTCTTCTCAACAGGATTTTCTTTCTTTTGTTGTATAACCTATTAATACCAGGGGTCCACCAGGGTGGATTGTTTTTGTGGTTTGACCTGGGTTTATTTCAGTCTGGTACTGCTGTTTCTATGCGGATGTTTATATGGTCATACATGGCTTTTGTGTATGCCTCTGCATAGGTTTCAGTGTTTTCTGGATTTTAGGGAGCTTGGAAGCTAGCTATGCCTTCTTGTAATGGAGGTAATTTATCTTAGAAAAGTTCATAAAGTTTGGGGAGTTAGGTGGGGGGACTTTGTGTAGATATATTCATGAAAAATGCTGCAGAGTAAGCTGCTAACCTAATACAGTGGCCATTACCCTCCTAGTTTACAAGACTGTTGTATTTGTCTTAAAAAAATAATACATATAGCTAACTGGAAATGTGGGAGATTGGCATAATGGTTAAAGTATTTTTCTTACAAACATAAAGTGAAGGGTTTGATTATTACATCTGGTAATCGGCTAGGCTTAAAATGGCTCACAAGAGCAGTTAGCCTAGTACTAATCTATAAACCTATGGAAATAGACTGTTTAGTGGCTGAACAAATGAAAATTATCTACTTACCCTAACAATAGCTACATGTAGTCTTATTTTTGTCTGGCCAATACATGTGGGTTGTCGGATCCAGTTGGATCCAAACTTGGTACCTTACAACAATGTACTGGATCTGAAACCTTTGACTCCTCCACTACCCAGAATTCCCCTCTCTTACCTGAGTTATCTCAGACTGAGTTTGCTGGATGACCCAAACTGGTGTTACACTATGTAGGAAAGGATAAAGAGGAAAATTACATAAATTGGTATATGGGCTAAGAATTACAAAGGGGTCAGACAGGATCCATAGGAAGTCTGGCCAGTCCCTAGAAAGAAACAATGAAAATTTAGCAGGGGGATGGAGAGAGGGGGAGTTGAACCAGATGAAAATAATACAACATGGATCTATCATCATGGTAAGTACATATCTTTTGTATCCGATGTTGTCTTATTTAATCTGATTCAACATGTGGGACAGATTCCCAAGCTACCTGACAGGGACTTGGGTGGTCTCAAGGAAGGACATTCCTGAGTATGGCAGAGCTAGAAGATGCATAAATTCTCGCATTTATATCACGTTATCGAAAGATGAAAATAGCGAATGCTATTTAATCGGCCCCAAAACATCTAAACATGAAAATATTGAACATTCAGAACAGCAAATTTTTTTCCCATGGAAAAAATTTGCTTCTCCGAAACACATACACAACACAAGCACATCAAACAAACAGCAACCACACACATACACTTAAATTCCTACATCTAACGCTACACTAAACTAAACATACACTAATATCTACCCACTTACCTTAACCCAAACCCTAACCCTAAGGTCTGTCACTATCGCACACATGCCTAACCCACGCCCTAACCCTAACTCACTTAACCCGCCCCTAACCCTAACGTACAATCGCACACTTACCTGAACCCAACCCATAACTTTCCACCACAGCGCTAAGAATAGTGAAGCCACAGAAACGGCCAACCGAATTCTTACCCGAGGAAAGAATTCGCTGTTCTACAGCTTTGCTATTCTTAGCGTTTGATGAATAGTGTTCGATATCAGGACATTCGAAGTTTTAATATTTCGATGTTCTGATATAGACCCAAATTCTAGACTGCACATCTAGCTTGTAACGAGATAGAAATGTATGAGATGAAGTTCAAGTTGCTACAGACATATGTCACTGATAGGCACTCTTTTTGCAAATGCTGTTGAAGTTGCCATTGCCCTGGCAGAATGAGCCTTAGGCTTTGATTGTAAAGGGAAGCCTCCTGAATCATAGACAAATGAAATGCAGTATACTAACCATTTTGATAAGGTTACTTTAGACACCAACTGTTCAAATTTGTTTTGGAGAAGGATATGAACAGCTGATTTGATTTTTTGAAACTCTTAGTACAATGGGTATAGAACCTGAGCTGTCTATGGACCTATAAGGTATGTAAAGTGTGTCCTCCTTTGCTGGTATAATTTGGAAAGAAAACTGTTAAATATATCTTTTGGCTCAAGTTATATTCTGAAGCTACTTTCGGAAGAAAAGAAAGGTTTGTCCTCACTCATATTCTGTTTCTGTAAAAAATAAAGAATAGAGATTTACAAGAGAGTGCTTATAATTTTACCACACATTTTGCAGATATAACAGCAACCAGAAAATAGTTTTCCATGAAAGAAACTTTATATCTACAGATGCTACTGATTCAAAAGGCATTTGGGTTAGTGATTATAGTAAGACAGCAATATCCCAAGGAGGGATCGGATCATGAACTGGGGGAGGGTCTCAATAAAAAGGCCCCTCTAATGAACGCTTTGGTCACTTTGAGGGAAGCAAAAGAAGTATTGTTGAGCTCTATGTGAAAATATAAAATGACTGTTAATTGGACATTAATTGTACAGTAACTTGAGCCCACCCTGAAAAGTTCTGATATAAACTCCAAAATTACAGGTAACAGTGCTGAAAAGAGGTCTAGTCTTTTAGATGAAGCTCAAATGGAAAAACACTTCCATCTGCTTTTGTAAGTCTTTTTGGCTGAGATCCACTGAGAAGAAGATATGATATGGACTACTGGTGAAGAAAACCTGGCATCTCTGGCAATTGTTAAAATTGGAGAAGCCATGCAGTTAATTTTTGGGTCTTGAGATCTGATAGAGGTAGCCCAGATGGGTGACTGAAGAGATTCGAAAATGGATCTAGAACCATACCTAACAGGACCAGAAGGGGCAATGTGTATTACCTTGGTTTTGTACTTCAAAGCTTTCTGAATGAACTTGGTGGTGATGGAAATTGGTGAAAGGGCATAAAAGAGACCTGGGGGACAAAGATGAATTACAGCATCTCTCCTTGACTGTCCCTGTGGAGGGATGAGAGAAGTAACTTGCATTTGTTGTTGAGGTATAAAGCAAGAGGGTCACAGCAAGGTTGGCCCCAGTGGCTAAAACACTCCATTGACACTGCTATGTTGAGAAACCACTTGTGAGCCAAATTCTCATGGCTTCTTGGCAAAGAGGGTATTAATGCATTCTGCCTTGTTTGTTGATGTACCAAACCACTGACATGTCTGAGTGTATGGCAATCACATCCTTGGGTAAGAGGTCCTGGAAAGCCTGCAATGTAAGGAGGGATTGCTCTCAACTCTAAGACACTGATGTGAAGTCTGGTCTCTGTTGTTGACCACATTGCCTGAACTGTCTTCCTTTTGAAACACCTCCCACCACCCTAGAAGGGAAGTGTCAATGGTGACTGTGGCTTTGGGAGCAGGAGGGTGGAAGTGTCTGTCATGAGTTACTGTGTTGGATGAAATCTACCACTGAATATCGTCTCTAAAGACCAAAGTCAAATGAATCTTGTAATGAAGAGGATGTAGCTTTTCTGACCAATGTACAGCTATCCACTGTAGAACTGTCATGTAGTATCTGGCCAAAGGGACCAGAGTTATAGAAAAAGCCATTAGTTCTAAAAGTTGAGGGTGTTTTATCAGTTAGATGGATACAGATCTTATGGATTTGACTCGGGGCAAGTTTAGCTATCTAATGTACTGTGCCTATGTGGCAGCCTATGATTTCCATGGAGTGAAAAGAAAATATCTTGCTTTTGTTGACGTTTATTGAAATACCCAAGTGAAATGCTAGCTACAGCAGGAATTACTGATTTCTCAGTAGTAGATCCCTGGACGTAGCAATTATAAGCCAATCATCTACATTTGGACAGACCTGGATTGCTTGTAGTCTGAGGTAAGCGGTCACAGCTGCCATTATCTTAGTGAACATCCAGAAGCTGTGGTGAGACCAAATGGCATTATCCTGAGCTGATAGTGATTGGCTTCCAGCCAGAAATGGAGGAATCTCCAGGAATTCTGCTGTATCTTGATATGATAGTAGGTATCTTGGAGATCAGTAGAACACATCCAAATGTTCTTACTCAGCAGAGGAAGAATTAACTGTACTGTGACCATCTGGAATTTTGTCTGTCTTACATATTGATTCAGATTGCTGAGCTCCAGTATTGGTCTGAGGTCTCTTGTCTTTTTTGGAACTAAAAAGAACTTTGAATAGACTCTGGATCTTTCTTGGTCTTGGGGGGGCCAGTTGGATGACTCTTTTGTCCAGCAACTTTAGAAGCTCTGTTGCTGCAGATTTCAACTGATTGGGTGGAGTATTGGGAATCTTTTGATTTTTTCTTTGGGAATTCTAAAAAGGGCATTGTATAACCTATGGCTATGATTCTTAGTACCAAAGAATCTGTACTTATATTTTGCCAGGCTAGAGGGTGTAAGGAGAAGTATTCCCCAACTGCCTCCAGAGTGCAGCAGTCAGGGAAACATTCAGGGATGCTGATAAGGTTTCTCAGTGAAAGGTCCACAGAAACCTTGGTTCTGTGGACTGCCTCTGTTCCAATGGTGATGTCCAATGGAAATACCTCTGCCTCTGTGAGGCCTGTCTCCAGAAGTGTCCTGGTGAAAACCTTGTGATTTCTTGAGCCACATTTTTCTCACTCCTCATTGATTCCTAGAAAAGAATCTCTGAAGAATTGAAAAACAGATTCCAATGGCAAACAAGGTCTTACTGTCCTGCTCACACCTGATAAGTGTTTCCTTTACTTTTGGTTCAGATAAGATGGTACCATCATTGGGGGCATTTATGAAGGACAACTTAAAGCTTTCCGCAAAGCCACAGAGCCACATCCAGACAGAACATTGCATAGTAATACCTGTGCCAGCTGCTCAGGCTGTGCCATCTGCTGCATTAGATAGTAATCTTATGGCAACATTTGAGGATGACTGAAGGGTGGATACCAAGGTATCCACAGTTTTCTGTATATCTGAAGGTAAGTTACCCACCAGGGAATTTGTAAACTCTTTGATCAAATCCCACTGGAAATGTGTCGAGCATGCCAAATAGTTCAAGCGCAAACAGCAAACATGGCTGAAGTGTAAGTTCATTTCCCTAGTCTGTCCAATATCCTAGAACTCCATTAGGGGGATGAAAGGAAGAACTTTCTTTGGAGAGTTCTTTTTTTATGACTGCTGCTACCACCATGGCATCTGGTGTGGGGGGGGGGGGACCTTTACCCAATGGTTTCTGTCTTTGGGAGCAACTAAAATTTTTATCTTTTTTTTTTTCTGGGATGGGCTCTGCCACATCAGGTTCCTTCCAGGCTTTTTAGATGATGAGGTCAACAAAGGCATCAGGAGGTGGGACCACCCATGATGTTGAAGGGCCAAATTTAAAAAGCTTTGAGATTCACCAACTCATCAGTGGTTTATCTGTGCTTTTTTGTGAGTTTTACTGTGTATTTACCATTAAATTGAGTAGCATAGTCTGAATACGGGTCTGCTGCATCCAGAGTTGTCTGTTTTTGCCTTCTGTATTTCTGGCAGCCATCTTGTGTTTGCCTTCTCTGTTTCTGGCAGCCATCTTGTGTTGGTAGGGCGCCTATCTTTTCTGCTAGTGAGAGTAGCAAGACTGCCTGGACCTTATCTGGCACAAGCTATTGGTAAAGAAAGCAGGGGCTAGCAGAATTGGCTAGATTTTTGTGTTACTAGAATCTTCTATTTTTGTGGTATTTAAACCCTGCATTTGAACTAGTTTGGCCTTGTCTGCACATCACGTACCGCAGCTGCATTGTTTTAATCCACTGCGAGGTATTCCAGCTACAAATTTTCCCTTAGTAGCACTTGTGTGATCACCTAGTAGTACTCCTCTTAGACCTTCCACCCTTTACCCCCTTAGCTTTCTCTGACCTCTCTCCCTCAGATTCTGACAAATATGGATGGACAATTTCCTACGGTTTCTCCTGCCAGTCTAGTTAATATGGGCATCCTGAGACAGTGTAACAACTGTCTCAGGTATACAGACAACCCTCTACTACCACCACCTAGGAACACAACTTGTGAGAGATGCAATTACATTAAGAACCTAGAGTCTATGCTCTCTCCCTCACAAGCCAGTATATATGGCACTGAGAAGGTTGTCAACACAAACACCACACCTCAAACACCACCCACATATGTGGAGGTCCTCAACAAAAACATACCCAAGCAAAAGAGATTTCCAAGGCAAAAATACACGCAAACACCACTGCCCACCACACCACATACCATACATAGTCCACACACCTGTGCATCACAGCCACTAAGGCCTAAAGATAAATCCAACATATTAGTCATAAAAGACTCCATTGTGAGACACACAGATGTGCCCTCACCAGGCTGGATAAGGAGAAAGTCACAGTTAATTGTCAGGAGCCAGAATCCGCCATATCACCTCACCTATACACTCAAGTATTTCAACAACAGGTACTATTCTGACTCTGTCATAGTCCATGTCGGAGTGAATGACTTGAGACATACCTCCCTGGACTATATGAAGAGAGACATGATCGAGCTCACTGAATATGTGTCCCAGGCAGTTATGTTGCTAGACTTAAGCAGCATTCTACCATCACCCAGAATGATGCCTCAATACAGACAGGAAATGATTGACTTTAACAATTGGTTTAGTTTCTGGTGTCATTCCAAGGGGATCCAGTACCTGACAGCCTGAGATCTACATCAGACCACAATGCTTTGCCAGACATGGCCTGCATCTGTCTTCCTTGGGGTTCAAGTTTCTGGAAAAGGCTCTTGCCAACCCCATAGTGCCTTTTTTAAGCAATGTCATGTGGATAAAACTCCCAACATAAAAATTTCATCAAAACGCAAATTAAAGGTCATGCTGCTAAACGCTAGGTGTCTAAGCATGAAACTGCACTCTTTGCAAGCATTCTTAACCCTGGAAGATGCTGACATTTGTGCAGTCACAGAAACCTGGTTCAAAGCTGTGGAGAGCACCCCAGCCATACCAGGTTACTCATCCTATCAAACATTCAAACCCCAAACCGTGGGCAGCAAAGCAAAAGGAGGAGGAGTTGCAATATACATTAAAGACATACACACCTTCAGGCTGGTCAAGAAGTATGACATACAGGAGACACTTCAGGTGCAGTTAACAACTGACAAGATCCCTATTCAAATCATAACTAGCTACAGCCCCCAACTTTGACTCAAGATGCTCACTCCACCTATCTGGACCTCTTCAAATCCATCAAGAATCAACCCTTTACCCTGATGCTGGGTGACTTTAACTATCCAACCATAGATTGAAAGAACTACTCATGCCAAAACACAAATGCTCACAGATTCCTTGATTTCTTCAATGCATATGCCTTTGACCAGCTGGTCGACACCCCCACAAGAGATGATAATATCTTGGACTTGGTATTACCCTACATGAGTAATCACTGCAGCATCCCCACAGTGTCATCCTCCCTGATAAGATCCGACTACAAAGCAGTCACTTTCGAAGTGACCATCTCCCCTGACCCCCCCCCCCCCAAGCTAGGGTCAAATAAAAAAAAAACTTCTCCAAAGCTGATTACAACCTCCTGAGGGAAGGTATAAACAGTTTCACAGTCCTCTCCCCCTCCACTGGAACTGGCACATATGTTAAAACCTACACCAAAGTACTATACAAGCATTTATATAGCTGCATGGAATCAGGAATACCTGACAGGACAAAATCATCCTCCTCAAGGAAGAGTAAACCTTTCTGGTGGACATCTGCAATAAATAAATATAATAAATATAATAAAAGGAAAAAATTGCTGTCCAGGATCAAGAAAAAGCAGGTGCCTAACTGGAAGCAATTTTTCCTTAGCTTGAACAAGCAAATAAGAGCACTAGTGAAATCCTCCAAAGCAAACTTCGATTCCAAACTGGCCACATCTACTAAAGACAATCATAAGGCCTTCTTCACATTTGTCCACAATCAAGGAAATACTCAGATCTGCTCAGAACTGGTGGTCAAGGACACCACATACACAAATGCTGTAGATATAGCCAACCTGCTGGCAGACAGGTTCAGTGAAAACTTCACCCCTCTATCTCCCCATCCATAAATCAAGACATCCTCAGCACCTGCCTCCTTCCCCTTATCTCTAGGGAGCAAGTTATCACTGCCCTGTCAAAGGCAAATAATACAGCCTCCATGTGACCTGATAACATTCCAGGCTGCATCCTACATGAACTCAGGCAGGAACTTGCAGCACCATTAGACACCCTACTCAAGCAAAGCCTGAGTACTGGCTTCATCCCAGCTAAGTGGAGGGCAGCCACTGTCATCCCTTTGCACAAAGGTGGAGCATCCACCAATCCAGGAAACTATAGACCCATCAGCCTAACTAGCTTGATCTGCAAGGCCATGGAACAGATTATCATGGACCTCATTACCAAGGACATTGTCAACCTCCAAACACTCCATCCCACACAGTTTGGTTTAGTCAAGGGGAGGTCATGCCTGTTAAATTTACTCAACAACTTTGAGACAGTCACAAAATCCATGGAAGAGGAGAAGATGGTGCACACCCCCTACCTTGACCTGGCCAAAGCCTTCAATACTATTCTCCACTCTAGTATAATAGATAAACTCTCTCAACTAGATGTCAATCTGTATGTTACCAGATGGGTAGCAAACTGGCTCACTGACAGAACCCACCTTGTCAAAATAGGGGAAGCTACCTCAAGCAGTAGACCTGTAACAAGCGGTGTACCCCAAGGGTATATACCTTTCTTGAGGTGCAGGCCAAAGCCAGTGGGCTATGGCTGACCAAGTTTGCAGATGACTGCAAGCAGGGTGCTGTCATCAACTCCCCTATTGATGTGGACATCCTACAACAGAGTCTCACCCAAACAAATGACTAGTGCCAGAAACATGGCCTCAAACTGAATGCCAAAAAATGCATGCATCATCATCATCTCCTTTGGGGAGAGTGATGTCCCCACAAATTATCACATTAATATCAAGGTCTTACGCACGCACTCAGTCATGAAGGACTTGGGCACCCAGGCTGATAGCAAAAAAGTAGGTATGTACTCACCATAATGTTCTGTCTGTATTGTCGATCTTCATTCATTCTTGACAAGTGGACTCGGTTCTGATCCTCAGAACCGGCTCGGCCGTTATACATCTCGCACTAGCCAAAAAACTCTTGAGCTAAGACTCTACTCATAATACCCCTTTCTTCATTACCTGAGGTCGAGTTTGCAGACCATAGCAAAAGTGTACACAGAAACTGTAAGCAGAAGCAATGTCCAAGGTAAAACCCTATAAAAACCCAGGACAAGGGTTCAATCCCCAAGGAAATCTACAGGAGGGGGAAGGTGGGTGGGATGTCAGGAATGAACACAGATCGACAACACAGATTGAACGTTATGGTGAGTACATAACTTCTTTATCTAATGTTGTCAATCTTCTTTCATTCTTGAGGAATGGGAAAGAGTCCCCAGCTACTTTAGTTCCTGGGTAGCCTTATGGCAGGATATTCCTGAGAACCATAGAGCCAAAGGATGCTTTTCCCCTGGAGACCATATCCAATTTGTAATGAGTGATAAAGGTACGAGACATAGTCCAAGTTGCAGCTGCGCATATTTCGTCCATGGAAGCTTTTGAATGAAAACAGCTGTTGTGGCAATTGATCTGGTTGAATGCACTCTTACAGGTGCAAGCAACTTTCGGTTGTTATGTTCATAAATGAAAGTAACACAATCTCTCAGCCATCTAGATAAAGTCACTTTTGACACAGCTTTTCCCACCTTTGGGCCAGAAAAGGAAATAAACAATTGATATGATTTCCTGGACTCTTTAGTCCTGTCAAGTTTAAAACATAGTTGCCTATGAATGTCCAGTAAATGCAAGCAATATTCACCTTTGTTGGAGAACTTGGGGAAGAAAACTGGTAACTCAATAGTTTGATTAATATTGGATTCAGAGACCACCTTAGGAAGAAAGAAAGAGTTAGTCCTCAATGACACCTTGTCTTTATGAAAAATGATATATGGGGGTTTTGCACATAATGCCTAGATCTCAGAGACTCTTCTGGCGGAAGTGATGGCTACTAGAAAAAGAGTTCTCCAGGAAAGGAATATGAGATGACAACTAGCAGCTGGTTCAAAGGAAGATAGTACTAAAGATTGCAAAACCAAGGTTAGATTCCACGGAGCTGGCATCCTTGAATGGAGGCTTTAGGCGTATGGCACCTTTGAGAAAGATCTTGCATAGGCAATGAGAAATTAAAGAATGGTCATCGTATCCATTGTGAAAATTAGAAATTGCTACTAACTGAACTCTAATGGTGGAAGCAGAAGCTCCTTCGTCAAAAAGGGTGGCTAAAAATTCCAAACATTTTTCAACAGGTTGGACGGCGCAGTGGTGCAGCGCTAGTGCTGCCACCTCACAGCAACAGGTTCTCTGGTTTGATTCTCGGCTACAGTGCCTTCTGTGTGGAGTCTGCATGTCCTCCCTGCATTCATGTGGGTTTCCTCTGGGTTCTCCGGTTTCCTCCCAAGTTACAAAGACATGTTTGGAGCATTTCTTCCCTGGGCCTCCACTGAAAATTGGCCTCATTCCAAGTTGGACTATACCGGTTAACAAATGTTAAATAAATAAAAAAACAAATAAAAATATATATATATAAAAAATGTGCCGAAAAGGGGTCTACATTTTTTTCAGATGCCCAAATTGAAAATTTCTTCCATTTACTGGAATAGAGTCTCCTGGTGGAAGGTTTATGGGAAGCCAGAAGAATTTTTTGTATGGGGGGGAAAAGAAGTTATGTACTCACCATAAAGTTCTATGTGAGTTGTTCATTTCACCTTCATTCTTTACTGATGGGTTCAGAGCCGATCCTCGGCTCCGACTTGGCCAACTGCAAAAGCTCAAGGTCTTCAACCAGCTCGAGGCCAACTCCCTATGCACCCTGATCCTCCCTCAGATCTTGTTTGCTGTGTGACTACTTAGTAGTATAAATATGCCACTCAGAGAGTTGGATAAGAGACAAAGCACTCTATATGGACCTCAAGTAGACTGGATGGGGGTTGGAGGGTGGGACGTAAGAATGAAGGCGAGATGAACAACTCACTTGGAACATTATGGTGAGTATATAACTTCTTTATGTGAAGTTGTTCTATCTCACCGTTCATTCTTTACTGATGGGTAGCGTCCCAAGCACCATCTTCTCGGGTGGCTCATGGGAGTATATTCCTCAGAACTGTCGACCCAAAGGAAGTCCTGTCCCTGGAGGCCTTGTCTACTTTGTAATGAGTGATAAGGGTATGAGGTAGCTGCTGCATAAACAGAGTCTAATGGTACCCTCAAAGAAAAAGCTAATGAGGTTGAAATAGCTCTAGTAGAGTGGGCTTTTACTTTTTGTTGCAAGGGGGCATTTTGTGAATTATAAATGAAGGAAATGCAATCTGATAGCCATCTTGACAAGGTTACTTTTCTCACTGAGGCACCCTTCTTTGACTCTGAAAAGGAAACAAAGAGTTGATTGTTGACCTGAATTGTTTCATTCTGTCTAGGTAAAATCATAGTTGTCTATGAACATCAAGTTTGTGCAGCATGTGTTCCAGCCTATTTGTGTATTGGGGAAAAGAAAACTGGCAGCTCAATGGATTGGTTAAGATTTGCCTCTGAACAAACATTTGGTGAAAAGGATGGATTAGTTCTGAGCAAAACTCTGTCATTATGGAAAATCAGATAAGGAGGTTTGATGGTTAAGGCTTGCAGCTTAGAAATCCATCGAGCAGAAGTAAAGGCTATCAGAAAAATACTCTTCCATGAAAGGAATTTCAAAGAACAGGATGAGGCTGGTTCGAAAGGGGGTAGTATGATTCTGAACAGAAAAAAAATTAGATTCCATGGCATGACTGGAGCTCTGATTGGAAGCCTCAAATGAATTGCACCTTTAAGAAAGGCTTTAATAAGTTGATGCGACATGACATTAGAGCCTTGGAAATCAAAAAGAAAGTTTAATATTGCTGCTAACTGAACTCTCATGGTAGCTGCAGCTGCTCCTTTGTTGAAAAGTTTAGTTAGGAATTTTAATATAAATGGGATCAGAGCTAAATAAGGATCAACATCATTCTGAGAGGCCCATAAAGAAAATATCTTCCATTTGCTAAGATATAACTTTCTGGTAGATGATTTATGAGAGGATGTTATAATATGTTGGGCCTCGGTTGAGAGGTAGTAAATCCTGGCTATTGTGGGAACTGGAGTAGCCAAGCTGTCAGTTTTAGGGAATGAAGGGAATGGTGAAGCGCCCCCGATGAATGGGTCAACAGATCTGGAACTGGGTCCAGGATCCAGGGTTCTTCCAAAAGATGAGGCTGGAGGAAGGGAAACCAAATTTGCCGAGACCAGTAAGGGGCTATTAATATCATGGCCCTTCCCAGAAGTTTTGCATTCTGTAATACCTTGGGAATCAGAGGGAAGGAGGGATGCATAAAGGAGACCCAGGGGCTAATTGTGCACCAGTGCATCCCTTGGGGGCTTCCCCCGGTTGGGTGATTAGGGCAAAGTAGCTGCTGCACTTTGTGTTTGTTGGGGTGGCAAAAAGATTGCAGCAAGGCTGGCCCCACCTGCAGAAAATCCTTTCCACTACTTGTTGCTTCAGGGACCACTTTTGAGGCAGTAAGATTGTCCTGCTCAGCTTATCTGCTATCACATTGGATTTCCCCGGGATGTGCATTGCTAACAGAAAGTGCTGGGAGGAGATTGCCCACTGCCATACTCTCATGGCCTCTCGACACAAGGGGTAAGATTTGGTTCCTCCTTGTTTGTTGATGTACCACACTGCTGACATGTTGTCCATCTGAATAGCAATTATTCCCAGAGGTAGAGAGTCTTGAAAGGACTGCAATGCTAGAAGTACTGCTCTCATTTCCAGGACATTTATATGCAGATGAGCCTCATGTTTCTTCCACATGTCTTGGGCTGTTCTTCCCTGAAAATGCTCCCCCCCCACCCAATCAAGGAAGCATCCATGGTCACCATGGCTATGGGACTGGGTAGAAGAAATGGACGTCCCTGAGATACATGCTGAGACGTCAGCCACCATTGAAGGTCCTTCTTGCATGCAACTGATGTGACATTGGAAGTTCCTGAAAGGACCATTGAGAAAATAGGAGCTATTGTAGAATTCGCATATGCATTTGTGCGAGGGGAATGGCAATGATTGCTGCTGCCATCGATCCTAGCAATTTGAGTACCATTGAGACTGGGGCTTTTTTCCGAAGCAGGTCTGATGCTTGTTCTCGTAAGAGAGAAATTCTTTTTGGAGGTAGACTTAATGTCATAGAAACTGTGTTTAGTTTTGCTCCTATGAAGGCGGTCTGTTGCGATGGCGATAAGGCAGATTTTCTGAGTTGATAGTAATCCCCAACTGATTGCATAGGTGTAAGGTTGTGTCCCTCGCATGAATGAGTTAATGCTTGGTGGTGGCAGTGAGGAGCCAGTCATCTAGATAAGGAAACACCTGGAATCCCAGCCGTCTCAGGTGAGTGGTGACTACTGCCATACATTTAGTGAACACTCTGGGGGCTGTAGTGAGACCAAAGGACAGAGCATGAAATTGATAATGGCTGGCTCCCAGCCAGAAGTGTAGATGATCCCTGGATGGTCTGTCCATCTTTATCTGGTAGCACACATCCTGAAAATCTATAGAGCACATCCAACTGTCTTTTCCCAGAAAGGGAAGTATTGACTGAAGTGTGACCATCCGGAACATCGTCTTTTTCACTGACTTGTTTAGTCTGCTTAGGTCCAGAATAGGTGTCCAGTCTCCTGTTTTCTTTGGAACTAAAAAGAACCTTGAGTAAGTTCCGGATCCTCTTTGGTCTGCTGGGACTGGCTGGATGACTCTTTTGTCCAGCAACCTTTGGACCTTTAAGGCTGCTAGGTCCCCATGACTGGGTGTAACGTCTGGGATTTTCTTTACTAGAGGGGGTGGGCTGGCAAAGGGAACACAGTATCCTCAGGATATTATGCTTTGTACCCAGCTGTCTTTTGTTATTTTTAGCCAGGTGTCTGGTTACAAAGATAGGCGTCCCCCGACTGCTTCCAGAGATGGACAGTTGGGCCTCCTCTTCGGAGCACTGATAGGGCTTGCCAAAGAACTGCTCTCGGTCGCCCTGGTTCTGCGGACCCCCCCTGCCGCATGGATGCCATCTTCCATTATTGCTCCCTCCTCTGCCTCTAGAGGGGGTGTCACCACGACTGTTTTGGAAAGATCCTCGAGACTTACAGAACCATATCTTTCCACCTCCCCTCCCTTTGGGGTAAGGTCTGTTCGAGGTAGAAAAACATACACTGATGGCAGACAAGGTCTTTCCATCTTTCTCACTCCTGGTAAGAGTTTCCTTAACCTTAGGTCCGAAAAGGGATGAACCGTCAAACAGGGTGTTAATGAAGGAAGACTTAAAGAGTACCACAAAGGAACATAAGCGCATCCAGGAATGTCTCCTGAGAGCGATTCCTGTACCCTCTGCCCTGCTCATACCATCAACTGCATAAGACAACAGATGCATGGAAGAGTTCACTATCGAATTAAGAGTGAAGAGCTGGGAAGGTACCTTGTCCAAAACTCCTGCAGCTACTGAACCCTGTAGGGTATCTCCTAGTACATTCAGGAGATCCCTTTGTAACCTCGTAAAATGTGTGAGGTAGTTCAGCGATCTAAGAACGAAGGCCGCTGAACTGAGCATACGCTTCCAGTGTTTGTCCATAATCCTAGATTCCCTATTAGGAGGATGAACAGATGAAGAAGTCTCCGATAATTCCTTCGTGGTGGCTGATGCCACCACCATAGCATCAACCGGTACTCCTTTGGTAAGGTAAAGTCTGTCGTGTGGGCTGGTAATAAATTTGTTGGGCCTCTTAGGGACAGGTTCCGTGGAGTCTGGGGACTCTCACGCCCTTCGAGTGAGTAATTCCAGAAACTCATCGAAGGGTGGAGACACCCAAGAGGTGGAGGTTTGAGATCCAAAAACCTTCAGGAGAACTGACTCATCAGAAGGGTTAAGGGATTTCCAGCCACCCCTCTGTTTAAAAATCTCTAAGATATCTGCAAAGGAGATATCTTCTGAGGGGGATCGTGGGGACCCTTCTGACTCATCTAAGTCAGTATCAGAAGTGACTGACTCTTGTGGGGAGTCTAAATGCTTCCTCTTGCACAGGCACTTCTTCAATGGGGGCTTCTGGAGAGGTCTCGAAAGAATATGGCTCACCCAATGGAGCTTCCTGAGGCTCAAGATCTCTACGTTTCAAAGGAGCGTGTGATGAAGAGGCAGACACCAGTGCTTTCAGGGAGGGAGCTGCTCAAACTGATGGAGTGGTTGTCGGGGCAGACAAAGCCCTCCTCATAGCTTTGAAGGCCCCTTGGTATCGATGAGAAGAATCCCTCGGATCCGAAGAACTGATGGAAATCATCTGCACTGGTGCAGAGAGCTCCAAGCCAGAGGTCGGGGCCGAGCTCACTTGAGCCGAAGCCAAGAGAGGTAAAGTCGTCACTGATGAGTTGGTCCGACTGTCCTCCCCAGACCCGACCGGTGAGTGTCGGTCCCGAGATTCCTCAGTCAGTGCCGAGGGTATCAGGGCAGTCTGGGCTGAAAAACCCATAGAAGGTGTTGGACCTGAAGGGTCCACGATCATCAGTTCCGTGCTCTCCGCCTCCAAAACATCCATGTGAGTCAGAGGAGGAACAAAAGATGTAGGAGGAGGAACTAAGATCGGCTCCGAAGCCCCCTGGGTCAGTACCAATAAAATTTTTGCTAGTGCCAGTATCTGTAGGAGCATTTTCACCACACAGTCCACATCCAGATCAGACAGTCTACTTGAGGCCCGTGAGGAATGTGACGAGGCCACAGATTGCAGTATAGGAGACTTTAAGGTTGGAGATACCAGCTCCAAGGTCAGGGACCGGCTCTGAACCATAATGACAGTCGGTTCCGAAGGCTGTGGAACCGATGTCGGTGCTTTGCTGGAAGCTAACTTCGATGTAGATGGAGATTTTGATGGATCCATCTTCTTTGAGTGTTTGTCTGACTTATCCAATGATTCCTGAAATGATTTAAGCAGATCTTTGTCCATCAACTTTCTCTTCCTCTCATGCAACACTCTTCAGCTGAAGGAGTGGCATATAGAGCAGCTTTCTTGCAGGTGAACCTCACCCAAGCAGTAAACACATTCAATATGTCCATCAGTTATGAACATCTTTTGCCCACATCTAGGTCACTTCTTGAAGCCGGACTTGGCTTTTTCTTTTTCCTGGTGAGACATCTTCCACAACAGCAAAAACACAATTCACACAACTATTCAAGCCTTAAACAAATCAGTACACACAGAAATTATTTATAAGTCTTGTGAAAAAAGAAGGGCTACAATTGCACTCTAACACACCACACACAGTATACTAACACTAATAAGAAATAGAAACCCAATGGCCTAAAAAAAATACGGCCACTAACTTCACTAAATAGGAAGTAAAGGCAAGTATACGCCCTATAAAAAAGAAGGGCTAAACAACACACTCTAACAGGGAAGAAAGTCTGTGCCCTATTACAGGCTAAAACTATTAAACACACTGTTAGAATATATATCTATATGCTCTACGAAAGAGCTAACACACACTTTAAGCTAAAGAGAAAGGAGACATAAAGGGCCTAAAAAAAAAAAACACGGCCACTCATCCCTCTTAATCACACTAACTATAGTAATTCAAGAGAGATAGGGAGAATAGAAGGCCTAACCACAAAAAAACAGCCTTAAAGATTAATTATCTAATCTAAAACTAACTATAAGAACAAGTTACACACTCTAACTACTATATTAATGCTAAATTATTAATTTTTTACTAAAACTATAGTTATAATATTCAAGAAGAAAAGTTATTCACTGGCCAGAGCTGGTGAACATCTGATCAAGTTGCAGCAGCAAATGAGATCTGGGGGAAGATCAGGGCGCATCATGGGATAGGGAGTTGCCCTCGAGCTGGTTGAAGACCTTGAGCGTTTGCAGTTGGCAGAGTCAGAGCCAAGGATCGGTCCCGAACCCATCAGTAAAGAATGAATGGTGAGATAGAACAACTTCACATGTTATATTATTCTGCCTGGCGACTAACAGAATTGGAGGAATTGAGCTGTGAGCTTGAGAGTACGTAGATCGGGATGCACCAATCCCTGCAGTTGAGGCAGCAGGTCTGGAACTGCATCCAGAATCCATGGATGGTGAATCAAATGAGGCCACAGAAAGGGGAATCAAACTTGCCTCAGTCAGAAAGGAGCATTGAGAATCACTTTGCTTCGCAATCTTTGAGGTTTCTTTAGGAAGAGGAGTATGAGAGGAAAGGGGGGGAAGGCATAAAGAAGACCCGAGGGCCAATCTAGAGGGAGAGCATCTCTCAGGAACTCCCCCTGAGGGGGAATTAGGCAAAGTAGTTGCTGAACTTGTTGTTCATTGGGAATGCAAAGAGACTACAGCAAGGTTGGCCCCAGCGGTGAAAGATTTCCTATGCCACTTTGGAATTGAGACCACTCGTGATGCAGTAGAATGTATCTGCTCAACTTGTCCGCTTTCACACTGGAGTTCCCCTGGATATTCATTGCCACAAGAAGGTGGTTGAAAGATATCACCCACTGCCACACTCTGAGAGCTTTCCGGCAAAGGGGGTCGGATTTAGTTCCACCCTGTTTGTTGATGTACCATACGACTGACATGTTGTTTGATTGGATCGCAACTGTTCCCAGAGGAAGAGCAGAGTGAAAGGCTTGCAATGCTAGGAGCACTGCTCTCATTTCTAGGACACTGATGTGCAAGTTGGCCTCTTGTGGAGACCAAGTGCCTTGGATTGTTCTTAACAGATAATGCCCCCACCCCCACCCCCACCCCATCTGGGAGGTGTCCATGGTCACTATGGCCTTGGGTTAAGGGGGAACAAAAGGACGGCTCATTAGGATTTCTTCTGACTGCATCCACCAAGATAGATCCTTTTTGCAATGGCCTTTTACTTAGATGGGATGAGTCATGGGATGAGATGGAATGGACCATTGAGAAGCCAGAAGCCATTGAAGTATCCTCATGTGAAATCTTGTCAAGGGAACAAAGGATATGGCCGCCACCAGAAATCCTAGGGCTAGAAAGAGCTGAACTTGGGACCTTATCTTTTGGGGCCTTTGAAAGGTAGACAAGCTATATATGAAACTGTGTTAAGGTGGGCTCCTATAAATTCTAGATCCTGAGTTGGAGACAGCTGTGACTTTTCTTTGTTGACTATTATGCCCAGGGCACTGAACAAGTGTATGATGAAGTCTGTGGCTTGAAGCAGTAGATGCCTGGTAGGGGCAGTGAGGAGCCAGTCGTCTAGATAAGGAAACACCTGGAATCCATGTAATCTCACATGAGCTGTGACTTCTGCCATGCATTTGGTGAACACTCTGGGGGCTGTGGTGAGGCCAAAGGGCAGTGCTCTGAATTGATAAGGACTGGCCCCTAGCCAAAAGTGGTGATACCTTCTTGAGCATTCGTCCATCTTTATGTTATAATACGCATCTTGAAGGTCTACAGAGCATGTCCAATCATGTTCCCCTAAAAAGGGGAGAATAGACAGAACCATGACTGGAATTTTATCTGCTGAACAAACTTGTTCAGAAGGCTGAGGTCCAGTATTAGTCACCAGTCCCCCATCTTCTTTGGCACTACAAAAAAACCTGTAATAAAATCCGAATCCTATCTACTCTGATGGGACTTCTGGGATGAATCTTTTTTTCTAGCAGCTTTTGAACCTCTGTGGCTGATTGATACCTCTGATTGGGTGGAACATCGAGGATTTTTCTCAGTGATCTTGGGAAAAGGTGAAAGGGATAGGATAGCCTCTGATAATGATTCTCTGGACCCAAGTATCGGAAGTTACAGTATTTGGCTGTCAAGTGCAGTGAGAGTCTTCCCCCACTGCTTCCAGAGGTAAGCAATCAGGCCTCCTTTCAGGAGCACTGGTAGGGTTATCCAGAGAAAGTGTTTGGAAACCTGGTTTTTGTGGTTGGTGTCTTCCATCTGCACTACCTCCTCTGCCCTGAGGGGAGCTGTCACCACATGTGTCCTGGAAAGGCCCCTGTAACTTTTTGAACCACTTCTTTCCACTCCTCTGATTCCTGAAGTGAATAAAAATTCTCTCTTCCTCTCCTTAAGGACTCGCTTACCGAAAAAAACAATGTAAGTCCAAGAAAACAGTCAAGTTCAAACAGGCTGTGCAAACTTTTATTCCATAAAAACAAGTAAAATAGTACTATTTTGTTTGTTTTTATGGAATGAAAGTTTGCACAGCCTGTTTCTTGGATTTACACTGATTGCTGAAGTAGGATTGCTGATGAGTAGAAAAAAGAATGCTCACAGCAGACAGGGTCTTTCCATCCTTTTCACACCTGGCTAATGTGTCCTTCACCTTGGGGCCAAACAAAGATGATCTGTCAAAACGATAACTGATGAAGGAAAACTTGAAGGGCTCCATGAATTCACACAAGCACATCCAGGCGTGCCGCCTTATGGCAACACCAGAACCCACTGCTCTGGTTGTGCCTTAAGCTGCGTGAGCAATAAGCCAAATGGACGAGTTCAAAGTAGACTCCAGGGTGGCTAGCTGAGAGGTGACCTTATCGTGCACCTTGTTAGACACAGCTCCAGCTAGAGTATCCAATAACTCCTTAGTCAGATCTCTCTGGAGTCTAGTAAAATGTGCCATAAAGTACAAGGACCTGAGTATGAAGGTTGCTGAAGCATAGACCCACTTTCCAAATCTGTCCATCGTCCTAGACTCCCGGTTAGGAGGATGTACAGTAGGATTCTCATCTCTGAGTTCCTTCTTAGTGGCAGCCGCCACCACCATGGCATCTACTCCTAAACCCTTGGCCCACTATTGGTGGTGCTCTGGCGGAGATAGAATTTTGTCTGGTCTCTGGGGAATAGGCTGTATGGAGTCAGGGACCATCCAAGCCCACTGCGTTATCAACTTAATAAGATCATCAGTGGGTGGGGTGACCCAGGAAGTAGATGGTTGAGCACCAAATGCTTGCAAATACATGGATTCCTCTGAGGTCGGGTCTTGGGGCTTCCAGTTACCCCCCTGTTTGAGAAGCTCAAGGATGTCTCCAAATGAGACATCTTCAGGGGGTGACCGAGGGGGGGAACCTTCCCCTTCATCGAAATCCATGTCCTTGATGACAGATTCTTCCAGGGAATCTAGGTGCTTCCGATTGCACATCTTCTTATGGGGGGGGTTCCTCAGTAGGAATCTCTAAGGAAGACTCCAGAGAGGAGAGGCCTTGTACAGGGGTTACTTGAAGTTTTGGTGCTCGCTGTCCTGTTGTGGAGATTGGTGTTAGCTCTGGACCAGAAGATATGGTAATGTGACACTCCGATGCAGGAAAGACCAGCTGAGAGCCTGCAGAAGCTAACTCTCTCTCCATAACCTGGAAGGCAGGACCTCCCAAATAGGATGGGAGCCTGGAACTGAGGTCACACCCCGCTCCAAGAGACCGTCCTCCGAAGCAAGATCCGGGGAAGGACCCACAACCAATAAAGTCCAGAGAGCCAAGGTTGGCACCGAATAAAAAACAGGAGCCAATCCAAGACTCTCAAAACCAGCAGTGGAATCTTGGCCCCAAGAATCTGTCAGTTCCAAGGCAGGAACTTATGAAGTCAGAGCAACATCTAATGCCCAGGTAGGGATGCCTAATGGCACCGGAACAGCTGGTACTGGGGGAATTGAAGTGCTGGGCTCTGAAACTCCAGTTGAAGTCAGAGGAGGAGATACTGCAGGAGTCCTTGGAGAAGATACTCCAACTCCAGGAGGGAGAGGGGCCTGAGAAGGGGCAGGTATACCTCTGGCTGCCAACAGCTGATCCAACAAACTCATGATGTCTACCTCGGAGAAAGACCTGGAGTATTGAATGGACAATCCTGAAGGAGACTCTGGTCGGTCCAGAAAGGTACTAGGCAGCTAGCCCACAAAAGG
This sequence comes from Protopterus annectens, assembly GCF_019279795.1. Taxonomy (NCBI): domain Eukaryota; kingdom Metazoa; phylum Chordata; order Ceratodontiformes; family Protopteridae; genus Protopterus; species Protopterus annectens. Next base: position 467,242,809 of record NC_056725.1, read on the forward strand.
GTCTATGGAAGGTGAATACCTCGTCCTGGGAAGATCTAGATCTGGTTTAGGGGGTGAGTAAAGCCTGCTGAGGCACCATTGGAGAAGTCGGCACTAAGCCAGAAATCAAAGATGCTAGTCCCAATGCTGGTGCCAAAGGCACTATAGTAGCAGTAGTCAGTGTCGAGGATTCTTGAAATTGTAGCTTCAATGCCTTTGCTTTTGGTTCTGAGGAGGTAGTCGGAATCAGAGCCTTATGTATTTGGGCCACAGGTGCCGTGGGAGACATAGTTACCAAGTGGCTCTTCTTCTTGGAAGAGTCTGATTTTGGAGGGGAATCAGACTTGGCCAAAGCTTCTCTAAAAGTAGTTTTCAACATGCCCTTTAACTCATTCACTCTGGAGCAGCTCAGAAAAAGCTGCCTGCTTAATTCCACCACAGGAACAACAGTGCAGCCTGAGCTCATTTTCAGAAAATCCATTTCTAATACCATACAAAAAACAAATGTTCATAACTCTTTACCTATAAGAGCTAGACTAAAAATGTAAGCACAAAAGTTGTTCAGCAGACACTGACCTTTCCAACAGTGTAAATGTTGATATTGCATATAAAAGTCATTATTAAATATTTGGCAAGGAATGTTGATATTGTGCATATTTTTTACCTTTCTGGAAAAGCAAAGCACAATATCTTGGTCAATGTACCTTGTAGACCCATGCAACTTGTATTTAATTTGTTAGTATGAATGTCAGCTTTAGAATGATACCTTAACCATTACTGTGTGATGCTCCTTTATGGAGATATTCACATAAATATGATTAATATAATATTTCTCATAATTGATAAATAATAATATCTCATCACCTGTAACAGACAGAGCCTACATATCAGTGTAGAAGGTGTGCGTCTGAATGTCAGCTTTAAAATGATGCATCATTTGTGTGATCAGCATGCTCCGTTGCAAAGATATGGGCATAATAATGAGAAGTATTGGAAATGTATAATTTTCATAATCGTACAAGACTAAACAAACTGTGATATCTGTACATATGTACAGTGCACAGACACAGTTCTTTTACCACATTGTAAGAAGTAAGACTGTCTTCAAAATTAGGTATTACTTGGCACACTGACATGCTCCCTTGCAAAGTTATTTACCAAAATATGAAAAAAAATCATAATTTCCATAACCTAAGTCCTAAACAAACTTTGATATCTGCACATGTGTACAACATACAGGCACAATTATTTTACCATGTTGGAACTATCAATACTGTCTTCAAAATGAGGTGTTAATTGGCATACTGACATGCTCCCTTGCAAAGTTATTTACCAAAATATGAAATAATCATAATTTCCATAACCTGAGTCCTAACAAAACTGATATATGTACATGTGTACAGCATTCCGAAGCAGGTTTTTTACCATGTAAGACACATACGATTGTAAATATACACATTCTTGGTATAGCCAACATACTGCTGAATGGATACATGTAAAGAGAAAAAGCAAGGTAAGGACTGCCACTCCACTAATGAACCCAGGACAGGCATGGGACTTCAATGGCAAGCAATGCCATCTGATCTGTCCAATAGCTGTGCTGGCTACCCACTTAGACAGCTGATACCACTGCAGTCTCACGACCTTCTTCAGTGTCAGCAGTCTGCCTTACCTATGCCTTTTCTCTTTACATGTGTCCATTCAGCAATGGACCCAAGGGATCAAGTTCTGTATTACTAAGCCCTTCCTGTCATCTAAACTCTACACATGCCTGATAAAAGCAGAATAAAAAAAAAGAAGTATTGTAGGATGGTTACTGACATATTATATTGTACGTGCTAGCACTCTCCTGAAACCGTTATTCTTTCTCAGCATCTACACCAGCTCCTTACCACAGTTATTTGCCAAACTCAGAAAAATATATTTTACACAACACATTTCATAATAGGGTTTTACTTACTATACTGGTCCCTACTTGGTCATGGGATTTTCCATTCTTCTCACAAGCTGCATATTACCAATCCTGCATAGCTCTCCTCACGCCATTGTGGAGGTCAGTCAAGAACAACGCAATGCCCTCTTCAGTTAAGTGAACGCCATCCCTTCTGAACAGGTGAACATCTTCTGCGGTGATGCTGTCATGACAGACTGTAGATCCACCAACTCTGTGCATCAAGCCATGCATGAACCCATTCTGTAAACGTCTGGCCTTGTGCGCTGCTCACTGACTGTTTGCTGTTTTCCATATCTGTCAAGGAATTATGTCAGACCACACAAAATGACAACGTGGTCACCATAACTGCAGGTGTTCAAATATTGCTCTGATTTGAAACCGTAGCCTTCCGAGTGGTTGACTGATGACATCATTCCCTCCAATATGCAGCACAAGGATGTCGGGCTCAGGGTAGATGGAGCACTTCTCTTCCAACAACTGCAGTACTCCTCTCCAATGCATACCTCTCTTCTTGCAATCCAATATACCTTCAAACTGGATGTGGGGAAGCTCAAGGTTGTACTGGTTTTCAGTTATGGAGGCATGGCTGGCAGCCTAGTGAAAGTAGGAAAGGCCACATACCCACACTCTCACTTGTTGTTCTCCTGCTCATGAAGCCATGTCAGTATCAGAAGGTGGATGAACCTGCACAGGAAAGAAAATGCAAACAGATTACTACTGATGTTTGACAGATCTATTGGAAGACTACATATATATGTATATCATAATGTATTACCTGGTTAGAGCATCCAAATCTTCACTCCTATCCACAGGGTCATTACTCTTTTCATTAGGTACATAAGTGGTGATGACGCTGCAGAGGTACATACCTAGCACCCAAGAAAACACCAGATTACACACAATGACTGACAAAGGGGCACAGAAAAAGCACATGTAAATGGAAAAAGCAAGGTAAGGACCACCACTCCATTAATATGCCGAAGACAGGCATGGGGCTTCAGCTCGTGGATGTCTGAAGTGTCTCATACCGCTGCTGGCTACCTACTCAGACTGCTGGTAGCAGCAATGACTTCCAATTGCATGCAGTGTCAGCACTCTGACTTACCTCTGCCTTTTCCAAAAACAACAAATTGAAAATGTCTGTGCTGTGACAGAAACCTGGTTCAAGGCTCCTGAGAGCACCCCAGCACTATCAGGTTTCACCTCATATCATGCGTTCCGGCCCCAAAATCCGGACAACACCAAGAAAGGAGGGGGGGTGTCCATATTCATAAAGGACACCCACACCTCAAGGTTGGTGGCAACGCACGATGCATCGGAGACCATCCAGGTGCAATTAACCATAGGCAAGACTGCTCTGCAATTTGTAGCATGTTACAGGCCACCCTCTCAAACTCAGGAACCTCACATGGCCTTCCTGAAAACATTGGAGGGGATAAATGTATCTCCAAACACCATCATACTAGGTGATTTCAACTACCCTAATATAGACTGGGAACACTACTCAAGCCCAAACACTCTAGCCCAAAGGTTCCTGGAGTTCATAAACTCAAATGCCATGGAACAACTAGTCACCATCCCCACAAGAGGAGAAAACATACTTGATCTCATCATCATGAACATGGGATCACAATGTTCAACACCGGAAGTATACCCCTCACTGGTGAGATCAGATCATAAACTAATCTCGCTGGAGGTCCTCATCCGGCCCCCACCTGAAATAAAAAAGACCACAGTGAAAAACTTCACAAAAGCCGACTTCACACTTCTAAAAACTAGTGTGGTCTCCTTTAAGGCCCCTGAGCCAGTGGTAAACATTACTCAAACTGCTGAATCACTTACAAATGCCTTCTACCAGCACCTACAGGACTGCATGGATCAGGCAATCCCAAACAAAACTAAGACTCTTTGTACCAAAGGCAAGCGTCCAGTCTGGTGGACCCCAGCCATAAACAAGCTCTACAACAAAAGGAGGAAGCTACTACAAGATAGAGCAAAATCCTTGAAAGGTAAGACACCTTTGATCATTATAAGTAAAAAACTAAGAGCTCTCATAAAATCATCCAAGGCAAATTTTGAGAGAAAAATCGCCAAGGACTCAAAAGACAATCATAAGGCCTTCTTTAGCTATGTTAGAAACCTAGGAGGAAACTCCCAGATATGCTCAGAATTAGTTCAAAATGATGTGAAGATTACTGAACCTACACACATTGCCAACATACTGGCTGACAGGTTCAGTGCAAACTTCTCCCCCCCCCGCCAAAAGGAGAGATATCCATAGGAGAGGATTGTAGCCCCCCAAACATCTCCAACGCCCAGGTGAGAACTGCTCTCTCCAAGGCAAAAAACACAGCATCCATGGGACCGGATGGTGTCCCTGGCTGTGTGCTCCACGAACTCAATGAGGAATTAAACCCGCAGTTAGGACAGCTGTTTAATCTTAGCCTCACCTCAGGATACGTACCCAAGGAGTGGCGCACGGCGACTGTGGTCCCACTTCACAAGGGCGGTGCCTCCACCGACCCTGGAAATTACCGTCCCTTTAGCTTGACAAGCCTTATCTGCAAAGCCCTGGAGAGGATCATAATGGAACTCATAAATAAAGACATAGGGAACTTGCAGACTTTGGATCCAACCCAGTTTGGCTTTGTCAAAGGCAGATCATGCCTTTTAAACTTGGTTGACTTTTTCGAGACAGTCACCAAGGCCATTGATGAGGGAAAGGCAGTCCTACAGCCTACCTCGACCTGGCAAAGGCCTTCGACACAATACCCCACTCAGGTATCATCGAAAAACTCATCAGCTTGAATGTAAACCCATACATCACAAGATGGGTTGCAAATTGGCTAAGTGACAGAACCCACAGGGTCAGAGTTACTGGAGCCATGTCAGACTCGAAGCCTGTCACAAGTGGTGTCCCACAGGGCTCAGTCCTGGGTCCACTCTTGTTTGGCATCTACTTTTCTGAAGTACAAGCAAACACAGGAGGGTTATGGCTGACAAAGTTTGCAGATGACTGCAAACTGGGCGCCATAGTCGAAAACACATCTGACACAGATATCCTTCAGAAGGGCCTCACAGAAATGGATAACTGGTGCCAGAGCCATGGCCTAAAGTTAAACGCCAAGAAATGCATAGTCATACCCTTCGGGAAAAACAAGGTTACCCCTAGCTACCATATAGGTGGCAATCCACTGAGCACAGAAGAAGTCATCAGGGATCTGGGGACCCAGGTTGACAGTAGCCTTCGTTTGACACTCATGTTGCTAAAGTAGTTAGGAAAACCTTCTACATTGCCCACCTGATCATGAAGGGATTCACATCTAGATCAAGGGAGGTCATCGTCCCCTGTACTCATCACTCATTAGACCTATGATTGAGTACAATGCCCCATTCGGAATGTATCTGACCCGACACCTGCAGCAGCTGGAAAGGCCCCAAAAGTTCCTCACCAAAAGGATAAAGGGTCTCAAAAATATGTCTTATGCTGCCCGACTGAAAGAACTCCAGCTCTATTCAGTCTCATACCGCTTGCTCAGAGGTGACCTGTGCCTGACATATAAGGCCATGTCAAACCCAGATTTGATGAATATGCTTCACCTCAAAAAATCTAGATTCCTCAGAACCACAAGGGCAGGAGACTTAAACCTTGACACGGTTATTAATAGAACGTGCTGGAGGGACAGATTCATCACCCAGAGACTCCCTATGAAGTGGAACAAAATCCCGGTACATGTGAGGCAGAGCACCTCGCTGGCCTTGTTCAAGAGGAATCTTGACCAATGGATGGGAGATCGCAGATATACCCCAGGGATTACTTCAGTGTCACTGCTTGACAGAGGCACAGCAAAATAATAGGCATAGTTTTATTCAAACTAAAGGGGTGGCGAAAGCCACATAACTATGGGCTAGGCTTATAAATGCCCTTGGGCAGATAGCCTAGTATGAACCTATGAACCTATGTATCCCTGTCATAACTCTCAAGTGCCCAGATTTTGCCTTTACAAAATGACAGAAAGAAAGTGGTATGTGTGTGTGTGTGGGGGGGATTGCAATGACTCCAAATGGAGAAAAAGGCAAAGCTGACTTATGCATTCATCAGTGTGATAATGACTTCTACTTATGTGAATAACAGTAACAGCTGGTGACAGTTTTACCTGAAAAGTCATAATGACTCACTGCTGTATTGTAACTGCACTGTGCTAATGACGTGCAAAGTTATGCATGCTCATACACATGTGCTAATTGCCTGTTGAGTAGGCATTCATTATATTACCTTCTGCAGCTGTTATGTAACACAGAGTCATCATCATCTGTTAGTAGAAGGCTGTCGGCATTCAGTAAAAATAGTACACTTACTCAGTAAAAATAGTATAACACATTACTGAGCCCTTCTCCCACCTATTTGTTAGCAAGACACCAAGCAATCCACATACACTCCCTTCACAATGTGTAGGGCAAATGTCTTCCCTATAATGGGTGCCTTTCACAACACACGTTTCTGTATGGTTAATCTTCTAATATATTTAAAAGGCCTTGAGATTTAATGCATACTCAAACTGTTATCCTTTCATGAATGCCTACATTTCATTTTTTTAAATCAGATGTCTAATATTAACCAAATATCAGACAGCAAAAGATATTCCTTCCAAATGCCACTTAAGACATGATAATATATATAGATATTACTGATGCAGGTCACAGTCAGATCCCTTTTCAGTACTGCAACTGCTCAGCTTATCAAGATGACAAAAACACAGGTGTTTATAATAATTATGAAATGAAATGACAAAACGTTTAGCCTTGTGTTCTAAAATGCTACTTTCCAAATGTCTGCATTCTAATGCAAGAATAGCTTTAATGTTGGCTAACTATACATAAAGATTAAGTTAATGCACAATAAGCAATATGCCAGGTTCTTGTATTACCTCTATATGTCAGTTAAATGACTGTATGATAGACAGGGCTGTCCCTCATCAAGCAGTGCTTTAGCTCTCTTAATTTTAAAATGGACAAAAATGTTCAAAGGTACTTTATCAAAATGCCATTCCCAATTTCTTAGGCAGCTAGAGCAGTTATCACAATAGCAAAAATTTGACAAAGCAAATAAAACCACCACAACATCAACGACTGTTACGGCAACCAGATTTAATAAAAATTTAAACCAAGACTTAGCGCTTTCACCTATAAAACACACTAGGCATCATCGGAGTCTGATTTACTTGCTTTATTTGGTTCAGTATCACCTTGTGTAATTACTAAAAAATTGACAATATTCACTTTCAGAATAAAATAGTGAGCTAATCAATAGCAAATACACTAATAAAATAAAATCTTAAGTGAAAACTGCTTTTCATGTATCTGTGCAAATGTTCTGCTACTTGCTTAAAGTACTAGTTATTCAAAGAGTTACAAAGTCCCTTTGACCAGTATTTTGGCTTCTGCTGTGGCAAAAAGAATTCAAAATATTATACATCCTATTATTCCTCCAGTTCATCCTGAGCTGTTACCATATGCAAAATTCAGCACAGCTATGTAAGCTACTATTTGTGAAATTTTTTTTAAAGACTGAAAATATACATGATACTTGTTCCAGTGTTGTTTTCAACTTACGTTGTGTTGCACTGTGCAAGTATATTTCGTCAATGTGGTATAACAGTGTCAGATTTTTGTTTTGATCTGTGCATTTATGCATAGTTCCTCAACATGTCTAACAAATAAAACGTGTTTAAGAAAGATAGTGATTGTACTGTGATGAGGTCCAGATCGTCTTGTGCATGTAATCGTGATTGCTTTGTCACCAATTAAATAACTTATTAGGAACAGAGCAGTTTTAATGTAAAAATCTGAGCAAAAACGTGAATCGCATGATTTCAACAGACACAGGAAACAGTAATAACCGGGAAGAAATTATGACATAAAGACTGCTGTGTCTCTCAGAGTATAAAGTGCATATCTTGCCAGCCGCAACAAATTTAGCCATTGCACTTTTGCTGCAGTCTACAGCTGTTGCCAGGTAACAAGACCTGGAAGGGTGATAGACAATGGCATGCTATGCGCTCTTAAAAAACATTCCGGGTAGAAACCGTTTACCATGCTTAAACCTCAACCACTGCCACTTTTCTATTGCAAATAGTGTTAATACATTTCTAAACCATGCCCACCCAACAGCTACAAGTTCAGGTTGAAACTGAAAACAAACACGCACCACACATGCAGGCAATAAGCGACTCCTCCTTAAGACCCTACCCCGGTGATGCATGAATGACAAGAGAGGGAAGATAAGTCAAAGGCATATGGCATATTCTGTAGTACGAGTGATTGAGTAATAGCAGGGGCTGAGAGTAATTTGATCTTCTAACTCTTCCATCCATACTGGTATATAAACCCTGTGTCTTGAAAAGGTTGTGCTTGTATTTATCAGGCTGTGGATTGTATTTCATTACTGAAACTAAGCAGAAATTCCTTAAGATTCCAAGAGCAGGATAAGTTATTTCTTACAATTATTTCACTGAACTGCACTTCTGAAACGCTTATAATTGAGCTATACAGTGGATCTACCAGATTTTGCACTGTTATAAAGCTTTTTTTATTGTTTCACTGCATTTATGTACTGTTTTATACTGTTTTAACTGTATTTTTCATTGCTAGATACTGTTTCATTACTCTAATTGCATGTTTACTGAATTACTTAACTGTAAACTGCTTTTTCATATTGAGAGTTGTATTTTCTGTTTGTAAGTGCTCTATCCGCGCTTTTCTGTGCATTTTTGATTTTTTGAGGTTTCTGTGCTCTACAGCTAGGAACTGTAATAGTGTGCATTACTATAATTGCCTGTTTACAATTAAAAGCATTCTCTAGAGTCTGCCTGCTCCTTGAGCTGTTAAAAACTTTCATTTAGTGGCTACATCTAGGAACTATAATTTTTCCCACCCACCTTCCCTGGTGTTGTGGTGTTTTTATACTTGGTGGCTTTGCAGTTGCCTGCCCATACTGTATATTTGATCTGTGACACTCCTCCCAGTCTAGTGTCATTAATTCATTCAATCTAATAAAGAACATTTGTGAAGGCCAACCCACTCAGATTCTTAACGTTGAATTAACTTCTATTCCAGCTTTCTCCATTTCCATTTTACTGAAAAAAAAAATTTTTACTGAAAAAAAAATTCTAAGCTTGTTTCCCTCCTTTCCTGTGGCAGGTCTTGCCCAGATACGGATTTGCTGTGTCCAGGACCGTTAGTGAGCTCCTGAGCCCCCCCCCCCCCACTTAACTAGGGTTAAACTATTCCTGGTGCCATAAAGTCTGCTCTTCAAATTTTGCCTTGCAACTAGCCAGCTTTTTAGTTTTAGCACTCAAATCTGTTTCATTGAGCTCAGTACTTGTTCAGAACTCGTTGTAAGCACTAAATAAGCTACAAATTACTACAGCACTCAACTTTCCTCACTTGTCTAGAGGAAAACAGTTTTTAGTACTAAATAAATAAGCACCTATTCAGGCATGTCTAAAGGTCAGCTTGTTTTCTCCTGTCTACCTGATGAATCTGGGCATCTTGGGACAATGCAGCAATTGCCTCATGTACACAGAGAACCCTCTCCTCCTACCACCCAACACTGTGAGAGAGCACTTATATAGCCAAACTGGAAGAAAAGCTCTCTTCACCGAAGACTGGACTAGACAGTCAAGAGGAGAAGGTAAACACTTGCACTGCACCACACTCATCACATAGTCCCTCAAAACCTACACCACCAAAACACACACACAGAAGCACAAACTACTGGTACCTCTAACACAGAAGTTATTTGGCTAACTAAATTCGCAGATGACTGCAAACTAAGAGCCATAATCGAAACTCCTAACGATGTGGACATCCTACAAAAGGGCCTCACTGAGACAGATGCCTGGTGTCAAAGCCATGGTCTAAAGCTCAATGCCAAAAAGTGCATAGTCATCCACTTGGCAGTAGTCTACTTAACACCGAAAGTGTGATAAGAGACCTTGGGACACAGGTGGACAGTAGTCTCTCCTTTGATAATCACATCACCACAGTGGTCAGGAAATCCTTCTACATGGCACATCTCATCACAAAATGTTTCTCATCCAGAAAAAAAGAGGTCATCGTTCCCCTCTACTCATCACTCATTAGACCCATTATAGAGTACAACGCCCCTTTTGGTATGTACCTCACAACACATCTACAACAACTGGAAAGGCCACAAAAATACCTCACAAAGAGGATTACTCTCAAACAGATGCCTTACACAGACCGACTAAAAAAACTCCAGCTTTACTCCACCTCATATCGCCTACTCAGAGGCAATCTCTGCCTAACATACAAAGCTATGTCAAACTCAGAGCTGTTGGACATGTTCCACTTAAAGAAATCCCAATCCCTCCGAGCTACACGCTCTAGGGACCTAAACCTTGTCACCACAATAAACAGAACATGCTGGAGGGATAGATTCCTGTCCCAGAGACTTCCCATACTCTGGAACAGACTACCTATCTATGTCAAACTGAGCTCCTCATTAGCACTCTTCAAGAAAAATCTTGATGATTGGATGGGTAAAAGGAAATTCACACCGGGGATCACTGTTGTAGTTCTACTTGACAGGGGAACAGGAAAATAATTTTCTTGGGTGGCAAACGCCAGGGTACCTTTTTGGCTAGGCTTGTACAGGCCCTAGGACCAATAGCCTAGTACCTACCTATGAACCTAAATGCATTTTTTGGGTGATGGTAACTTTGAATATTTCACTTCTATGCTTGTTATAATAGTTTGTCTACAAACAAAAGAAAATAATGTTGGGGGTGGAGGTGTGATGCAAGTGGTGACTTGGATTGCAAGAATTCGATTGGCTGTCACCACTTGCTTTCTCAAACACTTTGGAAGTGGATTTTCAAGTAAAAGTTTAATGTGAACCTAATGTAAAATCACGCCGAATCGTAACTGCATAAGATAAATTACAAGTTCAGTTACGATTTCAGAGTGTATTGCATTAAGCTCAGCTACAGATCTGCAATAGAGTTCCTCCCGCTTGTGGAAGGCACTCGGGGGTAACAGCTTGCAAACAGTATCTTCTCATAGTGCACTCGGTGTTAATCACAGAGGCGCCATGAGAAGGTACTTGGGGTTAATGTGCTATTTCGATGCTCGACCAAGGCCTATTTACTAAAGGCCTGGCAGATATTGCAATTTTGGTCGAAATGTGGAGCTCCTAGACAATAAACACATGAAAGATGCCTATCAGAATTGGACATCTTTCTTCCACAGTCTTGGCACTGTTTAAATCCAGATATCCTTTATGTTTTTCTGCTATTCTAATAATTAGCTTTTAAATGTAACAATCACTAAACGATGGTAGTGGAGAATACCACAAAGGTATCAAGGAAAAGAAAGAAAAGAGGTACCAACGATGGTACTAAGAATTACCACAACAGGTAAGAAAGGCAGGAGAGGGAGCTACCAACAATGGTAATGGAGATTACCAAAGGCATGGGGTAGAGTATTCAAACACACAGCTGAAACAATTAGATAAAGGTATAATATATATGCCCAACACAATGCATCTGAAATTCTCCAGGTGCAACTAACACTAGGTAAGACTGCAATCCAAATTGTAGCTTGCTACAGATCCCCCATCATGCCCCAAGATTCTCACTACACCTTTCTAAACATACTGAAAGTATTAAGATACAACCAAGCACCCTAGTACTGGGTGATTTCAACTACCCTGCCATTAACTGGGAAAACTACTTGGGTACCAACTCCTTTTCCCAACGGTTCTTGGAATTCATAAATTCCAACGCCCTGGATCAACTAATCCATTGTCCCACCAGAGGCTCCAATATCCTAGACCTGGTCATTACCAACATGGGAGATAGATGTTCCACACCAGTGGTCACCCCCTTATTGGTCAGGTCTGACCATAAGCAAATCACTCTTGACATCCACATCCCACCCCCACCCCCCAGTAAGGAAACCTCCTTAAAAAACTTCTCCAAAGCCAATGTCATGCTACTGAAGTCAGAAGTGACAAACTTCACGACACCCATGCAGATGGGATCTGAAAGTTCGACTGAAGAATCCTACACTAAGGCACTGTACAAGCACATCCACTCATGCATGAATCGTGCCATCCTAAAGAGAACCAAGATGTTCTTCTCCAAAAAAAAAGAAGCCAATCTGGTGGTCCCCTGCTATAAACAAACTATACAACAAAAGGAAGAAACTGTTGCAGAAAAGAGGAAAATCCCAGGATGCAAAAAACTCCCTCACCAGCCTCAGTAAGAAGCTGAGATCCCTCATAAAATCCTCAAAAGCTAGTTACGAAAATAAAATTGCTAAAGGTTCCAAAGACAACCACAAGGCATTCTATAGTTATGTCAAGAATCTAAATGGCAATGCTCAGATCTGCTCTGAGCTACAAAAGAATGGCATTAAATATACTGATCCCAAGGATATTGCCAATACCCTGGCAGATCGATTTAGTGCCAACTTCATCCCCCTCTCACCCCCTAAAGGGCCCATCTCAATACCAAAAGATTGCCAAATTCCGGTAATCATGGCCACACAGGTAGAAACCGCACTCTCCAAAGCTAAGAATACAGCATCCATTGGACCAGATGACATCCCAGGCTGTGTACTACATGAACTACAAAATGAACTGGCACCTCACCTAAGTGTCATGTTTAATCATAGCCTCGCCTCAGGCTTCATGCCCACTGACTGGCACACAGCTACAGTTATTCCACTTCACAAGGGGGGATCTGCCTTGGATCCCGAAAACTACCATCCCATCAGTCTGACAAGCCTGATCTGCAAGGGCATGGAACGCATTATCATGGAACTTATAAACAAAGACATTGGCAACCTTCAAACACTGGACCCCACCCAGTTTGGGTTTGTGAAGGGACGATCTTGACTCCTGAATCTGATTGACTTCTTCGAATCAGTCTCCAAAACTGTGGACGAGGGTAAGGCGGTCCACACAGCGGTCCACACAGCTTATCTGGACCTCGCCAAGGCCTTTGACACCATCCTCTACTCTGGAATCATAGATAAACTTACTAAGCTGGGCATAAATCCCTACGTCACTCGATGGGTTGCCAACTGGCTTACTGACAAAACCCAGACTGTAAAAGTAGCCGACTCCAAATCCAGCTGCAGACAAGTGACAAGTGGAGTACCTCAGGGTTCAGTCCTGGGACCACTCTTGTTTGGCATCTACTTCTCTGAAGTACAGGCCAACACTGAGGGAGGCCTTACAAAAACAGATGCCTGGTGCCAGAGCCATGGGCTCCAGCTTAATGCCAAGAAATGTATAGTTATCCCCTTTGGAAAAAAAACATGTACCCATGAATTACCACATAGGTGGCAGTACACTAAAGATCGAAAGTGTGATGAGAGACTTAGGGACACAGGTGGACAGTGGTCTCACTTTTGATAACCACATCACCACAACAGTCAGGAAATCCTTCTTTGTGGCACATCTCATCACTAAGGGCTTTTCATCCAAAAAAAGGAGGTCATTGTTCCACTGTACTCATCCCTCATTAGACCCATTATAGAGTATAATGCCCCGTTTGGTATGTACCTCACAAGACATCTGCAACAGCTGGAAAGGCCACATAAATACCTCACTAAAAGAATCACAGGCCTAACGCAGATGCCATATGCTGACCGCCTAAAAAAACTCCAGCATACTCTGTGGCCTATTGTCTACTCAGAGGCGATCTCTGCTTAACATACAAGGCCATGTCAAACCCTGAGCTTTTGGACATGCTCCACTTAAAGAAATCCCAATCTCTCAGAGCCACATGCTCCAGGGATCTAAACCTTGTCATCACAATGAACAAAACATGCTGGAGGGATAGGTTCATGACCCAGAGACTCCGCATACTCTGGAATAGACTGCCCATACATGTCAAGCAGACCGCCTCATTGTCCCTCTTCAAAAGGAACCATGATGATTGGATGGAAGATAATTCACCCCGGGGATCATGTCAGTCGCCCTGCTAGACAGGGGTCCAGAGAAGTATATACTGTAGTAAGAAATATCCAGGGAATTGTTATGGCTAGGCTTGTATAGACCCTATGGCCGATAGCCTAGTACCAACCTATGAACCTAGATATATATATATACATATATATATATATATATATATATATATATAAAATAATAAAATAAGGAATTAGCTTAAATTTAGAAATTTTTAAGGACTTAGCTGAGAGCAACGGATGATGCGTCTTGCTGACAAAGCGACAAACGGGATCTGAGGTAATGACGACAGGGGCATTATGGGTAGAGCCTTACCTTGAGAGTTTTTTGCTGGCGTAAGCTGTATAACAACTGAGCCAATTCCAAGGATCAGAACTGAGTCCATTCGTCAAGAATGAATAAAGATTTACAACATCAGATCTGACTTTTGACCACCATACTGCCTCCGATGAATTGAAAGCTTTCTACATGGCTTACCTCATTAGTAAGGGTATCTCATCCAAAGACAAAGGCGGTCATAGCATTCCTGTATTCTTCCCTTATAAGACCCATTATTGAGCACAATGCCCCTTTTGGCATATACCTCACAAAGCACATGCAGCAGCTGGGGAGGCCACAGAGGTTCCTCACCAGGAGAATCCAGGACCTCAAACATCTACAGATAGAATAAAAGCCCTTTCCCTCTACTCAGTCTCATACAAACTCTTCTCAGAGGTGACAGAGGTGACCTGTGTCTAGCATACAATGCAATCTCAGACCCCACCTTGATGGGACTGCTGCATATCCACAAGTCAAGCTCCATTCAAGTAACCTGCACATGCAACTTCAACCTGGAATATGACATCAATAGGACATGTTGGCAGGACAGATTTGTGTCCTAGAGACTTCTCCTTCAGTGGAATAGACTCCCTCTCCATGGACGCAGAGTGCCTCATTAACTCTTTTTAAGCGCAACCCAGATAACTGGATGGGGAACAGAAAATACAGCCCTGGGATTCCACCTGTGTCCCTGCTGGACAGGGGCATCAGGTGCTGACTTGTTGGAACATGGGCTAAATTCTTGGCTAGGCTTGTAGGGGCATCAGGACCAGTAGCCTAGTTACTTACTATGATCCTATAATCCTGTGATCCTGTGAGAAGAAGGGGTTTCAGTTGACCACCCCCCCCCCACTCTGTTTTATTAGTTCTAGGATGTCTTCAAAGGAGACAACTTCAGTGGGAGGCCCTTGGGGAGTCTTTTCCCTTATCCAACTCAGTTTCTTCTGGGACTGACTCAGGAGAGGAGTCAATATGCTTCCGCTTGTAAGTCCTATTCCAGCAAATGTGCTTTGGGATCTCTGAAGGAGACACATCAGAGTCAGATGTGGAGCTTGTATGCCAAGTGATCTCAAAGCTAACAGGATCTGTCTGTCCCTGTCAACCAGAAAGAGAGGAGGAAGGAGCAGTCTTCAGGGGGGGGGGGTCTGGATGGATTTGAACTCTGTGTATGTACCCATCATCTTGGACCAGCTAAGGCCCTCCCCATAGCCTTGAAGGCCAAATAAGCCAATGGAACAGAGCCCTCTTGACTCTAAGGCTAATAGCTCAGAGGAGGACCTGAGAATCAAGCTGTCCTGGGTCAAGCCCCTGAGCAGTATGGACAGCTCTGACAATCTCAGGGACAACTCCACCATCAGTGCCCTGACTCCAGTGCTCTGGCTCCAGGACTCTACTTCACCTGAGTGTCACCAGAGTGTGGGAAGAAGTTGAAGCCAAAGTCTCCAGGGCTATCGGTTCCAAAGTTGATATAGTGAGGAGGCTGGATCCAATGTGCACAGGCTCCCAAATAGGATGGAGCTGGGAGGACACTCAGCTGTATCCGAGTCCTCAGAAAGTTTCTCATCATTCAGCTGACATCTAACTCTTTAAGACTCGTAATGGACTGACCAGATATTGAAGATGAAGCTATCAAAGCATGCCTCAAGGGGATCTTCTGAATTATAGGAGAAAGAAGACTCAGACTAATAGGCCCTGAAGAAAAGTAAGTTTTCTGGGAGGGAGTTTGGATCCTGGAGACAGTATGATCCGACTGCCTCGTGAGTTTAGGTACAAGTCCTGCAACAGCTGTGGGATCTGGGGACCTTTTCTCAGGTTTTTCCGGATGGTCCTCTGATGTCTTTTCTTTAGGTTTATCCTTTGATCTCTCTCTGTCTTTTTCTCTCTCTTTCTCCTTTGACTTTCTCTCTTTTTCCCTCTTTCTGCCAGAGGAAGAGGGTGCCTTCATATCCAAAGACATCTGGGACTCTGTGTGTGGGGGAAGGAGCCCTTTAAAGATGAGCTTCTCTTTCCTTCCTTGGAGGCTCCGGTTCTGAAAGGAGCATAAATAGTACATGAGTCCTGCAAGTGGGAAGGCCCCAAACAATATACACACTGAGAGTGCGGGACTTGAGATGGGATTTTATGCCCACAGCAGAAATACATCTTGAAGCCTGCAGACTTTTCCAACATTAGAAGAAGAATTACACTATCTCTCTCAAATCAACATGCTATCAAAACCATTTTAAATATTCTAAACTATTTTAAACAATTTATGTATAATCCTAACTTCCTAAATACTAAATCCTAAAGGTAGAAAGCACACAGTAACACACACAGCAAAATACTAGGAAAAAACAGACTAAAACCTTTATTACACTACCAGAAAAAAACTAACACTATAAAATTCTAATACGCCTAAAACTTCAAACAGAAAGAATCAAAAGCTTTGCATATCGTGAAACAAGCTGGAGCTCTCGGTCAACACGTCTGGTTAGGTAGGTGGTAAATGAAATCTGAGGTGATTCAGGTAGGAGAAGGGAATTGTGTGTAGGAGAGGAGTCAGAGCTGTCTGATCCAGTACTTTGGTATAAGATGTTGAGGTCGAATTCCACTGGATCCAACAACCCACATTGTTGAATCAGATGAAATAAGATAACACTGGATCCTGCTTTAACTTCATAAAAGACACAAACAGGTGATTAGACTGTCTACTTTTTAACTGTTCTATAATACTCAAGTTGTCCGTCCATATATTGTATTGTATGTAGGGTCGCCAGCTTTCTTTGTGGCTAAAACCGGACTAAGGTCGCACCCCTCGCATCACCCATAATTCCACCCATTCCACCCCCTCTCCCATCCATGCTCCATCCATTTTGTGACACCATCATGACATCAGCTGATGGGAACACCCTCTTTCTGTTCCTGATGCTTGCAGAGCCGTATGGTGAATAATCTACTCCTATTGATGTATTGAGAATAGGGGCACAGTAAGCAATGTTATCCTTACTTCATCAGTAACACTCAATACCAGATGGTACAATTTTTCCACCACACACACACACACACACACACACACACACACACACACACACACACACACACACACAAAACAAAATACATGAGTAGACTCAATTACACAGAAATGTACACAGACACAAACCTTGCCTAACAAAAGGTGTGTCAGAAAGCCCTGTACAATATTTCTTTACCATTATCCCTTGTATAAAAGAGTTAAGAAACTGTATAAGACCATAACATTTGGTTTTGACCTTGCCTGCATTCTGACTGTTGCATTGTTATTTAAAGTTTCAGTAAAATGTAATTGTTTAAAAAGGGAAACTGTATTAGAGGTTCATAGGTAGGTACTAGGCTATTGGCCCTAGGGCCTATATAAGCCTAGCCAAACGGTATCCTGGCTTTTGCCAACCAAAATTGCAATGCTAATCTGCCACATTATGTAACATTAATGAACTGCATTGTCTAACAAAGGAACCAAAGTTGTTCAAAGTTCTAACATTCCATATCCCTATGCAAATAAGTTTACTAGCAAATCAAGTGTCATTGTATAGAGCATCTATAATTGTTCAGACAGATTTACTCAATGTGTCTGATATAAAAAACAACAGTATCTTTCCTCTTGCGACTTATTAAACCTACTGCACAAATCAATAGTCAGACAACTGTAGCCTCCTAATATTAATAAAACATATTATATGATGGTTCAGCTTTGATATTGGCAGACAAATATTGATTCAAAGATGAGAGCTAAGTTAACTAGACTCACTAAATAATGCTATTGGCTTTAGCTAGAGAAGTCTTACAATGAGAACAGATATTATATGTCTTCAGTCACATAAAGATGCAGGTACATTTATCCACCCTTGTTTGGACTTTCTGTTAATTACAATATTTTGAATAAATGGATAGACAAGTAAAATGTGTGCTCTGCTTCTGTCTAAACTTACAATCTATATACATTGCCCTTTGCTAAAAAATATGAAACCCATGTCAAATTCACAGAACAAATGCAATCAATAATATATGACCCTTAGTATCACTCAGGAATCATTTTATACTAATTAGTTCAATTTATCAATCTTTATTTGCAAGCTTATTGAAGCTGAGCAAGTTTGTTAAATCAACCCAACCTATATATGAATAACAGGTAGTCAGTGAAGCTGAAGTTATCAACTGCTGTATGTTCGACATTAATACAGCAAATGGGTCAGCCAATGAATGACTTGTTAAATGAGGAAGAGGACAAACACTAACAAAGGTAACTGAATATAGGAGAATGGGCAAGAATTTAGGATGAATGGCTATGAAAGAAATTTTATTTTACATGGAATCAATAGGCCAATGGATGCAAGAGAAGTGAGCAAAGATATAACTAAAATACTAAGAAAATGCAAAAGGATGAGAGGCTAAATCAGAAATGGAAAGAAAAAGAAGCATCTACCAAAAAGTCAGTGAAAAAAAAAACAGCCATCATTAAGTAAATCGAGCTGAACATGGAGATGGCTAAGAGATATGAAAAAATGAATGTAAATTCATTGCCGATTAATGTAGGATAACCTCATTGACAAACTGAAGTACTTAAGAGAAATAAGAAAGGGAGTGTTTTATAGTTGTAAACCGACAGTGAGAGTGCTGATGGAGAAGTACAGAGAATGTCAGAAGGAGTTGCACTGTGTTTTTGTAGACTTAGAGAAAGCATATGACAGGGTGCCTAGAGAGGAGTTGTGGTATTGTATGAGGAAGTCAAGAGTGTCAGAGAAGTATGTAAGAGTGGTACAGGATATGTACGAGGGTAGTGTGACAGCAGTGAGGTCTGCGGTGGGAGTGACGGATGCGTTTAAGGTGGAGGTGGGGTAACATCAAGGATCAGCTCTGAGCCCTTTCTTATTTGCAATGGTGATGGACAGGTTGACAGACGAGATCAGACAGGAGTCCCCATGGACTATGATGTTTGCAGATGACATTGTGATCTGTAGTGAGAGTAGGGAACAGGTGGAGGAGACCCTGGAGAGATGGAGATATGCTCTAGAGAGAACAGGAATGAAGGTCAGCAGGACTAAGACAGAATATATGTGTGTGAATGAGAGGGAGGATAGAGGAATGGTGAGGATGCAAGGAGTAGAGGTGGCGAAGGTGGATGAGTTTAAATACTTGGGGTCAATAGTTCAGAGTAAAGGTGAGTGTGAAAGGGAGGTGAAGAAGAGAGTACAGGCAAGATGGAGTGGGTGGAGATGAGTGTCAGGAGTGATTTGTGACAGACAAGTACCTGTAAGAGTGAAAGGGAAGGTCTACAAGAGGTTAGTGAGACCAGCTATGTTATATGGGTTGGAGACAGTGGCAATGACAAAAAGTCAGGAGTTTGAGCTGGATGTGGCAGAGTTAAAGATGTTAAGATTTGCACTGGGTGTGACAAGGTTGGACAGGATTAGGAATAAGTATATTAGAGGGTCAGCCCAGGTTGGAAGGTTTGGAGACAAAGCAAGAGAGGCAAGATTACATTGGTTTGGACATGTGCTGAGGAGGGATGCTGAGTATATTGGGAAAAAGATGCTAAGGATGAAGCTACCAAGTAACAGGAAAAGAGGAAGGCCTAAGATAAGGTTTATGGATGTGGTAAGAGAGGACATGCAGGAGGTTGGTGTGACAGAGCAAGATGCAGAGGACAGGAAGAAATGGAAACAGGTGATCCGCTGTGGCGACCCCTAATGGGAACAGCCGAAAGAAGGTGATGAAACTGACAGTTATGACTGTTGCTATTCATAAAAAATAAGAGAGCAAAATGCAAGAATTGGTGAGAATAAATGAACAAATGGGAAAATTAACAAGGAACGTGTAAAGAATGAATGGGATACTAGGAAACTAAGATGTAGGGACTGGATAAGCTACCTCTTTTAGTACTTAAAAGAACTAGCAGCAAAGCATATTCTTTCCTTAGAAACTAGGCTGGTATAGCAAGATCTGACAGCATCAATCCACCCGTTGCAACACAACAATATACCTCATGCTCAAAAGATGATCTTGATACTTGGAATGAAATCCTGCAAACAAGCAACATAATTTCATATAATAAAAGATATTACTAATTCGACTTGATCATACTCTACTGCAACTTGCAATCCCATATCCTAGCTCCTGTGCAAAAGTCCAACCATTACACAGGCATATTCTTACTCAATCAACTACTTACAAAGTGACCTCAACAGACATACATGGATTTAATACAAAACTGCACAAATCGGTGTAATTATTTCCAGCTTAATATTAAAATATGGAGCTAAGCTCATATAACAGTAAATGCTCTGGTGTATCTGTTCAATTCTACTTTGCTTCATTTCTATACATATCAAGGAGCACCTTCATCCGTCAAGTCTATGCTACTTTTACTGTCAGCTAAGTAATCAAGCAGAGACAACATAAACTGATCAGCCATGCTACTAATATGGCAATCATGCCCCATTAGAGAGTCTGCAGTTTGTGAACTCTTCCTGCCTCAATGCCCCCAACAAACTCTAAGGTAAAATAATAAATCGAAAGCTGCTCCAAGTCCACACACAATGTTTTATTCAATCCGTGGTAAGCGCTATTAGAAACGAAAGCGCTTACCACAGATTGAATAAAACACTGTTTGTGAACTCGGAGCAGCGTATGTCAACACAAAATATCAGCATGCCCCCCAGCAACTCTTACCTGGAAGCAGCAAAAACACTTGGGCGATCGGACGGCAATGGCATATGTAAACTCTCCATGAAAGCTGTACTGTCCTTTATTTTAAAATTGCATGGGTGGCAGGAACATACTCACACATAGATGTACTGGATCGTACTATGGTTTTGCAGCTGTAAAAGTGGGATGGGGTTCTGGCTGCCAGCGCCTATGTGGCAGTGGCACAAAACCCAGACTTCACGTGTCCGGTTTTGAATTAAATTTGTAACCGGACATTTTGTCAGAAAACCGGACAGTCCAGTAAAAAACGGACAGCTGGCAACCATTTCCTCTCCTTTGTTCTTCTGTTTAGAAAAGAAGATCATAAATTAGTTCACTGAAATGTTAAAATAAGCATGACTTGTTTCTCAGTTCTCCACTGTCTTTGTGAAACACCGTGGATTTTTTTTTCACACTAAGGCTTGCAGTTCACAAATCCTGTTGCTATTAAGAAAAGTGTTTTCGTTTGCTGAAGTATGACACTTGAGAAAAGGTAAATTAATTTTCAGTCAAAAAAGTTCAAATCCCAGGCAGGAAGTATGGAATGTCCTGGAGGTTTCAAATGAAAGCACCTTTTCACTACAGCATGAGAAGCTTTTTGGGGTTATATTGGTATACAGGTAGACATGGTAGACACAATAATGTTTACAGAAGATAAGATCAGCAAGCATTATACAGCACAGTAAGATACTGAAGTAATATTGTTATTGACATACATGCTGACTTGTTATCTGGATGTTTACATCAAAAGGAAAATCCAGTCCACTTAGGTATGATTTTTTTTTTTTGGTGTGAGCGCTTTAGCTTCACTCAGAACAAGCAAAACCTCTGGGGAGAATATAAATTGCTATTCCACATTAATTTGAGATAGTCCATTCTGTAAGGTTGGAGGATCTAAGAGATATTCTGCTTTCTTCTTGTGTCAACAGTATTTTGTCATGAGGCAGGGTCACTGGCTAGCCAATCAGCATTTCTGTTAGAAAGGTGAACCACAGTTGCCTTCGTCAATAAAAAGTTATGAGAATGTAATCTGCTTTATTTATAACCCTTTGCAAAATCTTTAGAATCAGAGGAGCCTAAAAGAGAATGTATACAGAAACAGCTGAGTTGGAGAGAATGTATACAGCAGTTGTCTGGTACTCGCGATTAACTGTGGATGTGTATAGAATAAAATAAAAGTGTATAATTTAAACAGATGACAAATACATCCACTAGTGGACAATTCAACCTTTCTTTTATTATGGGAAGTTCTCCAGTTTGCATGCTTGCAGGATGGATATTTCTCTGCTTAGAGCAATTACAAGGGTGAGATGTATATGGTCCTAAGTAGAAAGTCCACCTGATTTGCTTTTTCCCAGATTATCATGGCAGTCTACACGGATAATGTATGTCCCTTATGGACAGAGGTAGCTTATAAATGCCTGGCTCT
This sequence comes from Protopterus annectens, assembly GCF_019279795.1. NCBI lineage: Eukaryota > Metazoa > Chordata > Ceratodontiformes > Protopteridae > Protopterus > Protopterus annectens. The sequence continues at coordinate 467,265,189 of NC_056725.1, forward strand.
CAATATCCTATTTGGATATAGGGTATCAGTATTCTTTTGGGAAAACTTGGCTAGGCTTAGAAAGGACCCCCCCCCCCCCCAGGTCATTAGCCTAGTAACAATCTATGAATCTGTGATAAGAATTGGTACTTTCCTGTTGGTTGATATATCATTGTGTGTTGTCTGTCACAGTATGAAGGGCGAAAAGCCTTAAGGCAGATCTGAAACTTGCCAGAGTTGGATTAGCTATGATCATGTGGATTGCCAACATCTCCTTGAATATGATGTACTGTGAAATGGAGGCTTAGTCCCTAAAGCTTTAGATCACAGAGATGTGCCATCCAATTCAGTGAGTCTGAAGACCATTTTTGCTCTGGGATTAGAGGAATAAAGTGCAGTGATTCATTTTGTGAATTCTTGCTATGTCATCACTGGAATTAGTTGGTTAAAATTGCAATAGCTAGAAGAACATGTTCCAACTACTGAAAGTTCTGACTGTAGGTTCTTGTGGTACCAGTTACCCTTTCTCATGTGTAATCTTGCATTTGACATAGTCAGGAAAGAGCAGAAAATGTAGCACAAAGTTTTGAGAAATCTTACTACTGTTAAATTTTTCTTTTTGGAAATCTGTGAAAATAAATCTAGCATCAGTTCTACCCTGTAAGGGTAAGCGCTGAAGATATGGTAGTCAGGACTTCACCTAGAAATCTGTCTGTTCAGAAGGGAGATGTGAAGATTGAGTGAAGAGAGGTGAAGGCTGCTGGCCTAGCCAGATAGAATTTTGGAGATAATTCGGTCATCTGTAAATATTAATGTAATCCACAGGCTTGTGTCTTAAATGGTAAAAATAGTGTTACTTGTGGAACTGGAAAAATGTAACAAGTGCACTCTACTGACCAAGTAAAGCATGTTGTGCCCCTTTGATGTTAAAACTCAGAGCCAGTAAGTCTAGAGTGAGGCATCCTGCCTATTGTTTAAGGCCAGAGTTAATGGCCAGAATTTGCATGCATAAATGTCCTTTACTGGCCTGGTTTCTGCCCAGAGGTGAAGAATGTAAATGTAGTTTCTGTTAGCCTGGTAACCCAGGGAAGTGTGAAGAATGATGTAATGTGAACCAGGAATGTGATTTTAAAAACAGAGAATCAGAGAGCATTAAGCATTTTTGTCTTGACCATCCAATTCATCAGCACTGTCTTACTCTATATGTAAGTTTATCTTAGACTTGTGGTTTCTCTTAGAAATAGCTAGAAGCTAGAAAGATTAGACTGTTTTTCTGTGATGTCAAAAATGTACTTCTGAATTATTTTAAGTATTTCTCTGTGATCTCTGAACTCTTGACTAGCACTGTTTAGTAAAAAGTACTGTCTTGTGTTTTGACTATTTGTCATTAAACATTTTTAAACTCTTTCAACTGTGGCTGTTTTTGTAAACATAATTAAAGTTCTTTAGAGTACTTGCATGCCTTTGGTAAAATTGTACAAAGCCACTCCAATAGCTTTAGCCCTGGGCTATACTACCAATTGGATAATAATATTGCACAGTAATAATTGGACACCCTTTTAAGGGCCTTTGAGTAGCTGATAAATATTAGTGGGTGGTGGCAGCTGGTACTACCGTACAGTCTGGGAAAAAGGGGTACAGCTGGAGAACCTGTGCCAGCTTTCCCCAGGAGTGTCTGTGTAGTTATATAAATTCTTCTCAAAGTGTGCATGTGTGTGTGTGTGTGTGTGTGTGTGTGTGTGTGTGTGTGTGTCAGCTAATTGGGCAGGGACACGAAGCACTGGTTGGACAGAGAGGGTGCCCGAGGTTTTAGCTTACCCACTAGGCTGAGATCTGGACCCTATAGCTGTGCCAGTGGGAAATCTTACTGGGGACCTGGAGAGCAAGGGAGCAACCAGCCCCGGACTGACTGTGATCTCTGTGTGCTCTTAAGGAAAATTGCACTTTACTGTGTGTATTTGTTATCCTTTCTTCCTATATGAGACACCCCTCACTGGTGTTAGTGGTGAGGATTGAGGCGCCTTGATTGCTGGGCCAGGGCACAGGCATCACAGGAGACATATCTGATTTCTTCTTGTTGAGAGAAGTACCTAGACTCTGGAAGCACTGAAGAGTTGGCTGAACTGCAATGTACAAATGAATGGAAAAGGCTTCAGTTAGGCAATCATCCAGATAAAGACAGCTGTAATCTTCCATAAGTCTGACCTGAGTAAGCAATGAGTCTATATACTTCTGAAGTAGAAAGGCCATATAGCATGTAAGTTAATTGGCATTTGGGATTCCATGCATAAAACTTAAGAAACTGTCTACATCAACTTTGTATGGGGATCTAGTGTGTGGCATTCTGCATCAACAGAACAAAAAAGAGATTGCATTGTCAGTCTCTTGAATCTTTTGTTTTAATGAAATGGATCAAATTCATGAGATCTAGGACGTGTCTTCAGTAACCACCCTTTTAAATGTGCAAAGTCTCTTATATAAATCCCCTTTCCCTGTTCTGCTAAAGGTAGTGACTGTATTATATAACTGTTAGGTGGCTGCTGGATTAAAGGTGGAGCCAATTAAATCTGGTTAATACATAATATTGGCTGTGAAACTGGAATTAAACCAAATTCTGCTTCTCTAAGCCACATGTTTGTTGTAATTTGAATGCACTGCATTCTAAAATGTATAATTATTTCTCCTTGGGGAATGGGGGACAGAATGGCATGATTAATGGGACGAGCTATCACTTTTTTATTGCTACAGACATTTCTTTCTGTGTTTGCCCTTATTGCTGTCATGTTTTAGATTTTCAAGCTTGTTTAGTTTTCATGGTAGTTTCTCTTGTGCCTGTACTGTTGTTTTGTCTTCTTCTGGTATATAAAAAAAAAAAAAAACAACGGAGAACCAGAATTTAGTCTGCAAATCCCTAAAGTAGAATTTATTTGGGAAATCACTGTATAATTTGGGTATGGGATGATGAACCCTTGCTTCTCCTTACTTGTTTTACCCTACTCTTTTAATTTCTTTAGAAATTTTTGAGAAAGGAAACAAGTAGTATATTTTGATATAAAGCTGCTTACAGTGGTTGTCCCACAATATCATCAGAAAGGGTCATCTTAACACAGTACCAGAATAAACAACCCTGAAGTTAGTATCCACAGTGTCACAGCCATATTTTATGTTTGTTCAAAGTTATCAGCTGTTTGCCCAAGTTTGGAAATGTTCTCCATGACAGAAACATCATCAATACCCTTAGTCAGGTCATCAGTTTGTTCAAGATTTCTCCCTGGTATACATTGCACATGTCTGGTAGTTTACAGCCTTTAATGCCCGGTTTCTAAATGTTTACACCCTCCTACTGCTTCTGTCAATTACTTATCTGTTGTCTGGTAAAGCCCTGAGAGCAGCTGTCTTTTGTGGTACCAAAAAAAAAATCATCCTTTAGTGATATAAGTGTAATAATGGAAAACTTGAACTTACCACTGCCACAACTGAGGTCTACAAGTGACTAATGAAGTTTTGAAGCACAGCAGATTAACTATTCAGGCAGCAAAAAAAATAAATGGAGTAGGTGCATCATGCACTTGTACGTAGCCTGGCTCACTTTAATGTTATAGCTCAACACTATGTCCACATGCTCACAGAGATTTCCAGCTGTTGAAAAAGATCAGGCTGGTGATCGATGCCCATCTCTGACTTATACATGTGTGTAATAACTGTAGTAATGATCTGTATGAAAACGGAATATGGTAGAAGTATCAAAATACCATACTCTGGTTGTAATTAGAAGTTATGTACTTACCATAACTTGGCATCTGTGTTGTCCATTTTCATTCTTCCTCACTAATGGGTCTAGGATCCAATCCTCAAATCCAACTCAACCACATATACAAGTCTTCAGATCCAAATCTGGAGCTCCCTCCTCTAGCCATAATGCTCTATTCCATCCCCAACTCTGCAGATCAAGTTTGCTGCCTTACTGCCCACTGTGTAATAGAGACAGAATAGACACAAGAAAAAGACTGAGGCTCAAACCAGGAACATGAGAGGTTCCCCCAGGAACTACCACCCCATTAGCCTGATGAGCCTGGTCTGCAAGGCCATGGAACGCATCATCATGGAACTCATAAACAAAGACATTGGTAATCTCCAAACTCTGGACCCTACCCAGTTCGGATTTGTAAAAGGCAAATCATGTCTCCTAAACCTGATTGACTTCTTTGAAGCAGTTACCAAAGCCATAGATGAGGGTAAGATGGTTCACATAGCTTATCTAGATCTCGCCAAGGCTTTTAACACCATCCCCCACTCTGGAATTATAGATAAGCTCACTAAACTAGGTGTAAATTCCTATGTCACAAGATGGGTTGCCAACTGGCTCATGGACAGAACCCACACTGTGAAAGTAGCAGACTCCAAATCCGACTTCAGACCAGTGACAAGTGGAGTACCACAGGTTTCAGTCCTGGGTCCTCTCCTGTTTGGTATCTACTTCTCTGAAGTACAGGCTAACACAGAAGGTCTTTGGCTAACTAAATTCGCAGGTGACTACAAACTAGGAGCCATAATCGAAACTCCTAATGATGTGGACATACTACAAAAGGGCCTCACTGAGATAGATGCCTGGTGTCAAAGCCATGGCCTGAAGCTCAATGCCAAAAAGTGTGTTGTCATCCCCTTTGATAAAAACTCTGTACCCATGAACTATCACATAGCTGGTAGTCTACTTAATGCCAAAAATATGATAAGAGACCTTGGGACACAGGTGGACAGTAGTCTCTCCTTTGATAATCACATCGCCACAGTGGTCAGGAAATCCTTCTACATGGCTCACCTCATCACAAAAGGTTTCTCATCCAGAAAAAAAGAGGTCATTGTTCCCCTCTACTCATCACTCATTAGACCCATTATAGAGTACAATGCCCCTTTTGGTATGTACCTCACAAGACATCTACAACAATTGGAAAGGCAACAGAAATACCTCACAAAGAGGACTACTAGTCTCAAACAGATGCCCTACTCAGACTGTCTCAAAAAACTCCAGCTTTACTCCGTCGCATATCGCCTACTCAGAGGCGATTTCTGCCTAACATACAAAGTTATGTCAAACCCAGAGCTGTTGGACATACTCCACTTAAAGAAATCCCAATCCCTCCGACCTACATGCTCTAGGGACCTAAACCTTGTCACCACAATAAACAGAACATGCTGGAGGGATAGATTCCTGTCTCAGAGACTTCCCATACTCTGGAACAAACTACCTATCTATACCAAACAAAGCTCCTCATTAGCACTCTTCAAGAAAAATCTTGATGATTGGATGGGAGATGGGAAATTCACCCCGGGGATCACTTCTGTGGCTCTGCCTGACAAGGGCACAGGAAAATAATTTTCTTGGGTGGCAAAAGCCAGGGTACCATTTGGCTAGGCTTATATAGGCCCTAGGGCCAATAGCCTAATACCTGCCTATGAGCCTATGAGACATCCTATCTTTATGGAAAATAATGTAAGGAGGCCTAGCCAATAAAGCCTGGTGGTCAGAAATTCTTTTTGCTGAAGTGATAGCTACTAAAAGGATTGTTTTCCAAGAAAGAAACTTCATATTGCATTTATCCGCCAGTTCAAAGGGTTTCTGAGTTATCCCTGAAGGACCACAGTAAGATCCCAACGAGGAGAGGGATCTTTTATTGGGGGTCTGAAGAGGAAAATTCCCTTCATGAAAGCTTTACATAATCTGGAAGATGTCAGACAGAATGACTTGTTTCCAGCATGAAAGTTGGATATGGCTGCTAAATGAAGTTTAATAGAAAAAAATAGCCCCTTCCTTAACAAGAGTATTGAGAAGAATAAGAATGTCCGAAGTAGGTGCTGAAAAGTTTATAGGTTCATAGGTATGCACTAGGCTAATGGCCCTGGAGCCTTTACAAGCCTAGCCCATAGAAGTGCCCGACATTAGTTCCCAGTGCCTCTATCAAGTAGAGCCACTGGAGTGATCCCCGGGGTGAACTGTCTATTTCCCATACACTCAAGATTTCTCTTGAAGAGGACCAGGGAGGTGCTCTTCTTCACATGTATAGGAAGTCTATTCCAAAGCATGGACAGTCTCTGGGTTATGAACCTGTCCTCTGGCATGTTCTGTTGATTGTGGTAATGAGGTTGAGGTCTCTGGAGCATGTGGTGTGAGGGATTGGGATTTCTTTAGATGTAGCATTTCTAACAGAGCCGGGCCAGACATGGCTTTGTAAGTCAAGCAGAGATCACCTCTTAGTAGATGATATGAGACAGAGAATAGCTGGAGTTTTTTAAGTCTGTCCATGTAGGACATGTGTTTAAGTGCGCCATTCAGTAGGGACAAAGCCTGAGGTGAGGCTGTGACTGAACAGGGCACACAGATGTGGTGCCATTTCACTTTGAAGTTCATGTAGAACACATTGTCGGGTCCCATGGAAGCTGTATTCTTGGCCTTGGACAATGCAGCTTTAATCTGTGCTGCAGTAATGCTGGGTGCCTGGCATTCCATCGGTATTGTAATTGGTCCTTTGGTGGGGGGGATGTAAAGTTGCACTGAATCTGTCGGCCAGTATGTTGGTAATATCTGTTGGCTCAGTATAGGAGGTACCATTGTGCAGTAACTCACAGCAAACCTGGGTATTGCCATGGAGATTCTTGATATAACTATAGAAGGCTTTGTGGTTGTCTTTAGTGTCTGACACAATTTTGCCTTCATAGTTGGCTTTAGAGGTTTTGATGAGGGATCTCAAATTTTTGTTGAGGCTAATAACAGAGTTTTTCCAGTCTTGGGACTTCACCTTTTTCTGCAACAGTTTCTTCCTTCTGTTGTAGAGTTTTTAATGGCAGGAGACCACCAGATTGGCTTCCTTTTTTGGAGGAGAGCATCTTGGTTCTGTTAGGTATGGCTAGTTCCATGCGTTTATGTACATGTTCATACAGTGCATCGGTGTATGATTTGGTAGTTATGCATCTATTTTCCATTGACATGGGTGCCGTGAAGTTAACCACCTCTGTTTTTAGGAGCCAAAAGTCACCTTTGGAGAAGTTTTTCACGGTGGTTAACTTTGCAAGGGATGTGGGTGAGATGTGGATTTCCATGGTGATTAGCTTGTGGTTGGATCTAACCAGGGAAGAACTGATTATTGGTGTAGAGCAACGGTTGCCCATGTTAGTAATAACCAGGTCAAGGATGTTGCTTCCTCTAGTGGGGTAAGAATGAGCTGGTCAATATTCTGCTTGGAAGTCCATATAGAAAATCTTTTCCATTTGCATCTGTAGACTTTCTTGGTGAAGGCTTTCTGGAAGGCCAAGATAATGTCACGAACTGGGGAAATGAGCCTGGGCTTGTTAGTATCACTGAAAGTGGAGAAACCATGCAGTCAGTTTGAGGGCATGGAGATTGGGATGTTGAATTTCTGATGGATGAGATAAGAGATCCTGATTGGTCTCCAGTATCCATGGGATAATATTTCAAGTGAGACTAGAGGAAGGAGAACCATACCTGTCTAGGCCAGAAGGGGGCAATGAGGATAACTGAGCTTTTCAGTCTGCTTGCTTTCTGTAGAAACTTCAGGATCAATGGAAGAGGGGGTATGCATAGAGGAGACTGGGGGCCAATTGTGAATCAGAGCATTCCCTCAGTGACTCTCCAGGAGGGGGGATCAGAGCGAAGCACTTGCTGCACTTGTTGAGGGGAGAGGCAAAAAGGTCATAGTAAGGCTGCCCCCAGTGGATGAAGATCATATTCACTACTATTTGATTGAGGGATCACTAGTGAGGAATCAGAATGGACCTGATGAGTCTGTCTGCCAGCACGTTGGTTTTCCCTGGTATGTGCATTGCCATGAATAAGTGGTCTGAAGAGATCACCCATTCCCAGCCTCTCATGGTCTCTGCACAATGGGTAGGAATGGGCTCCTCCTGTTTGTTGATCTACCAGATTGCTGACATGTTATCTGTGTGGAGTGCAATAGTCCCTAGAGAGAGGATGTCCTGAAAGGCTTGCAACATTAGAAAGACTGCTCTCATCTCTAGGACATTGATATGCAACTTGATCTTCGATGGGGACCAAGTGCCTTGGACCATATTTCCCATGCGATGCCCCCCCCGACCCTAGTTGGGAAGTGTCCATGGTCACTGTGGTGACTGGGGGAGGAAGGGAGAACGCCCTGCCCAAAAATAGGTCATCTGATTGGATCCACCAGCGAACATGCTGTTTGTAAACTGTAGTGAGTTTTACAGGAACTAATAGAGGCTGGTAAAGAATAGATCACTGTACCACCAGTGTCCATTGAAGGAGTCGCATAATGAATCTTGCTAGAAGAACAAGAAGAATGGTAGCTGACACTGACCCAAGAGCTTTTAGTACTAGTTTTGCTGGAAGGAACAGATGAGACAGTATGGCCTGCACTTGATTTCTCAATGAAGTGATGCGATGAAGAGATAATGATGCCACTTGAGTCGTAGTATTCAGCTGAGTTCCTATAAATTCCAGAGTCTGTACAGGAGTTAGATTCAATTTTGTATGGTTTATAGAAATGCCTAAGGAGTTGGAGATCTGAAGCAAGTAATACCTGGCTTGTAGAAGTTGATGCTTGGTTGGGGTGGTAAGGAGCCAATTGTTGAGGTAGGGAAACACCTGGAATCCTTTGAGTCTTAAGTGAGCTGCCACAACTGCCATGTATCTGGTGAACACCCTAGGGGCTATGGTGAGTCCAAAGGGCAGTGTTCTGAATTGGTAGTTATTGGCTCCCAACCAAAAGTGCAGGTATCTCCTGGAGTGCCTATGTATTTGGATGTGATAGTACGCATCCTGGAGATCTATAGAGCACATCCAATTGTTCTTGCACAGAAGAAGCAGGGCAGACTGAATCACAACCATTTAGAACTTTGACTTCTGTACATACTGATTCAAATTGCTTAGATCCAAAATTGGTCTCAGGTCCCCTGTTTTCTGTTTGGGTGGGATATCTTGGATGACTCTTTTTTTGTAGCAATTTTTGAATTTTTTGAGCTGCGAATTCCCTCTGACTGGGTGAAATGTCACGGAGTTTCTTTCTTTGGACAGGAGATGGAAGGGAAAATGGTATGCAGTAACCTCTGTATATAATTCTTAGCACCCATGCATTTTTTGTGATATCTGTCCAGGTGTCCAGGTGCAAGGAAAAATTACCCCTGACTGCCTCCAGAGGTGGACAGTTGGGCAAAGTTTCAGGAGACCTGATAGGGTCCATCAGAGAAGGAGTCTCTGAAGTCCTGGTTTTTCAGACCCCCTCTGTCTCTGGAGTGACATCTGCCATTGAAACCTCCTCCTCTGTCTCTAGAGGAAGTATCCATGTGCAAGTCCTGGAAAGGTCCCTGAGATTTCCGGAACCACGTTTTCTTACCACCTCACTGATTCCCTGCAAAATACTATTATTGTTAGGACCCACTGATGCAGTATTTTTAACTTGGATATCACTTTTAGGACCTGGTCTTATGTAACAGCTGGAGGTGAGCCAATTTCAGGTATTTCTTAAGGGACAGATAGAGGGGAGAGAAGGGTAAAGTTAGAGCTAAATTTATCGGTCAGTAGGTTTGTTGCATCATCAGCTGAGTGTAGGTAACATCGTTCAGGATCAACTCAGTGCATTGCTGCATTGTGCTTTTGAGATTATAAGCATAACTAAAAATGCCTTGAAATTATCTTTGACTTGGGTAGTTATTATAGCCTCAAACTTGGCTTTGGTGGATTTTATTAGGCTCCTGAGTTGTTTGCTTAGTTCAGTAACAAGCACTTTAAAATTCTGAGAATTACTCTTACTTTTGGTCAAAATTATTTTCCTTTTATTATACAGCTTGTTGACATTATGATCCCACCATGTGGGTTTGTTTCTGGGGTTTGCCCTGCACTTGTTACAATGGGGTACAACTGCATCTGTGCAGCTGTTTACATGCTAGTATAGGTGGTGATATACATTTCTGCATATTCAGTGGAGTTAACTAAGTTTGTTAGGGATCTGAAGCTTGCTAATGTATCACTTAGGAGTAAGGTAGTTTGTCTTAAAGAAATTAATAAAGGCCCCTTGGGTGGAAGGGATCCATGGTTTCAGTTTTATTTCAAATGAGACTGCTTTATGGTGCTGCCTAACAAGTGATGAAGATACGCAAGGGATGGTGCAAGATGCTCCCATATTAGTAAGGACAAGTTTCAACATGTTATTACCCCTAGTGGGTACTCTGACTAATTGATTCCAGGATATTTGTATTGACAATGTCCAGGAATCTCTGTGCTTGTGAGTGGTGGTGTAAGCTTCCAGTCTATGGGTGGATAGTTTAGGTTCCCTAAGAAAATGGTAGTGGGTTTAATACTGACCAATTCTAGTTCCTGTAGATAGGTGTTGTAGCTTTCTTTTGGCATATAGGGAGTTTTACAGCTAGCTAATATATGGGCTGGGACCTTTCTGATTAGTTCGACATGAAGAAGCTCTAGTGCATCATGTTGCTTTACCAGCCTTGATGTGCACCTCTTCTGGATGTAGATGGATACAGCTCCACCTTTTTCCCCTCATGTGCAGTAGATGTTCTAAAGCATGGAAGTTGTTATAGCCCTGCATAGCTGGAGTTCTCTCCACTGTTTTAAACCATGTCTCAGTTACTGCACAGATGTCAATGACTTTCACGGTAAGAATGGCTTGTAGGGAGTGGAATTTCTTGTTCAGTCCTAGCATTGAACAGCAACACCTTCATATTTTCCTTTGCTTGTTTCATTATGTTGTATTATGTCTCTTAGTAAAGTATCTACAAACTAAAGAAAATACTTTCATCAATGGAAAATAACTGGTCTATATATAGAGCAGAGGCCTCTGGCTTTGCATTTTTTGTTCTTCTACTATTACTATATATATTTCAGGCATTCTCTACCAGCCTTAGTCCTGGGGCATACTGGAATAACACCATGACTACAGCCCAGATGATCCAGATTGCAGCTTGGCCACTGTAAGGACTGCAACAGGGAGGGTGGAAGTGAGTGGCCAATACTGGTTTGCCCAACTTGTGGGGAGGGAGGTAGTGTGACATGATGTCGCACTGACCCCAACAGGAATGGCAGGAGTGCTGAGGAATTACTAGTACTAGCTGTTGGGTTGGATGGCACTGGGTCAAGTTACAAGTTCATCCAGGAGACATTCCTGGGTGCAGATGCATGCAATGGCTCTCCAAGGCCCATTTGATACCCATCAACCACAGCATGGAAGGAGATATGTGGGGAGGGAGCTGACCCTCATGTGGGTGAAGGCCTGCCAGCTCCCATCTCTCACCTCCAAAAGGAATGAATGGGCTAAGTGCCTGCCACCCCTATCAGGAATGAATGCTGTAGAACTCCTACCTTGGAAAGGGAACAAATGGACTGGTTGAAGGGAAATGAATGGGTTAATAGGGGACAGTGAGGAAAGCCTGTTCATTTGGAATGAGGCAAAACACATTTGAAGCTACTATCTTATCCATTTTTTTAAACAGGAGAGTAAGGTGTGGGATTATGCTTGGAAATGCGTCAATTATCAAGTAGCCTATAATAAAAATTACAGTTCCAAAGCAGGTTGGAGGTCTTAATGTTCCCAATTCCTACCTATACTGTGAGGTTGTACAACTGAAAATAATTGTATTTCTTCCCTGTGAAAAAATATTATGCAAATTGGAAAATAGTAGCTTAATAACTGTAAATAATTACATATTTGTTAGGGTTTCACTAGGGTTTCAATGTGGATGTGTAGTGACAGGAGACTGGACCTTCCGTATGCAGTGAAAGATGATAGTGATCCTATGTAATATACTAGCACGCTCAGAAATTATCCCCTAGACAAAGTTATTACTGCCCTTTAGAGACATAGTAAAATGGGATACAGGGAGGGGTTAGGTATAAAGAACCTGAACAACAGGAAACATTTCTGATTTACTTCAAAGCAAGACAGTTGACTGCAGGTTCAATAGAGGTTTGAGTTGCCTCATTTTCTAAGATTTGAGTATCCAGACCCAAATGGTACAGTGATGGTATGGGACTGATTGAGTGGTTTGTTACTAAATAACCAGCAGCAGTATCATTGTTACTGAATACAAGATGTGAGTACCCTGCAGTGAAAGGTTGGGCAAGTAAGGCATCATTGGCTTTGAACAGTAAGGCAAGTGTAAAAACTAAAGCAATGCTAGATTACTGTGTTAAAGGAAAGAGATGAAGAAACTTGGAAATGGATTTGTTAATTACAATTATTTGACACCAAATCTAGGAGGTTTAAGAGTTTTGTTTAAAGTATTTGCATAATTAAGTTTATATTCCACAAAGGCTGAGAAAAATATTCCCAAATGTTGATCTTCATTGTCAGAAATGAGAGGCAAAAGTGCATGGAATATGCAAACACATATTTTGGTCCTGTATGACCTTCTAAAGAAATATTCTTGAAAAATATAGCACTTACTAAACTGCTAATGTTAATTAGATTATGATAAAATGTAAAACTGTCCTAAAATAGAGATATGACGTTTCTGCTGATGTTGGCATGTAAAAAAGCAATAACAAATAAATGGAGGTCAAGATTTACTCTAACGTTGTCGAGCATACTGAAATAATGGATGAGCTGGACAAGACAGAGAGCCTTACTGCCAAAAAATGTCAGTATAAGGACACATTAAATAGATGATACTGATATAGTCAGATACTCTGAATGTATATAAAAATGAATAATGAACAGTATCATATTGGCATTTAAAACTGGCTGGCCTGAAATACGTTATGGAATTGTTGGTTTCTGTATAAAAAAAATAAAGTACACCTGTTGTAGAAATGGTAGACTTAAAAATGTTCCTGCATTAAGTAAAAGTAAAGAAATATAAGTTTTTAGGACCCATATTTGGGATATGGTATTAGTGTAAATTTTTTTCTGTTGATTTGCTGTTATTTGCACAACTTATATCTGCAGGTATTGCTTCCATATCCAGGGCTGTAATCATTCCACTGTACTTGTCATTTATTAGGCTGATCATTGAGGCTCCATACTGAAATGTCAGTACTTGAAATGTTGAGTGCTGACAATCCAAAAAAAAAAAAAGAACAAAATTTCATGAGAAGAGTGAATCTCGAACATCTCGTCTGCTTTAAACTTCTTTTTTGCAGAAGGCAAAAGCCCCCATACCCCCAAACTCACAATACATCAGAGAAAGGGATTATTCCAGGAAATGGCCTTCTTGGACTTAGTATATGTAAGTCCATTCTTCTGGACATTCAGTCTCTGTGTTTTGGGACTTGCTCTGGTGGGTCCCAACATTTCAAAGGATTACCGATCATTAAGGATAATGACCCTTTTGGTATGTACCTGTACAAACACTTGTCAAATGTAGAACAACCACAATGTTGTCTCACTAAAAAAATATCAAGGGCCTAAACTCTAAAAACTACGCAGACCATCTCAATGTCCTTGTCCCTCTTTTCAGCCTCATATACGCTATTGAGAGGCAGCCTCTGTCTTGCATATGGAGCTTCAACAGATCCAGTTCTGTCAGGCCTATTTCACATTCACAAGTCCAATGGTATTATAAACACTCATTTAAGGGATCTCCATATCTTTTGCAAAATAAATATAACATGTTGAAAATATAGGTTTGTATCAAAGAGAACACCTCTTCTATAGAACTGTCTTCCAATCCATATAAAGCAAAGTACTTCTCTTACTCTATTCAAATGTAGTTTGAAAGAATGGTTGAGTAACAGAAAATTCATCTCCAGTTCAGCACCTCTGTCCCACATGAATAGAGGAAACATGAAATGTCTTAACATATCCCTGCTTGACTTATCACTGGATTAAATTATATGCAAAATACGAGGGCTAAAAACTACTATGGGAATGCAAAGTTAGTCTTCAGTACTTTTTATAGCTGTATATACCTGCTTAAAGTTGCATCATAGTGTCTTTCTGTTTACCTTCCTACTATTTTCCCCTATTCTTTGAGTCTTCCCCTCCCTCCACCGATAAATTAAGCTAAAAGTTTCTGAAACTGTAGTGATAGGACTAGAACTCCAGTTTGAATTTTTTTCCTAACTCTCCCACCCTTTTCTTGTTGTGGTTTTAAAAGGCTGTGCCTCTGTCAAAAGATGATAATCTGACTTCAAAGTCCCTCTCTCCCCTCTTTCATTGCTATTGTCTGTTGTGTAACCTATTTAAGAACATTCCCACCCATTGTTTTCCATATATCCATAATACTTCGTGCCCACCAAGCACATCAGTATTGCACTTGAATACACCTCCCTTACTATAAATTGTCTCCTGCTTATTTTCCCAGAGCTCCCATCTGCTTGGCACCCTCACCACATTCTGTTGGGGTCCTGAGTTAATCCTGCTCCATCCTTGGCAGATAAGAGATTTTATTGTTTTGCACTTCAGTTAACTGTTTAGAGTGCTGTTGCTTTATTTTTGCTTTATTTGTTGATTTTGCCTTTAAATCGTTCTAAAGGTCCTTAATATTTGAAATTGCCTTTTCAAAATCATTTAAGTTGTTTTGTTTTGTTGTACAATTACACACATATAGTGGATATAAAAAGTTTACATACCCCTGCTAAAATGCCAGGTTTTTGTGATATAAAAAAATGAGACCACAACAAATCATTTCAAAACTTTTCCCACCTTTAATGTGACCTATAACCTGTACAAATCAATTGAAAAACAAACAACTCAGGGGAAAAATATAAAAAATAAAAAAGCGTACAATACGCTGGTTGCATAAGTGTGCACACCCTTAAACTAATACTTTGTTGTGTGTGCACACCCTTAAAACTAATACTTTGTTGAAGCATCTTTTGATTTAATTACAGCATTCAGTCTTCGGGTCTATATTATAACATCGAAGTCTTAAAACTTCGAATGTTATAGTATCGAATCCTATGCACCAAACACTGAAAATAGCAAAGCTGCAGAATATCGAATACTTTCCTAAGGAAAGTATTCGGTGGGCTGTTTCTGCAGCTTCGCTATTTCCCTGACTGTGGAGCAAAGGTTATGGACCGGGTTAAGGTAAGTGTGCGAACGAAGGTGAGTGTGCGATAGGGACCTTAAGGTTAGGGAGCGGGTAAGGTGAGTGTGCGATAGGGACTTTAGGGTTAGGGAGCGGTTAAGGTGAATGTGTGATAGTTAGGGACCTTAGGTTTAGGGAGCGGGTAAGGTGAGTGTGTGGTAGTTATGGACCTTAGGGTTAGGGTTGGGTTAAGGTTAGTGGATAGCTAGTAGTGTATGTATGGTTTAGTGTAGGGTTTTGTGAAGTGTATGAGTGTGGATTATTTATTTTGGTGTGTTTGTGTTGTGTGTATGTTTGTCAGAACAGCAAAATATTTCCCTGGGAAAAAAAATTTGCTATTCTGAGTGTTCGGTTTTATGGTCTTTTGATCGAATGGGTTCGATATTATAACATTCAAAGTTTTAAGACTTCAATGTTATAATACAGACCCCAGTCTTCTTGGCTACACACCTGCCATCAATTAAAGAGACTGATTAACCCCAAATAAAGTTCAGCTGTCCTAGCAGGATTTTCCAAACATTTACTCAGTTGCCTGCTACAACAAAAGCCATGGTTCACGGAGAGCTTACTAAGCATCAAAGAGATCTCATTGTTGAAAGGTATCAGTCAGGAGAAGGGTACAAAAACATTTCCACAGCATTGGATATACCATGGAACACAGTAAAGACAGTCATCAAAAACTGGAGAAAATATGGGACAACAGTGATGTTGCAAAGAACTGGACATCGCTCCAAAATTGATGAAAAGGCAAGATGAAAACTGGTCAGGAAGCCTGCCAAGAGACCTACAGCAAAACTGAAGGAGCTGAAAGAATTTCTGGTAAGTACTGGTTGTGTACAACATGTGACAACAATCTCCTGTATTCTCCATATGTCTAGACTATGGGGTAGGGTTGCAAGATGGAAGCCTTTTCTTACACAGAATAACATCCAGGTCTGGATAAAATTTGCAAAACAATACATCAAGTCTCCCAAAAGCACGTGGGAAAATGTGTTATGGCCTGAAGAGACCAAGGTTGAACTTTTTGGCCACAATTCCAAAAGGTACGTTTGGCTCAAAGTAAATAAGTTATGTACCTACCATAACATTCCATGTTTGTTGTCCATCTCACCCTCCTTCTTGCTGGTTGGGTTTGGAGCCGCTCCTCAGCTCCGACTCGGCCGATTTACTATAGCTCGAGAGCTTTTACTGGCTCGAGACTACCCCTTATCCAAACATGCCTAGTGGCAGCTACCCAGATCTGGTTTGTAATAGCCCACACTAGACATGCACAGTAAAACACTATTTTTTTTACTACCTATACATCAAGGTAGGAAGCAAAGAGGAAAAGACAATGCATGGTTAACTAACCTGGTATGTCAAACTCAAAAAAACAGAAGCAACAAAACAAACTAAATAAATAAAAATGCTGGCAGGCAGAGTTTCAAAGGCACAAATCACTCAGGTGACGATAAACCAAAGGTGTATTTAATGATAAAAATCCACAAGAAAAACAAATAAAATGTGAGCACTTTCGTTAAACAAGTGTTACCTTCATCAGACACCATTAAAATGTAAGACAGCCATTTATACATATAAATACACTCTGATTGGGTAAGCAAAGAGAGGTAGCTAGCTAAGCAACACTGAGACAGAACATTAATTAACCCCTTGAGGACTGTGTTACAGTTGAAACTGTTGTATCTTAAATACAACTAAAACTTGTAATTAAAAGATAAATTATTAGTCTCATACTTGTGTCATGAATGATTCTAAATAGGATAAAACTAAAACCAAAGTCATTTTTAAAATCGCATGTTAAATATTCACATAATGCTAAAATGTTTACCAAAGCCAAATACAAAAGTCCTTGTGCTTAACAAATGTTTTGAGATATTTTGTTCCTTTCTAGGGCTTTTAATTTCAATACAGGAGAGCTGGATGTCCTGTCATTTATCCCTGGCCATCTATCTGCCTGTAGTAAGATTTGCCACCTTAACTCCTTTAACTCTAACTGAAGTCCCCAAGGCTTTTTGTCACTGATGTATACATGGTCTATTGCCTTAAAATGTGAAATTGTGGCCAGTATTGTCCTGAATATGCCTCGCTAAATCATTATTAATATTCTTTCTTATGGCATAGTTGTGTTCATAAATTCTAGCGTTAAATTTCCTTTCTGTTTTGCCTACATAAAATGCTAGGCATTGGTCACATGTAGCCATGTAGACCATTGCCTTGGAGTGACAGTTATATTTACCTTTTACATAATGGTCTATACCATTCACTGTAAATTTGCTGCCTGATTTCACCTTGTGGCACCAGTTACAAGACTCAGATTTGTACATCCCTACACGTCCTGTTCTAGTGTAGTTAGAACCTTTCCTAAGAAGGTCTTTTAAGTTTGAGCCCCTTCTGTATGTAACTATAGGTCTTTCTCCTATTTGTGCCCTGATGTACGAGTCATCCATTAAAATGTCCCAGTTCTTATAAAAAATGGACATCAAGTGGTATGAGTCAAAGTTGAATGTAAGCACCATAGATCTACAAAAATAACTTTTTTCCAACTCAGTTGTCCCCTCTTCAACTTCAGAGGGGCTGTTGTCTAGTGTGTTTTCCCCAACTATGGGCTTAAAATGCCCTACTCTTCTTTTACCTATCACTTCCTGCATAAGCTCATTAACCAAGTATGCTGGGTACTCCCTCCACAAGAACATAGTTTTTACATTGTCGCATTCAATAAGAAAATCTTCTCTGGAGATCATACGGGCTGCTAGAACTAGTTGCCCTTTAACTACCGACCTCTTTTGATGCTTGGGGTGGGAGCTAGTGTAATGCAGGAACAAGTTTGAGTAGGTCTCTTTCCTGTGGATCCTAGTAGCATACTTTTCATTATGTGTGTCTTTGTATAAGTGAACATCAAGGTAATTCAAATAATCCAGGTTAATCACCCAAATGAACTGCAGGAATGTAGTGGTGGTGTTAAGGTATCTCAAAAACTCTTCCAAAACAACCAGTGACCCATTCCATATCAAGCTGATATCATCTTGGTATCTATAATACAGTTTGACCTAAGCCTCACGGATGGCAGAGTCTAGGATTACAAGGTCTTTGAATAACAGTTCCAGTTCACTGTTATGTTTAATTAAAAGCTCTAAAAGGTCGAGCCCACATTTATCAAATAAGTTAACTAATTCAGTGTACAAAACAGAGTCATGCTATAAAACAGTAGGAAAGCGCCAGACCCTTAAACCTTTGGGAACCACTTTTATTCTAGTGCATTCCCTTAGGTAGGCATTTTCCAGTTGGAGTTTCTTGCATCGTGAGAATTTAACATCAAAATCTGTCAGCTTACCTTCCAAGGAAGGGCTATTGTGTTTGATGCTTCTGTTAAATGAAACCCCATTCCACACCCACTCCTCCAACTGAGGAATGTCCTTGTTAAGAGTTTCTGTTAGTCCATTTCTTCCTGCAGCATTCTGAGAGTTCCTGTTGTCAGAAAAAGTTAGTAGCATGCTCGCTTGCCTCCCCATGCTGATTCGAGTGTGCAAGAGCAGAAGTGGCACTATTCAGTCCCACATGTTCATACAGACGATCCATCCTCTGGGTAAGTTGCAGAATAAGAGCAGTAAGCTGTCCAAACTCTGAGTTATTTCCTTCATGCTCTTTGTTAGCTGTTGGTGTGCCAGACAAATCCATGCAGATATACATATAGAAGGGGCTCAAACTTAAAAGACCTTCTTAGGAAAGGTTCTAACTACATTAGAACAGGACACGTAGGGATGTACAAATGTGAGTCTTGTAACTGGTGCCACAAGGTGAAATCAGGCAGCAAATATACAGTGAATGGTATAGACCATTATGTAAAAGGTAAATATAACTGTCACTCCAAGGCAGTGGTCTACATGGCTACATGTGACCAATGCCTAGCATTTTATGTAGGCAAAACAGAAAGGTAATTTAACGCTAGAATTTATGAACACAACTATGCCATAAGAAAGAATAATAATAATAATGCTTTAGCGAGGCATATTCAGGACAATACTGGCCACAATTTCACATTTAAGGCAATAGACCATGTATACATCAGTGACAAAAAGCCTTGGGGACTTCAGTTAGAGTTAAAGGAGTTAAGGTGGCAAATCTTACTACAGGCAGATAGTTGGCCAGGGATAAATGACAGGACATTCATCTCTCCTGTATTGAAATTAAAAGCCCTAGAAAGGAACAAAATATCTCAAAACATTTGTTAAGCACAAGCACTTTTGTATGTATTTGGCTTTGGTAAACATTTTAGCATTATGTGAATATTTAACATGACATTTTAAAAATGACTTTGGTTTTAGTTTTATCCTATTTAGAATCATTCATGACACAAGTATGAGACTAATAATTTATCTTATAATTACAAGTTTTAGTTGTATTTAAGATGCAACAGTTTCAACTGTAACACAGTCCTCAAGGGGTTAATTAATGTTCTGTCTCAGTGTTGCTTAGCTAGCTGTCTCTCTTTGCTTACCCAATCAGAGTGTTTTTTATATGTATATAAATGGCTGTCTTACATTTTAATGGTGTCTGATGAAGTTAACACTTTTTTAACGAAAGCGCTCACATTTTATTTGTTTTTCTTGTGGATTTTTATCATTAAATACACCTTTGGTTTATCATCACCGGAGTGATTTGCGCCTGTGAAACTCTGCCTGCCAGCATTTTTATTTATTTAACCTGGTATGTCAGCAGGAAACTCAGCCAGTGTAACCAATATAGAGCTCCTCTCGAACTCCAGGAAGGGGGAAAGGGGGGGGGACGCAAGAAGGAAGGCGAGATGAAGGACAACAAACATGGAACGTTATGGCAGGTACATAACTTCTTTATGTTATCTTGTCCCATCTCGCCTTCATTCTTGTTGGTTGGGACCGCGTCCCCAGCACCTGATTCTTGGGTGGCTCACTGGAACAAACTCTTCAGGACCATGGAACCAAAGGATGCCCTATTCTGGGAGACCACTTCCACTTTGTAATGAGAGGATAAAGGTATGATGATTTGCCCATGTTCCTGCTGCACAGATTGAATCTAAAGGCAATTTAGCTTGGAAGGCAACAGAGGTGGCTAAGGCCCTGGCAGAATGTCCTTTGGGTCTTCCTGAAAGCTTCTTTTTACGCAAACCATATGAATAAGTGATTCTGTCTGATAGCCATTTTGATAGTCACTTTAGAAACTGGATAACCTTGCTTATTGTTAGCAAAGGATATGAACAATTGGTCTGATTTTCTGAGGTCTTCAGTACTGTGTAAATAAAAACGTAACTGTCTATGAACATCCAATTGGTGTAATTGTTCCATAATTGGAGAAGAACACAGGAAGCTCAATGGACTGATTTAAGTTATACTCAGAACAAACCTTTGGCAAGAAAGAAGGATTAGTCCTTAGAGAGACTCTGTCTTTGTAAAAAATGAGATATGGTGGGCGAATAGACAAAGCATGTAATTCAGAAACCCGTCTAGCTGAGGTTATAGCAACCAAGAAGAGGATTTTCCAAGATAGAAACTTCAAGGGGCAAGATGCTGCTGGTTCAAAAGGGGCCAGAATCATTGAAGCTAAAACAAAATTTAGGTCCCGGGGGGGGTGTTCTCTTACTGGGGGCCATAAAAGTGTTGTACCCCGTAAGAATGCTCTGCACAACGTATGGGACATAATGTTTGAACTCAAGTCTCCTGCATGAAAATTGGAGATGGCAGCCAGTTGGACCCTAATAGTAGCTACAGCTGCCCCTTTTTCAAAGGTTTCGGCCAGAAAGTCAAGAATCTTGTGAACAGGAGCCACAAAAGGGTCAATGTTATTACTTTTGGCCCAGTAAGAGAACCTTTTCCATTTGCTAGTGTAAATCCTCCTAGTAGTGGGCTTGTGAGAGGACACTAGTACGTGTTGTACAGCAGGGGAAATGTTTGGGAGCCTGGCTAAGACTGGATGTGGAATAACCAAGCAGTCAGCTTGAGAGTTTGAAGGGATGGGTGAAGCCCACCTGACTGATGCATCAGGAGGTCCGGAACTGGGTCCAGTATCCAGGGCTCCAGTTGAAGGTGATGGCGAAGAAACAGAAACCATAACTGACAAGGCCAGTAAGGTGCAATGAGGATGAGTTTGCAACTCAATGATTTTGCTTTCTGAAGTACCTTTGGAATGAGAGGGAAGGATGGAAAGGCATATAGTAGTCCCGGAGGCCAATTGTGAACAAGTGCATCCCTGGGTGACTGTCCCTGAGGGGGAACTAGGGCAAAGTAGCTGCTGCATTTGTTGTTTAGGGGAGTGGCAAAAAGATCGCAGCATGGCTGGCCCCATTTGCGGAAAATCAAGTCCGCAACTTCCTTTTTCAGGGACCACTTGTGAGGCATGAGGATAGCCCTGCTGAGCCTGTCCGCTATCACGGTGGATTTTCTGGGAATGTGCGTTCCAATCAGAAAATGCTGGGAATACATCACCCACTGCCATACTCCCGACACAAGGGGTAGGATCTAGTTCCACCCTGCTTGTTGATGTGCCATACCACTGACATATTGTCTGTCTGGATTGCAATGGTCCCTATAGGTAGAGAGTCTTGAAGTGCTTGCAATGCCAGAAGCACCGCTCTCATCTCTAGAACATTGATGCGCAAATGGTACTCGTGAGGTTGCCACATTCCATGGACAGTCCGTCCCAGATAATGCCCCCCCCTATCTGGGAAGCGTCCGTGGCTACTGTGGCTACCGAATGCGGGTTTAGAAAGGGTCTGCCCAGAGTCAATGGGGGGGGAGACAAGCCACCATAGCAGGTCCTTTTTGCAAGATTCCGTGATCAAGATCATGGGTGACATTGGCAATTCCTGGAAAGACCACTGAGCGAAAAGAAGCCACTGTAGATTCCTCATGTGGAAGCGTGCTAAAGGAACTAGCATAATAGCTGCAGCCTTTGAACCCAGTACTTGTAAGACTTGTCCTGCCTAAACTCTCATCTTGTTTATGAGAAAGGAAACTTGTTGATGAAAGGTTGACACCCTGTCTAGAGGCAGTTTTACTATCATGCATCTTGTATCTAAGTCTGCCTCTATAAAGGTAATAGACTGACAAGGCAACAAGTCAGATTTTTCATAATTTATTGTGATGCCTAACTGGGAACAAGTTTGGATTGTGTAGTCCCATGCCTTGACTAGTTGATACTCGGTGGTAGCAGTGAGGAGCCAGTCATCTAGATATTGAAACACCTGAAATCCTAGATGCCGCAGGTGAATCGTGACCACTGCCATACACTTGGTAAACACCCTGGGGGCTGTGGTGAGACCAAAGGGCAGGGCCCTGAACTGATAATGACTGGCTCCCAGCCGGAAGCTTAGGAATCTCCTGATTGCCTGTCCATTTTTATATGGTAGTATGCATCCTGGAGATCTATAGAGCACATCCAATTGTCCTGACCCAAGAAGGGAAGAATGGACTGCAGTGTCACCATCAGGAACATTGTCTTTTTAACTGATTGGTTTAGCTTGCTGAGATCCAAGATTGTTCTCCACTCTTCTGTCTTTTTTTGGAACTAAAAAGAACCTTGAGTAAGTTCTGGATCCGATATGGTCTGCGGGGACTTCCTGGATAGCTCTTTTTTTATCAATTTTTGAACCTCTATGATTGCATGATCTCGAAGACTGGGCGGAACATCTGGGATAGAATGTTTGTCTTTTGAGGGGGGCTGAGAAAAGGGAATTTTGTAACCCCTAGGTATTATCGACAGTACCCATGATTCTCTCGTGATAAATTGCCAGGCTGCTGGGTACAGTGATAGTCTTCCCCCAACTGCCTCCAGAGGTGGACAGCCAGGCCTCCCTTCAGGAGTGCTGGAAGGGCCTATCAGAGAACGTAGCTCTGTCGCCCTGCTGTTGCAGACCCCCTCTGCCATGACGGTGGTGTCTTCCATTGTTGTTGCCCCCTCTGCCCCTGGGGGAAAAGTCACCAAGTGTGTCAGGCGAAGATCCCTGGGATTTTCTGAACCACATTTTTTCACTCTTTTGACCCTTAGGATAGGGTCTAGATGGAGTGGAAAAACAGATGCCTATGGCAGAGAGAGTCTTGCCATCCTGTTCACACCTGGTGAGAGTCTCTTTTACCTCAGGCCCGAACAAGGACGAGCCATCAAAAGGGGTGATGGTAAATAAAGACTTAAAGGGTTCTGCAAATTGACAAAGGTGCATCCAGGAGTGTCTGCACAAAGCTACTCCAGTACATGCTGCCCTACTCGCTCCATCTGCCACATAAGAAATGAGCCTCATGGAGGAGGTTACCATGGAGGTCAAGGTTGCAAGCTGGGAAGCTGCCCGGTTCCCAACTCCCTCAGCTGTAGGATCTTGCAGGGTATCTCCTAGCTCCTTCAGGAGATCCCTCTAAAGTAGAGTGAAATGTGACAAGTAATTCAGTGATCTGAGAGTAAAAGTTGCTGAAGAAAACATACGCTTCCAATACCTGTCCATCGTACGAGACTCTTTGTTCGGGGGATGGACAGATGAAGAAGTTTCTGCAAGTTCCTTCTTGGTGGCTGCTTCCACCACCATGGCATCAACAGGGACTCCCTTGGAGAGGAAAGACATCTTCTGGAGCTGTAATAAATTTGTTAGGTCTCCTCAGAACAGGTTCCATGGTCTTTGAAGTGCTCCATGCCTTTCGACTCACTACAGACAAAAGAGAGTCGAAAGGCAGAGACACCCAAGAGGTGGAGGGTCAGGAACCAAATGCATCCTGGCATAAGGACTCATCCTCAGAAGGGGCTAGACACTTCCAGCCACCCCTCTATCTAAGGATTTCCAGAATGTCTGAAAAGGAGACATCCTCAGAGGGGGAACGTGGGGAACCTTCTGACTCATCCAAGTCCATATCCAAAGTGACAGACTCAGGGGAGTCTAGATGCTTCCTCTTACACTTCTTCTTCAGAGGAACCTCCTCCAAATGCTCGGGGGAGGTTTTGGAAGAAGTGGTCACCCAGTGGGGTGTCCTGGGGTACAGGTTCCCTATGCTTGGCAGGAGGAGGGACAAAGGCAAGCACAGGCACTGAGGGAGAAGGAGCCAATGTAGCCGAGGGTGGAATAGACTCAGGAGACAGCACGCTCATCATCACCTCTAACGCGCCATGGTCCTGAGTCGAAGGAGCCTCCAGCTCTGAAGAGCCCGGAGATCTCCTTCGAACCGGGAGCGAAGGCTCTGAGGCTGATGTAGGAGCTGAGCTCACCTGCGCTGAAGCTCCGAGAGGGAGAGCGGGGTCGGACAAGAGTCTGATGCCATTTCCCCCCTCGGAGCCGGCAAGAGAACTTCGGTGCCCAGACCCCTCGATGGACTGAGACATCAAGATCAAGCGGTCATTGGAACTGATAAGGAAGAAGAAACCGGAGTCGATGGTTCCACCATCACGACCTCCACGCACTCCAGCTTCAAGCTCAAGAGAGTTGGAGGAGGAATCGATGGAAAAGCTGGGAGGGCCGAAGGAGCCAAATCCTTATGGGCTGGGCTCAAGAGTAATTTAGCAAGTGCCTGTGACTTGAGGAGCCTGTTGACCACTCTCTCCACATCGTGATCTGAAAGTCTAGAGGATTGAGAGGAGTGTGAAGAGGACAGGTGACTGCCTGCTCCAGGTTACAGCAGGGGAGATTGTGGAGCGGGACGGACCGGCTCCAAAGAAGGAGACCTTGATCTCTTATGGATCCTGATTGGCTCTGAGGAAACAGATGGAGCCACCGGAGACTTAGCTTTGTCGGAGCCAATGCTGGTGTCTGACAGAGCTGAAGGCTTCTCAGTCATTTTTTTCTGTTCCGAGCTCGGAATTGATGGCTTGGAGTGTTTCTCAGACACTTTGGCTGGCTGAGGACCCTGAGATAAGGCATTTTGAGCATTCTTCAGGAGGTCATGTAAAATAAGCTTATTTTTTCTTTCCTGCAGGACTGTGGAACTGAAAGCATGACAGATCGAGCAAGAGTCCTGCAGGTGAACAGCTCCTAAACAATAAACGCAACTTGTGTGCCCATCCGTAAGGGACATTGTTTGGCAACACGAGTCACATTTTTTATACCCAGAGGGTTTAGACTCTTTAGACATAATGAGCACTAATCAGGAAGAAGTTTCCATGGAAAGAAAATGGATAACTATCACTCACAGCCTACAGCAAGTAGAAGCAAACAGGCTGATAACCACAAAGGAAAAAAACTTAAATTTTTTTTCTTTTTTTTTTTTTTTTTGAAAAGAAGAAGAAGGAGGAAAGGGGAGAGCCTCTAACTTAAATGGCAACTCCCCTGATGGTAGAGCCTCTAACTTAAACGGCAATCCCAGAGAAGGGGTGAGGAAAGGGAAGAGCCCTCTAACTTAAATGGGCTCTAAGGGGAAAGCAGGTCTGAAAGAAAAAAACGACAGCCAAAAACACCACAAAGAGCAGAGAAAGGGGTCATTAGACTAACGAAGAAAGAAGCACACACTAACAATTCACTATAACCAGTAAAATTACCAAAATTTAGGAAGAAACTAGAAAGAAGAAAGTACTTAGCCTAAGCCAGTATGGAGCAATCTCAACGCTGCAAGAGGCAAACGAGGTCTAGGTAGCTGTCACTAGGCATGTTGGGATAAGGGGTAGCCTCGAGCCAGTAAAAGCCCTTGAGCTATACTAAATCGGCCAAGTTGGAGCCGAGGATTGGCTCCAAACCCAATTAGCAAGAACAAAGGTGAGATGGGACAACATAACAGCAACACTTTGCATCACCAAAAGAACACCATACTGATGGTGAAGCATGGTGGTGGCAACATCATGCCTTGGGGTTGCTTTTCTTCAGCTGGAACTGGGGCTTTAGTTAAGCTGAAGAATTTTATGAACAGTTCCAAATACCAGTCACTTTTGGCCCAAAACCTTCAGGCATTTGCTAGAAAGCTGAAGGTAAAGAGGAATGTCACCTTTCAACATGACAATGACCCCAAGCATGCATCCAAATCAACAAAAGAATGGCTTCAACAGAAGAAACTTAAAGTTTTGGAATGGCCCAGCCAGAACCCATACCTAAATCCAACAGAAATATCTGTGGGGTGACCTGAAGAGGGCTGTGCACAAGAGATGCCCTCACAATCTGACAGATTTGGAGCGCTTTTGCAAGGAAGAGTAGGCAAATATTGCCAAGTCAAGATGTGCCATGCTTATAGATTCCTACCCAAAAAGACTGAATGTTGTAAATAAATCAAAAGGTGCTTCAATAAAGTATTAGTTTAAGGGTGTGCACACACAACAATGTTTTAGTTTAAGGGTGTGCACACTTACAAAACCAGCATATTGTATGTTTTTTATTTTTTGTTGTTTTTTCCCCTAACAGATTTGTTTGTTTTTCAATTGAATTGTACAGATTATATGTCACATTAAAGGTGGGAAACGTTTTGAAATGATTTATTTTGGTCTTATTTTTTATATCACAAAAACATGGCATTTTAACAGGGGTTTATAACTTTTTATATCCACTGTATGTAATCCTTCTTGGTGTTATTACATCAGGAGGTTAGTAGTGCCCTGCACAGATGCAAATGCACAGAAAGTAAATGTTATCAATAAAACTTCCCTTACAACTGAAACCTGTAACTTAGTGTGGCTAGAACAAAGCCATTGCATGGACAGAAGCTCAGAGCAGCTAGTTTGCACATTAAACAACACTACTATCAAGTCTTAGCCCAATCTAACCTAGTCTAGTGCCAAACTCCAGAGACGACCCAAGGGACCTCTGTATAACCCAGTCCATGACCTACAGTAGCCCACACAAATACAAGTCTGGACAACATGGATATGCAATTTCCAAATGTCTCTGTATCCAGCTTGGTAGATGTGGGCATCCCAAGACAATGTAGCATGCACACACGCACTACATCCACAACATAATGTCAACCACACACATAGACCAAATTTTGCTGAGGCAATAAAAAACAATTTTCCAAAACCTCTAAGACCTCCTAAAACCTATAAATAGCAATGCCTTTCCTCAGTACTCTCTAAAGCACTCACCAAAAGCAACACCAAGCACCACATGTGTACCTACTTACAGTAGAGCCCCAAGAGCAAAGCCTATAAGGCAAGCCAATACATTATCCGGGACTCTATTGTATGACACACACATGCCCCTCTCACCAGACTGAACAAAGAGAAAAATAATGATTAGTCATTTATCTGGAGACAGGATCTGCCAAGTTACACATGCTATGAAGTCACTACACCACCAGTATCAGTATGATTCTATCATAATCTACATGGGTGTTAACGACCTGAACTATACTTTGCTGGACTATATGCAGAAAGACATTGTTGATCTCTCTGAATATGTGTCTCAGGCAGGTATGTGCCTTGCATTGAGCAGCATTTTACCTTCACCAAGGATGATGACACAGTATGAACAAAAGATGACTGAAACTGGCTTATTTTCTGATGTCTTTCCTGGGGAATTCAATGTCTGTCAGCATGGGAAGACAGGTTAGTCTGCACATGTCCCCCTGGGATTCCAAACGTTGGCTAGAAACTGTATCCACCCCCTTACAGCCTTTGTTAGGTAATGCCAAATTGACAAAACTACTGACATAGCAAATAAAACTCAAAGAAACCTAAGGGTATTACTGCTCAATGCTAGGAGACTAAACAAGAAACTCCAAATACTGGACATAGAAATGAGCAATATGGGAGAGCGTACCCCCCCCCCCTTTGTCACATCCTCACTGGTGAGGTCAGACCACAAAGTTATCTTATTTGAAATAAAAATAAACTTGGTAACCCTAGCAAACCCTGTAACAGTTAAGAACTATTGAAAAGCAAAATACATCCCCTCCCAAACCAGAGTTCAGAGCAACCTATGCGGAATTGTTCACAGAGACCCTGTACAACAATGTAAATGCTTATAAAGAGGCTGCTGTACCTACTAGAATTAAGTCCAAAACAAAATCTAAAAAAAAAAAAAAAAAACCTACTGGAGGAATCTTAACCTTATTAGGTTATATAATAAAAGGAAGAAAGTCATGGCTAAAATCAGGAACAGCAACTCCCATAATGATAGCAGCTCTCAAATTAAACTAAGCAGGAAACAAACATAACTACTTTAGTCCAACAGGGCCAATTACAAGGTCAAGGTAGCCTCACAGGCTAAAGACAACTGCAAGGCCTTCTATAGCTATGTCCAAAACCTCAAAGGCAGCACACATCAGTGTGCCAAATTGGTGTTAAGTAGTTCCAACATCACTGAGCAGAGCAACATAGTGAATTTTCTATCTGACAAATTCAGCTCAAACCTCACCTCCACCCCCACCCCACCTCCCCTCAAAAAATACCTACTAGCATACCCCCTAACAATTAACAAGCAGCAGGACCTGGTGGCACTCACTAATGCCAAGAACACAGCCTCAGTGGGCCCTGACAATATCCCAGGATGCCTCCTAAATAGCTTGAAACACGACCTATCAGGACCACTTGAGTCACTTTTCAGCTTTATCCTCAAAACAAGCTTTGTACCATGAGAATGGAGGACTGCAATGGTTATCCCACTTTACATGGCTGGACTATCAACCAACCACGGAAACTGCAGAATTGTTAGTCTGACTAGTCTAATATGCAAAGCCATGGAATGAATTATTATGGAAATGATGAACAAAGACATAGGCTACCTTCAGACACTGGACCCAACCCAGTTTGGTATTGCCAAGTAAAGGTCATGCCTACTAAATCTCATGTACTTCTTTGAGAACGTCACCAAGGCAATGAATGAGAGGAAGAGGGTGCATACCACCTACCTGGACCTAGCTAAGGAGTTTGATACAATATTTCACTTGGATATAGTTGACAAACTCGCTGAACTGGACATAAACCTGTAACTCGCTAGACTGCCAGCTGGCTCAGAGACAGGACCCAGGAAGTCAGGATTGATGATATCACCTCCACCAAGACACCAGTCACCAGCAGGGTATCTCAGGGCTCCTTGCTGGGGTCACTTCTATTTGTCCCCTACTTCTCAAAGGTAAAAGTCAATGTCAAGGGCCTCTGGCTGACCAACTGTGAGATGACTGCAAATTGGGAGCTATTGTAGATTCCCCCCATACAAAAAACATCCTACAAGAGGGTGTAACACAGACAAATGACTGGTGCCAAATTTATGGACTAAAATCATTGCCAAGAAATGTATTACAGTGCCTTTGGGGAAAACTACCAATAAGACACCCTTAAGAGCTGACCTGGTAGTCAGGGATCTTGGAACATATGTAGGCAGTAATCCTGCCTTTGACCAGCATGAGGCCATGGTAGTAAGAAAATCATTCTATGCTGCCCAACTTATAAGTAAGGGAATGGCATCCAGATTCAAGGAAGTCACAGCGCTACTTTATTCAGCCTTTATCAGACCCATCATTTAGTATAATGGCCCTTTTAGCATGCACCTGACCAGACATGTGCAACAGCCGGAATGTCCACAAAGGTACCTTACCAGGTGAACCCAAGGCATAAACACGTTGTCCTATGCAGATTACCTTAAAGCCCTAACTCTACACTCTGTCTCTTACAGGTTAAAGAGAGGCGATCTATGCCTCGCATACAAGGCATCCTCAGATCCAGCTCTGATGGAACTTTTGCACATCTGCAAAATGAGCAGCATGAGAACCACTAGATCCAAGGATTTAAATTATGCTTGTAACATAAATAAGACATGTTGGCGAGACAGATATGTTTCTCAGAGCATCCCTAAGAGTAAGAAGGAGTGAGCCCCATACTGGAAACACTCCCCCCTCAGCTTAAACAAGCAAATAAGACTCCTTGTGAAGTCCTCCAAAGCTAACTAGGAATCCAGATTAGCTTCCTCAACTAAGAACAACCATAAAGTGTTCTTTAGTTACATCTGTAACCTAAAAGGAAAGGCTCTGATTTGTGCCAAACTGGTAGTTAATGATACCACATATACTGAGCCTGTGGACATTGCCAACCTGTTAGCTGACAGGTTCTTTGAAACTTCATGCCCCATCCCAACCACACTTACCCCAAGACATCCCTGCCACCCGTCCTGTACCCTGTATCGCTAAACAGCAGGTTGTGAACACCCTCTCTAAGGTCAAAAACACAGCATCCATGGGACCTAATAATATCCCAGGCTGCATCCTACATGGGCTCAAACAAGAATTAGCAACGTCATTGGGTACTTTTATCAATCATAGTCTAGGCACTGGTTTCATCCCAGCTGAATAGAAAAAGGCGGCAGTTATCCCCTAGCACAAAGGTGGTGCTTCCACTGACCCCGGGAACTATAAGCCTATTAGCCTGACTAGCCTTATCTGCAAGGCCATGGAGAGAATCATCATGGACCTTATCAACAAAGACACTGGTAACATCCAAACACTTGACCCTACTCAATTTGGATTTGTTGAAGGGCGATCATGCCTGTTAAACCTGGTGGACTTCTTTGAGACAGTCACCAAGGCCCTTGATTAGGGAAAATCTGTGCACACAGCCTACCTAGACTTAGCCAAGGCTTTTGACACTATTCCCCATTCAGGCATAATTGACAAACTCACCCACCTAGGTATCAACCCATATATAATTAGATGGGTGCTAACTGGCTCACTGGTAGAACCCATATAGTCAAAACAGGGGACTCCACCTCCAACAGCAGACCTGTAACCAGTGGTTACAGGAATCAGTCCTGGGACTTCTACCATTTGGAATCTATCTCTCCAAAGTGCAAGCTAAAACTAAAGGTCCATGGCTGACAAAGTTTGCTGATGACTGCAAACTGGGAGTGGTCATACAATCTCCAAATGATGTCAAAATCCTACACAAACAAATGACTGGTGCCAAAGTCACGGCCTTAAACTCAATGCAAAAAAAATGTATTATCATCCCTTTCAGTAAGAGTGATGTTACTGCTAACTACCACATCAATAACAACACCCTGAGTACGCACTCAGTGGTGAGAGACCTGGGCACACAGGTTGATAACAACCTTACCTTTGACCACCATGTCTCCACAGTGGTAAGAAGGGCATTCTATACTGCTCATCTCATCAGTAAGGGCAATGCCTCCAGAAAAAAAGAAGTTATAACCTCCCTGTACTCTTCCCAAATTAGGCCAATAATTGAGTACAAAGTCCCTTTTGGTATGTACCTTTCAAAGCACCTGCAGCAATTGGAGAGGCCACAAAGGTTCTTCACAAGGAAAATTCAAGGTCTTCATTATCTGTCCCATGAGGACCATCTGAAATCACTGTCACTTTATTCTGTTTCATACAGACTGCTCAGAGGTGATCTCTGTTTTGCATATAAGGCAATCTTTGACCCTGCTTTACTGGAAATGTTGCATATCCATAAGTCAAATGGTACATGGGTTACTCGCTCTAATGGCCTTAATCTGGTATATGACACTAATAGAACCTGCTGCAGGGACAGATTTGTCTCCCAGAAGTTACCACACCTTTGGAACAGACCTCCACTTCATGTCAAGCAGAGCACCTCAATGGCCCTCTTCAAACGCAATCTGGACAATGGGATGGGTAAGTTCACCCCAGGGGTTCCACCTATGTCACTCTTGGACAGGGGCGATAGGTGCTGATTGTGGAAATAAGGGTAAAACTTGGCTAGGCTTGTAAAGGCACTAGGGTCATCAGCCTAGTGACCTCCTATTATCCTGTGATCCTATGTTCTGGAACAGGCTCCCCATCCAGTTGAAGTCCATCCCTTTCCCTATTTAACCATAACCTTGACCAAAGGATGGAAAATCAGAAATTCACCCCTGGTGTGCCCCCCCCCCCCCCCATGTCTCTGACACACAGAAGCAAAAAGTAAAGCCCAAATTAACATACCTTCACATAACCTCTAGAAACTTTCTAACTAACATACCCCTCCAAATAAATGCCCATATTACATAGGGAACACAATTGGGCTGGATTGCATGGTTAGGCTTATAAAGGCCCTGGTGGTCGTTAGCCTAGAATATGCCTATGAACCTATAAGATGTCAGATCAATAACCTAGTAAGCTCCTATGAACCCATGATAACAATGTTAAATATGAACATTTAAATGACATTCTGAATTCCTGTACAACCTATGATAACAATGTTAAAAGTGAACATTAAATGACATTCTAAATTCCTGTACAAACTATGATAACAATATTAAAGAATATTTAAGTGACATTCTGAAATCCTGTACAGCAATCTACTGAAACAATGTAAAATATTAGCATTGGTCTACTACTGTTCATTATGTGGTTATGCATATTTGTTTTTAACCAATGCAGTTGCTCAAACTGGTTAAGTGGTATTTAAAATGCTGAAGTTTTAATTGTATTATTTAGATGCAATTTTGCTATAAAAAGCTAAAGAAAAATCTCCTGCACTGACACACCAGCCTTTGCAACTTTTTTTTTTAAACTGCATTCCCCATAACAGAATTCTAACAGACAAATAAACCAAGAACGATTATTGGATTTGCTGCATTCTGTATAATATGAAGAAAACAAAGATCATCTCGAAAGTGTCACAATAAACAATGATATAGCACATAAATTGCACATTTTCTGCTTGCTACTTTTTACCTTCTTTTCCTGGCACTGTTCCTCCTGAGCTTTTCGTATTTCTTCCAATTGCTGTGGTGTCATACCCTTCCAACGGTCTGTGATAACCCGATGTGACCCAAATACACTGTTTGCTGTCGCAGGGTTCTCAGTTAGAATATTACTTGTTAAGTGGTTGTACATTTCAGCAAAATTTTCCTCCTGAGTTCTCTGCTTTTCCACCCTCTGCTTTTCAGTTAACTCAGCTTCCTAGAAGGCACCAGAGATGGGTTTCAAAAATAAAAAATGAAAATTCTGAAATTGGTATCAGATGAAAAATGTTCATCACAAGCATAATTTAGTTTTAGGAGCTACATGGAAGGTTAACAAATGTTTTATAATATAAGGAAATGGTTTGCAAAAACAACAATCAGACAAAAAATATAGTGAAAGCAGGGATATTTGGAGGACTGTTCCTTTAAAAGAAAATGAAATGGGACATTTCACATTTGTGATGTAATTATAAAGTAGAACTGAGAATCAAGACACAACTAGTCTAATTGTCATTCAGACTTTACGCTGCCTCTCTTCAGTTTTTTTCATATATATATATATATATATATATATATATATATATATATATATGCATCAAATATGAGAAAGCATATTTCATGTACATAAGCATGTGTAAATTGTTAAATATTTTTTTCATTGCCAGCTACTGTGTTTTCAGGCTCTGGTGGTGTTCTTTAACTATTAGACCTCTCCCAAACCATGCCCGGCTGAAAAATCTAGTACCCCTTGTGGAAGGGGGAACTCGGGAGCAGAGATTTTATATTTCATGGGCAAGGCAGGAAAGCCAGGGTAGTCTTGGCACATTATCCTTGGGAACTGTTAAGATTTTTTGTGTGTTAGGCATATGACCCTCCCATTTTGGTTAATAGGAGCACTGTATTGCAATGCCTGTGGGGCTAAGCTCAGGACAGGTTTATACTTCCACACAACTGTGATGCTTGGCTGTAGTGTGGGTACTCTTTGGCTGAGCTTATCCCCAACTCCATGTGTCTTTGGAGTGCTTTTATGTCCTTCCACAAGACAGTGCTTCTGTAGCAAAAATCAGGTAACCCCCTATCTTGGGAAGAATGAGGTGGTATCAGCTGCTCATTCCCATCTCTGCTCTGCCATCTCCTGCAGTACATGGACCACTAGTCCAATTTCATCATCTGGGCTCACTTAGGACTGTATTTCACTGTGCCACAAAGTCACTCAACGCTAAACATGTGACTGCAAACCATGTCACTTCTGAACTGTGAAATAGAAATTAAAGTTATGTACTTACCATAATGATAGATCTGAATGTCAGCAGGTCAGTTCTAGTTAACTGCAATTAGATGGCTCATCTAAAACTTTCCCAGGCTAGTAAACCCTTCTTTCCCTTTAACCATAATGCTCTGTGAAAAGGCCTTTTTTGCCAGTTTTCTGATGTGCTGTGCAAAGTGAATGAAGCACAAAAAAAAGAAGTTATGTATTCACCATAACATTCCATCTGAGTAGTTATACTTCATTTTTCTGCAACCTGTGGGTATACGAATCCGAGCTGGCAACTTTTTTTTTTTTTTTTAGCATCTGCTCCAAGCTCCTCCCCTTACCCATAATGCCCTACCATCTCCTATCTTCCCTCAGATCGAGTTTGCTGCAACTAACAATATATATGCAACTCAACCCAATAAACCAAACCTGAAAACAGGATAAGGTCCAGGGGACGGAGGGAGGGAATGTTGCAGAAAAATGAAGTATAACTTCTCAGATGGAATGTTATGGTGAGTCCATAACTTCTTTATCTGAAGTAGTTAACTTCATTTTATCTGCAACCTGTGGGACAGAGTCCCCAGCTACTCCGATCCTGGGAGGCCCTTATGGAAGGATATTCCTGAGCACTGCAGAGCCAAAGGATGCTCTACCCCTCGAAATCAGATCCAATTTGTAAAGGGAAGTGAAGGTATGTGAATTGGCCCATGTCGCTGCTGCACAAATATCATCCAAAGGTACCCTGGACCAAAAAGCAGCGGAAGTCGCCATGGACCTGGTAGAGTGAGCCTTAATTATACCAGGAGGAGATAAATGTTTTGCTTTGTAGGCATGTGAAATGCAAAGAGTGATCCATCTGGCTAAAGAAACTTTAGAAATAGCTTTTCCCATAAACGCTTTGGAAAAGTAAACAAAAATTGGTCAGTCATGTGGAAAGACTTAGTTCTATGAAGATAAAAACGAGGTTGTCTATGAACATCTAACAAATGGAGTTTGTATTCACCTTTATTTTGGAAGTTGGGAAAGAAAACGGGCAGATTAATGGACTGGCTTATGTTTGCTTCAGATGCCACTTTAGGTAAGAAGGAAGGATTGATACGGAGGGAGACCCTATCTTTATGGAAGACCAAATACGGAGGCACGGCAGACAGAGCTTGAAGCTCAGAAACTCTCCTAGCCGATGTGATGGCGACTAGGAAAGCTGTCTTCCAGGACAAAAATTTGAAGTCCACCGAAGCTGCAGGTTCGAAACGAGGGGCCATCAATGCCTGTAAAACAAAAGTAAGGTCCCAAGAATCCTTGACAGGGGGCTGTAGCAGAAAGGCACCTTTAAGAAAAGCCTTACACAGCCTAGAGGAGGCTAAGGCCATGTTGTCTTCACCAACATGAAAACTGGAAATGGCTGCCAATTGTACTTTCACTGTGGAGGAACTAGCTTCTTGCTGAAAGATACTAGACAGGAAGTCCAACACTGTTGGAACAGGGGCTGTAAAGGGATCTATTTTTCTTTGTGAGGCCCAAATGGAAAAGCGTTTCCATTTACTGTAATAAAGTTTCCTAGTGGAGTCTTTAAGAGAGGCCATCAGAATGGATTTTACCTGGTATGAAAGACCGGGAGTCCTGGCAATTAACGGAACTGGAGCAACCAAGCTGTTAGCTTGAGGATGCCCAGATCGGGTGGACATATCCCCGACGGCTGGGAAATTAGATCCGGGCCGGGATCCAGAACCCACGGGGGAGCTAAGAGATGAGACCAAAGGAATGGGAACCAAACCTGACGAGGCCAGAACGGGACAATGAGGATCACTCTGCACCGTAGTCGGCAAGCTTTCTGAAGAAACTTCGGAATGAGAGGTAAAGGTGGATAAGCATACAGAAGCCCGGGGGGGCCAAGCATGGACTAGAGCGTCTCTGGGGATTTCCCCTGCTGAGGGAATCAGAGCGAAGAACTCGCTGCACTTCGCGTTGGAAGGAGATGCGAAAAGATCGCAGCAAGGCTGACCCCATGCAAGGAAAATCACCTCCGCTACTGACTGTTTCAGACACCACTCATAAGGCATCAGAATGGCCTGGCTCAATCTGTCCACTAAAATGTTGGTGCGCCCTGGGATGTGTGTTGCTATCAGAAACCGACCGGTGGAAATTGCCCATTCCCACACTCTCATGGCCTTGCGACATAGAGGGTAGGATCTGGTTCCCCCCTGCTTGTTGATATACCAGACGACCGACATGTTGTCTGACTGAATTGCAATCAATCTGAGAGGGAGGACTGTGTGAAAGGCTTCCAACGCTAAAAGCACTGCCCTCATCTCTAGAACATTTATGTGCAAATTGGTCTCTGTCTGGGACCACGTGCCTTGGACTGTCCTTCCCGAACAGTGTCCCCCCCACCCGAGTTGGGAGGCATCAGTGGTCACTCTGGTTTGGACTGGGGGTGATGCAAATGGGCGTCCTTTTGATATCTCCGGTGAAGTTAACCACCAAAGAAGAGATGTCCTGCAGACGTTACTGATCTTGATCAGAAATTCCATAGGTAGGTCTAGCCAAGACCACTGAATGTCCAGAGTCCATTTAAGAACCCACATGTGAAGGAGCACATAAGGGAGAATAGACATGGCAGCAGCCATGGAGCCCAGAGGCCGGAGAACCTTGCTCGCCTTTGAAGACTTGGAGTTCACTATCTGAGCTATGTGGCACCTGAGATGTAGAATCCTGTCTGGAGTTAGGAATACCTTCATCTGCAAAGTGTCTAACCGTGCCCCAATGAAGTCTAGAATTTGTACTGGTTGCAAATGGGATTTGTGAACATTGACTGTAATTCCCAGTAGGTCTGCTAACCAAATGAAATAATCTTGAGCCAGACACAAGTGATGCTTGTTGGGTGCAGCAAAGAGCCAGTCGTCCAGGTATGGAAACACCTGAATACCCTGAAGCCTTAGATGAGCCGCTACAACTGCCATTACCTTGGTGAACACCCTGGGGGCTGTGGTGAGACCAAAGGGTAGGGCTCTGAACTGAAAATGACTGGCTCCCATCCAGAAGCGCAGAAACCTCCTGGAGCTTCTGTGTATTTTGATCCGGCAGTAAGCATCCTGAAGGTCTAACGAGCACATCCAGTCGCACTCTCGGAGATAAGGTAGAATGGACTGTAGGGTGACCATCTGGAATTTTTGTTTGGCTACCGACAGGTTTAATGTTGACAGGTCTAGAGTGGGCCTGAGGTTCCCCCGCCTTTTTTGGCACCAAAAAGAACCTTGAGTAGACACCTAATCCGGACTGATCAGGGGGGACCTTTTCGATGGCTCATTTGAGAAGCAGCTTTGAAACCTCTAGAGCTACGGCCTCCCTGTGAGCGGGTGGAACATCCAGGAGGTGTTTTGTAATATTTGGAGGGGCAACAAAAGGAATAGAGTAACCTCTGGATATTATCTGAAGAACCCAGCGATCTGTCGTAATGGTCTCCCATACCGCTGGGTGTAAGGACAATCATCCCCCGACTGCCTCCAGAGTAGGACAGTCGGGCAACCCCTCAGGGCTGCTGACCAGGTCTATCAGAGAAGGGTTCCCTAGACCTGAAATTCCTGGGACCGCCTCTACCTCTGGGTCGGTGTTGATCCTGTGCCCCCTCTGCCTCTGGGGAAATAGCTGTCCTGAGAATCCTGGGAAAACTGAGATTTTCGGAACCGCATCTTCTTCTGCCCACTTTAATTCCTAGAGAAGGACCGCTAAGGGTTAGAGAAGCGGAGTCCGATGGCAGACAAAGTCTTCCCATCCTTTTCGCTCTGGACAAGTGTGTCATGTACTGTCTTCCCAAACAGGGAAGAACCATCGTAGGGAGCATTGATAAACGACGCCTTGAAAGGGTCCGCGAACTGACACAGTCTGAGCCAGGCATGACGCCTCATGGCTATGCCTGTCCCAGCCGCCCTAGCTGCTCCTTCTATGGAATGGGAAAGTAGCTGCATAGATGTGTTTGAGACTGACTTCAGAGTAGACATTTTCACCGAGAACAGCTGTCTGTCCTGCGGCGATAAAGACACTGGGGGCGACTCAGCGAATTCTGAAGCAAGGTGTCTCTGAAGCCGAATCACATGTGCCAAATAATTCAGCGCACGGAGAGAAAAAGTCGCTGAGGAGTACACTTGCTTCCCAAACCTATCCACAGACCTAGACTCCTTGTCTGGAGGGTGGACTAAGGAACTCTCCTGTGCTAGTTCCTTCTTTGTGGCCACTGCGACCAACATAGCATCAACTGGGGCTTCTTGCGACCAGAGTTGTCTATCAGAAGGGGGAGATAAAACCTTGTCAGGGCATTTGGGGATGGGCTCTACGGTGTCGGGCTCCTTCCATGCCCTCGTGGTGATGAGGTCCACCAAGGGGTCTGCTGGTGGGGACACCCAGAAAGTAGATGGGCCCATGCCAAAGTCCTCCAGGAACACTGACTCATCCCCAGAAGGTTTTGGGGCTGACCAACCTCCCTTCTGGCGGAGGATCTCCATAATTTCTCCGAAGGAGACATCTTCGGGAGTTGACCTGGGGGAACTTTCTCCTTCATCTAAGTCAGTGTCAGTAGTGAGGGACTCGGGAGAGTCCAAGTGCCTTATGGTCTGCCTTGGATGTGGTTTGTGGAAAGGCAATCCTCTGTTTATCTGACAGGCCTGAGCCCACCACAGGAATTCTTTTTTCAGACATGGAATGATTGGTATCTGGGCTTCTATACTGTGTCTGTGTTGAGACCATACATTCCTTAGGTACCATTGTAACTTTCTCATATGCAGCCTGGCATGTGGGATCAATATTATGCAGGATGCCATGTAACCCAGGGCCTGCAGGACTTTCCTTGCAGTAAGCTGAGTTTGTCTTGTTAATGCCATGAAATAGACTGGTAGTTGCTTTTGTTTTTCCTCTGTGAGAAAAGCCATCTGAGTTATTGTGTCCAGTTCTGCACCCAAAAATGTTATCCTTTGGGATGGCACTAGTCTTGATTTTTGTGTGTTGACTGTGTATCCCAAGGCTTGCAGCAGTTGTATGACATTGGCCAAATCCTTTATTAATTTTGTCTTGTTGTCCGCTTGTATTAGGCAGTTGTCCAGGTATGGGTAGATTTGAATTCCCTGAAGCCTGCAATGAGCAATTACTGATGCCAGGCATTTCGTGAATACTCTGGGCGC
This sequence comes from Protopterus annectens, assembly GCF_019279795.1. Classification (NCBI taxonomy): domain Eukaryota; kingdom Metazoa; phylum Chordata; order Ceratodontiformes; family Protopteridae; genus Protopterus; species Protopterus annectens. The sequence goes on from NC_056725.1 coordinate 467,304,193, forward strand.
AGTAGATAAGCCAAAGGGCAATGCTGAGAATTGATAATGCTCTGATCCTGCAAGAAATCTGAGGTGTCTTCTGCAATCTGGTCGTATAGGGACGTGCAGGTATGCCTCCTTGAGATCTAGAGTCACCAGCCAAGACTCCTTGCCCAACATGGGAAGAAGTTGCTGTAGGGGCAGCATTTTGAATTTTGGAACAATGAGGTATGTGTTCAGTGCGGACAAATCGAGAATAGGCCTCCACTGATTTTCTTTTCTTGGTACAAGGAATAGTCTGGAGTGAAATCCTTGGCCTTGTTCCATATATGGTACCTTTTCTATTGCTCTCATCCTTAGTAAACTGTTGATTTGTTTTAGAGCCTCTGATTTCTGGCTTGGTGGAAGGTTTGGCATTCCTCTCTTTTTTGGTAGAGTGTGGAAGTGAAACCTGTAGCCCTTGTCTATTGTTTGTAAAGTCCATTTGTCTCCTGTAATACAATGCCAATTTCTTGAGAATAAGGCTAGCTTTCCGCCCAAGGGTGCTTCCAGTTGTTCCCTGGTAGGCGGAATCAGAGCCAAGTCATTGTGTCTGTCCTGTAGAAGTGGTTGCAGTCGCAGCTGTGGCGGCACTTCTTTGGTTGGCAGGTTGCCACTGACAACCCCTGTAGGCACCCCTAGATTGACCTCTGCCTCTTGGGCGTCTATTTCTGCCTCTCTGTGCTCTGGAGGTGTCTGGAAAGGACCAATTCTTTGAAGGCCAATTTCTGCTAAACCTCGGAGGTTGGACCTGCAAAAAATCCTTGACTGTTTGGATAGATTTTGCTTTTTCTTCCACTTTCTTTAGAACCTCCTGTGCAGGGGAGCCAAACAAACTTTGTTTCTCCATAGGGGCATCCAGGAGTTTAGACTTAACATGGTCTGGTAACGATTGTTCTTTTAACCAGGCATGCCTTCGAATCACTGCTCCAGTCATAGCTGATCTAAATGAAGCCTCCAGTGCATCACAGTCACATTTTAAGAAATGATTACTGACCTGCTGAGAATTGTGTACCAAATCCTGAAGGGACTTATGGTCTAAAGGTTCAGGAGAGGCCAGCTTTTGATTCAGCTGATCTAACAAAAATTCCTGGTACTGTATCATGTGAAATTGACAGTTTAAAGCCCTGGCAGAAAGAGTAGAAGATGTATAAACCTTTTTACCCCATCTCTCTAATGCTCTAGATTCTCTTTCAGATGGTAGTGGGTTTTTGGCAGAGGCAGCTGCAACACCTTTAGGGCCCTGAGAAATGGTTTCTGGGTCTGCAGCATGAGCCTTATACAAGTGGTAGTGAGAATCCGGGACCTGTAGTATCTGTCAGGCTTTGCAGGGGCCGGGGGAAGAGAATCAGGGGCAGTACTGGCATCATTGTATGCATCATCAACAACTGATAGTACAGGTGGAATGGCTAAAGGCCTATGCTGTGGTAAGTGTAAAAAAGTCCTTAGCCTTTTCCTAGAATCAGAAAAATCCTGACCCTGCCATTGGAAGTGTTCCCTCATTGAGTGTAGGGTTTCCCCAAAAGAAAATTCTTCTGGAGGTGAGGCAGAAGGAATGGAGTCTTCTGCATCAGAATCCTCATAAGGTGAGTACGGGCCTTCCTGATGGTCCGATACATCTGAACCATCCGAGGAGTAGTCAGAGGACAGAGGTTCAGGGGGTTCAGTCCCAGGCCTCTTTTCAGGAGGTGGTTGTGAGGCCCTGTCTGGGTGAGGATGGGTTCCCCTGATCAGAGAAATAAGGTCCTCAGCAAGGCTGAGAATCTGGGAACTTGAGGTAGGCCTGTGAGAGGGAGCTTTTGAAGGTAAGGCCTTGGAAAGTTTGGCTGCTTTAGCCCTGGAAAAGGCCTTGATAGACATAGAAGCAGGGGTCTAGCTGCCCCACGTGCAGGAGTAGAGATGTCCAACGGAATAGTGTCAGACAACTCTTGTGTGCCTGCTACTTCAGCAGGAATTTCTGTAGCCGACTCAGCCATGGCCTGTGTGGCCTCGGTTATCGGAGGCATGCTTTGGCGAAGGAGAACCGAGGTCTCGGTTTCAGCCGAAACCGAGACACTTGCGGTAGGCCTAACCGTGGTTTCAGCCGAAACCGCGGGCAGCGAGTGTCGGTCCTTTTCTTTGCGTTTTTTAGCTAAATGTGTAGTCGGAGTCTCCGACGGCATTTTATATGCAAAAGTGGAGCCAAAAAACTCTTCTGCAAACTCTGACCGATGTCTAAGAGTCCGTCGGTTGAAGGAAGCACAGGCTAAACAAGCTGACACGTCGTGGTCTGGGCCTAAGCAAGGAAGGCAGTAAGAGTGGAAATCCTTATGAGGTATTTGTTTCCCACAAGTTAAACAATTATTTACTTTGTCTGACATCGGCTGAGGCAAGAAAGAGTCCCCAACGGGGTACTTAGCTTTTTAGAAGTCTTCGGTACGCTGAAATCTCTGGATCTGACCGACCGGCACTTGCGAACAACTTCTGCTTCGGGCACCGCGCGGCAAGAAAGACTGAGGAAAATGGCGTCGGCTGATGCCTTTATACCCTAGCAGCTATGACGTCGGGTGAAGTGCGACATCAGCCAAGGCCAGACCCAGACTTTGGAATCCGGCCGACCGAAGGGCTGCCTGAGGCAGGACAACCCATTTGTTATGACTGCAGATGCATCCTTGAAGGACATCCTCGGATCCAAGAGCCCCGAAGCCGAAGCATGGATCGGGGAAGGAGAGATGGGGCAGAAAAGAGGCACTGAGGTCGCCCCTCCAGAGGGAGAGGGACCTGGCAAGACTCCCATCTGAATTTGGGTCTGAATAAATCTCCGCATCATCCTGTCCATATCCATGTCCGATAGGCTCCAAGTTGACCTCGAAGAGGCCACCGACTCGGATCTGGCTGGTCTGTGCAGTGGGGTGGAGGGCCTCGGGTATGAATGTTCCAACGGCTCTGCTGAGAAATGAGGAGACCGGACCCGAGGAGAAACAGGCCTCATGGTCTTAGATGGGGGGCTAAGAAATAGCTCCCTGTCTGGGGATCTCTTATGATGCCTGTCCTTCTTTTTTCTCCCTTTCTTCTCTGCGCCTTTCCTTTTCCTTCTCTTTTTCTTTTTCCTTATCTTTGTCAGACTCGCTGACTGAAGATCTGTCCTTTGAAGACCCATTGCCAGATGAAGAGGGAGGTTGAGTCCCTGTCTGGGGTGGTACACTAGCGACCACGGCCGAGGCAGATTCCAGCATGGCAACAGGGAGAAGGCCTTTGGCAACTAGCTTGGCCTTACGATCCCTAAGGGCCCTAGGGTTGAAACCTTAACAGACAGCACACTGAGTGGACAAATGTGCCACTCCAAAGCATATCACACACAGTGTGTCACCATCAGCATGGGAACGCTTATGGCCACACTGTACATTTTTTGAACAGAGGCTTTGGCTGGTCAGCCATAGTCCTGCACTCCAAGGTACAAGCACTACCTTCCCCAAAACCACACACAGACAGGTAGGGGAAGGGCAGGCCTAACTACTACTCTATACAAAAAAAACTTTTTTTTTTTTTTTTTTTACACCAATGACCAAACGCGATACTTCAGAAGGGGAGGAAGGGAAACTAGTCAAGCACACCTAGATATCAGCAAACAAATTTCTACTTACTATCCCTGAGCTCAGAGCAAAGGATACCATGATGCACACTACTGGCAAGGCAAACGAGATCTGGGGGAAGATAGGAGATGGTAGAGCATTATGGGTAAGGGGAGGAGCTCGGAGCTTGGAGCAGATGCTAAAAAAAAAAAGTTGCCGGCTCGGATCCGATACGGATCCGTATACCCACAGGTTGCAGATAAAATGAAGTTAACTACTTCAGATCTACAATTTTAACTCTAACTTTAAGCCTGTCTCCGCTCTGTCTGTTCCTCAAGATATACCTGAAATTGGCTTGCCTCCAGCTATTATACAAGACCAAGTCCTAAAAGTGCTATGAAAGCTAAAAACACTGTATCAATGGGTCCTGACAATATACCTAGATGCATCTCAAATAACATGAAGCCTAATTTAGCCACACCCCTAACTACACTGTTCAATCTCAATCTGCATACATGTTTTGTACCATGTGAATGTTAAACAGCTATAGTCATTTGCCTTCATAAAGGAGGACCTTCCACAGACCCAGACAATTGCAGACCCATAAGTCTGACCAGCCGTATATGCAAAGTCATGGAAAGACTTAACATGGAACTAATCAGTCAAGACATAGGGAACCTCCAAACACTGGAACCATCTCAGTTTGGATTCATCAAGGGCAAGGCATTCTTACTCAACTTGGTGGATTTTTTTTGAAAAGGTCACCAAAGCAATGGATGAAGGCAAAACAGTACACATCACATACCACAACCCGGCCAAATCTTCTGACACTATTCCCTTTCAGGCATAGTAGAAAAGCTAAATAAATTGGGAATAACCCAATATGTCACCTGCTGGATTGCCAATTGGTTGACAGGATGCAGGAAATCAAAATGGGGGAAGTTACCTAAATGAGACCAGTCACCAGTGAAGTCCCCTAGGGTTTTGTGCTGGGACATCTCCTGTTTGGCATCTACTTTTCAGAAGTAAAAGCAAATACCAAAGGACTCTGGCTGACTCTCTTTGCAGATAACTACAAGCTAGGAGCAGTCACTGAATTCCCAAATGACTCTGCGTTTTATCCCAAATAAATAACTGGGGCAAAAATCATGGACTGAAAGTAATGCCAAGAAATACATTACTGTATCCTTTGGGAAGTCATCTATCCCAGGGAGCTACCATATTAACAGTATGCCTCTGAGAGTTGGCCTGGTTGCTCAGGATTTGGGAACTTATGTAGACAACGACCTAACTTTACACTAAAATATGTCCATCATTGTAAGAAGGCCCTACTACAATGCGCAGCTTTTAAACAAAGGGATTGTGTCTAGATCTCAGGATGCCATTGCCAACCTTTACTCAGCCCTCATTAGGCCAGTCATTAAATATGATGCCTCCTTTGGCATGTATCTGTCCAGACTCATGCAACAACTCGAACGACCACAAAGATACCTTACTAAAAGGATACATGACCTAAGCAACATGTCTTACATGGACTGACTCAAAGCCCTGTCACTATACTCGGTATCCTACAAATTGCTAAGATGTGACTTGTGTCTGGCATACAAGGCATCCTCCAACCCAATACTGATGGATTTACTGCACATCAGCAAGACAAATGGCATCATAAATACTCAGTCTAGGGATATAAACCTCTTCTATACCATCAACAGAATGGTTTAGAGAGATAGGTATATCTCATAGACGATACTGCTTCTCTAAAACAGACTCTCCATTCACATAAAACAAAGTTCATCCCTGTCCATATTCAACCGCAACTTGGATCTATGGATGGGAAACAGAAGATTTATCATAGGACTGCTCCTTGTACTACTAATGGACAGACGCAGCTCCTACATGCTTTATCCCAGACAAGTGTCCCCTCAAATTATCTTTGGTATTATCCCGGTTATTCACATGAAGTATAATATATAGTTATCGAACATAGGATGGGTAAGAGCAGTCTCTAACCAAATGGGATAGATTAATTCAAGTACAAAAAAGGAATTGGCAAGGCTTAAAATAGCCCTCAAGGGCAGCTAGCCTAGTATTTACCTATGAATCTATGAAACATACGTCTAGACCATCAGCATGAGGTGGGAAAAAGTGGGTAGGTATGTTATCAAGGATGCAAATTTTCAACCAGCTCAATCATTATGGTAAGTACATAACTTTTGTATCTGGTATGAGGAGGTCCATTCTCATTCACTACATGACAGAGTCTGAAAGATCATCTTCCTGGGTGGTCTCTCTCATGAAAACATAGCTCTGTTACTACTGTACCCCAAAAGAAGACCTACACATAGAAACACATCCATCTTACAATGTCTTGCAAAAATACCCACTGAACATCAAGAAGCTGCTGAATAAAGAGAGCCCAAAGCAGCATTACAAATGAAGGATTGAGGAGTTCCTACTGCTCTAGAGAAATGGGCCTTAGACTTAGAGGGCAAAGGCTTATTGTGTTTTTCATAACAGCATTTAATATAGTTAGTTAACCTCTTGGTAAGTAATAGTAGTCTCAGATAATTTGCTAGATTCAGTGGTTACCTTGAGCATGAAAGAAGGATTTGTGCACACAGAAACACTACCCTTATGAAACATCAAGTAAGGGGAGAGTGCAGACAAAGCTTGTGACCAATTCTTCTGTTCGATCTAAATGGACAAAAACATTAACTTTGACACTGAGGCTGGTTTAAGGTGGAGAAGATAGCAAGTTTTTTCTAGAATAAAATACAGATCCTACTGAGAAACAGGATCCTTGAGTGGAAGTCTGCTAACAAAGGTATGCTTTAGAAAGGCCTTTACACACCTTAAAAGATGCTACACACAGAATTTGAGCCTTGATAGAAATAAGAAATAGTTGCACTGTATGCCTTTTTAGATGAATAGGTGAAACTGTATCATAAAATATGTGACAGGTAGTCCAGGGTTGATGATACAAGAGCAATGTAAGGATCTAGAACATTCAATGAGGCCCATATGAAGCAATTTGGCAACTTTTATAAGTTTTCTGGTGTAGGGTTTGTGAAGAAGTGAGAATCTGGACTACAATGAAAGGGAAGGCAGGACCTCCGGCCATTACAGGAACTTAAGAAAATAAATGGCTAGATGCAGGGAGAGGAGATCTAGATAGGATTTGTCAGAGCAATGGAGCAGCATGATCTTAAAGGGCAAGAGGCTTCTCCAGCAAATGAGGCCTGAGCATGGACAGCCAGAGATGTCAAGGCCACAAATGGGCAATGAAAATGACTCTGGACTTGCCAAGTTTGGCTTTCTGGAAGAATTTTGAAATCAGTGGAAATTAGGATATACAGGTGACCTAAGCATCCCTGAGGCATTCCCTCAGAGTGGGGATAAAAGAAAATAATTTGCTGGGCTTGGCATTTATCATGCAGGCAAAGAACTCACAGCAAGGCTTCCATAAGTGACAGATTTAACTTCTAAGTGTATTTCACTATATTGTAATATGATGTCAATTTTTGTCTAAGTATATGTATTTTTTGTTCCTTTATTTGTAGAGTTTTTATTCCTGTGCCTCCTATGAAAATGGATAAAATCATTCAGTCTGACTTTCCCAGTAAACAAATGTTAATAAATAAATAAAATAAACTGAAGGAGCGATTGTGTGTCATCAGAAGACAATGGCTGAACTTGTCTGCTGATGAGTTTGGTTCCCCAGGAATCTGATTTGCAGTCAGAAAGTGGTTAATCAACACAGCTGACTCCCATACCCTCACTAATTTTTAATACATTCCTGCTTCTGTATCACATACTGTGTTACTGAGGTAGCAGCAGCAACATTGTACATGGGAAACAGTTAGACCTATCCATACTAGAATTCATAAACCCCAACAATATAAAGTGTAATATAATGTGAACGAATCAAAGCAATTAACTGATTTCTTTGAGCTAGCATTTTCTTAGCCCTGCTCCTTTGACTACTACTGATGGTATTCTGATTTTATTCTCTATCATATTTGTTCTTACTTTAATTCTACAATATTTACTTACTGGTTAATTATTTTCAGCTTTTGGTGTTTTATGTGTATGTATTTACTTTTATGAATTTCATTTATTCATACAGTGCTCAGAGTGAAGCACTTTAACAACTCTGAACTTGAACTTGCACAACTTGAACGTCTTTCTCAGAACTGGTCCAGCACTATGCTATACTAACTTATTACTTCTCAAACTTAAGCCTGAAACAGTGAGAAGTCAATTTAAGAAAGTGAACCTCAGGAAGGCTGCAGGTCCTTATAACATTCTGGGCAAAGTATTAGGCGAATGCGCAGACCAACTGTACCTAATCCTTTCAGATATTTTCAAAAAAAGAGTCCCAGCATGCTTCAGTGTAACTAACATAATCCTGCTGCCCAAAAAAGCCAATCCAACTTGCTTAAATGACTACAGACCGCTGGCACTAACCTCAAATGTAATGAAATACTTTGAAAGTATAGTAAAAAAGCATCTGTCAGAAGCTCTGCCACCGACCTTTGACCCTCTACAGTTTGCCTTTCAGCCAAACAGATCTACTGCAGATGCCATTTAGGTAGCCCTGCACCTCTCTCTGGAACATCTTAAAGGAGGAACAACTATGTCAGGCTGCTGTTCATTGACTTTAGCTCAGCATTCAGCACAGTGGTACTGATGCATCCCATAGGCAAATTAATTAGCCTTGGCATCAAGAGCCTCTGCAACTGGATCCTTGACTTCTTGATTGGAAGACTACAGAAAACATGTGCTGGTGACAACACATCAGGTATCATTACACTGTGGTCTGGTACATCAACAAACAAGGGGAAACCAAGTCTTACCCCCTGTGTCGAGAGGCCTTGAGAATTTGTCAGTGGGCAGTATCTACCGGGCGCTTTCTGATAGCAATGCATATCCCGGGGAAATCCAACGTAATAACGGACAAACTGAGCAGAGACATTTTGTTACCGTACGAGTGGTCTCTCAAAGATGAAGTTGCGGAAATGATTTTCCACAGATGGGGCCAGCCTTGCTGCAATCTGTTTGCATCCCCCATGAATGCCAAATGCAAAAGCTACTTTGCCCTGAATCCCCCTCCGGGGACAGCCCAAGGGGCTCACTCATACACGATTGGCCCCCGGGGCTCCTGTATGCCTTCCCACCTATACCCCTGATCCCGAGATTCTTGCAGAAAGCCAAGAGCCTGGGAAGGACTGTAATCTTAATAGCCCCTTTTTGGCCTCGACAGATTTGGTTCCCTTTCCTCTGACTCTACCAACTGGAGGAACCTTTGATTCTGGACCCAGTTCCAGACCTACTGACACATTCATCTGGGGCCCTCCATCCCTCCATTCGTTCCCTCAAACTGATAGCTTGGCTGCTCCGATTCCCAACCTAGCCAGGTCACATGATTTTTCTTCAGAGGTACATCACATTCTAGTGTCTTCGCATAAGGCTTCCACCAGAAAGCTGTATGTTAGCAAATGGAAGAGAATTGCTTTTTGGGCCTCCCAAAATAACATTGATCCTTATGTTGCTGCGATTGCCAGTGTTCTGGAATTCTTATGTATACTTTTTCATGAAGGTGCTGCAGCTGCCACTATTAGAGTTCAATTGGCTGCAATTTTGAACTTTCATCTTGGTGGTGAAGGTTCTCATTTGATGTCTCACAAATTATGTAGGGCCTTTCTGAAGGGTACCATCCATATTAGGATGCCTGTTAGACAACCCTTTACACCCTGGAATCTAAATTTTGTGTTGTCACATATTATTCTACCCCTCCCCCCTTTGAGCCTGCATCATCCTGTCAGTTGAAATTTCTTTCTTGGAAAACTATCTTTTTGGTGGCCATTACCTCAGCACATAGGGTATCTGAGCTTCAAGCCCTTTCTATCAAACCTCCATATTTGGTATTCCATCCAGAGTATCACTGAGGACTAATCCTTCATTTCTGCCAAAGATGTGTTCTGAGACTAACCTCAATCAAACTACTGAACTTCCAACATTTTTTCAGTAATCATTCTAATAAGCTGGAGTACATGTTGTATAAACTTGATGTCCACAGACAATTGAGATTTTATTTGGAGAGGACAAAGGAATAAAGAAGATCTGACCAACTATTTGTATCTCATGCTGACCCTAAGAAAGGACTATCAGTCTCTAAAGTTACCCTTTCCAAATGGTTAACTGACTGCATTAAATTTATATACTCTTCAGCGAACCAAACACTAGAGCGTGGTGTGAAGGCGCACTCCACTAGGGCTGTTTCTACTTCTAAAAATGAAAAAAACAATGGTTAGACCACAGCTGAAGATATAAAAATGGAATTCTCCACGCCAGGAAATAAATCACTTGCAGCTTCACAGTAGTGCCCTTTATAAAATCAAAAGTTGTGACTGAGATGTAGTAGTCAAAGTAGGAAACAATTCACTTGCAGTTTCACTCCAGCTGCCCTTTATTAAACAAAAGTAAGCGCTTTCGCGATCTAAATCAACTGATCACTTCTTCAGACTCATAAAAAACAGTTAAAACAATGATATTTAAAATATGTTTCAACCAATGAAAACACATATAGAACTATGACATAGACTAATTAAAGTTATATACATCAGTATATCAATTTGCCTTGTATTCTGCATAAAATAAAATAAAATATGCATATAACAAACACATTTATGTAGTAATCCATATTATTCAGTGTTTTAGTGGTCTAGATTTTAAAAAGGTTTCAAGGAAACAGCGTTGTTCAATCCAGGAGACCTATCTGCCTGAAGTAATAAAATCCATCTTTGTTCTGCTTCCTCTACCTTATTCCTTATATCACCTCCCCTCTTACTTTTGTTTATTATTTCTAATACCATGAAATTAAAAATATGCTTCCTATCTTCTTCTTCCACATGTTTTGCTAAAGCACTTGTGTCTTTTTTATTTTTTATGTCTCTGAGGTGTTCAAGGATACGTTCCTTTAGACACCTATTGGTTTTGCCTATATAAAAGGCATGACATACAGTGCAGACGCTGAAATAAACCAAGTTTTGTGTTCTACAGTCAGCATAAACATCTATATCAATTATAAATCCTAGTATAGGATGTTTATATGTAGATTTATTATATAGATAATCACATGCTGTACAATTTCTGCAAGGAAAAGTCCCCTGCCTATCAGATTGTATCATTCCTTCATTGTTTCTAAATCTATAACAGAGTTGCCTTTTTAAAGATCTCTTGTTTCTAAAAGAAAAGCTGGGTCTATCTTCTAGCAATTCACTCAGATCAGGATCTGATAATAAAATATTCCAATTCTTCTCAAAATTATTGCAGAACCTTCTGATGTCACTCGAATAAGTTATGGGGAATCTAACTTTAGAATCATGGCCTTCCTTGCTTTTGACTTCTTCTATAGTATTTGAAAAGAACGGTTTAAATCTCCCATCCCTATTTTCAATAGTATATTTGAGCTTTCATTTATGTCTTTATTACTATAGCCTCTATTTAAAAGGTCTTTCTCTAGTATAGTCATTGTCTCCACAAAGCCTTCGTCTGTATTATGTAAGCGGCTTATTCTCATATGTTGTCCTTTTACTACGTTTTTGTGTACAAATGTTGGATGCATACTATTCTTATGCAGAATGCTATTTCTCCATGTAGATTTTCTATACATATCTGTTGTAAGTTCATCTAAGGCTGTTTTCTTAACCAGGACATCTAGGAACTCAATAGAGTCCCTAGAATGTTGACTGGTAAATTTTAAAAAATCAGTGGTGCTATGTAAATACTCCACCATCTCTTGCAGCTCTTCACTAGTACCATCCCACAACAGGAAGACGTCATCTACAAAACGTATGTACCATATAATTTTACCAGCATGCTTATTGCTAGTGCTAGTACGTGATCTTTCTCCCATGCAGCCAATATTAAGTTGGCGTAGCTGTTTGCACAAGCCATGCCCATTGCTATGCCAAATTTCTGTAGGTAAAACTTGTCATTAAATATAAAGACATTATTTTCCAAGACAATATCAAGTAGCTCACATATCAAATTAATCTTAGTACTCTGGAAGATTTGTTTCAAGGTCAGAATATCACGTATTTTCTCAATACCCCATTTGTTCGGTATCACTGTGAATAGTGAAGTGACATCCATTGTCACGAACATATAATTTCTTTTAATGTTCCTAGATAGAACATCCAACTATACCCATTATATATGGTCTACCTAAAATCCATAAAGACATCACACAGCCCCCTATGAGACCTATTGTATCCAGTAGAGGATGGGCCACAGAAGCCATCTCAACATACATTGAACAAAATTTACAAATAGTACTAAAATCATGTGAGACTATACTAAGGGATACAAAGGCATTTCTGCGATGTACTAAAATCATGTGAGACTATACTAAGGGATACAAAGGCATTTCTGCGATTGCTATATAACAAGACTAGGAACATTAAAAAAAATTATATGTTCGTGACAATGGATGTCACTTCACTATTCACAGTGATACCAAACAAATGGGGTATTGAGAAAATACATGATATTCTGACCTTGAAACAAATCTTCCAGAGTACTAAGATTAATTTGATATGTGAGCTATTTGATATTGTCATGGAAAATAATGTCTTTATATTTAATGACAAGTTTTACCGACAGAAAGTTGGTGTAGCAATGGGTACGGCTTGTGCAAACAGCTACGCCAACTTAGTATTGACTGCATGGGAGAAAGATCACGTACTAAGCACTAGCAATAAGCATGCTGGTAAAATTATATGGTACATACGTTTTGTAGATGACGTCTTCCTGTTGTGGGATGGTACTAGTGAAGAGCTGCAAGAGATGGTGGAGTATTTACATAGCACCACTGATTTTTTTAAATTTACCAGTCAACATTCTAGGGACTCTATTGAGTTCCTAGATGTCCTGGTTAAGAAAACAGCCTTAGATGAACTTACAACAGATATGTATAGAAAATATACATGGAGAAATAGCATTCTGCATAAGAATAGTATGTACCCAACATTTGTACACAAAAACGTAGTAAAAGGACAACATATGAGAATAAGCCGCTTATATAATACAGACGAAGGCTTTGTGGAGACAATGACTATACTAGAGAAAGACCTTTTAAATAGAGGCTATAGTAATAAAGACATAAATGAAAGCTCTAAATATACTATTGAAAATAGGGATGGGAGATGTAAACCGTTCTTTTCAAATACTATAGAAGAAGTCAAAAGCAAGGAAGGCCATGATTCTAAAGTTAGATTCCCCATAACTTATTCGAGTGACATCAGAATGTTCTGCAATATTTTCGAGAAGAATTGGAATATTTTATTATCAGATCCTGATCTGAGGGAATTGCTAGAAGATAGACCCAGCTTTTCTTTTAGAAACAAGAGATCTTTAAAAAGGCAACTCTGTTACAGATTTAGAAACAATGAAGGAATGATACAATCAGATAGGCCGGGGACTTTTCCTTGCAGAAATTGTACAGCATGTGATTATCTATATAATAAATCTACATATAAATATCCTATACTAGGATTTATAATTGATATAGATTTTTATGCTGACTGTAGAACACAAAACTTGGTTTATTTCAGCTTCTGCACTGTATGTCATGCCTTTTATATAGGCAAAACCAATAGGCGTCTAAAGGAACGTATCCTTGAACACCTCAGAGACATAAAAAATAAAAAAGACACAAGTGCTTTACAAAACATGTGGAAGAAGACAGGAAGCATATTTTTAATTTCATGGTTTTAGAAATAATAAACAAAAGTAAGAGGGGAGGTGATATAAGGACTAAGGTAGAGGAAGCAGAACAAAGATGGATTTTATTACTTCAGGCAGATAGGTCTCCTGGATTGAACAACGCTGTTTCCTTGAAACTTTTTTTAAAATCTAGACCACTAAAACACTGAATAATATGGATTACTACATAAATGTGTTTGTTATATGCATATTTTATTTTATTTTATGCAGAATACAAGGCAAATTGATATACTGATGTATATAACTTTAATTAGTCTATGTCATAGTTCTATATGTGTTTTCACTGGTTGAAACATTTTAAATATCATTGTTTTAACAGATTTTTATGAGTCTGAAGAAGCGGTCAGTTGATTTAGATCGCGAAAGCGCTTACTTTTGTTTAATAAAGGGCAGCTGGAGTGAAACTGCAAGTGAATTGTTTCCTACTTTGACTATTACATCTCAGTCACAACTTTTGGTTTTATAAAGGGCACTACTGTGAAGCTGCAAGTGATTTATTTCCTGGCGTGGAGAATTCCATTTTTATATCTTCAGCTGTGGTCTAACCATTGTTTTTTTTCATTTTTTCACTTGAGGTGTATACCAGGCGTTTACCCAGCTTTTGTATTCTTTCACTTGTTGTCTGTTTCTACTTCTTCTGCCTATGTGGCTCGATTGCCTCTGGACACTATATGTGCAGCTGCCACTTGGTCTAAGCCACATACCTTTATCACTCATTACAAAGTGAACAGGGCTTCCTTTGGTTCCACTGTCCTCAGGAATATATTCCCTTGAGCCACCCAGGATTAGGGTGCTTGGAACGCTACCCATGTATAAGAATAAACGTCGAGACTGAACAACTTCACATAAAGATGTACTTACCATAACGTTCCATGTGAGTTGTTCATCTCGCCTTTATTCTTACATTCCCAACTGCCTTCCCCCTCCAGGGTCTCAAAGAATGAGTAGACCTGGGGTCTGGTGGTCTTGTTCTGGGACTTTTTACTCTGGTTGGAGTATTTATTGTGTTATTCCTGTTTATGCTGGTTCAGCAAACAAGATCTGAGGTAGGACAGAGAGCATCATGGGATAAGGACCTGGTCTCAAGCTACTCTAAGATCTTCAGCTTGTAAAGCATCCGACTCAGAGCAGATGGTTTGGCTCCGAACCCATGTGTAAGAATAAAGGCGAGATGAACAACTCACATGGAACGTTATGGTAAGTACATAACTTCTTTTATACTTCAACAACACAGGAAGAGGTATGTAAGACACTATATAATAAAAGGTTACCGAACCATAATATATTACTAATAAAATATGTATAGTTCTTAAAGTTCACTGATTAAAACATTCTCAGCAAATTGTGTGTAGTAATGTTATAGGGGAATTCCTTGCAGATAATACCCTTAGAAGGAAAATTGTCTCCTCATGAAAGCTGAGGGATAGCACTGGGTAGCTTTACTGTTACACTGACTATATCTTAAACTCCTACTGCTATGGCAATTATGTTTACCCTTGGCTGTACTGTATTTTTTGAGAATAGTCACAGTAAAGTTAAATGATACAATTTGGGTAGTATCTTAATCAGTACTCTCTTCGTTTGGAAGGTGGAATATAAAGCTAGTTTAAAACAGTAGCTTGTGATATCACACAAGTGAAGCTACTCAGTTTCATAAGATAGTCTCATGTATATGCTATACTGTAGCATCAATAATCACAACAAAGTTTAATTTATACATAATAAAATAATAATAAGATGGGCATATAAAAAGTCTATGAATGAGGTCCACTGTAGGCTAAAGTATTAGGTAAATGAATAATATATGAGGCCAAGAATAAAGCATAGTTAACTCAGTAGATAATAAACTTTCCAGGTTATCAACTATAGCCGATCTAGGTGAATATAATGCAAAATAGTAAAGCTGTTAAATGAAAACTACCATTCAATTTTCATATTAATTTTATGTTGAAAGAGAAAAGAATGTCTAAATCTGTTAGACCTCAAACAAAGATTATTCACATTGGTTTATTTTATAAAATTTAACTAAAGGTAACTTCTGGACTGAATGTAAGAAAATACGATTGTTGTTGGTAGGTATTGATGCAGAGAAAGCTGGGAGTTTATCAGCAGGGCAATGGAAACATCTGCATTCCCTGATAAAAATTATAAGGTTGATTAAGAGGATATATGAGGGATAGGAGGCAAAAATCAAAGTGGGTAGGTTCGTATCTGGTAACTTTTGATTGAGCAGAGGAACCAGGCAGGGGTGCACTCTTTCCCCTTTGTTATTTGCACTATATTTAGAACCACTGGCAAAGAAAATAAGAGACTCAGAAATTCAAAGTTATAATTGGCATGGTAGCCAAGAAATGTTTGCTCTATTTGCAGATGATATTATTTTAGACCTGATAAAAACAGAAAAGGACATTTCAGTGTTGTGGAACATTTCGAGGCAGTTTCAGATCTTTTCAGGATAAAGAATTAATGAAACTCAAACAAAGGCAATAGCTGTAAATTATGTACCCACACACAAATTGTTTCAGCAATATCCATATTTATGGGGACATGATAAAATGAAGTACTGAGGACTATGGATTAAAAATTATTCTGGTGTGGCAGCTAAGGATATGTGGGAAGAGGCTAAACAAACGATAATATATAAACTGAAAAAATTGGAAGCTCTGTTATATGGACATGGAAAGCAAGATACAAGCAGTTGAAATGTTTTTAGTCCATTTAGCTTTATACGCAGGTCAGGCATATTTTTATCAACCAGAGGAGAAGTTGTGGATAGCAATTAATAAAGAGCTGAAGGATTTTATCTGGAAGGGGAAGTTGGCAACAGTCAAGTGGGATAAGCTGATTCTTCCAACTGAACAGGGCAGTTTGGGAGTATCCAATATGAAGGGGTATTTCAGAGCTATACAGTTAAGGCTCCTATACATAGTGCTGAAAAGGCTGAGGCTTCTATACCTAGCATGAGCAGCAACATATAATTCAAAGTGGAAAGGGATGATGATAAAACAGGGAGAAAGCTGAAGAAATAAGGAGAAACTGGGAGTTTGCATGCATATCATTAAGGAGAAAAACAAAAGCCATACAGAATATTATATTCATAAAGTAGCAGAAAGTATTCTAAGAAATAAGCCAACATGGGAATGGAGAAAGGAGATTCTACCAATAGGGATAACTGAAATTATGGATATAGATAATAGGCAAGAGGGGGCTGGAATTTATTGCAGAAAACTAGCAAAAAAAACTAAGGTATTGGGAGCAAATAATTAGAGAGGGAAAGGTAATAGAATGGGAAGAGGCCAAGAATTTATTTGGACTGTAGGCTAGAGATTGCCTTCCCTATCAAGGATTGATATCAGAGTATAGGTTAAGGAAAAGAAATAGGGAGATCCTAAGTGAAAGTCCAGCACTGGCAGAGTTTTTAGTAAAATCTAGAAAAAAAGTGCTGTTAAAAAGGGAATAATTAATAGAGCATACAAAATATTGCATGATAACTATAATAATCAATCAGAGGAAGTTAGAATGGCTGGGGAAGAGAGATTAGATCACCAATTCACAAAGAAACAATGGGGGGATATATGTATGTTTCCCAAATATGCTATAAAGTCTAGAAGATTTAGGATCTTTGCTTAGAAGTGTTTACATGGGCATTGTATACCTCAAGTAGACTACAAAGAATATTTCCTCTGGCAGACAGCAAACGTTGCAGGTGTGATGGGGAAGAAAGAGGTAATTGGGAACATATTTTCTGGAAGTATAATAGGTTGGCAGACAAGATTCCCTGCAGACTGCTCTGTTAGAGATACTGGGTGAGCAAACTGGTGTAACTAAGGAAATAATTTTTTTGAGCTATGATACAGAATCGGAATTGCCTAGACATAGTAAGGCCTTGCTGAGTCTAATTATGGTGGCTGCCAAAAAAAAAACAGTTACTAGAAAATGGAAATCAAAGTATAAACCGACTTTACCAGAACTAGTTAATATACTAACAGAAAAAAACAAGTGGAATCGGGATCTTTAGGAAAGGATATGAGCAAATTACATTAAAAAAAATGGGAATTATGGGAACAATACATGAAGAGGAGAAGCAAGGTTTAAAACAAGGCAGGATTTGAATGAGATATATAATGTTTGACTGTAAATAAGTGGATAGATTAAAAGTGATGTAGAATGTTTGCAACTAAAATTATGTCAATATGGTTTGTAATGTATAATGTTTGCAACTTAAATTATGTCAGTATGGTTTATTTTCATTTATATAAATGTATGATTGCCTATGTCATATGTGATAATTTAATAAAGATCTTCTTCTTCTTTCGGCTTTTCCCAGTTAGGGGTCACCACAGCAGATCACCTGTCCGCTCATGATTGGCAGTGGAGTTTTACGGTGTCGAGTTGACAACCTGGCGCCCAACCTTCCACAGAAGGCACACACATGCATGCACTCACGCCTAGGGTCAATTTAGAATGTCCAATCCACCTACAGCATGTCTTTTGGATGTGGGAGGAAACCGGAGCACCCGGAGGAAATGCACACAACCACAGGGAGGACATGCAGACTCCACACAGAAGGCAACCCAGCCGAGGATCAAACCGGAGAACCTCTTGCTGTGAAGCGACAACACTAACCACTGCACCACCGCGGCCACCCCTGATAATTTAATAAAGATGTTTCTTGTTAAAAAAGACAACTTCTAGATTGGAAGAGTATGTAATTGGGAACATTTTCTGGGAGTGTAATCCCATTTTTTCTATGTAATTTACTCATACCCTTTCCTAAAGATCCCAATTCCAGTTGTTTTATCTCTGTTGCTATACTATTTCTAGTAAAGTTGGTTTAGCCTTTTTTAAAGCAAAATTCCAGCTTTAACAGATACCTCATTCCTGAAACTGGTAACTTAACAAACTTAGATAGTATCATTGCATGATAAAATATAACTATATAGTATCAGATTAATACATGAATGGAAGTGGACAATAACTGTGCTACATAAGTATAGAAGTAACACTGCCAAAACACTGGCTTTAATTCAGTGCCCTTTATGAACAAATCATCCATTTGAGTCCACAACAAAATTAGAAACAAATGTAACAATTGCAAGGCTATATCAGCTGTTGTTTAAGTTTCAGTGTACACTCCAAAGAAAGGAATATTTTTACCATAAGTACTAATGATGTTTTATTCCTGCTTTGCTTAAAAATAGTCATACTGTAGGATAAAAAGCTGGCAACATAAATGAAGCTGTAAATCTTGGTAAGTAATAGGTAGCATCAACAAACAATGTTTATCCAAAAAGTTGCATTAAGCAGCTCAATATATTCCCTGTACATGACGGCTGTAAACAAAATCAGAAAATGAGAAGAAAGTAAATGAATAACTTTATTTTCTGAATGAGACATCATGCTTTTAGTTACATGATGCTTAGAAGAGGGAGTTTATTGGGTGTGTCTTCAGTGCAGATATTTCTAAGGAGAAGGATAATTTCTGTGGAAAAAGGAAGCAGTTAAAAACAGGCTGAAACTCAGAAAAAAACTATTACATGACTGCAGAAAGCCAAAAGAATGCAGATAAGCTATTGTAATGTGGCCCAGAGCTGATTAAGTACAGGCATCACTGTGACATGGCAAACATGAGAGAAACCACTAGCAAAACTCCCATAGGTTGCATAGTGACTATCACTGTATGATGTAGGACCTACTGAGCCTAATAGCGTGCACTGTATCATATGCACATTGATACATGCTTACATAAAGTCTATGAGCAGAGCTGAGAGCCCTGATAAAGGCTGCACAGCAAAACCCCTACTATTTAATTTTTATAAATAAGAATGAATTGGGAGAATACCACAGTCAGGAAAGGGGGTAAAGCGAGCAAAGTAACACAGAGAATAGCAAGTAGAAAGGAAGACTAGAATAGCTGTGGGAAAACAAGTATATCATTTTTGGACGGACAAATGCCCATTTTTTAGTACTCGAGAACGGTATAAGTAGAAGGTAGCTAGGGAAAGTGCAGGCAGAGAAGATGGAATAAGGATGGTCAAAGGGTCAGGCAAACAAACTTTTAGTTATGTACTCACCATAACTTCAGATGTTTGGGATCCATCTCGCCTACATTCTGAATGATGGGTTCGGAGCCGATCCCTCGGCTCCGACTCGGCACGCTTATGCCAAAGAGCGAAGTCTCTTATTGGCTGAGCTTACTATATCCCAGGATGCACCACTACCAGTCCCCCAGATCTAGTTTGTCCGCATACATGCACACACGCATACCCTGCTTATATAACATCGTCAGATGAAACAAGATAAAAACAGTTGAACTCAAAACCGTTCAATCTCTTCTGATCTGCAAGGCAGGGGGAAGGAGGGTGGGTATCAGGAATGTAGGCGAGATGGATCCCAAACATCTGAAGTTATGGTGAGTACATAACTAAAAGATGTTATGTGATCCTATCTCGCCTACATTCTGAATGATGGGACAGCGCCCTAGCACCTGAATCCTGGGTGGCTCACTGGAAAACACTCCTGAGTACCGTGGAACCAAATGATGCTCGTCCTTTAGATGCCACATCCAATTTGTAGTGGGAAATGAAAGTGTGCGGGTTGGACCAAGTAGCCGCAGCACAAATTTCCGATATAGCGAGCTTGGAATGAAAGGCTATAGAAGTAGCCATAGCTCTGGTAGAATGAGCTTTGATAGATGATGTAAGTTGCTTATTCAAGAAGAATAGGCCTGAGTTATGCAATCTCTGATCCATTTTGAGATAGTAGCTTTTGTGATGGTTTGGCCCAATTTATTATCTGAGAAGGACACAAACAACTGGTCTGACTTACGAAGTTGCTGAGTCCTGTCTAAATAGAAGCGTAATTGCCTGTGAACATCCAATTTATGGAGAGTGTATTCTGCTTCATTAGAGAATTTTGGAAAGAAAACTGGTAGCTCTAGAGATTGTTGAAGACAGAAACTAGAACAGACCTTTGGGACAAAGGATGGATTAGGCCTAAGTGATACTCTATCCTTGTGGAAAATCAAGTACGGTGGTTTAATAGACAGGGCTTGAAGCTCTGAGACTCTTCTTGCAGAAGTAATAGCCACTAAGAATGCCGTTTTCCAAGACAGATATTTTAATGCGCATGTAGCAGCCGGTTCGAAAGGGGGAGATGTTAATGCGCGAAGCACCAAATCAAGATCCCACGGAGGTGCAGGATGAAAAACTGGTGGTCTTAACAGTCTCGCACCTTTAATGAACGTTTTGCATAGTCTGCTGCTCATCAAAGGAGGATCCGTGGATTCGTGGAATTTAGAGATAGCCGCTAGTTGGACTTTAATAGTTGAGACAGAAGATCCCTGATTAAACAGGGATGTTAAGAATTTCAAAACCTCTGGGACAGGAGCAGTGATAGGGTCTAAGCCCTTGAGTTGAGCCCAGATAGCAAACCTCTTCCACTTACTGAGGTACAATTTGTTAGTGGTGGGTTTGTGGGCGAAGATAAAATGTGAACAACTTCCGGGTCTAGTGTGTGCCTTCTAACTAAGGTTGGAAGTGGAGGAGCCAAGCTGTCAATTTCAAAGATTGAAGGGACTGATGCCAATGTCCCGACTGATGGATTAGCAAGTCCGGGATCAGGTCTAAGGTCCACGGATCGTCCACTGCATGCTTTTCAGGTAAGGAAACCATATCTGACGAGGCCAGTATGGGGCAATCAGAATCATTGAAGACCCCAGTTGAGAAGCTTTTGAATAACTTTGGGAAGGAGTGGAATTGGAGGAAAGGCATAAAGTAGCCCTGTTGGCCAAGGTTGTGCTAGAGCATCCATGGCTGGTACTTCCTGATGTGGAATCAAGGAGAAGAACCTTTGGCACTTGGTGTTTTGTGGAGTTGCAAATAGGTCGCAGCACGGCCCCCATCTCTTGAAAACCTGGGCTGCTACTGCGGTTTAGAGACCATTCGTGAGGAGAGAGAATTGTCCTGCTTAATTTGTCCGCCAATACATTTGACTTTCCGGGATGTGGGTCGCTACCAAGAAGCGGTTGGTAGCTACAGCCCATTCCCACACTCTCATGGCCTCTCTGCAAAGGGGATACGATCTGGTCCCTCCTTGTTTGTTCAGATACCAGACCACCGACATGTTGTCTGTGTGGATGGCGATGATGCCCTGAGGAAGAAACTTGTGTAAGGCCTGTAGGGATAGAAGTACAGCCCTCATCTCCAACACGTTGATGTGGAGAAGAGCTTCGTCCGGAAGCCAGGAGCCCTGAACTAGCCTGCCCAGACAATGCCCCCCCCACCCTATCTGGGAGGCATCTGTCGTCAGGGTAACCACTGGAGGGAGAACAAAGGGTTTTCCCTGATCCAAGTTGGATGTCTGAAGCCACCAGCGAAGGTCCCTTTGCATATTTCCGTAATCATGATGTGATGATTGAGGGAAGATCCTGAAAGGACCATTGAGTTGACAAGAGCCACTGAAGAATCCTCATGTGTAATCTTGCTAGAGGAACTAAAAGAACCGTGGCAGACATTGAGCCTAAAACCTGTAGGACCATCCTGGCTGGGGCTTTGGATCTCGAGATCAGAGCTTGAACTTGGCCCTGTAAAGTTCGGATCCTTTCGGCAGGAAGAAAGACGCATCAATCTTGAGTCTATCTCTGCTCCTATAAACTTTATGCGTTGAGAGGGCAGCAAGACAGACTTTGACCAATTGAATGTAATCCCCAGGGAAACACCCAGGAGATGGTGGCTTTGAGGTTGTCCATTAGTAGATGCCTGGTGGTGGCAGTCAGGAGCCAGTCGTCGAGATAGGGAAACACTTGGAATCCAAGACTTCTCAGGTGAGCCGTCACTACTGCCAAACACTTGGTGAACACCCTGGGGCTGTGGTGAGACCAAAGGGCAGAGCACAAAATTGGTAATGACTGACTCCCAGGCTGAAGCGCAGATACCTTCTGGACGCCTGATGTATCGGTATGTGATAATAGGCGTCCTTGAGGTCTATGGAGCACATCCAAACATCCTTCTCCAACAACGGGAGAATGGATTGTAACGTGACCATTCGAATTTGGATTTCGTGACGGATTGGTTCAGTCTGCTGAGATCCAATATTGGTCTCAGGTCCCCTGTCTTTTGGCACTAAAAGAACCTGGAGTAATTTCCTGATCCGATCTGGTCTGTGGGGACCGGTTGGATGACTCCTTTTCTAGCAGCTTTAAAGCTTCTGCGGCTGCTATTTCCTTTGACTGGGTGGTGGGTCCGGGATTCTCTTGGACGGTGGGGGTGAGTATGTGAATGGGATGGTGTAACCTCCGGCAATGATCCGAAGCACCCATCTGTCCTGAGTGATTGACTCCCAGGCTTTTAGGTGCTTGGCAACGACACCCGACTGGCTCGAGCAGCACAGCCGGGCAATCCCTCATGACGTGTGGGAGGCTGAAGAGCCACGAAAGGACTCGCGGTCTCCAGAATTGCGGGGCCCTCTGCCGCCTCTGGGACGGCGTCTCCCTGAAAAATTTCGCCGCCCTCTGCCTGTGGACGGGGAATCTTCCTGCTGTTGGGAGAAAAACTTGCGAGATTTTCGGAACCACATTTTCCCCTCCTTTAGCCTTGGGGTAAGGCCGAAGGGAGTGGAATAATGGGCACCCACGGCAGATAACGTTTTCCCTCTTGCTCACAGCGGGTAAGGGTGTCTTTCACCTTAGGTCCAAACAATGAGGACCCATCAAAGGGAGCGTCGGCGAAGGAAGCCTTGAAGGCCTCCAAGAACTGACACAAGCGGAGCCAGGCTTGTCTCACGAGAGCCACGCCTGTGCCTGCCGCTCTACCCGCCTTCGGCCGCATAGGAAGTGAGCCTCATGGACGAGTTAGAAATTGACGTAAGGATAGCCAACTGAGAGCTAACCGACTGGGCTAGCTGCTCAGGTAGGTTACCGAGAGGGAATCTGACAACTCCTTGACCAGATCCCTCTGAAGCCTGGTAAAATGTGCCAAATAATTCAGAGACCTTAAGGTAAAGGCCGCTGAAGTCAGGGTGCGCTTCCGCACCTATCCATACTCCTAGACTCCTTATTAGGAGGATGGACGGACGTTGAAGCCTCTGCCACGTCCTGTTGTGTAGCAGATGCCACCACCATGGCATCTACAGCCACGCCTTTAGTAAGGAACTCCTTCTCTGGGAGCAGACAAAAATTTATTTGGACGAGAAGGGACTGGTTCCACGGTATCTGGATGTTCCCACGCCCTTCGACAAACTAAATCCAGGAGCTCGTCGAAGGGCGGAGACACCCAGGAGGCGGAGGGCTGAGCTCCAAAGGCCTTGAGGAGCACTGACTCGTCCGCAGAGGGGGGTTTGGATATCCAGCCGCCTCGTTGTTTGAGGATCTCTAAGATGTCTGCAAATGAGACATCATCCGAGGACGACTGGGACCCTCTGCATCATCCATATCAGTGTCCGATGTAATAGACTCAGGGGAGTCCACGTGCTTCCTCTTGCACGATCTCTTCCTTGGGGGTTCCTCTGAAGACAACTCCGAAGAACCCTCAGGAGGAGGGGACCCCCACTGGGGGTAACCTCAGGCCTCGGGGCTCCGCTGGCTACGGACAGGGGAACTGCCAAAGACCCAGTCTCCACGCCCAGGGAAGGTGCTGGTAAAGCCGGAGAGATGGCGAAGAGGACTTGGCCAAGGCACTCCTCATGGCCCTGAAAGCCGGACCCCCAGAATCCTGGGAGTGTCCGGACTCGAGCCGTGATAGCCGACGGAAGTCCCGCAGCCGAAGCACCGAGGGGAGGCTCGGAACCGAAAGCATAGGTCCCGAAACATCACCCCGGGTCCAGCCGAAGAAGTCCGTACCAAACTCGGACCCGAGGCCGGGTTGGAGTAAGGGTCGGAGCCGACCCTGAGATCTCCACCGGCTCCAACAGCACCTGCTCACGGAGCCAAGCAGTCGGAGGAGGAATGGCAATGGGGTGGGCCAAGGTCATCGGCTCCGAAACCAACTGGGTCGGAACGAAACAAATTTTTGGAAGACTGGGGACTGGAACAGTCTTTGGAGCACCCTGTCTATATCAGAATCCGACATTCTCGAAGACCGAGAGGAAACAGAACGGGTTGAAGGCCTCTCCATCGGCCCCAAAGGGCTAGGGGACCGGCTCGAGGCGACTCGATGAGTATCGGCGCCGAGGGAATACTCACAGCAGATTCCATCGGTGCGAGGTAGACTTCGGCGCCGAGGAGGAAGTGTCTGAGCGGCGACCCTTGTCGGCTCCGAGCAGCGGAGCCGGCGAAGGTGACCCGCCTCGATGCCCCAGCCATCGGCTCGAAGCCAGAGGAGTCGATACTGGTGGCATCGAGGCAGACCGTTCCAACCTCGGCTCCGAAGTCTTTGGAGCCGAAGGAGAGGCCTGCCTAAGTTTCTTGGCAGTCGGATCCGACGGACTGGTCGGAACCGAAGCCCTTTCTTTTGGCCGGAGCAGGAGAGGATGCCAAGGCTTCTTCAAAGGAAGGTTTAACTAACCCTTAAGAATCAATTTATTTTTCCTCTCCTGGAGGACCCTTGCCGAAAAAGTGTCACATACGCTGCATGACTCCTGCAAGTGCTTTGCCCCGAGACAATATACACAGAGCGAATGATCGTCTGTGATAGACATTTTAAACCCGCATTTCGAACATTTTTTAAAGCCCGAAGGCCTAGGGGTTTGAGACATGATGTTACACAATTCTAGTCACTTTGACAGGAAAGTAAACAACTAAAGATTTACTGATGATAAAGCTAAGCTTACAGTTATAGCTTAATGCAAACACTTCCTGTAAAAAAGGACAGGGAACTCTAAACAACTATAGAATTACTAGAGACCCTGTAAAGTTTTAAAGGTTGACAGTCCGGGAAGGCCCTGGATGGAGGGGGGCCGAAAACAAACTCAACCCAATCACACACAACAATTTTTACAATCCAAACGTACACAAATGAGCGATAGCCGTTAAAACAGCTTTTGTGAGCAAAAAAAGCAAAAAACTGACAGAAAAGTTAGTTAATAAAAACTACTCAGCCCAGCCAGCTCGAGACCACGTCTTCGCAGGGAAGCGGCAAACGAGATCTGGGGGACTGGTAGTGGTGCATCCTGGGATATAGTAAGCTCAGCCAATAAGAGACTTCGCTCTTTGGCATAAGCGTGCCGAGTCGGAGCCGAGGGATCGGCTCCGAACCCATCATTCAGAATGTAGGCGAGATAGGATCACATAACATCACAAAATACAAAGACCAACAAGGGAGATGCTGACATATATGGGGCAATGCAGAGGTAGGGCATAGAGGGAGGACAGATGCTGATGGGGAAGCAGGACCATAGATTGGGCAGGAAAGTGAAACAAGAGAAAAGGGAACACCACAATGCACTGACCATTTCCACTAAACCAACTTACTCTGGGGTTGTTAAAAGAATATTACTTAAGTCTCCAATGCTAAAGACTAAGAAACCTCAGGCATTAGTTTACACAGCAACACACCCATCTTCACCCTTAACACCCACATTTTGACACATTCTTCTAAGAATCACAAGGATGCAGACTCCAAGTCCGTATGGCCCACTGAGACTGCATCAAACCATGGCGATGTTTTAGTATAGGTAATTTATTGAAAGGCATATGGACACCATCCTTACCAAGCTGTATAAGAATAGGGTGATAGCTGTCTTTCTGGTGCCAGGATTCGGGATATAACAAGGGCTCTTAGAACCTTCCATCCTGACAACATGATTATGACCAGTGGTCCACATGAGGGGCGAATGACCTTAGATGCTCTACCCAGAGTGACATGCAGAGAGATGACTGAGCTTATTATGTGTGTGTCTGAGGTAAGAAAGACACTGGTCTTGAATGGTATTTTACCATCACCCAAAATGAAGCTGAGATTCAAAGATAAGATAATTGGCTTTAATAAATGGCTATGTAATTGTTGTCAATCCATGGGGATCCAGTGTTTGTCAATGTGGGATGAGATGGCTGAGAAGCCTTCCTGCTTTGCCCTTACTAAAGCTTTCATATTTTGTTTAAAGCCTTTGCTGCCTCCACAATGCCTTTTTAGATGGTGCCCATCAAATGGACATTCCAACCTAGTAAATTCTAATCTGCAACACATTAATGTGGCTCTACTCAGTGCCAGGAGTCTTGAAAAAAAAAATCCAAAACTTGAGGATCTCCTGCAACTTGAACATATTCATATATGTGGAGTTATAGGAGCATGGTTTTGGAGCAATAAAATCACTCCCAGTATTTCTGGGTATAATGCCTGTGTCAAGTCAATGATAATATCACCTCACAACAGTTTACTTAGGACACCACTTTTGAACTCCTAGAAGTCCAAATCACCATCAAGAAGGCTAATTACCCCTTTGTAACTAGGTATAGAATACCATCTATGTCCTCTTTTGAGCACAATAGCTGTCTTAATGCACTAGCTGAAATTGCCATTAAACCCAAGTCATTTCTACTGGGGGACTTCAACTATCGATCAATAAATTGGCTGACTTACACTGCCAATGGTCAGCATGCCCAGTGCTTCCTTAGCATTATAAATGCTAACTCTCTTTCACAAATAGTTAACAGGGTTCTTATTAGAAGAGCGAACGCTTAAAATAGCAAACACTCTTCTATCGAACTTGAAAACCCGAAACCGCAAAATGTCGAAGGCAAGGAACAGCAACTTATTTCCAGGGAGAAAAATCGATGGGCCGTTCTCGGGACATTGCTGTTTTCTCCACTGTGGTGCAATCTCGGAGTCTGTATATTTAAGCTGGGGGTGTGGTATGCCCTTAAAAATAATTTATATAATGAGAAAGAAACTGTTCAGTTCTTATAAGAGGTCTCACTCTACATAGGTTCATAGGATGATACTACGCTATTGGCCTGGAGGTCCTTATAAGCCTAACCAAGAATTTTGCCTATGTACCCACAAAGTCAGCACCTGTTTCCCCTGTCCAGCAGGGACACAGGTGGGATCCTAGAGGTGTATTTTCTGTTTCTCATCCAGTAGTCCAGGTTCCTCTTAAAGAGGGTTAGAGAGGTACTCTGCTTGACATGGAGAAGGAGTCTATTTTACAGATGGGGGAGTCTTTGGCACACAAATCTATCCCGTCAACAAGTTCTATTAATGTCACAGACCAGGTTGAGGCCTTGTGTGCAGGGTGTGTGAGTGGAGTTTGACTTACGGACATGCAGCAACTCCATCAAGGCTGGGTCTGAGATGGCCTTGTATGCCAGACACAGGTCATTTCTGAGCAGTCTGTATGAGATTGACTAGAGGGACAGAATTTTTAGCCTATCTGTACAGGATAGGTGTTTGAGACCCTGGGGGTACATATCTTAACAGTATACCAAAACAAATGGATGAAGATCTTAAGGGAACTATTCGGAAGCTCAAAGCTGAGTGTGAACTTAAAATAGCCACTAAAACAAAAAATAGCTGCAAATCTTTCAACTACGCCAGGGAGTTAAAAACTAACACCTAACAATGTGCAGAGCTAATCCACAATAATACTGCATTCTCTGACCAAAAGAAAAAAGGTAATATCCTAGTTAATATATTTAGTGCAAATTTTACTCCACCCACAGTTACAGGTATTCCACAGGTTTCACAATCCCAGTCATCCCCTTTAATTACTATGAACAAATTGTCTTAGCCCTCTCAAAAACTAAAAATATTTCATCCATGGGCTTTGACCAGGTTGCCTGATTATCAGTGCCAAATATGGCCTTTCTGAACCCCTACTTAACCTTTTTATTCTAAACCTCTCCACTAGTTAAATTTCTGAAGCCTGGAAAACAGTTGTTGTAATGCTATTATACAAGGGTGGCCCAACCATGAACCCTAGTAACTACAGGCCCATTAGTCTCACTAGCCTCATATGTAAAACTGTGGGGCATATTATTTCAAACTTCATCAATTTGGCTTTGTCAAAGGAAGATCCTGCCTCTTTAACCTCAACAACTTCTTTTGAAGCACTGGATAGCGGTTATGCAGTGCAGTGCATACATTTTATCTATATCTGGCCAAGGCCTTTGACACTATTCCCCATGAAGGCATTATTGACAGACTTTAAGTCGAATATAAATAGTTATATTGTGCAGTGGGTAGCTAACTGGTTGTCTAACAGAATCCATGTGGTTAGAGTCACAGGTGCCACTTCTGAAAACAGAGTGAAGCTGTGGTGAGACCAGCATTAATAGTAGCCAGGCAGTAGCCATTCATGCGACTCCCCTCTTTTCATCATTCTTGACTAGCTAATTCTTTGTTTTCAGTAAGTACTGCTTGATTTGTTTCTAACTTCAGAATATCTGTCTAAATACTTAGACTAAATCCTTAAGAGTCTACATATTAGTTTCCCCTCAAGTGTTTGGCAGTGCTCTGTATAGACTCAGACTCCTTGAGTGACATTTTTCCAGAAAAAGCACAATTGAAATTTCTCCAATACCTAGTTGCACACAGGACAACTAGTTTGCAATGACAAGCACTGTCCCCATAGATGCAAACTGGATACTCCTGACAGTGATTGATATTCTCACTGCAACTGTCTAATCAATAAATAAGGGTCTGTTACCATGGATATGAACTTTCCTACTGTCTCCGTTACCAACTTGGTGGATATGGGCATCCTGAGGCAATGTGGAAATTGCCTCATGTTTACTGACAACCAGTTAATTCTCAAACAAACTAATATGGTATGTGAAAGATGTATTTACACAATGTCACTGCAGGCAAAGCTCTCATATAAAAGTACTCCTAATGCCAATAAGGTTGTCAGTACTACACATGCTGCTCCCATCACGCACAATTCAAAGCAGACATATTGACCCACATATGCTGAGACACTTAAATGTAACCTTCCTAAAACAAAAAGATCTAGACGAAGTACACATAACAAATACACTCAGCAGCCTCAAATGCACTCTTTCAAAACAACATCCATGTCAACACATAGAGCAACATCTCATGGAGCCTCTACCTCTAAACCCATAAGGCAAGCCACCACACAATCCAATGTTCTAGTCATTGGAGACTCCATCATGAGACACAATAATGTCCCTCTCACCAGGCTGAGTAAGGAGAAAGTCAGGGTCAGTTGCTTATCAGGCACTAGAATCTGCCACATTATGCAGGCACTCAGGTAACTGGACCACAATTACAAATATGACTCAGTCATAGTCCACATGGGAGTAAATTACCCAAGATGCATCTCCTTAGACTATATAAAGAGAGACATCATGGAGCTCTCGGAAGATGTGTTTCAGGCTGGTATGAGCCTAGCACTGAGCAGTATTTTACCTTCTCCAAGGATGATGCCACAGTATGAAGAAAAGATGATTGACTTTAATAATTGGCTTATGTTCTGGTGTCATTCTAAGGGAGTTTAATATTTGTCAGCAAGAAAGGAGATGGTCAACAGACCACACTGCTTTGCCAGTGATGGTCTGCACCTCTCCCCTCCAGGCTTTTGAATATTAGCTAAAACACTGTCTTTCCCCATAGTGCCTTTTTTAGGCAATGCCAAACTGAAAACAAAGAAAATCTAAAGGTATTACTGCTCAATGCTAGGAGTCTAAACAAAAAACTCCACTCCCTAGAAGCTCTCTTCACCCTACAGAATGCTGATGTCTGTACGGTCACTGATACCTGGTTTAAAGCCATGGAGAGCACACCAACAGTGCAAGGTTATGATGCCTTCCACACATTTAGACCAGCTACTACACAGATAGGGACTAAAGGTGGGAGGTGCTTCTATTTACCTCAAAAATCAATATACGTCAAGGCTGGTCAAACAGGAAAATGCACTTGAGCTGCTCCATGTTCAAATCACCATAGGCAAAATCCAATATTACTTCCTTGCAAGCTATAGGTCCCACTCTATGACCCACGAAACGCATATCATGTATTTAAACTTATTAGAAACATTAACCATCCAACCCAATACCATATTTGTGGGTGACTTGAATAACCCCACTATTAATTGGGAATCTTATATGACACCGAACTGGTCCTCACTAATATGGAAGAGTGCTGCACACTCCCTACTGTAATGCCTTCCCTGGTAAGGTCAGACCACAAAATTGTCTCCTTTGAAGTAAACATAAAACCTGGATGCCCAGCTAAACCTGGAATACTCAGGAACTATTCTAAGGCTAACCTCTTGCTATTAAGTGAGAACCTGGCAAAATTTCAAGCCCCCATAAGCCCCGAGAACACTGCTGCCTATGCAGAACTGTTCACAAAAACCCTGTACAAGCAAGTCAATAGCTGCATAGAGGCAGCTGTACCCACCAGGAAGAAGTACAGAAGTAACTCAAAAACAAGCCACCCTAATGGAATCACAAAATCAGTAGGCTGTATAACAGGAGGAAGAAAATCATGGCAAAAATTAGGAGGTGCAGCACCCAGTAGGACAAAAGCACTCTCATCAAACTAAACAAACACCTCAAAGGAGAAATAAAGTCTACCAAAGCCAAATCTGATGTAAGTTTGACCTTCCAGGCCAAGGACAACCATAAAGAATTATTTAGCTGTCCGTAACCTCAAAGGCAATACATAATTGTGTGCAGAGCATATTGTAAATGGAGCCACCTTTACTGAGCCAGAAGACATAGCAAACCTCCTGTCTGATAAATTCGGCTCCAACTTTACCCCTCTCTCCCCCTCAACCTTCCCTCAAGAAATATAATCAAATACAAATCTCCCTACTATCACTAGGGAACACGTCCTTAATGCTCTCTCTAAGACCAAGAACACTGTATCAATGGGCCCAGAGAATATCCCAGGATGCCTTCTAAATAGCATGAGATATGACTTATCAGAGCCTCTGGAATTACTGTTTAACTGTAGCATACAAACAGGTTTCCTGCCTCATGAATGGAGGAAGGCAACAGTCATACCTTTGCACAAAGGTGGGCCATCTACAGATCTCGGAAACTACAGACCTATAAGTCTCACTAGTCTTATATGTAAAGCCATGTAAGGAATTATCATGGAGATGATCGATAGAGATATAGGAAACCTCCAGGCACTGGACCCTACCCAGTTTCTTTTGCCAAGGGCAGGGCATGCTTACTCAACCTGGTGGACATTTTGAGAAGGTCACCAAAGCAATAGATGAGGATAGAGATTTGGGAAGCATGGCTAGGCTTAAAAAGGCCCTTTTAGTCATTAGGCTAATAAATGCCTATGAAGCTATAAAAAAGTATCAGTGGTACACCACAGGACTCAGGTATAGGGCTTCTCCTTTTTGGCATATATTTCTCAGACCTTCAGGCCAGCGCTCCTGGCCTATAGTTAACTAAGCTTGCAGATGACTGTAAATTTTGTGTTGTTATTCAATCTTCAACTGACTCACAATTGTTCCAAAATGGATTAGACCATGTTAATCATTGGTGCAACAGTAATGGTTTCAAACTAAATATAATAAATGTAGCATAGTTTATTTTTGTAAGCAAAACAGTTTCACTTAACATGGGAGACACACTGCTCCAGTCAGACACTACTGTAGGGGATCTAGTCACTCTTGTTAATATTCACTTATCATTTGGCCATCATGTCGCCACAACAGTTCAGAAAGCCTTTAATCTGGCCCATTTAATATCCAAAGGCATCTCCACTAGAGCCAAAGAAGTCTTAATTCCTCTTCACTCATATCTTATCAGACCAATTATTGAACATAATGCACCTTTTTCATGTATTTGTCTAAATAAATCACATAGCTTGAGAGACCTCAGAGATTCGTAACTATAAAAATCAGAGACCTTAAAAATCTTAGCTACCAGGACAGCATGGCAGCTCTTTCTCAATCTTACAGACCCATCTGTGCACATCTGTGTCTAGCCTTTTGAGCCATGAAAGAGAAAAAACTATTTGACCTCCTATTCCTTCACATAGCTAATAGTACCTCAAATACTCAGTTAAAGGAATAAAACTTTCATCAGCAGATAAGTAAGACATGCTGGCATGACAGAGTCATATCCCAACGTATCCCTCACCTCTAGAACAAACGTTCACTACATATCAATAGTAACCATGCCATCTTCAAGGTAAACTGAGATAATTGGATGGGCAACCTCAAATTCTCGACTAGTCTATCTTGTCATGCCCTACTTGAGGCTAGAGGAAACTTTTTGAATATTTTTTTGGCTAGGCGTAGAAAGGTCTGCAGACTGATAGACTACTATTTACCTATGAACCTATGAGTAATATGATGGGAATGACAGTTGACTGCCCTACTGCCCAGTGTTGCGCCAGCCAAAAATCAGTCGCCTCCATGACTATCCTCATTGCTAGGTTCTGCCACTGATGCCCCAAATTTCAGGGCCAGACAGCTGTGCAATTTTGCCAGTTGCATGAGGACATGTTCTAAGCAGCAAATAAAAGTGTCTGTCCACCAGTCCACCAAAGCCATTACAAGGTCCTCCAACTCTTGCTAGGTGGCATATTGTGATCCACTGGTGGTGCCCCCTTATCGGAAGTCTACAACTTCCACTAGACACAGACCAACATAGGGCATATTGGAACCCTCTAGGTCATCTCCTGCTTGAGGACCTATATCACTCTGCAGAAAGGCTCACCCAGGGAGAGCTGAAAGTCCATCAGGTGATGGCAAGGCAGATGCATAGTGTAGTGACTACTACAGCACCACATCCACTGACATGGCAGACACTGTATAAAATATGAACATGAAAGAAGCAAAGTAGTATAGCAATCAACAAATAACACATAAAAAGGGACCCTGAAAAAGAGAGAAAGAAACACAAAAACAAAAGCAGTTATCATTAATGTGTACTACACTGCGTGGTATAACAATCCCTAGTGGAGTACAATGCTGGTAAATATGCAATGGTAAACAAACTACAATACACCTTCCTGACTCCCTGTGGCAGTTAGTATGCCAAAAGGGCTGAGATTAAATGTTGTCTAATTGTCCACCTTAATGCATTGAATGAGAACAATGCATGCTTTGCACAGATTGATGACAGG
Organism: Protopterus annectens; assembly: GCF_019279795.1. Classification (NCBI taxonomy): domain Eukaryota; kingdom Metazoa; phylum Chordata; order Ceratodontiformes; family Protopteridae; genus Protopterus; species Protopterus annectens. Next base: position 467,337,536 of record NC_056725.1, read on the forward strand.
GCCATGGAAGTTGGCCAGAACAACTGCACGAGCCACAAGTGTTGTGCTAAAAGGATCTACAATCAGACACCACACTCAGCATACTAGACAGTGCCCTACAGAAGACAAAAATTGTCAAAAACAAGGGCCACAGAGTCAGACACTGTATGGCAGTAATGTAGCATGAAAAAGTAAATGACAAACTGCAGTCTGACTGATGCATGCTCATGGCATCCCAGGTATAAATGCCACTGTCAGAGATTTTGGATGGACAATGGAAGAATTATGCTGGGTAGGCAGGCAACTGCACCATATATGAATGGCAAGGGTACGGCAGTGTAGAAAGGCACACACACACACAGGTCAGATGTAGAGTATGACAACAGGGATTTTTGTGGAAAGCTCACTGTCAGGGTAGTCAGCATTACCATGCCATTAGTTCCAATCCCTGTAAGTAGGCTGGGTTATAAAACAGGTCATCCTGAAGTGCAAATGTATGCAACAGTTGGCATATAAAAGTAGTATAAAGTGTTTAAACTAAGTGCCAGCAATACACAAATGGACAATACTGCAGGTATTTAAAATACATGCAGCTATAACATCAGTGGCACATATCTATCTATCTACATATGTATATGTATATGTGTGTGTGTGCATATATATATATATATATATATATATATATATATATATATATATGTGTGTGTGTGTGTGTATATATATATATATATATATATATATATATATATATGAAACACAGACAACAAGATAACCGACACCACAAAACTGAAAGTTCAAAAGCATGAAACTTCACATGCCCGACAAACCACAATCCCGACAATCAACAAAAAAAAACAAATACCTTTTCCGTAAAACACACACACAACACAAGCACACCAAAAACCTTACAAACCTACACTAAACTTTACATACACAACTATCTATGCACTGACCTTAACCCAAACCCTAACCCTAAGGTCCGTCACTATCGTACACTCACCTAACCCGCACCCTAACCCTAACTCACTTAACCCGCCCATAACCCTAAAGTCTGTCACTATCGCACACTTACCTTACCCACACCCTAACCCTAACTCAGTTAACCCACCCCTAACCTGAAACTCTGTCACTATCGCACACTTACCTTACCCGCACCCTGATCCTAACGTCCGTCAGTATCACACACTTACCTTAACATGTCGGTGTTCTCAGCGTCAGGATTTTCAATCATTGGTCATCTTCGTTGTCAATCTTCCGGTGTCGGTTATCTTGTTGTCAGTGTTTGGTGTTTTCAGGTAGACCCATATATATATATATATATATATATATATATATATATATATATAGATGGGTCTACACACACACACACACACACACACACACACACACACACACACACACACACACATATTCTTCCTGCAGAATGTTGGAACCCTTCCACATTCAGTACATTCAGAAGCCACAACCCCTTCACAGATTGCAGTCTACAGGGAAAAAGTTAGCAGATTCACATTGACACACGTTGTGGGTATCATATGATGAGCATCAACATGCAGCAGAGCAGCATGGCAGAGCTTGATGCCACCATATAGCTGCATGTTCATAGGTTCATAGGTAGGTACTAGGCTATCGGCCCTAGGGCCTATACAAGCCCAGCCAAAAAGGTCCCTGGCTTTTGCCACCCAAGAAAAATATTTCCCTGTGCCACTGTCGAGCAGAGCCACAGAAGTGATCCCTGGGGTGAATTTCCTATTTCCCATCCAATCATCAAGATTTTTCTTGAAGAATACTAATGAGGAGCTTTGTTTGATATAGATAGGTAGTTTATTCCAGAGTATGGGTCGTCTCTGGGACAGGAATCTATCCCTCCAGCATGTTCTGTTTATTCTGGTGACAAGGTTTAGGTCCCTAGAGCGTGTAGCTCGGAGAGATTGGGACTACTTTACATGGAGCATGTCCAACAGCTCTGGGTTTGACATAGCTTTGTATGTTAGGCAGAGATCACCTCTGAGTAGGTGATATGCAATGGAGTAAAGCTGGAGTTTTTTGAGACGGTCTGCATAGGGCATCAGTTTGAGGCTGGTAATCTTCTTTGTAAGTTATTTCTGTGGCCTTTCCAGTTGTTGTAGATGTCTTGTGAGGTACATACCAAAAGGGGCATTGTACTCTATAATGGGTCTAATGAGTGATAAGTAGAGGGGAACAATGACCTCTTTTTTTCTGGATGAGAAACCTTTTGTGATGAGGTGGGCCACTTAGAAGGATTTCCTGACTACTGTGGCAATGTGATTATCAAAGGAGAGACTACTGTCCACCTGTGTCTCAAGGTCTCTTATCACACTTAAGGTGTTAAGTATACTACTGCCTATGTTGTAGTTCATGGGTACAGAGTTTTTACCAAAGGGAATGACAATGCACCTTTTGGCATTGAGCTTGAGGCCATGGCTTTGACACCAGGCATCTGTCTCAATGAGGCCCTTTTGTAGGATGTCCACATCGTTAGGAGTTTTGATTATGGCTCCTAGTTTGCAGTCATTTGCGAACTTCATTAGCCAAAGACCTTCTGTGTTAGCCTGTACTTCAGAGAAGTAGATACCAAACAGGACAGGACCCTAGACTGAACCCTGTGGTACTCCACTTGTCACGGGTCTGAAGTCGGGTTTGGAGTCTGCTACTTTCACAGTGTGGGTTCTGTCAGTGAGCCAGTTGGCAACCCTTGTGACATAGGGATTTATACCTAGTTTAGTGAGTTTATCTATAATTCCAGAGTGGAGGATGGTGTTGAAAGCCTTGGCAAGATCTAGATAGGCTGTGTGAACCACCTTACCCTCGTCTACGGCTTTGGTGACTGCTTCAAAGAAGTCTATCAGGTTTAGGAGACATGATCTGCCTTTTATAAACCCGAACTGGGTGGGGTCCAGAGTTTGGAGATTACCAATGTCTTTGTTTATAAGTTCCATGATGATACGTTCCATAGCCTTGCAGACCAGGCTAATGGGGTGGCAGTTATGTCTTTGTTTATAAGTTCCATGATGATACGTTCCATGGCCTTGCAGACCAGGCTCATCAGGCTAATGGGGCTGTAGTTCCCGGGGTCCGTGGTGGCCCTCCTTTTGTGGAGTGGAATAACTGTCACTGTGCACCATTCAGCGGGTACAAAGCCTGAGGTGAAACTATGACTGAACATGGTACTTAGGTGGGGTGCTAGTTTGTTCTGTAGTTCATGTAGAATGCAGCCTGGGAATGTTGTCTGGTCCCATGGATGCTGTGTTCTTGGATTTGGAGAGTGTGGTTTTTACCTGTGCAGCTGTGATTACAGGAATTTTGCATTCTTCCAGTATAGAGATGGGCTCTTTAGGGGGTGAGAGGGGGGCAAAGTTAGCACTGAACCTATCTGCCAGGATGTTGGCAATATCAGCTGGGTCTGTATATTTACTGCCATTGTGCTGTAACTCAGAGCAGATCTGAGTGTTGCCATTGAGATTCTTGACATAGCTACAGAATGCTTTGTGGTTGTCTTTAGAATTAGTGGCGATTTTGTTTTCGTAACTAGCTTTGGAGAATTTTATCAGGGATCACAGCTTCTTACTGAGGCTGACCAGGGAGCTCCTCCAGTCATGGGATTTTACTCTCTTTTGTAACAGTTTCTTCTTTCTGTTGTACAGTTTGTTTATGGCAGGGGACCACCAGAGTGGCTTCCTTTTTTTGGAGGATAGCATCTTGGTTCTGTTTTGGATAGCATGATCCATGCACTCGTGTAAGTGCTTATAAAGTGCAATTGTGTAAGATTCAGTAGTCATAACTGTATTGTCCATCTGCATGGGTGTCATGAAGTTCACCAATTCTGTCTTAAGAAGCATGAAGTTGGCTTTGGATAAATTTTTTACCGTGGTTTCCTTATTGGGGGTGGAGGCAGGATGTGGATATCCAAGGTAATTAGCTTATGGTCGGATCGGAGGCATTGACTTCAGGTGTGGAACACCGGTCACTCTTGTTGGTAATGACTAGATCTAGGATACTGTTGCCCCTGGTGGGGGTGTGCATAAGTTGATCCATGGCATTAGAGTTTATGAATTCCAGAAAGCGTTGAGCAAAGAAGTTGGTACATGAGTAGTTTTCCCAGTTAATGGTGGGGTAGTTGAAATCGCCCATTATTAGGGAATTTGGGTGAACCCTAATATTTTCCAGTACATCAAGAAAAGAGGAGTGGGAATCCTGGGGCATGGTGGGGGATCTGTAGCAAGCTACAATTTGGATTGCAGTTTTGCCCAGAATTAGTTGCACTTGGATAACCTTGGCTGCATTATGCCGAGCAACTAGCCCAGAGGTGTGGATATCCTTAATGAATATGGACACACCTCCGCCTTTGGTGTTCCCGTCCAGGTTACATGGCCGAAAAGTGTGATATGAGTTATAGCCTGGTAGTGCAAGGGTGCTCTCTGAAGCCTTGAACCAGGTCTCCGTCACTGCACAGATATCGATGTTCTCCATTTTAAGGAGTGCCTCAAATTAGTGCATTTTGAGATTTAGACTTCTAGCATTGAGTAGCATCACCCTCAGTTTTTGCTTGCCTGTTTTGTTACAGTAGTGAATTTGTCATTTGAACCTTGCCTAAAAAAGGCACTAAAGGGGCGGCAAGAACCTTAGCCAGTATCCGGAATCCCAGGGGTGACAGGTGCAGGCCATCTCTGGCAAAGCTTCGTGGTCTGTCGACCATGTCATCCCAGGCAGACAGATACTGGATCCCTTTAGAATGACACCAGAAGCTTAGTCAATTGTTGAAGTCAATCATTTTGTCCTTGTACTGCGGTATCATTCTGGGTGATGGCAGAATGCTACTCAGGGCTAGGGTCATACCTGCCTGGGCTACAAGATCAGAGAGCTCTTCCATGTCTCTTTTCATGTAGTCCAGGGAGGTACATCTCAGGTCGTTCACACCAACATGGACAATGACAGAGTCATATTTGTACTTGTTGTGGGGTGACCTGAGTGCATGGGTTATGTGGCGGATCCTGGCACCCGACAGGCAGCTGACAGTAACCTTCTCCTTGTTTAGCCTGGTGAGTGGGACATCAGTGTGCCTGACTATAAAGTCACCTATGACTAGCGTGCTGGGTATGTTGTTTTGCCTTATTGGCTGTGGTTGAGTGGCACACTGAGTCTGCGGGCTATGTGTCATTTGGGTTGTGTTGGGGGTGGAGGTTGCTTCCATTTCTGCTTTGGAGGTCTCTGTTGCTTGAGCAGATTATTACTGAGAGCCTCCGTGAATGTTTTTGTGTTTCTATGCCTGGATTTTGTTGGTGTAGATTTAGTGAGACTATGTGATAAGTGTGGTGTGGTGCAAGTGTTTACCTTCTCCTCTTGACTGTCAAGTTCAGTCTTGGCTGGAGAGAGCTTTACCTTCAGATTGGCTAGATAAGTGCATCTCTCACAGGTTGTAGTGTTGGGTGGTAGGAGGAGTGGATTGTCTGTGTACATGAGGCAATTTCTACATCGCCCCAAGATGCCCAGATTCATCAGATAGACAGAAGAGAACACTGGGAGCTGACCCTTGGACATGCCTGAATAAAAAAAATATTTTCCTCTAGATAAGTGAGGAAAGTGAGTACAAGAGCTGTTTTTCTCTAAGCAAGTGAAGAAAAAAAGCACCAAAAGTGTTTTCCTCTAGGTAATGAGGAAGGTTGAGTGCTGTAGTAATTAGTAGGTTATTTAGTGCTTACAACAAGCTCTGAACAAGTGCTGATCACTGTTGTTTGTCTTTTCGGCTTTTCCCGGTTAGGGGTCGCCACAGCAGAACTCCGGTCTGCTAATGATTGGCAGTAGAATTTTTTATGGTGCCGAGTTGCCAGCCCAATGCCCAACCTTCAGTGAAGGCACGCCCATTCACGCATGTTTTCTGGAGGCCACTCGACCGCAAGGAGGACATGCAGACTCCACACAGAAGGCACTCCAGCTGTGAATCGAACAGGAGAACCTCCTGCTGTGAGGCAACAATACTACCACTGTACCACCGCGGCTTCCGTAAACAAATAAGGAAATTCAAGTGCTAAAACTAAGAATCTGTATCTGGACTAAACTAGTTACAGGAAAGGAGGGAAACAAGTGCAAATGCGGGCTTTAAATCAGAAAGTTGAGAGAGATGGAAAAACTGCCCAAACGGCCAATAAATAGAAGTTATGTCCTTACCATAACGTTCCATGTGGAGTGTTCATCTCGCCTTTGTTCTTACACATGGGTTCGGAGCCGATCCTCGGCTCCGAGTCGGCCGCTTGTCAAAGCTCTGCATCGAGAAGAAGCTCGAGACCAACCTCTCTCCCACAATTCCCTCTGCCTTTACCTCAGATCTAGTTTGCAAATCATACCAGATCCCAACAGGGTGAACATACAAACATACATACTAAGGCGTAGCTGAAACAGCTGTAACAGCTGAGAGAATCAGAAGTGGGAGAAACAAACCAGACATCCAAACTGGACGTTCTTCCTGACCTGAGGGTGGGAATGTAAGAACAAAGGCGAGATGAACACTCCACATGGAACGTTATGGTAAGGACATAACTTCTATATGTGAGAGTGTTCAATCTCGCCGTTTGTTCTTACACATGGGTAGCGTCCCTAGCTCCATGACCCTGGGAGACTCACGGAAGAACGTTCCTGAGCACAGTGGAACCAAAGGTTGCCCTGTCCCTGGAAACCCTATCCACTTTGTAATGGGTGATGAACGTATGTGGTTTAGACCAAGTGGCGGCCGCACAAATAGTGTCCAAAGGTAGGCCGGCCGCATGAGCCAGGGATGTAGATATTGATCTAGTAGAATGTCCTTTCGGTTTGACAGGTAAAGTCTGCTCAGTAGCAGTATAAACAAAGGTAATACAATCAGATAGCCATTTGGAAAGGGTACGCTTCGTCACTGCCATGCCTTTTCTGCTATCCGCAAAGGCTATGAAGAGTTGATCTGCCTTTCTGTGATCCTTAGTTCTATCCAAGTAGAATCTGAGTTGTCTATGAACATCCAACTTGTGTAACATATATTCCAGCTTATTGGAATGGTTCTTGAAAAATGTGGGGAGCTCAATGGACTGATTAATGTTATTGACTGAACAAACCTTGGGAAGGAAGGACGGGTTGGTGCGAAGGGATACCCTATCAGGGTGAAAGGTCAAATATGGGTGTTTAATGGAAAGAGCTTGAAGTTCTGATACTCGTCTGGCTGAAGTGATAGCTACTAAAAAGAGAGCTTTCCATGACAAGAACTTCAAAGAACAGGAAGAGGCTGGTTCAAAGGGTGGTAGCATTAGTTGTGATAACAGGAGGTTCAGATTCCACGGTGCTGTAGGAAACCTGACTGGTGGCCTAATATGAAAAGACCCTTTTAGAAAAGCCTTACAAAGCCTATGAGCCATAATAGGCGCTCCATTTTCTTCTACATGAAAGTTTGAAATAGCAGCCAATTGAACCTTCAAGGTGGCAGGAGAAGCTCCTTGGTGAAATAGCACAGATAGAAATTCTAAGACTTTGTTTAGTGGGGCTATTAAGGGATCCAAATGTTGCGTAGTTGCCCAGTATACAAAACGTTTCCACTTACTAGTGTAAATCTTTGTAGTGGAAGCTTTATGAGAAGCTATTAGAATATTTTGAACCGCAGGAGAAAGAAGATCAGACCTGGCTAAGAAGGGAAGCGGAGCAGCCAAGCTGCTAGTCTGAGGGACAGGAGCGACGGGTGGGGAGCCCCTGACGAGTGGGTCAGTAGATCCGGCTCCGGGTCCAGGATCCAGGGTTCCCATATTTGGTGTGTTTGAAGAAAGGGAAACCAAATTTGACGAGGTCAAATAGGGCAATGAGGATTACAGTCCTCTCCAGGCTCTTGGCTTTCTGCAGAAATCTTGGAATCAGAGGTATAGGGGGGAAGGCGTACAGGAGACCCGGGGACCAATCGTGAATCAGAGCATCCCTGGGGACTTCCCCTGGCGGGGGTAATAGGGCGAAGTAGCTTCTGCATTTGGCGTTCATTGGAGACGCAAACAGATCACAGCAAGGCTGGCCCCACTTGCGGAATATCATGTCCGCTATTGTCTGTTTGAGGGACCACTCGTGAGGTAACAGGATGGCTCTGCTCAACCTGTCCGCTATGACATTGGATAACCCCAGGATGTGCATTGCTATCAGAAAGCGACCCGTGGACTCTGCCCATTGCCAAATTCTCATGGCCTCTCTGCACAACTGGTAAGATTTGGTTCCTCCTTGCTTGTTTATGTACCAGACTACGGACATGTTGTCTGTTTGAACTGCAATGGTCCCTAGAAGTAGAAGGGGAGAAAAGTGTTGCAATGCCAGAAACACTGCCCTCATCTCCAGAACATTGATGTGCAGGTTGTACTCTAGATTGGTCCATTCGCCTTGGACTGTCTGTCCCTGAAAGATGACCCCCCACCCTATCAGGGAAGCGTCCGTGGTCACCGTAGCTGTCGGAGTGGGTAGCACGAATGGTCGGCCGCTGGAAAGATTGCAATTCTGTAGCCACCAAGACAGGTGCAATTTGCAGATGTTTGAGATGTGAATTTCGTGTGTCAGCGGTAACTGTTGGAATGACCATTGTGCGAACAGCAGCCATTGAAGAACTCTCATGTGCAGTCTTCCCAAGGGTATTGCAATGAGGGAAGCCGCCATGAGACCCAAAACTTATAGAACCAGTTTGGCCAGGGATTTCTTGGACAACAGGAGAAGAGATATGTGATTTTGTAAAGAGGCTATTCTTTGTGAGGGAAGTGATAGAATCAAGCAACGGGTATCCAAATCTGCTCCTATGAATGAGATATGCTGTGATGGCTGTAATGCAGATTTTTCAAAATTTATGGAAATTCCGAGATGAACACAAAGTTCGAGTGTGTAATCCCTGGCCTGAATCAGTCGATGCTCGGTGGTGGCAGTAAGGAGCCAGTCGTCCAGATACGGAAACACCTGGAATCCTAGGCGTCTCAAGTGAGACGCTACCACTGCCATGCATTTGGTGAAAACCCTGGGGGCTGAGGTTAGACCAAAGGGCAGGGCCCGAAACTGAAAGTGACTGGCTCCCAGCCGGAAGCGCAAGTGATCCCTGGACGCTCTGGCCATTTTGATGTGGTAGTATGCGTCCTTGAGATCTATTGAGCACATCCAGTCGTCCTTCTGTAAGAATGGAAGGATCGATTGAAGCGTGACCATCCAGAACTTTTCTTTCTTGACGAAGGTATTGAGCTTGCTTAGGTCCAGAATTGGCCTCCAGTCCCCTGTCTTTTTTGGTAATAAAAAGAACCTTGAGTAAGTTCCGAATCCTCTTTGGTCCGCTGGGACTGGTTGGATGACTCTTTTTTCTAGCAGCTTTGAGATTTCTATAGCTGCAGGATCTTGCAGATGGGGCGGTACATCTGGGAGTCTTTTTTGCGGTAATGGGGGAAATAGAAATGAATTCTGTAACCTCTGGTAATGATGCTTTTTACCCATTTGTCTGAGGTAAGACTTTGCCAGGCCTGAGGGTATAAAGCTAAGCGACCCCCGACTGCCTCCAGAGCAGGACAATCGGGCCTCCTCTCAGGAGTGCTGGAAAGGCTTTCCAGGGAGCGTATCCCTATCACCTTGGTTTTGCGGACCCCCTCTGCCGCCGGGGCGACGTCTTCCACTTCTGCCCCCCTCTCTGCCTCTGGAGGGGGCATCACCCTGTGTGCCTGGGAAAGAACCCTGGGGTTTTCGAAACCACATTTTTCCACCTCGCTGCCCTTTGGGGTACGGTCTGGATGGTGTGGAAAAACGGACTCCGACAGCAGACAGAGTCTTTCCCTTTTGCTCACACCGGGTAAGGGTCTCCTTTACTTTGGGGCCAAAGAGAGTGGCACCATCAAATGGGGCGTTAGTAAAGGAAGACTTGAAGGCTTCCGCAAAGGAACATAAGCGCATCAAGGATTGTCTGCGAAGAGCAATCGCTGAAGCTGCAGCCCTACTCGAACCTTCGGCTGCATACGAGATGAGCCTCATGGACGAGTTCACAATTGATGTAAGGGTATTGAGCTGTGCTGTGACTTTTTCCGCGACAGCAGCATCTGTAGTACCCTGGAGGGTATCCCCCAACTCTTTGACTAGATCCCTCTGCAAACGTGTAAAATGAGTCAAATAGTTCAGCGATCGCATGGAAAAAGCCGCTGAACTAAAAATGCGCTTCCCATACCTGTCCATAGTCCTAGAATCTCTGTTAGGCGGATGGACAGATGAGGAAGATTCAGACATCTCCTTCTTAGTGGCCGCTGCTACCACCATAGCGTCCACTGGAACTCCCTTTGTGAGATATGCCTTGTCTTGAGGGGCCGTAATATATTTATTAGGCTTTCTAGGGACTGGCTCCACTGTGTCAGGTGTCTCCCACGCCCTTCGAGCAATCAAATCCATCAACTCATCGAAGGGCGGAGTGACCCAGGAGGAAGAAGGGCGAGCACCGAATGCCTTCAGCAAGACTGACTCATCCTCAGAAGGGGGTAGGGCTTTCCAATCACCTCTCTGTTTCAGGATCTCCAGGATGTCAGAAAAGGAGACATCCTCCGAGGGTGATTTTGGGGAACCTTCTGACTCATCCAAGTCAGTGTCCGATGTTAAGGATTCTTGTGGGGAATCTAAGTGTCTCCTCTTACACAATCTTTTCCTCGGAACTTCCTCGGGGCGGGCATCCGATGAAGCCTCCGAGGAAGAAGGGGCTCCCTCTGGGAGCGGCTGAGACACTGGTGCTCGACGCTTTGAAGTAGCCGTGGGTGCAGAGGAGGATAACGGGCCTTTATGGGAAGGAGAGGCTGTCTCTGCTGAAGTGGTTGTCTGAGTCGACAACACCTTCCTCATAAGGTCGAAGGCTCCCAGGTCCCGAGTCGAGGAATCCCCCGGTTCCGAAGAAGGCGGAGGGATCCCCGAGACGGGGACCGAGGGCATCGACCCCGAGGACGGAGCCGAAGCGATCCGTGCCGAGGCACCGAGAGGGAGAGTCAGAACCGAAATATCGGTTCGACTCTCGGTCCCGGAACCAAGGATAGATCGTCGGCTCCGCGATTCCGGTAATGGATCCGTCGGAGTCGAGGTGAACGGTGCCGACCAAGAGAAAGACGGCTCCAGCACCGAGGGCTCCACAATCATCAGATCAGCCTCTCCCGGCTCCAAAGGCTGAATAGGCCTCGGAGGAGGAACAGATGGAGATAAGGGAAGGCCTTTGAGTCTCGACACCAACTGGGAGGAGACTGAGATGAGTTTGGACAAGGCCATATTCTCCATTAACTTCTGCACCACACGATCTACGTCGGAGTCAGAGAGGGGTCTGGAAGAACGGGTCAAAGGAATCGAAGACGGAGCCGACCTCAAAAGCACAGGAGGTGGAAGCTCCGTCACCGGTTCCAAGACTCGAGGCTCGGTGACAGACAGAAGTTCGACACTCGGCTCCGAAGTCTGTGGAACCGGTGAACGAACCTTAAAGGAAGAGCTCGGAGCCGATGACATGGGCTCTGACACCTTCGAATCCTTCGAGGATTTGGATGCCTGGTCTGATTTATCAAGAGCCTCTTGAAAAGCAGGCTTCAAAAGGCCTCTGTCCATGAGCTTCCTGCGCCTATCCGTCATGACCCTTCCACTGAAAGAATGACAAATGGAACAGTCTTCTTGCAGATGGAGAGGGCCAAGACAGTAGACGCAGGAGCTATGGTTATCTGTGACAGACATTTTCTGTCCACATTGGCACCTTTTGAACCCTGACTTTGCTTTCTCGGACATTATCAAGGATAAAAAAGTCAAATCAGATATTTTAGTCAAATCCAGTAAGTTAAATATATATAAATATATATATCTACACAGTCCTATAAATATTAAAGACAGTCACAGCCAAAAACACTAAGGATGGAACCACAAGTATAGTGTTTTACTCAAATCCAGAAGTTAGTGGGTGGGGTAGGCCCCGAGGGAAACTAACTAAACTCTATATAGTAATATATATATATATATATATATATATATATATATATATATATATATGAGAATAAGAAACCCTCGACTCACGTACACACACACACACACACACACACTAAAGAGGTCCAATTGAAATAGAAATAAATTTCTAAGTAATCCTAGAAAAAAAAGGATATCTTATCTGCCAGTTGGTCTGAGCTCATTGAAATGATGCGAACGTTGCAGCGGCAAACTAGATCTGAGGTAAAGGCAGAGGGAATTGTGGGAGAGAGGTTGGTCTCGAGCTTCTTCTCGATGCAGAGCTTTGACAAGCGGCCGACTCGGAGCCGAGGATCGGCTCCGAACCCATGTGTAAGAACAAACGGCGAGATTGAACACTCTCACATCTACAATTTCTGGGCCAGAACCACTCCTTATGTGGTAGATAGGTTACCTAGTGCTTACCACTCCCACTGATAAGCTAGAAGGCTTCCCTCCAACACAGAAAGCTTGGGGGGCTCAGAAGCTTACATACAGTCCTGGATCCAGTAAATCTGAATCTGGACTACACTAATTACAGGAAAGGTAGGAAACAGGCTTAGATTTTTTTTTGTTATACAGAACGGTAGCTAAAACAGCATTAAAAACAATTCAAATGCAGTGCAAGCTAGCACACTTGAGTATGTAGCAATGTTAGACCAAACAGTTTAAAAATGTAAATGAATGGCATGCCAGGAAGGTGCTTGGAGTTTGAAAAGCATTCTGCCCTAAATGTATGTAGTCTATATAACCAACGTATCTGCCCATAGTTGCATTACAGCACCCCTAGGGACAGAAACATTTATCTTCGATTGTCTTATCAATCAGAATAACTGTCAGAATTTGAGTCTCAAAATGTCTCCAATAAAAACATCCACAGCTATTCCATTATGGAGATTTGTTAGCCAGCAGTTGAATTGTACTGGATATTGAAGAAGACCAGTCTACAACTGCTTTGGTAAGTATACATAACACACTGATATGCAAGAGAATGAGTTTATTCATACATTTTTAACCAGGTAAACCTACTGGACATAAGCATCTCTATCAGGGGCAATATGGGGGCACTGTATGTGACTTGCTTAGAATCACACAGTATATAGACTATATTACTAGAGGTGTGCACACTTAAAGTCCAACCACACAACGTCTGACTGCATTTATGTCCATACAGTACTAAGTGAACAGAAATGTGAATGTGCATTGTGCAGACAGACATTACGCAAAGCACAATACAATGAATAGGGTGTTTGCTTAATGTCCATGCTGCTTAACATTTTATGGGATAAAACATATGCCAGATGTTAAGTGGCAGATACCTGTATTGTTATTCTGCTATTGAATGGAGGTTGAACCATATCTAATTGCTATCAGATGGTTGGGGGACAAAGTAAAGTTTATAATGGAACTTTACAGTACATTATCACAGTTCTTTACAGACTAGTGTAAAGTAATGGGGTAAGAGGACACAGGCCATATGCAGGGGTGTGAACTGACTGCCTAAATGGGATATATTTGGGAGAGGCTTTCTAGACCCTGCAGAAAGCTGTGTGAGGAGCACAAGGTGTGTGCTGTAAAGATGGCAGCCTGGGACTGTGTCTGAGGTGTAGGCAGTAGTGCTCCACATAGATACTGGCCACAAGGCTGTTTTAGGTACACTAAGACTACTGTTATACAGCACTGACAAATAGAATTGTGTTGCAGTTCATACTGTCAGTGTATTTGCATCACACATGGAACATACTGGCCAATGTGAGGTGTGAACAGGACACAGGTTAACTAATACTGGGCTGGTATAAATATGTTGAGCACACAGTGGTCATTCTTTAGTGGGCAAAGGTATGCAAAGGATGCTGACAAGGCTCATACCACTGCATAATGTGTTCCTAGGCTGCCCTAATGGGGCACTATGAGGACCTGTCCTGTGATAGTGTACACATTTTGTACACAAACACCAAAAAAAAATCAGAATTCCTGAATACTAATTAAGCAAACATGTCAAAAACACATCAATTCAAAATGATTGAACTAACAGCTTTAACATTTCCAAAAATTTACCGGCTGACACTTACCTGCCTGCTTCCCATCAGTATGAACATACACATTTCAGTACTGCACATCACTTTAATTCACATTTCACACCCCCTACAAATTATATATTCCAACTCCGTGATCGCACTACAGTGAGGAAAAGGGTAAATTTCCTTATCTGCACTGTACAGCAATCTCTACTCGTAACATCAGCCTCATATTTATTTATTATTTAGTTTATTTTACATTTATTGACCAGGAGATTCCAACTGGATACATGTCCATTTTCAGCAGAGGCCTGGGGAGAAAAGCTCCACAGACTAATGCTAGCATGCAAGTGAGTTATTAATACATAGTAAGCAAATTAAGACATAGTAAGCAAATTGTCTAGGAAAGGACATTGTCTTACAAGATTGCATAGGTTTACATTACATACTTGCTTAAGTAACAGAAAGACATTGTTCAGCTGATTGAATAGGTTTTACAATGTGATAGTGCATTGATCCTGGTAATGGCAAGAATATTTCCAAATTTCATGGTTTTTAAAGTAAAAAGTAGGATCGTGGGTAGAATGCAATAGATTCTATATGAAAATAGCTTAAGATATTTAAGTTAAAATGAAGTAGAGAAAGAGTTTTGGACATTCATAGAACTGCAGTTCAGCAATATGGGAATCAGCTAACGCATTCTGCATTCCCATGTTCACCTAAATATATATATATATATATATATATATATATATATACACACAGACACACACACACACACACACACACACACACACACACACACACACACACATACATGATTATGGGTCTATGTCCACATTTACAGGTTGTGACATGGCACCAAAGGAATGAATGTACTTAGAGAAGTTTTCCCAAACAAAGACTGCAATGATATTGCAGGCCCTCTGTTAGCATGCACGGTGGATACTAGAGACAGACAAAAGCAATCTGGCCATCTTTGACTGTGAGTGGTATGAGCTAGTTAGTGGCAGACATTAATGCTGTCAATACGCAATAAAGGACAGTTCATAAAGTTTAGCAAAGGGTCACCAACATGATAAAGAAGTTATGTACCTACCATAATGTTCCATGTTAGTTGTCTTCTTCTCACCTTCTTTCTTGCTGGTTGGGTTCGGAGCCAATCCTCGGCTCCGACTTGGCCATCTTCAAAAGCTCGAGAGCTGCTTACTTTCTTGAGGCCCCCTATATCCCATGATGCCTGGCGCTAGCCACCCAGATCTCATTTGGTAAGACTAACTGCAGACATAATAAGAAAGGAATCCTATCCCAGAATGCATAAATCCTACTGGAGAGACTGCTAGTCAGAAGGGAATAGCCAGAGAAGACTCAGCCAGTGAAAAATCCAGAGGAACTCTTCTCGGTCCACTAGGATAGGGGGATGGAGGGTGGGGTGCAAGAAAGAAGGTGAGAAGAAGACAACTAACATGGAACGTTACGGTAGATACATAACTTCTTTATGTTAAGTTGTCTATCTCGCCTTCATTCTTGCTGGTTGGGACAGCGTCCCTAGCACATAAAGTCCTGGGTGGCTCATCAGAACAGACTCTTCAGAACAGTGGAACCAAAATCAGCTCTGCTGCTAGAAACCACATCCAACTTGTAATGCGAAATGAAAGTATGCAGGTTGGCCCAGGTAGCTGCAGCACAAATAGATTCCATGGGCAACCTAGCCTGAAAGGCTACCGAAGTGGCTAAAGCTCTGGTGGAGTGACGTTTTGGTTTGACTGGCAATTGTTTGTTCCTCAGTTGATATATAAATGTGTTGATAGAAGTCAACCATCTGGACAAGGTTACTTTGGAGATTGGAAGACCTTGTTTACCCACAGCATAAGACAGGAAAAGTTGGTCTGATTTTCTAATGTCCTTAGTTCTATACAAATAAAAGCGTAGTTGCCTGTGAACATCTAACTGGTGCAACTTATATTCCACCCTGTTGGAGTGGTTAGGAAAAAACACAGGGAGGTCTATGGACTGATTTAAGTTATTCTCTGAAGAGACTTTAGGAAGGAAGGAGGGATTAGTCCTGAGAGCAACCCTGTCATTGTGGAAAACGAGGTACGGAGGATGGATAGAAAGAGCCTGGAGTTCTGAAACTCTTCTGGCTGAAGTAATAGCTACCAGAAAAAGGGTTTTCCAAGATAAGAACTTCAAGGAGCAAGAAGCTGCAGGTTTGAAAGGGGGCAAAATTAGAGAAGCTAAAATTAAATTTAGATCCCACGGTGGTGGAGGATCTCTCACTGGGGACCTTAGCAGAGTGGTCCCTTTGAGAAAGGCTTTACATAGCTTATGAGACATGATATTGTTTTCTGACAGGCCAATGTGAAAATTTGAAATTGCAGCTAACTGCACACTAATCGTAGTGGAAGCGAACCCAGCATGGAAGAGTTCCACAAGAAATTCCAAAATGTGGTGTACAGGGGCTGAAAAGGGATCTATACTCTTAGCCTCTGCCCAGGAAGAAAAACGTTTCCACTTACTAGCGTAAGTTTTTCTAGTCGTAGACTTGTGCGATGACAAAATGATTTCGCACACAGAGGGGGAGATATCTGGAAGCCTGGCTAAAGTTGGAAGTGGAGCAACCAAGCAGTGAGCTGGAGAGATCATACGGATTGGTGTAGCCCGCCCAATTGATGAATCAGAAGGTCTGGAACTAGGTCCAGAGTCCAAGGTTGCTCGAGAAGATGGCGATGCAGCAACGGGAACCATATTTATTGAGGCCAGTAAGGGGCAATGAGGATCATTTTGCAGCCCAATATGGTAGCTTTCTGTATTAGCTTCGGGATTAGGGGAAAAGGAGGAAATGCATAAAGAAGTCCCTGAGGCCAATCATGGACTAGAGCGTCTCTGGGGAATGTCCGGGAAGTGGAAGGAGAGAGAAGAAATTGCTGCACTTGCTGTTGAAGGGAGTTGCAAAAAGGTCACAGCAAGGTTGGCCCCATTTGCGGAAGATTTGGTCCACGACTACCTGATTCAGAGACAACTCGTGAGGCATGAGAATTGCTCTGCTCAGCCTGTCTGCTATGACGTTGGACCTCCCAGGGATGTGTGTTGCAATCAGAAACCGTTGGGAAGAGATCGCCCACTGCCAGAGTCTGAGTGCTTCTCAACACAGGGGGTAGGATCTGGTTCCGCCCTGCTTGTTGATGTACCACACTACTGACATATTGTCCATTTGAATTGCAATGGTCCCAGTAGGAAGAGAGTCCTGAAGAGCTTGCAACGCTAAGAGTACGGCCCTCATCTCCAAAACGTTTATATGCAGATGGTACTCGTGAGGTTGCCAGGTGCCTTGTACTGTTCTGCCCTGATAATGCCCCCCCCACCCGATCAGGGAGGCATCTGTGGTCACTGTAGCAACTGGAGGGGGGAGTACAAATCGTCAGCCGAGGGACACTGATGTGGAGACCATCCACCAAGCAAGGTGCTTCTTGCGTGCTTGTGTGATTATAGTCATGTAAGACATGGGGAGCTGCTGGAAGGACCATTGGGTAAAAAGAAGCCACTGGAGAATCCTCATGTGAAAACGAGCTAGAGGGACTGCTGCTGCCATGAGACCCAGAGTTTGGAGGACAAACCTGGCTTGAATTCTTTTGCATGCTAACAAAATCTTCACATGTTGGCGAATCACTAATACCCTGTCTGGTGGAAGGCTCGCTGACATGTCTTTGGTATTTAAATTTGTGCCTATAAAGGTGATAGATTGACAGGGCGACAATGCAGACTTTTCGAAATTTATTGTGATACCTAGCCTGCAGCAAGTCTCAATAGTGTAGTCCCTGGCTTGCACAAGGTGATGCCTGGTGGTAGCAGTGAGGAGCCAGTCATCTAGATATGGAAACACCTGGAATCCTTGCCGTCTCAGGTGAGCAGTGACTACTGCCATACATTTGGTGAACACCCTGGGGGCTGTGGTGAGACCAAAGGGCAGAGCTCTGAACTGATAATGGCTGGCTCCCAGCCGGAAGCGAAGGAATCTTCTGAAGCGTCTGTCCATTTTGATGTGGTAGTACGCATCCTGAAGATCTATAGTGTACATCCAAATGTCCTGACCCAGAAAGGGTAAAATGGACTGTAGGGTGACCATCCAAAACCTCATTCTTTGTACAGACTTGTTCAGTCTGCTGAGATCCAGAATGGGTCTCCAGTCCCCTGCCTTTTTTGGTACCAAAAAGAACCTTGAGTAAATTCCGGATCCTTGTTGGTCTGCTGGGACTTGCTGGACGGCCCTTTTTCTTAGCAGATTTGCGACTTCTTGAACTGCTTGGTCCCTTAGATTGGGTGGAACGTCCGGAAGAGACTTGTTTGACCTTAAGGGGGTGCGAACAAAGGGGATTCTGTAGCCTCCGGATATAACAGACTGTACCCATGTATCGTGTGTTATGTCTTGCCAGGCTTTTGGGTACAGCGATAATCTTCCCCCGACTGCCTCCAAAGGTGGGCATCCGGGCAACCCTTCAGGGATGCTGGAAGGGCTTGTCAGAGAAGGATTCTCTGCTGCCCTGATTTTGCGGACCCCCTCTGCCCTGAGGGCGGCATCTATTACTGTTCCCTCCTCTGCCCCTGGATGGGTACTCACCGCATGTGCCTGGCAAGGCTCCCTGGGATTTCCGGAACCACATCTTTCCACTCTTCTGACCCTTGGGATATGGTCTTGAAGGAGTGGAAAAATGGACTCCTACGGTAGAGAGAGTCTTGCCTTCCTGCTCACACCTGGTAAGGGTGTCCTTCACCTGTGATCCAAAGAGAAAAGAACCATCAAAGGGGGTGTTGGTGAAAGACGCTCTGAAAGGTTCCGCAAAGTTACATAGCCACATCCAAGTGTGTCTCCTTAAGGCAACGCCTGTGCCTGTGGCACTACTCGCACCATCGGCTGCATACGAAATGAGCCTCA
This sequence comes from Protopterus annectens, assembly GCF_019279795.1. Taxonomy (NCBI): domain Eukaryota; kingdom Metazoa; phylum Chordata; order Ceratodontiformes; family Protopteridae; genus Protopterus; species Protopterus annectens. The sequence goes on from NC_056725.1 coordinate 467,356,445, forward strand.
TGGAGGAGTTTACCACTGAATTAAGAGTCGCCAGCTGGGAAGCTGCTTTAGCCTGGGCCCCCTCAGCTGATGGATCTTGAAGGGTATCTCCAAGCTCTTTAAGGAGATCCCTTTGAAGACGGGTAAAGTGGCACAAATAATTCAGGGACCTCATGGAAAAGGTCACTGAAGAGAACATCCGCTTCCCATATCTGTCCATCGTCCTGGACTCCTTGTTAGGAGGATGGACAGATGAAGAAGTTTCTGCCAACTCCTTCTTTGTGGCCGCTGCTACCACCATGGCATCAATGGGGACACCTTTATCAAAAACCTGCTTGTCCTGTGGTGCAGTAATGAATTTGGCAGGTCTTCTGGGGGTCGGTTCCACTGAGTCTGGAGCTGACCATGCCTTCCGAGCCACCACAGACATCAGCGGATCAAAAGGAGGAGACACCCAGGAGATGGAAGGTTGGGATCCAAACACGTCCAGAAATACTGACTCATCCTCAGAAGGGCTTACGGCAGTCCAGTTCCCCCTCTGCCTAAGCATCTGAAGGATGTCTGAGAAGGAGACATCTTCAGAGGGGGATCTTGGGGACCCTTCCGAATCCTCTTAGTTGGTATCTGATGTGATGCACTCAGGGGAGTCAACATGCTTCCTCTTGCATTTCCTCTTATGGGGTGGCTCCTCTGAATGATCAGGGCAGGCCTCAGAAGAGGAAGATACACCCAAAGGGGTGTCCTGGAGTCCTGGATCCCCACGCTTGGGATCTGGAAGAGGGGCAGAGGCTGATGCAGGCACCCTAGGGGAGGAGCTGATGGGGTCGATCGTGGGACTGACTCGTGGGCCAGTACACTCCTCATCACCTCGAAGGCATCCTTGCCCGGACGCAGAGAGGGCTCCGGTTCCGAAGAAACCAGAATCCCTTCAAAGGATGAGTCGGAGGAGGAATATCTACAGACGTGGACGGAGCTGACACCTGATGAGGGGGGCTGGACAACATTTTGGCTAGGGCCCATGATTTTAACAGCCTACTGACCACTCTCTCCAAGTCATGGTCCGAAAGCCTTGAGGACAGAGAAGAGTGGGATGAGCGATGACTACGCTCTGACTGGAGCAGAGGTGATCTCGGAGCCGAACATATCGACTCCAGAGAAGGAGACCTGGATCTTTTTCGACTCTCAGATGGCTCCGAGGAACGTGTCGGAGCCGACTGGGAGGGAGGAACATCGGTTCCAGCCGGAGCCAAGATGGATGGTATAGACTCACCCAACGATGACTCTGAACTGGGAGCCAAAGGTTTAGGTGGCTTGGAAGATTTCACAGGCTGAGCCTTAGCCAGTGAATCTTGGGGCTTGAGCAAAACCCTCAGGATCAACTTGTTTTTGCACTCCTGCAGGACTCTTGGACTCTGCAGGACTCTTGGACTGAAAGCATGGCAAATGGAGCAAGAGTCCTGCAGGTGCACAAGAAGTGTGACCATCCATCAGAGACATCTTCTGACAGCATGAGTCACACTTCTTGAATCCGGACAGCTTAGGATCTTTGGACATCCTAAAGGAAAAACCAAGGAACAAGGAACACACACAGAAAAAATAAGGTAACTAACCACTAAAAATTACACACTACAGTTACCACAACCAAAAACTACAAGCAATGTATATACTTGCACTACTACAAACAAAAGACTATAACTAACTATCACTAAACAACTAACACTGATAATAAAGGAAAATTTTTTTTTTTTTTTTTTTTAAAGAGAGAAAAGGTTATCCTCTAACTTAAACAGAAAACCTTTCTGAAGGAAGGGGAGAGAAGGGGGAGGGGAAACTCTGTAACTAAAACGAGTTTGTGAGGAGAAATAACAAGGATTAGGTATAGACTTGGCTACAATACAACAGTTTAAACTAAACGACTAACTCTACACTAAAACCAATAGTTTTTATAATACGAAAAAAGATAATAATAAAGTTTTATACGACCTGAGCCAGTAGAACAACCTCGCAACAGAAGCGGCAAACGAGATCTGGGTGGCTAGTGCCGGGCATCATGGGATATAGGGGGCCTCGAGCCAGTAAGCAACTCTCAAGTTTTTGAAGATGGCCGAGTCGGAGCCGAAGATCGGCTCTGAACCCAACCAGCAAGAATGAAGGCGAGATAGACAGCTTAACATCACATGTACCGGCCGGAAGAGCCTTGGCCATGAGTGGGTCTGCCATTGTAAGCCACCCTGCAGGCCACTGAGGAGCTCCTGTTGTCTCTGCTTGGGCAGACAGAATGATCAATGATACTTGGTAGAGGTCCAGTTGTGGAAGACAATCTGGATGTACCTTCCTGTTTCTGTTGGTGATGCATGAATTTGGAATTACCTCTGTCATAAAAACAGTTTAGCGGAATGCAGGTGCCATAAGCTCACACCATCTCTTCTCTATAGGCCCATCAATGATGCAAACATAATGGCATACCACTCAGTTGCATGTGTTTATGGACTTCCAAGATGGCTGCACACTGATCAACAGCTTAACTTCAGCTCTCCAAGTGTGAAAACAGAAACTGAAATAACAGTCAGAGATATTGTCAGCCTGAGTAAAATTCAGTTACTGGCTGGTAAGTACTCTGCTTAGATGCCTGCAAAGAAGAAACTAACATAGTTTGAAAGAAAATCAGCTAGAAATGTTGATGAGAAAACACTGACTTGGAAGAATCCTGCAGCTATTTAGCAAAAAGCAGTTCAAGCTCCAGATTTGTTGCAAGACACTTCTTCCAGTATCCTAGAGGAACAATAAATCAAATGTGCTCAGAGCTGATTAAAATACACCAAACTCTGAAGGAGTATATCAACTCAAACAACAAAAGGCTTGAAAAAATGGAAGATGAGCTGATAAAACTTCAAAAATCAGATGTTGAAATGAAGAAAAGACTGGCCAAGTATGACATGACACTGCTCAAGAAGAAATGTTTCAAAAAACTGGTAGTATTAGAGGACAGAGCACATAGGGAAAATCAGAGTTTCTGCTGTACCAGAGAAACTAGAATGAACAGACTGTATTCATTTTATGAAGACATAAATAAGCAGCTGGACTGGTATTCCATAACAAGAACTGTTAATTGAAAGCACACACTGTGTGTATGCTCCAAATGTGACCATAAGAAAGCAGTCAAGACCTTTATTAGTAAAGAGGCAAACCTACCAGCAGAAAATTTTGATCCTGACAAAACTGAGACAAAACAACAAAGTATTAAAACTTGGAGACAGCAGAGTGTTTGTGGAAATAATTATTCACTGTACATCAGGCAGAAGAGAAACAAACTTATTCCAGTAATCGTGGAATATCGAGAGGCAGGTGTGAGATTCAAGCAGCTCGAATCACCTATTTTCAGAATATTTTTTTTCCTGGAGGATCAAAGTCATTTTTTATGCAGCACAGGCTAAGGAGGAAATGCAAACGTTTGTCCAACCAAAAATGAGCCGTCAAGCAGAAGGGGACTCTGCTTGTCATTTTTCTCATATTAAAGCACATAGAGAGACTTTGCCAGTGAAACACATGGGAGCTGACCAGAAGACTCAGGAATACCATGGAACTGAACCAGAATCAAGAGCTGGGAAATAGAGATGAACAGAAAGATCAGCAACACGGAAATAAGTGAATAAATGTGAGATTGCAAAACATCAGCCTCATTTGTGAAATACAGCTGTATAAGAATAAGTGGAAAGAGTGGAATTTTGTTGACTTTGTTAAACTTGTGAGGAACTGAAAAGCATTTGCCTCACTTCATGTCATTCATATTTGGAAGGACTCTGAAGGGAAGGGAAGAAGAAAGAAAAAGATAACTAAGTAAAAAAAGAAGTTATATACTCACCATAATGTTTCATCTGTGTTGTTGTTTCTCATTTGCTCTTCAACCTGTGGGTTCAGATCCGAGGATTAGATCCGACCCGGATGCATACCAAAGCTCCAGGCTCTGACATCTGAGCTCCTCCCCTACCCATAATGCACTTCTCCTCCAAATCCCTCAGATTGAGTTTGTTGCACCACTATACATCATCTAATCATGCAAGCAGGAAGAAATCACCCAAAAACAATAGGGCAAGTCAGAAAGAAATACTTCAGGAGCTTCAATAACAAATAATTCTGTTAGGTCCTTCCACAGGTAGGGGGATGGAGGGAGGGAAGGCTGACGAGCAAATGAGAGGCAACATTATGGATGGAGCATTATGGTAAGTACATAACTTTATCTGATTTTGTTGCCTTCAATTGCTCTTCAACCAGTGGGACTCTGTCTCTCCAGCTGCAGAAGAACTTGGGAGGCCCTCAAGGAAGGATATTCCGGAGCACAGCAGAATCAAAGGAAGCTCTGTTCCTGGAGATAATGTCTAGTTTGTAATGCAATACAAAGGTATGGTGGTTTGACCAAGTAGTGGCTGCACAAATTTCAGTAAAATGGGAAGTTTCAACCAAAAGGCTGAAGAGGTGGAAACAGACCATGTAGAATGAGCCTTAATGCAACATGGTAAGGGAATGCCCCTTGTGAAGAAAGCAAATTTAATGTAACTAGTAATCCAATGAGCCAGGGTAACATTGGAAACTGGTTTACCCAACCTGGACGTAGAAAAGGAAATAAAAAGTTGATCAGGTTTCCTAAGAATTTTGGTTCTTTCCAAATAGAAATGAAACTGTGAAGTTCCAATGTATGAAGTTGATACTCTCCTCTATTTTGAAAATTAGGAAAGAAGGCAAGCAGGTTAATAACTTGGTTTATGTTAGCCTCAGAAGTGATATTGGGCAGAAAGGAAGAGTTAGTATACAAAGTAACTCTGTCCTTGTGAAAAATCAAATTTGCAAGGCAAAACCTGTAATTCAGATACCCTTTTGGATGAGGTAATGGCTACCAAGAAGCTTGTTTTCCAGGTCAAAACTTTAAATCTACCTTAGGGGAAGGCTTGAAAGGGGACGAGACTAAGGCTGTAAAACCAAAGTGAGATCCCAGAGGGCAACATGTTCCTTGATAGGAGGAAGAAGGGGCAAGGTGCCTTTCAGAAAGGCCTTGCACAATTTAGATGAGGCTAGAGAAAAATAATTTTCCCCTATGTGAAAATTGGAAATTGCCGCCAATTACACTTTTACCATAGAAAAACTAGCTCTGTTATGAAATATATAAGCCAGGAAATCCAACACAGCAGAAACTAAAGCTGTAAAAGGGTCTAAATTGCTCTGCTGAGCCCAAATGGAGAATCTCTTCCACTTACTACTGTATGGCTTCCTCATGGATGGTTTGTGTTCCGCAATCAAAATTTTTGTAACTGGGGAAGAAAGCCCAGGAGTTCTAGCCACCACTGGAAGGGGTGTAGCCAAGTGGTTAGTTTCAGGTTCAGGAGATCTGGATGGGAGTGTCCCGAGGGATGGGACAACAGATCTAGACAGGGATCCAGAGTTGATGGAGGACAAACCAGGTGAGACCAAAAGAAGGGGAACTAAACTTGTTGGGGACAAAAGGGAGCAAAGAGGATCACTTGGCACTTCAACCTCTGAGCTTTTTGCAAAAATGTGGGAATGAGTGGAAGAGGCAGATAGATATAAAGTAGACTGGGAGGCCAAGCATTGACTAAAGCATCTCTTAGTGACTGTCCCTGAGGAGAAATCAGGGCAAAAAATTTGCTGCAGTTGGTGTTGGAAGGAGATCCAAAAGATCACAGCAAGGTTGACCCCCATCTCTGGATGATCATATTTGCCACTGAAGGATTCAGAGGCCACTCATGAGGCATCAGAATGGTTCTGTTGAGCCTGTTCGCCAGGATGTTCGACTTCCCAGAATGTGTATTGCTATGAGAAAATGGTTGAAAGAAATCGCCCACTGCCACAGCTTCATGGCCTCTCGACACAAGGGGTAAGACCCAGTTCCTCCTTGCTTGTTGATATACCAGACCACTGACATGCTGTCTGTTTGAATAGCAATAGTTCCCATGGTGAGACAGGAATGAAGGGCTCGCAATGCAAGAAGCACCACTCTCATCTCCAGAACATTTATATGTAAGTTGGTCTGTAGGGGGGACCACATGTCTTGGACTGTTTGTCTCAGATAGTGCCCCTCACCTGAACTGGGAAGCTTCTGTGGTCACAGTGGCCTTGGGAGGAGGAAGGATGAAAGGGCAGCCCTGAAGAAGATCTTCAGATTGGATCCACCATAGAAGAGAGTGTATGTTTGTGAAATTTTGATTGGGTAATTCAATAGTTAGTACAGGAGGGACACTTGGACTGCTAAGGTCCATTGAAGTACTCTCATGTGAAGGCGAGCTAGTGGTACTAGGGTGATTGTGGCTTCCATGGACCCCCAAGGCCCTTAGGACAAGACTTGCTAGGGGAGAAGGAATGACTATTATCTATTTAACATCAGCCTGCAAGTTGGAGAGTCTGTCCAGAGGAAGAAGGGCTAGAGAGCAAATTGTGTCCAGACTGGCTCCTATGAAGTCTATGAATTGTACTGGTTGAAGTTGAGACTTTTTCAGGTTGATAGAGATGCCCAAGGTCGAGGATAGGTGAAACAGGAATTATCTGGCTACTAGGAGTTGATGACGGTGAGAGCAGTTAGGTGCCAATCATCTAGGCATGGACACACCTGAAATCCTTGCAGTCACAGGTGAGCTGCCATGACTGCCATGCATTTGGTGATCACCCTGGAGGCTGTGGTGAGAACAAAGGGTAGCACTCTGAACTGGTAGTAATTGGCTCCTAACCAGAAGTGCAGGAACCTTCTGGAGCACCTGTTCATCTTTATGTGATAGTACATGCCCTGAAGGTCTGTAGAACACATCTAGTCATCCTTCTGCAGGACTGTATGATAACCATTCGGAACTTTGAACTGGCAACTAATTTGTTAAGAGTGGTAAGGTCCAGAATGGGCCTGATGTCCCCCGGCTTTTTTGTCACTAAAAAGAATCTGGAGTAGATACCTAATCCGAGCTGGTCTGGGGGACCACTTTGGATAACTCTTTTTGAGACCAGCTTCGAAATCTCTAATGCTGCCGCCTTCCTCTGACTGGGTAGAACACTGGGGAGGGTTTTGCTTGGAGCGGGCTTCTGGAAAAAGGGTACTGAATAGCCTCTGGATATAATTTTTAACACCAAATGATCTCTTGTGATGGCTTCCCAGGCTGTTTGGTGTAAAGACAAATGTCCCCCAACTGCCTCTATGGACGAACAGTTAGGCAATCCCTCAGGATTGCTGACTGGGTTTGACCGAGAAAGAATCTTAAGACCCTTGATTCATCAGATCCCCTTTGCCATGAGGGAGGCATCTGCCATTATAACCATTTCCACCGCTGCCTCTAGGAGGAAGGTCTCCCTGTGAATCCTGAAATGGACCTTGACATTTTCAGAACCACAACTTCTTACCTCCACACTGGTTCCATGAAAAGGTCCGTTGTGGGGTAGAGAAGTGGATCACAATGGCAGACAAGATCTTTCTGTCCTTTTCACTTTGGGAGTGAGTGTCTCTGACCATGGGACTGAAAAGAGTTGATCAGCAGAAAGGGACATTGGTGAAAGACGCCTTGTAGGGTTTTGAGAAATCACACAGCTACATCCAGGGATGGCATCTGGTAGCAATGCCTGATCCGGCCAACCATGAGGTACATTCTGCAGCATGAGAAATTAACCTCAAGGATATGTTAGAAATAGACTGAACGGTGGTCATCCTCGAGGAAAAGGATTTCTGTTCCTTGGTGAACGTGGACCCTGGGACAGAACTAGAAAGTTCCTTGACTAAGTCCCTCTGTAGTCTGGTTACGTGTGCCAAATAATTCAGCACTCGCAATGCGATAGTCACTGAAGCATAAACCTGCTTCCCAAACCTGTCCAAATGCCTAGACTCCCTGTGGACAGTGGAACTCTGCTAGGCCAGCTCTTTATTGGTGATGGCTACTACCACCATGGTATCCATGGGAACACCCTTGGTCCAATGGGGACAGTCAGAAGGGTTACTAAGAATCTTATCAGGCTTCTTATGAATTGGTTCCACTGCATCTGGCTCCTTCCATGCCCTGTGCAACACAAGGTGAGTAAGGGGGTCCACGGGGTGGGGATACCCAAGAGGTAGACGGGCCTGACCCAAAAGCTTCCAGAAACACCAATTCCACTGAGTTAGGGCTTTGGGAAGATCAACCACCCTTCTGGAGTAGGATCTCCTTGATGTCTCCAAAAGAGACATCCTCAGGTGGTAATCTGGAGGACCCTTCCCCTTCATCAAGATCAGTGCCCTCTGTGAGGGATTCCAAAGGTTCATAGGTTCATAGGTAGGTACTAGGCTATTGGCCCTAAGGCCTGTACAAGCCTAGCCAAAAAGGTACCCTGGCTTTCGCCACCCAAGAAAATTATTTTCCTGTGCTCCTGTCAAGCAGAACCATAGAAGTGATCCCCGGGGTGAATTTCCTATTACCCATCCAATCATCAAGATTTGTCTTGAAGAGTGCTAATGAGGAGCTCTGTTTGACATAGATAGGTAGTCTGTTCCAGAGTATGGGAAGTCTCTGGGACAGGAATCTATCCCTCCAGCATGTACTGTTTATTGTGGTGACAAGGTTTAGGTCCCTAGAGCATGTAGCTCAGAGGGATTGGGATTTCTTTAAGTGGAGCATGTCCAACAGCTCTGGGTTTGACATAGCTTTGTATGTTAGGCAGGGATCGCCTCTGAGTAGGCGGTATGCGATGGAGTAAAGCTGGAGTTTTTTGAGACGGTGTGTGTAAGGCATCTGTTTGAGGCCAGTAATCCTCTTTGTGAGGTATTTTTGTGGCCTTTACAGTTGTTGTAAATGTCTTGTGAGGTTCATACCAAAAGGGGTGTTGTACTCTATAATGGGTCTAATAAGTGATGAGTAGAGGGGAACAATGACCTCTTTTTTTCCGGATGAGAAACCTTTTGTGATGAGGTGTGCCATGTAGAAGGATTTCCTGACCACTGTGGCGATGTGATTATCAAAGGAGAGACTACTGTCCACCTGTGTCCCAAGGTCTCTTATCACACTTTCGGTGTTAAGTAGACTACCGCCTATGTGGTAGTTCATGGGTACAGAGTTTTTACCAAAGGGGATGACAATGCACTTTTTGGCACTGAGCTTGAGGCCATTTCTTTGACACCAGGCATCTGTCTCAGTGAGGCCCTTTTGTAGGATGTCCACATCGTTAGAAGTTTTGATTATGGCTCCTAGTTTGCAGTGATCTGCAAATTTAGTTAGCCAAAGACCTTCTGTGTTAGCCTGTACCTCAGAGAAGTAGATACCAAACAGGAGAGGACCCAGGACTGAACCCTGTGGTACTCCACTTGTCACTGGTCTGAAGTCTGATTTGGAGTCTGCTACTTTCACAGTGTGGGTTCTGTCAGTAAGCCAGTTGGCAACCCATCTTGTGACATAGGGATTTATACCTAGTTTAGTGAGTTTATCTATAATTCCAGAGTGGGGGATGGTGTCGAACGCCTTGGCGAGATCTAGATAGGCTGTGTGAACCACCTTACCCTCATCTATGGCTTTGGTGACTACTTCAAAGAAGTCTATCAGGTTTAAGAGACATGATCTGCCTTTTACAAACCCAAACTGTGTGGGGTCCAGAGTTTGGAGATCTCCAATGTCTTTGTTTATGAGTTCCATGATGATACGTTCCATGGCCTTGCAGACTAGGCTCGTCAGGCTAATGGGGCGGTAGTTCCCGGGCTCTGTTGTGGCCCCCCCTTTGTGGAGTGGGATAACTGTCGCAGTGTGCCATTCAATGGGCACAAAGCCTGAGGTGAGGCTATGACTGACCATGGTACTTAGGTGGGGTGCCAGTTCATTCTGTAGTTCATGTAAAAGGCAGCCTGGGATGTTGTCAGTTCCCATGGATGCTGTCTTCTTGGCTTTGGAGAGTAAGGTTTTTACCTGTGCAGCCGTGATTACAGGAACTTTGCATTCTTCCAGTAAAAAGATGTACCCTTTAGGGGGTGAAAGGGGGGTAAAGTTAGCACTGAACCTATCTGCCAGGATGTTGGCAATATCAGTTGGTTCTGTATATTTAGTGTCATTGTGCTGTAACTCAGAGCAGATCTGAGTGTTGCCATTGAGATTCTTGACATAGCTATAGAATGCTTTGTGGTTGTCTTTAGAATCAGTGGCAATTTTGTTTTCATAACTAGCTTTAGAGGATTTTATGAGGGATCTCAGCTTCTTACTGAGGCTGACCAGGGAGTTCCTATAATTGTGGGATTTTACTCTTTTTTGCAACAGTTTCTTTCTTCTGTTGTATAGTTTGTTTATGGCAGAAGACCACCAGATTGGCTTCCTTTTTTTTGGAGGATAGCATCTTGGTTCTGTTAGGGATATCATGATCCATGCACTTGTGTAAGTGCTTATAAAGTGCATTTGTGTAGGATTCAGAAGTCGTACCTCTATTGTCCATCTGCATGGGTGTCGTGAAGTTTGCCACGTCTGTCTTAAGAAGTGTGAAGTTGGCTTTGGAGAAATTTTTTACAGTTGTTTCCCTAATGGGGGGTGGGAGTGGGATGTGGATGTCTAGGGTGATTAGCTTGTGGTCGGATCTGACCAACGAGGAGCTGACCTCTGGTGTGGAACACCGGCCACCCATGTTGGTGATGACCAGGTCTAGGATATTGCTGCCCCTGGTGAGGGTGTGGATAAGTTGATCCAAGGTGTTGGAATTGATGATTTCCAGAAAACGTTGAGCAAGAGTTGGTATATGAGTAGTTTTCCCATTTAATGGTAGGGTGGTTGAAATCACCCATTATTAGAGTGTTGGATTGTACCTTAATATTTTCCAGTGTATCAAGAAAAGAGGAGTGGGAATCCTGGGGCATGGTGGGGGGTCTGCAGCACGCTACAATCTGGATTGCAGTTTTGCCCAGAGTTAGTTGAACTTGGATAATCTCGGATGTATATACTGAGCAACTAGCTTGGAGGTGTGGATATCCTTAATGAATATGGACATGCCTCCACCTTTAGTGTTTCGGTCCGGGTTTGGTGGCCGAAAGGTGTGGTATGAATTATAGCCTGGTAATGCAGGGGTGCTCTCTGGAGCTTTGAACCAGGTCTCTGTCACTGCACAGATGTCAATGTTCTCGAGTGCCTCGAGTGAGTGCATTTTGAGGTTTAGATTTCTAGCATTGAGTAGCATTACCCTCAGATTTTGCTTGCTTGTACCTGTTACGGTGGTGAATTTGTCATTTGAACCTTGCCTAAAAAAGGCACTATAGGGGTGGCAAGAACCTTTGCCAGTATCCGGAATCCCAAGGGCAACAGGTGCAGGCCATCTCTGGCAAAGCATCGTGGTCTGTCGATCATGTCATCCCAGGCAGACAGATACTGGATTCCCTTAGAATGACACCAGAAGCTTAGTCAGTTGTTAAAGTCAATCATTTTGTCCTTGTACTGTGGTATCATTCTGGGTGATGGCAGGATGCTACTCAGGGCTACAGTCATACCTGTCTGGGCTACAAGACCGGAGAGCTCCTCCATGTCTCTTTTCATGTAGTCCAGGGAGGTACATCTCAGGTCATTCACACCAACATGGACAATGACAGAGTCATATTTGTACTTGCTGTGGAGTGACCTGACTGCGTGCATTATGTGGCGGATCCTGGCACCTGGCAGGCAGCTGACAGTAACTTTTTCCTTGTTTAGCCTGGTGAGTGGAACATCAGTGTGCCTGACTATAGAGTCAACTATGACTACAGTGTTGGGTACATTATGCCTTATGGGCTGTAGTTGAGTGGCACACTGAGTATGTGGGCTATTTGTCATTTGGGTTGTGTTGGGGGGTGGAGGTTGCTTGCATGTCTGCTTTGGAGGTCTCTGTTGTTTGGGTAGATTTGTACTGACAGCCTCTGAGAATGTAGGTGTGTGTTTTGTGCTTCTGTGTGTGTGTTTTGGTGGTGTAGGTTTTGAGGGATTATGTGATGAGTGTGGTGCGGTACAAGTGTTTACCTTCTCCTCTTGACTGTCTAGGCCAGTCTTTGGTGACGAGAGCTTTGTTTCCAGTTTGGCTATATAAGTGCATCTCTCACAGGTCGTAGTGTTGGGTGGTAGGAGGAGAGGGTTGTCTGTGTACATGAGGCAATTGCTGCATTGTCCCAAGATGCCCAGATTCATCAGGTAGACAGGAGAAAACACCGGGAGCTGACCTTTAGGCATGCCTGAATAGGTGCTTATTTATTAAGTACTAAAAACTGTTTTCCTCTAGACAAGTGAGGAAAGTTGAGTGCTGTAGTAATTTGTAACTTATTTAGTGCTTACAATGAGTTCTGAACAAGTGCTGAGCTCAAAGAAACAGATGAGTGCTAAAACTAAAAAGCTGGCTAGTTGCAAGTGAAATTTTGAAGAACAGACTTTATGGCGCCAGGAATAGTTTAACCCCAGTTAAGTGTGTGGGGGGACGGACTAGGAGCTCACAAAAAGTCCTGGACACAGCAAATTCGTATCTGGGCAAGACCTGCCACAGGAAAGGGGGAAGCAAGCTTAGAATTGTTTTTCCAGTAAAGTGGAAATGGAGAAAGCTGGAACAGAAGTTAATTCAACGTTAAGAATCTGCGTTGGTTGGCCTTCACAAATGTTCTCTATTAGATTGAGTGAACTAATGACACTAGACTGGGAAGAGTGTCACAGATCAAATATACAGTATGGGTGGGCAACTGCAAATCCACCAAGTATAAGAACACACAACACTAGGGAGGGGAAGGGGAATCCAAGTGTCTCCTTTTGCACTGGCACTTCCAAGGAACCTCCTCAGAGGGGTGCTCCGGGCAGGTATCGGGAGACTCTGGGTGTTCCAAAAGGGAAGTAGTCTGGAAGTCTTTCTGAGCAGGCTGTCCCAGTGGAGACAGAGTAGATGGCTCAGGCACAAAAGCTGCTGGAGGGGGACTGGGCTCCAAAGCAGGTAGAGTCAAAGATCTTCTTGCAAAGAGAACCCTCTCCTACACTTGGAACACCAAGGTTGAGAAACAGAGGGCACCCCTCTCCAAGTCAAAGCTTTCAATGGGGAAAGCCACATGAATCCACACTACCCCCGAATCTGAGCAAGGAGTTAGAGCAGAGCTATCAAACAGCCGGGCCCTGAGGGGAAGCGACAACTCTGAAAACTTTGTGGCTGAAGTCAACTCCTTGGAACTGATGCCAAAGCTATGGCTCCAAGAGCCGCTTTGCTCAGAAACTGTCAGGACCGGGCAAGTCAGGGAGACCATCAGAGTCAAGGTAACTGTACCTGCCTGTTCTGATGTCTAAACTCCAGAAAAGCTCAGACCCGATAACTCTGAAAATGGGGGTCAGATCTGAGAAGGAGATATAGGAGTAAAGGCAGGAATATTGCTTGCGGATCCAGGAGGATGGAGCAGGCAAGATCCTCAGATGGATTTGTGCCTTGAGAAACTTAACCATCATGCTGTCCACCTCAGCTTTGGAAAGGCTTCAAGAAGACCTAATGGAGGATGCAAAAGAAGCAGGCATGGAACCTGGTCTGAGTTGTTGTAGGAGAGGGGACTTAGGTCTGGAAGTCATCGGCTCCAGGGAGAAACTTTAGCTCCGATGCTGAGGGGAGGCCTGGATGACTATGGGAGCTGAGGTAGTCATCTCCAAAGACCTAGAAGCCTTGGCAGGAGGTTCTCCCAAATGACAGGACTTACTGGGGGATCTCTTGCAGTCCTTATGCTTTTTGGCAGGGGTTTGAGCCCTGAAGTGGATGGTGTGGCAGAAGAAGCTGAACTAGGCAGAATACCTTTTAAGATCAATTTATTTCTTCTGTCAATGAAGGCAAGTTGATTGAACCCTGCATATATGGTGCAGGATGACTAAGTGGGCAGCACCAAGGCACACCACACACTCAGAATGAGCATCTAAGAGTGGGATTTTGTGCTCAGTCACACACTTCTTAAAACCTGTGGGTTTGGGGTCAGATGCATCTAAAGAAAAAGACCCATGGTGCACACACACACACACACACACACACACACACACACACACACACACACACACACACACACACACACACACACACACACACACACACACGATAACAAAGAAATCTAAAACACTAAAGTAACTACTCTAGACTTAAAGATAAATCTAAAAAATGGGGTAGGGAAAGGAAAGGGAAAGTCATGAGGAGGACTGAAAAAACTACAAAGTCCAAAGACAAGAAGAAGTAGGGAAGAGTATAAGATAGGGGATAAGTTAATACAGATGAGTATATAAAGGTAGTACAAAAAATAACTGGCTAAACTCACAGGAAATCTCCAAGGAGCTCAGATGATGAGATAACTCACTGTATAAGAGGTGTGGCAAATGAGATCTGGGGGATTTGGAGGAGAGGAGCATTATGGGTAGGGAAGGAGCTCAGAAGTCAGAGCCTGGAGCTTTGGTATTCGGCCGAGTTGGATCCAATCCTCGGATCTGAATCCACAGGTTGAAGAGCAAATGAAGGCAACAACATAAGGTCAGTTTATTTTCTCAACAGTATTTCTGTGAAACTTTTCACAATATAAATTGAATATTTTATAGTAAAGTATTTTTAGCTGTTGTTTGTGATAAAGTAAAGTAAACAGATGCCTTTTTTCTTCTTTTTCTTCTTTCTTTCTTTTGGTATTACAAAATGTAAGCATTACAATGAAAATGAGAAGAAAAGCTAGAGAAAATATGTTTAAGTTATTAGGCTGTAATCTTGGGTTGCCTAGGTGGGGGAGGTGAGGTATAAAATTTCATAGATCAAGATATACGTAGAGCTATGTCTTCTCTTACTTTCGCATAGGTGAATGTCTGGATTAAGGCCCTTGACTTAATCTAACAACAAATTTTAAGTGGAAACAAGTAAATAAGAGAACACCAACTATAATGAAAAGACTTCTTTTAGCAATAAATGTTTCAGTTTGTCTTTCAGGCTGCAGAACAGAAGTACATTTTTCTGATAAGAAGACAATAAAAGACAGAACACTGGTTTATTCAGGGCTAAAAGTTAAAGATTTCTGAAAGTATGCATGTAGTTTTCACATTGCGGAGAGGAATAAAAATAAAAAAAGAACAGACACCAATTACTGTAAGTAGAAGCGCAGGCAATAACATGCTTCTTAGCATACATAACCTCAACTTCAGGTTAATTATGGCCTGTGTTAGCAGCTGTCTGGCAGAAATGTTCGTTTTAGGAGGATTGAACTTCATTATTTGAAGATTTACATAGTTATGTGTGTTCATATTAAGCTAACAGGTTATGGGGGTGTTCTGGGGTTGTGTTTTTTAAGGGGTTTTATTAAAACAAAAAGTTTTGTAAAATGTGACATAGGTTCCAATGTTGATAAGAAAAAAATTATAAAGGACTAACCTGCCAAGCATTAATGGGTGGGTATAGCACAAAAGCTGAAAATAGACATTTAAAAAGCTGCCATACATAATATGTGGCAATAATGACTTCTTACCATAATGGAAACACTTCCTATATTACTTTGGAATGTGAATGACCTCACATATATAGACAAAAAGGAAAGAATACTTAATTATATTAAGAACTGCAGAGTGCAAATAGTAATCCTACAGGAGACACGTCTGGAAAGAACTGAGCATGTGAATTTAATAAAGTCTGAACAATATAGTACAGCTTTGTACCTACCATAAATGTAGATGTTCGAGTGTATACCCTGCTGCAGTCATCACACTTGGGTTATCCTGTCGTCAGGCAGCCCAGCAGTCGGCCCGAATTCCAAAGTCTTGGTCCGGCGTCGGTTGCTGTTGCTTCTTCCCTGACGTCAGTGCGCCAGGGGTATATAAGAGGCATCCGACTCCATTTTCTTCAGTTTTTCTTGCCCCAGATGTCAGGTGCCCCCCCCCAACAGGTGGTCAGTAGATAGTACCAATAATAAAAGTTTAGCACAAACAAAACATCCCTCCAGCTATAAGCAAATACACCACAAAGTTTGTAGCAGAATGTAAGGTATTGAAAGGTTTTAGTTAGGTCAGAGGGGATGGAGGGAGGGTAACCTGGACTGCAGCAGGGTATACACTCGAACATCTACATTTATGGTAGGTACAAAACTGTACTATGTTCATCGTGTTACCCTGCTGCAGTCATCACACTTGGGTAGAATCTCAAAGCTAAGGATGGGAGGTGGAGTCAAACAGGGTTAGAGGAGGCTAGAAGGCCCTGCAAAACTGCAGTGGCAAAGCCAGCTCTAGTCTTACAGTAAAGTGGTAAGTGATAGTGCTTGGTGAAGGTGTGTACTGAACTCCAAGTTGCAGCTTCCAGAATATCCTTGGTTGGCACCTCCCTGAGGAAGGCTGTAGATGTAGCTGCTGCCCTGGTGGAGTGAGGCCTTATGCTAGCAGGAACTGGTTTTCCATGATGGGTGTAGCAAAAATGTATGCAATGTCCTATCCATTTGGAAATGGTCTGTTTTGATATAGCCTTTCCTTGTGATACTGTAGCATAGGATACAAAAAGTTGTTCAGATTTTCTGAAAACCTTAGTTTTATCCAAGTAGTAACGTAGTTGCCTGTGAATGTCCAAGGAATGCAGAAGTATTTCTCCTTTGTTCTGTGGATTTGGAAAGAAGGTGGGTAAATGGATGGTTTGATTTAGAGCCACACTGGATACCACCTTTGGCATAAAGGAGGGGTTAGTTCGTAGAGAAACTCTGTCTTGATGAAAAATGAGGAAAAGCTCTACTGCCATTAGTGCCTGTAGCTCTGAGACTCTTCTGGCTGAAGTAATTGCTAGTAGCAGGGCAGTCTTCCATGATATAAACTTTAAAGCAGCTGAGAAAGCTGGCTCAAATGGTGGCAGCGTAACTTTTTCCAGAACAAAATTGAGGTCTCAAGTTGGTGTTGGCACTCTCCTGGGAGGCCTAATGTTTTTGGCCCCTCTGAGATACTGCCTTAGAAGTGGATGTGAAAATAAGGGAGGATCCATGTTGTAGTGAGCTGAAATAGCTGAGGCGTGGATTTTAATAGATGAAAAAGAAAGTCCTTTGTGTAACATCTCAGTTAAATATTGTAGAATCTGGGGTATGTCCGGCTGAAGGGTATTTTGGCCTTTAGCTTGGTTCCAGGCGCAAAATCTTTTCCATTTGTCTGAATAGGCTTTCCTGGTGCTGAGCCTCCTGGCCTCCAGAATGACATCCGTAACAGCTTGTGAAAGAGGAACTGGCTGGTTGCTTAGGTGATTTGCCATGCAGCCAAATTTAAGGTTCTGAGCTGGCTGTGTAGAGTCTGACTGCCTTGCTGTGTGAGCAGATGAGGAATTTGTGGTAAAATCAATGGAGGGCCCTGGGCCATGTTCCTTAATAGTGGGTACCAGTGCTGGCGTGGCCAGTCTGGGGCAATGAGTATCATTCGGGGTCTCCCCATCCTGACTTTCAGCAGCACCTTTGTGAGAAGGGGCAATGGAGGAAAGGCATATACTGTCAGCATTTTCCAACTTTCCAAGCTTGATGGTGAAATGTCCTTGTGCAAAATTTTGATAGCTGATAGTTTTGGGGGGTGGCAAACAGGTCTATGTCTGGGCGGCCCCATTTTTGAGTTATCATTGCAAATACTTGTGGATCCAGTTTCCACTCGTGGGGATCCATGATGTTTCTGCTTAGGTCGTCTGCCAATGTGTTCTTTTTTCCTGGCAGGAATTGAGCTTGTAATTGAACTTGGTAAGCCAGTGCTGTGTTCCACAAGGTCATTGCTTGCCTGCATAGAGGGTAGGAGTGTGTACCCCCTTCTTTGTTTATGTACCAAATTACTGTGGTGTTGTCTGTCCTTATTATAAGCTGTCCTGGATGTACGAGGTCCTTGAAGGCTGTTAGAGCATTCTGTACAGCTAGCATTTCTTTTTGATTGATGTGCAGATTCCTTTGATCTGCAGTCCATAAGCCTTGAACGCACTGTCCTGCCATGTGTGCCCCCCAGGCATAGTCCGAATCATCTGTTGTCAGAGTTTGCCTGGCTGGGGGTAAGGTGAAAGGCAGACCCTTGTTGAGGTGACATGCCTGTGACCACCATAGAAACTCCTGTTGAAGGCAGGGAATGAGAGGTATTAGTGTTTCCAAGCTGTGGCTGTGTTGAGTCCATACGCTTTTCAGGTACCATTGTAATTTCCTCATATGCAGTTTTGCAAATGGTATTAGTAGTATGCAAGATGCCATGAAGCCCAAGGCCTGCATAATTTTTCTTGCAGGGAGTTGGGTCTTTGCTGCCATTATTTTGAAGTATTGAGTTAGTTGTAGTTGTTTGCCTGGCGTCAGATAAGCCATCTGGGCCGTTGTATTCAAGCTAGCACCCAGGAATGTCATATTTTGTGAGGGCACTAGTTTTGATTTCTTTTTGTTTACTGTGTACCCTAGGCAACTTAGAAGGTGTTTTACGAAAGTCAGATGTTGTAAGAGAATGTCCTTGCTTTCTGCTTGGATGAGGCAGTCGTCCAGGTATGGGTATATTTGAATTCCTCTTTAACTGCAGTATGCAATTACTGGTGCCAGGCATTTTGTGGAGACCCTGGGTGCAGTAGATAAGCCAAAGGGCAGTGCAGAGAATTGGTAATGGGTTGAACCTGCAATGAAACGGAGGTATCTTCTGCAATTTTGTCTGATAGGGACATGCAGGTATGCCTCCTTGAGGTCCAACGTTACTAGCCAAGCTTTCTTGCCCAACATGGGAAGAAGCTGCTGTAGTGTTAGCATCTTGAATTTGGGTACCTGCAAGAAGGTGTTTAGAATTGAAAGGTCCAGAATGGGTCTCCAAGCATTGTCCTTTCTGGGGACTAGAAAGAGCCTTGAGTAAAATCCTTGGCCTTGCTCCTGTGTAGGTACCAGCTGAATGGCTCTCATGTCCATGAGAGCTTTAATTTGTTTTTGTGCCTCTGCCCATTGATTTTGTGGCAGGTTTAGCATTCCTTTTATCCTTGGCAAGGTGTGGAAATGGAATCTGTATCCTTGTGAGATAATGTCTAGGACCCATTTGTCCTTTGTGATGATGCGCCAGTTGTCTGAAAAAAATGCTAATTTTCCTCCCAAGGGAGCTGCCAAGAGAGTTTTGCTTGGCAGTTTTAGGTTTAAGTCATTGTGTTTGTCTTCTAGTAGTTTGGGACCTGTCTTCTCCTCCCTTCTGTGTTGCAGTGCCCCATTGGCGAGGTTTGTAAGGGATTTGTGCTTGTCCTCTGCCCCTTGGGCATCTGTATTTACCCCTCTGTGGTCTGTCAGAAGCTGGAAAGGACCAATTTTTTGTTGGCCAATTTCTGCTGAAGCGTAGGGGTTGTACCTGTAAGAAATCTTTGACCGTCTGCATAGATTTTGCCTTATCCTCCATTTTCTTTAAAACCTCTTCTGCTTTAACCCCAAATAAGACATCCTGCTGTAAGGGTGCATCTAGTAACTTTGCTTTAACATGATCAGGCAGAGTTTGTTCATTTAACCAAGCATGCCTATGTATAACAGACCCAGTAACAGCTGCTCTACAAGAAGCTTCCAAGGAATCAAATCCACATTATAAAGTATGTTTGCCCACCTGTTCAGCTGCATGCAACAGATCCTGCATTTCCTTGAATTCAGTCTGTTGAGGGTGCATGCTCATCTTTTGTTTTATTTGAGACATTAGGAATTGCTGGTATTTCAGCATGTGAAATTGACAATTTAGTGCTCTCATAGCTAGAGTAGCTGAGGTGTAAACCTTCTTCCCCCACCTATCTAATGCTCTGGAGTCCCTTTCCGAGGGTACAGGATTTTTAGCCATAGAAGCCTTAGCCCCTTTGGAACCCTGGGAGATTGTCTCTGGGTCAGCAACAGGGCTTTTGTAAAGGAGTTTGTGAGAGTCAGGCACTCTATAATATCTATCTGGTTTGGCTGGAGCAGGAGGCAGAGAATCTGGATTTAGACTAAATTCTAAGTAAACATCATCCACAATGTCTAAAACTGGAGGGATAGCAAGTGGTCTGTGCTGGGGGAGTAAAAGAAACTCTCGGAGCCTTTTCTTTGAGTCGGAGTAGTCCTGACCTTCCCAGTGGAAATGTTCCCTCATGGTATGTAAGGTTTCCCCAAAGGAATAGTCTTCAGGGGGAGAAGCTGAGGGAATGGAATCTTCAGCATCAGAGTCTTCATAAGGGGGAAAGGAGTAATCCTGTTCCTCAGAGGAGCCTGAGGAAATAGACACTTGATCAGAGGAGGCATAATCCTCCTCTTGTCTAGGCCTTTTGTCTGGGGGGGGTTGGGAACCCCTGATTAAAGAAATCAAATCTTCATCCATTTTAAGCATCTGTTTCTTACGCATGGGGCCTTGAACTGTAGCAAAAAATCCAATGAATCGAAGCACTATAACCCGAACAGGTAAACAGCAAAAAAGCCACGGCCTCAGACCAAAGTAGAATCAATTTTAAATCAAGCGCTTTCACCCAGGACCTCCTGGGCTTTATCAAGATAGCAAACCAATATTTTAGCTTGTCTTTTATACTGCTTAACCTCAAAGCTAATTGATGTTAATTAATATATTAGCCAATAAAAAATCTTTTCAATAGACAAATTACATTTTCATTTTGTTCATCCAGATTTTAAAAGACTACTAAGCAGTACCAATCTGTTTTTCATTGTGTTCCCAGGTAAACTTAGCACATTAAGAACTAAGTTTAAAACTAAAAACTTATATTATAAAAACCTAGGTTAAAAACCTAAAATGCTTAACATTTACCAATTTTATAATAAATTATCTTTATATATACTATGCATGTAAAAAATATAAAATATAACAATCATCACAACATGATATACAAGTCATAACCAGTGGGTTGAAATGGGAAACAATACCCAAGTATTAATACCCATTCATTTGACCTGCCTATTGAAAATGAAAATGTAATTTGTCTATTGAAAAGATTTTTTATTGGCTAATATATTAATTAACATCAATTAGCTTTGAGGTTAAGCAGTATAAAAGGCAAGCTAAAATACTGGTTTGCTATCTTGATAAAGCCCGGGATGTCCTGGGTGAAAGCGCTTGATTCATATTGGATTTTTTATCTTGCTGACGAATCTGTGGATTTTATTGTCTTATTAAAGAAAGTGTTTTGATTCTACTTTGGTCTGAGGCCGTGGCTTTTTTGCCTTGAACTGTAGACTGAAGTGCAGTCTTTTTTGGTTTAAGAGGAGTCTTAAGCTTAGCATAAGATTTTATGGTGAGAGTAGTCAGTCTGAAGACACCTTCTGTAACCAAAGGTGCTTCCACAGCACCGGCTTCTCCTTCTGCAATGTTGTTGGTAGGGCCTAAAGAAAATGGCTGCGTCGGCCTAGAACTCTCTGCTTGAGAATCCGAAGCGGACTGGGGTTCCAATTCTGCGGTCGCCAGGGGCTGTGTAGGCACCTCACTGAAAACCGGAGAACCGGCGACCAGCCCAGCCGAGGCCTCGGAGTTTGGCTTAGATCTAGGCTGCCTGTCTTTATCTTTGCGTTTTTTATGCACGCCGGTAGTCAGTTGCTCCGACGGCATAGTGTAATTAAATTTCCTACCGAAGTAGTGTCATGCAAAATCAAAGTGTCACTTTATAGTTCGCTTATTGAACGTAGCACAAAACCGACAACCACTGACATCGTGGTCTGGGCCTAGGCAAGGTATACAATAAGAATGGAAGTCCTTATGAGGTATTTGCTTCCCACAAGAAATACAATTGTTAACTTTTTTCTGACATCGGACTGAGGCAAGAAAAGGTTCCCCAACGGGGTACTTAGCTTTGAAGACTTCGGACTGAAATTCGATTCGAAAATCTCAGGTGTCGGCCGACCGTTACTTGCGAACTGCTTCTGCTTCGGGCACCACGTGGCAAGAAAGACTGAAGAAAATGGCATCGGATGCCTCTTATATACCCCTGGTGCACTGACATCAGGGAAGAAGCGACAGCAACCGACGCCGGACCAAGACTTTGGAATTCGGGCCGAATGCGGGGCCGCCTGAAGACAGGATAACCCAAGTGTGATGACTGCAGCAGGGTAACACGATGAACATCAGATCAGGGCAAAGGAAAAGAGGAGGACTTATATTAATTGCTAGAGGAGCTTCAGTAGTGATAGAAGAGAAAAAAAGAGAATAATGGCAGATTCTTCATTCACTATCTTCCTTCACAGAGCAGAGTCTGCAGTCACATCTGACCTCGATATTGCAGGAGTTCTGTCACAACGTCCTGCACCTACAAGTTTACTGAAACTTTTGTCATCACTTCATAGCCTGCGGTCACTACATCTGACCTCAATATTGCAGGTGAACTGTCACAACGCTCTACACATACAAGTTTACTGAGACTTTTGTCATTGCTTCATAGCCTGTCCTCACTACATCTGACTTTGACATTGTAGGAGCTCTGACACAACCCCCTACACCTACAAGTTTACTTAGACATTTTTCATTGATTCATGTAAGCATATTTAACATGAAGAACCTTGCTGTGTATTAACTTTAATCAATTAAATACATGCCTGCTGTGTGACTGAAAGGCCCCTTACTAAGTTGGGCATTGTCTTCTTTTGCTTGGCCAATAGACTGTACTGCATATGCTAGTTATTTAGTCTCAGGAAATGACAGAAAACCTGCTTTACTTGCATCCTTTTGTTAATTGCTTTGTTTTGCCTATAAAGTGATTGTTCTCAGTTATACATTGACTTATGAATTGACCTGAGGGTGGGGTTGTCGCTATAATATAATGTATAGCTAAATATCCCCTCAGTGTTTTCTTTTCTTACACTTTGCCGCTATACTCCTTTATAGAACAGGTATGTTTCATATATTATTACATTTCTATTTGTTCTAAGACTGTGTAAAACAGTGAAACGTCTTTGGAAGTTTGTTATATTTGTAACAATTTCATTCAGATCAGATAAGCTTTATGTATCCACATATATAGATATACATACAAATATAGATATAGATATATAGATATGATACAGCTATAGATATATACTACACTGTTTTGGCATACTGGTTAATCCCATGAATTATACTAAGTGATGGAGTTGTATTGCGCCTATCAGTGTAGAGTCATGTTCTGATAATTGTTCAGTACAGCTGTATATTTACACTGCATTACTGTGGTTCTCTATCAGTATACTTTCTGCTACAATTACATTGAGCTTGCCTGCATACAACTTTTTACCCTCACTCTACTCTCATAATTCCCCTGTGTTTTCTTGCAAATATTCTCATATTTCCCCTGTATTCTCTTGTTCTGACTTACAGTGATCCTTTTTCCATCTCTTTCTTGTATATTAAGTACTAACTTTATTTCCTCAATATAATTTTACAGGTTAGTAAAGTTTATTTTTTCCTTCTTTCATTTCAGAGCGTGCAGTCACTTCACCTCACCTCGATATTGCAGGAGCTCTACCACAATGCCCTACACCTAGAAGTTTACTCAGCGTTTTGTCATTGTTTTGTGTAAGCTCATTTAACATGAATAACCTTGCTGTTTATTAACTTTAATCAGTTAAATACATGCCTGTTCTGTGAATGAAAGGCCACTTACTAAATTGTCCACTATCTCCTTTTGCTTGACAACTAGAGTTTACTACATATCCCAGGTTTTTAGTCTCAGGAAATGATGGAAAACACATTTTCTTGCATCTTTTTGTTAATTAATTTGTTCTGGCTCTAAAGTGATTGGTCTTAGTTATACATTGACCAATAAACTGACCTGAGAGTGGGAAACCCTCTACTCTCAGCTTCACTTCTACATTGGATATCCTTAATATTTCCACAAGACAAAACATTACTAGGTGATGTTAACATAAACTCTAGCTCCCCTACATCTAGCATGAACTTATATGGCTTCACACAACTTATTAATAGCCCCACACATTATATTGACCCAAGGGTCAATGTTGGGTCTTCTTGCACTTGGTCACTAGCTTCCTTCACAGAGCAGGTATGTGTCATATATTATTACATTTCTATTTGTTTTAAGACTTTGTAAAACAGTGAAAAGTCTTTGGCAGTGTGTTATATTTGTAACAATTTCATTCAGATCATTCAGAGTGGATAAGCTTCATGTGTGTATGTATATTTATATATATATATATATATATATATATATATATATATATATATATATACATATATACATATACATATATATTTTTTTTAATGTATTGGTTAATCCCATAAATTATAAGTAATGGTGTTATATTGTGCCTATCAGTATAGTGCCATGTTCTGATTATTGTTCAATACAGCTGTATATTTACACTGCATTACTGTGGTTCTCTGTCAGTATACTTTCTGCTACAACTTCTTCGAGCTTACGTGCATACACTTTTTACCCTCTCTCTGCTCTCATAATTCTCCTGTACTCTATTGCTCTGACTCTCATATTTTCTCTGTATCGTCTTGCTCTGACTTACTGTGGTCCTTCTCCATCTCATTTTTGTATATTAAGTACTAAATTTATTGCCTTAATAGAATTTTACAGCTTAGAAGAGTTTATTTTTTCTTTCCTTCTTTTCAGACCTGCAGTCACTACATTTGACCTAGATATTGCAGGAGCTCTGTCACAATTCCATACACCTACAAGTTTACTCAGCATTTTGTCATTGTTTCGTGTAAGCATATTTAACATGAAGAACCGTGTTGCGTATTAACTTTAATCAGTTAAATACACGCCTGCTCTGTGATTGAAAGGCCCCTTACTAAGTTGTACACTGTCCCCTTTTGCTTGATCAGTAGACTATACTGCACATGCCAGGTATTTAGTCTCAGGAAATGACAGAAAACTCTTTTACTTGCATCTCGTTGTTGATTGCTTTGCTCTGGCTATAAAGTGATTGGTCTCAGTTATACACTGACCTATAAATTGACCTGAGAGTGGGAAACCCTTTATGCTCAGCTTCACTTCTACATTGGATATCCTTAACATTTCCACAAGAAAAAATATTACTAGATGATGTGAATGTCAGTTGATTAGACATAAACTCTAACTCCCCCTACATCTATCATGAACTTCTATGGTTTCACATAACTAATTAATAGCCCCAAACATTACAGCAAGACATCAAATTCTCTATTAGACTGGGTCCTAGCAAATACTGCACTACAGGTACAATATCACATGCTCTCAGTGATTATCTCCCTATCTATATGACTAGACATCTCACATATCCAGTTAAACAACATATTTATAAAACAACATGTATCCTTTCCAAGTTTTACCCAGAAATGTTGATTACTACACTATCATCTATTAACTGGAACGTCCTAAAAATCCTCCCCTTAGACAATGCTGTAATTGAATTCAGTACAACTTTTCTACATATCCTAAACAGCCTTACACCTCCTAGAAGGAAGAGACTGAAAACAAACAATGCAATTTGGCTATCCAAAAGAGTAGAAATCTAATGCAAAAAAGAGAAAAAGCATGGAAAGAATGGCAAGAATATAAAACACCTCAATATCTTGAAAACTACAGAATGCTTCACAATCGTACTAAAAAGCAAATAATTAAAGGCAACAACAATATTATAATAATTTCAAAATAATAATAAACAGAACCCTAAATAAATTTGGACATCCATTAAAGAAATCTTACATCCCAGCCAAAAATTCAGCCCCAACCCCTCTCCTGATAAATCACTACTCAAAACTGCAAAACAGTTAATCTCTTATTTTATATATATAGTATAGCATCTCTAACCAAGGATTCCTCAACATCTAATCTCAACCCTGCCCAGCAGCCACATATCACCACATCCAATTTCACCTTCATAACTGTGCCCACATCCTATATAAAACTACTCTTAAACTTAAACCATGCTCTTCTTAAGCTGATGACCTTCCAAGAGAGTACTAGAGCCAATAGCATTGCTTATCCTGTGTCAAACCTTATAAATAGGTCAGTCCAGGAATTCCATGTTCCCTCTCTCTGGAAGAAGTCACACATTATCCCTCAGCACAAAGGAGGAAATTCAACAGACATGAATAACTGTAGGCCTGTAGCACTCTTATCTTGCCAAAAAACGTCAAACATGTACTCAAAAACAATTGCTAGACTATCTCCTAAAGGGAAGAACTCCTATTCCCTACACAGTATGGCTTCCTTCCTTCCCATACTACTAGCACTGCCAATCTAACCTACAGAGATACTGTCAATAGAGCTAGAGATAATGGCAAACTAGTCTCTTCCTTATTTCTAGACTTGTCTAAACCTTTGACACAGTTTGTCACAGCAAACTTCTTCAAATGTCCTTACTAGGTCTTTCTCAGCCCACCCTTTTATGGTTCAAAAGCTACTTGCCAAATAGGTATCAGTCACTAAAATGGCACTCTATGCTCTCTCTCCCTACCTCCCAGTCATCACTGGTGTACCACAATGCTCTATCCCTGGCCCTCTTCTCTAACATTTTCACCAACACACTCTATACTTCCACACAACAGGCCACCATAATACAATATGGAAATGATTCCACTCTCATTTACACATCTGACAACGTGGTACACCTCTAAAAAATTACTCAGGAAGCTTTAGCAACCACCCAAACATGACTTTGTAATTCACAACTCATGCTCAACCCCAAAAAGACCAAACTACTACTTTTTCCCCCTAAATCCCTTACTTATGAAAAAAGTAAATTTAAAACCCTCTCTCTTGATAATACAGCCATTGAAGTTACCTCTCATAGCAAACTATTATGGGTGCTAGTGCATGATAATCTTTCATTTGACTTGCATATACAAAACTGCATAGGAAAAACTCATCAAAAGCTAGGGATGCTTTACAGAGCCAAAGACTTTCTCACAGATGCAACTAAAAAAAGAAGTTATGTACTTACGACAACGTTCCATGTGAGCTGTTCATCTCGCCTTCATTCTCACTGATGGGTTCGGAGCCGATCCTCGGCTCCGACTCGGCCAGATGCTAAAGCTTGAGGTCTTCAAACAGCTCGTGGCCTACTCCCTATCCCATGATACAATTGTGCTTCCCTCAGATCTTGTTTGCCCAATCATACTGATAACTAAAGAATATAGGCTTTAAAATAAGAATACCGTAGATAAGAACAAAGTATAACTAAAACTTGTTTAAACTTCCCAGCTCTCAAGATTTTAAAGGTAGGGGGTTGGTGGGTGGGACATAAGAATGAAGGCAAGATGAGCAACTCACATGGAATGTTATGGTAAGTACATAACATCTTTATGTGAAGTTGTTCTATCACTCCTTCATTCTCACTTATGGGTCAGCTTCCCAAGCACCATCTCCTTGGGTGGCTCATGGAAGTATATTCCTCAGAACCATAGAACCAAAGGAGGCCCTGTCCCTGGAGGTCTTATCCAATTTGTAATGAGTGACAAAGGTATGAGGTGAGGACCATGTGGCTGCTGCACAAATGGTATCTATAGGCAGCCATGCTAAAAAGGCTGAAAATGTGGAGACTGTCCTGGTCGAGTGAGCCCTGACTTTATGATTTAATGTCATCTGTGAAGAGTTGTATGTAAAAGAAATTCAATTTGACAACAATTTTGATAAAGTGGTTTTTACCACCGAAGTACCCTTCTTTGAATCTGAAAAGGAGATAAAAAGTTGATCCGACTTTCTGAGTCCTTAGTCCTGTCTAAATAGAATCGAAGTTGCCAATGGACTTCGAGTTTGTGCAACATGTGTTCCATTTTGTTTGTATATTTTGGGAAAAAAACACAGGTAATTCTATAGTCTGGTTGAGATTTGTTTCAGAACAAACCTTAGGAAGGAATGATGGATTTGTTCTCAGTGTTACTCTATCATTATGAAAAATCAAGTA
This sequence comes from Protopterus annectens, assembly GCF_019279795.1. Classification (NCBI taxonomy): domain Eukaryota; kingdom Metazoa; phylum Chordata; order Ceratodontiformes; family Protopteridae; genus Protopterus; species Protopterus annectens. Next base: position 467,384,178 of record NC_056725.1, read on the forward strand.
TGGGGCTTTGATGGACAAGGCATGTAGTTCTGAAATTCTTCGAGTGGAAGTAATATCTACTAGGATAATAGTCTTCCATGATAGGTATTTCAAATCACAGGATGATGCAAGTTCAAAAGGAGGTAAAATGATCCATGAGAGCACAACATTGAGATTCCATGGAGCAGATGGGGTCCTAATAGGTGGTCTCAAGTGAATAGTACCCTTAAGAAATGCTTTAGAAAAAGTATGTGACATGATGGGAGTCTGCTGATCACCAATATGAAAATTAGAGATTGCTGCCAATTGAACCCTAAGGGTTGCTGCAGCTGCTCCTTCATGAAACAGTTTAGTCAGAAACTCTAGAATGGAAGAAACTGAAGCCATATATGGACCAACATTATTACTTGATGCCCATATGGAACATCTTTTCCACTTGCTAAAGTATAGTTTCCTAGTAGAAGATTTATGAGAAGAAATTAGGATGTTCTGTGCTGCAGGTGATAAATTGTGGAAACTGGCTATTCGTGGAACTGGAGCAGCCAAGCTGTCAATTTTAGGGTATGAATTGCAGGACGAAGAACCCCTGATGAATGTATCAGAAGATCTGGAACAGGGTCCAGAATCCATGGTTCTTCCAGTAGATGAGGCTGCAGAAAGGGGAACCAAATTTGACAAGGCCAGTAAAGGGCTATTAAAATAATGGTCCCTATCCAGAGTGCTGGCTTTCTGTAAGAATTTGGGAATCAGAGGAAATGGGGGGAAAGCATAAAGAAGTCCTGGGGGCCAACTGTGTACAAGTGCATCCCTTGGGACATCTCCTGAATTGAGGATCAAGGCAAAGGAGTTGCTGCATTTGGTGTTGGTGAGGGTTGCAAAGAGGTCACAGCAAGGCTGGCCCCATCTGTGGAATATCCTTTCCGCTACTTCTTCTTTCAGGGACCATTTGTGAGGAGACAGTATTGCTCTGCTCAACTTGTCCTCTATCATATTGGACCTTCCCGGAATGTGCTTTCCATATCAGAAAGCACTGGGTGGATATTGCCAGTGCCATACTTTCAAGGCCTCTCAACAGAAGGGGTATGATTTGGTTCCTCCCTGTTTGTTTATGTACCAGACCACTGACATGTTGTCCGTCTGTATTGCGATAGTCCCTAGAGATAGAAAGTTTTGAAAGGACTGCAACGCTAGAAGTACCGCTCTCATCTCTAGGACATTGATATGCAGATGAGCCACGTGATTCTTCCATGTGCCTTGGGCTGTCCTTCCCTGAAAATGCCCCCCCCCCCACCTATCAGGGAGGTGTCCATGGTCACAGTGGCAGCCGGGGTTGGAAGAACAAAGGGACGTCCTATTGTCACTTGAGGAGAGGTCAGCCACCAAAGAAGATCCCTCTTGCATGACTTTGTTATTATAATGTGGTGAGACATTGGAAGTTCCTAAGACCATTATATGAAAACCAGCCATTGCAGTATCCGCATGTGCATTCAGCCTAATGGAATGATAATGATGGCTCCAGCCATGGTCCCTAGTAATTTAAGCATTACTGAAACTGGGGCTCTCTGTTTGGGGAAGAGATCCAGTACTTGGTGTCGAAGGCTCATCACTCTTTCCACTGGAAGTTTTATAGTCATGGAAACTATGTTGATTTCTGCTCCTACAGAGATGGTACATCTGGCTGGCTGTAAAGTAGATTTGTCCCAGTTTACAGTTATCCCCAATTGACTGCAAAGATCTAAGGTTGTCTCCCTTATGTGTATGAGTTGATGCTTGGTGGTGGCGGTGAGGAGGCAGTTGTCTAAGCATGGAAACACCTGGAATCCTAACCATCTCAGGTGAGCCGTGACTACTGCCATGCATTTGGTGAACACTCTGGGGGCTGTAGTGAGACCAAAGGGCGGAGCTCGAAACTGAAAGTGACTGGCTCCCAGCCAAAAGCGCAGATGATCCCTGCATGGTTTGGCCATCTTTATATGGTAGTACACATCCTGGAGTTCTATTGAGCACATTCAATTGTCTTTTCCTAGAAAAGAAAGTATAGACTGTAGCATGACTATCCAAAACTTTGTTTTCTTGACATATTTGTTCAACCTGCTGAGATCCAAAATTGGTCTCTAGTCCCTTGTTTTCTTTGGAACTAAAAAGAACCTTGAGTAAGTTCCGGATCGTCTCTGATCTGCTGGGATTTTTCTAGCAACCTTGTAATCTCTACAGTTGCCTGTTCCCTGTGATTGGGTGGAACATCTGGAATTTTTTTCACACGGGGTGGAGGGGTAGTAAAGGGAATGGTGTATCCTCTGGATATTATGCTTTGTACCAAATGATCTTTTGTGATTTTTAGCCAGGTGTCTGGGTACAAAGATAAGCATCCCCTGACTGCCTCCAGAGAAGGACAGATGGGGCCTCATTTCAGGAGCGCTGGTAGGGCATGCCAAAGAAATGATCCCTGTCACCTTGATTTTGAGGGCCCCCTCTGCCGTGTGGATGGAGTCTCCCATTATTGCCCCCTCCTATGCCTCTAGAGGGGGTTTCATCATGTGTGTCAAAGAAAGTTCCTTGGGCTTTGTGAAATCACATTTTCCCACTCTTCTGACCTTTAGGATAAGGTCTGGTAGGGGTGGAAAAATGGACTCCTATGGCAGACAGAGTCATTCCATCTTGCTCACACCTGGTAAGCGTTTCCTTCACTTTCGGTCTTCTTCTTCTTCTTTCGGCTTTTCCCGGTTAGGGGTCACCACAGCGGATCACCTGTCCGCTCATGATTGGCAGTGGAGTTTTAACAGTGTCGTGTTGCCAGCCCAGCGCCCAACCTTCCACAGAAGGCACATACATGCACACACTCATGCCTAGGGCGAATTTAGAGTGTCCAATCCACCTACAGCATGTCTTTGGAATGTGGGAGGAAACTGGAGCACCCGGAGGAAACCCACGCGACCACAGGGAGGACATGCATACTCCACACAGAAGGCACCCCAGCCGAGAATCGAACCGGAGAACCTCTTGCTGTGAGGTGGCAATGCTAACCGCTGCACTACCGTGGCCGCCCTTACCAAAAAGAGATAAACCATCAAAGGGGGTGTTTACAAAGAATGACTTGTAGGGCTCCACAAAGGAACATAAGTGCATCCAGGCATGTCTCCTAAGAGCAGTCCCTGTACCCGCTGCCCTACTCGTTCCATCAGCTGCATATGAAATCAGACGCATGGAAGAGTTTTTATGGGAATTTACAGTAGCAAGCTGGGGGGGTTACCTTATCTGAGACCCCCGCAGCTACCACAACCTGTAGAGTATCTCCTAACTCCTTACGGAGATCTCTGTGTAGTCTGGTAAAATGTGTGAGGTAGTTCAGGGATCGAAGAGTAAAGGCCGCTGAACTAAGCATGTGCTTTCCGTATCTGTCCGTGATCCTGGAATCTCTGTTAGGAGGATGAACAGATGTGGAGGTCTCCAATAACTCCTTTTAGGTGGCCGCCGCCACCACCATAGCAGCAACGGGTACTCCTTTGGTAAGGAAAGTCTTGTCCTGAGGTGAAGTTATAAATTTATTCGGCCTCCAAGGGACTGGTTCTATGGTATCTGGGGACTCCCACGCCTTTCGACAGAGAAGGTCCATCAACTCATCAAAGGGTGGAGCCACCCAAGAGGTGGAGGGTTGAGACCCGAAAGCCTTCAGGAGTACTGACTCATCATCAGTAAGGTTAAGGAGATTCCAGCCACCCCCCTCTGTTTTAGGATTTCTAAGATATCACCAAAAGAAATATATTCAGAGGGGGACCGTGGGGACCCTTCTGACTCATCCAAGTCGGTATCTGACGTGATGGATTCCTGTGGGGAATCCAGATGCTTCCTTTAGCAAATTCTCTTCCTGGGAACCTCCTCAGAGGGAACTTCTGGGGAGGTCCCAGAAGAACAGGGCTCATCCGATAGGGGACCTGAGACTTCGGGTCTCTATGCTTTTGAGGGATCAGTGAAGCACAGACAAACACATTAACTTTAGGGGAGGATATTGCTGGTACTGATGACGTGCGTGCCCGAGGGGACAACACTCTCCTCATAGCATCAAAAGCCCCACAGCTCCAATCCAAAGAGACGCCTGGATCCGTAGAAACAGGCAGTCTCTGTGGCGCCGAAACCACCGGCTCTGAGCCCGAGGTAGGTGCCGAGCTCACCTGAGCCGAGGTCCTGAGAGGCAGAGTCAGCACTGAAAGATCGGTACAACTATCCTCTCCAGACCCGGCCAATGAATGTCGGCTACTAGACGCTAAGGTAGGTACCGAAGAGGTCAGAGTAGCCAGAACCAAAAGCCCAATGGGTGTCGGCCCCAGTGGTTCCACAATCATCGGTTCCAAATACTCCGGCTCCGAAACCTCACGTCGAATTGGTGGAGGAACTGAAGAAGCGGGTTGAGTCCGAGTCAGTTCCGAAGCCCTAAGGGTTGAACCTGGCAGAATGTTGCTAGTGCCTGTGACTGCAGAAGTCTCTGTACCACTCAATCCACATCCTTATCTGACAGCCTTGAGGACCGGGAAGCAATAAATGAGGTCTCTGATTTCAGAATCGGATATTTTAAAGTGGGAGATACCGGCTCCAATGCTGGGGACCGGCTCCTACTGACAACAATTACTTCCGGCTCTGTAGGCTTAGGAGCCGAGGTGGCAGTCTTGCTAGATATAGATGTAGAAGTTGATGAGCCCTTTTTCGGCTCCGACTCTGACGACAAGCTTGTAGATAAGGTTTTGGAAGACTTAGTGGATTTGTCCTTTTCTAAGGCTTCTTGAAAGGAAGACTTCAAGAGACCTCTTGCCATTAGTTTACTCTTGCATTCATGAAGAACACGAGAGCTAAAAGAATGACAGATGGCACAATTTTCCTGAAGGTGAAGCTCACTTAAACAATAAACACAATTTGTGTGCCCATCTGTGACCGACATCTTCTGTCTGCATTTCAGACATTTCTTAAAGCCAGATTTAGCTTTTTCAGACATCACACTTGTCAATAGTAAAATACCCAAAGAAGAAAACTTTAGCTCTGTAAACAAAGTTAAATGTATAACACACAGCACACAGTGTATAATAACAACAGTAATATATATATATATATATATATATATATATATATATATATACACATATGGTTTACTATTCAAATTTGCACGGCTATAAAGTATTCGAACAACAGATGTTCGAATACTTCATAGCTGTGCAGGTTACATGAGCGAACATATTTGCGAATGGACTGTGCATTCGCAAATATAACGTTCACTCATATAAAGGGATCGTGGTACAGTGCAGTTAGGGAAATACATCCCTTTCTTCAGTGTAGTGCGATCACTGAGTTGGAATATTAAGTTGGGGAGGGGGGCACAGCCCCCCACAGGGGGGGGTGCAGGGAAGCTTGTCCCCCTGCATAAATGGGATGTTAGGTGTAGGGATTAGGGAGTTACGGTAAGGGTGGCATTGTTGTTAATGCCGTAAAACGTCGTTGTCGACATTTTGTGCATTAACAGGTTTATCGACAATAGGGCCGTTCAGTTAGTTGTGGTTTCGGTACAACACTTCGCTGTTTCGTACCTTTTTTTAAATTTCGATATATTGATAGTAAACCTATATATCAATATATCAAAACATAGTCTAAAGTAGTTAGAACTGCCATATCAACTAACATATACACAACTTATTAACATCTATAAAAATTATCCAGCGTCCCTCTGCCTGTCCAGCATTAAAAAAAAACATTCAACATAACGATGTTCCCAGTTGGTCATTTTATTTATTTTTATTTATTTTTTATTTATCATTTTGTTAACCGGGAAAGTCCGACTTGGAACGAAGCCAATTTTCAGCGGAGGCCCGGGGAGAAAGGCTCCAGATGCATGTCTTTCTAATGGGGGAGGAAACCGGAGCACCCGGAGGAAACCCACACGAATGCAGGGAGGACATGCAGACTCCACACAGAAGGCACCCCAGCTGAGAATCGAACTGGAGAACCTCTTGCTGTGAGGCGACAACGCTACCGCTGCACCACTGCGCCATCATTGTGATCCAGTGACGAAAAACTCCTGTTTGTCTATAAACCTACCAAATCTGCTGGGTACTGTCTATACTCGTACAATGTTGCTAAGGCCTGGAACTCCTTAGCTGTATCCATCTGGTCTATACCCACCCTCCCATCTTTCAAAATGACTCTACAATACTTCCTGGCTAAAATCTGGCTCTGTTCTAGCTCAAAACCAGGATAACCTATCTCTCTAAATGTGGGCAAGTACCTTTTTATTCCTTATAACTCTTTTCTCACCCTTCTTCACTTATTTCCTTACTGGTATCTAATTCTGTTCTCTGATTTTCTCTCTAAATATACCGTAAGCCTGTTTTTCCTTCACTTCATATTGCAATTCCTATTTGCATTACACTAACTTACCTTTAATTTCTCTACAAACTGTCTAACATTTCTCTAAATATTAAATGATTGTCATATACCTTTTATCAATTCTTAACCAATGTTTTTATATTATGTCTAATTTGTTATAATTATTTAAATTGCATATGTATTTGTTTTATTTTTCAAGATTGTAAAACTATTGTTCTTAAAATGTTTTGTAATAACTTGGAGCTTTTCTTCCCGGGCCTCCTCTGAAAATGGACTTTTACCCAGTCGGACATTCCCAGTAATCAAATGTCAATAAATAAATAACTAACGCATGCACTCAGGTCCCTCAACAACAGGTACAAATATGCCTTTATCATTGTACATGTGGGTGTGAATGCCCTAAGACATACCTCCCTGGACTACATGAAAAGAGACATGGAGGAGCTCTTGGATTATGTAGCCCAGGCGGGTATGATCACAGCCCTGAACAGCCTCCTACCATCACCCAGAATGATACCACAGTACAAGCAGAAAATAATTGATTTCAACAATTAGCTAAGTTTCTGGTGTCATTCTAAGGGGATCCAGTATCTGTCTGCTTTGGATGACATGACTGACAGACCTCGATGCTTTGCCACAGATGGCCTGCATCTATCACCCCTGGGCTTCTGGATATTGGCTAAGGCTTTTGCCACCCTTATAGTGCCTTTTTTAGGTCATGTTCCAAAGACCAAATTACCACTATAACAGCTACAAACAAATGCAATTTGAGGGTCATGCTGCCCAACACCAGAAGTCTAAATATCAAAATGCACTTGCTCAAAGCACTCCTTAAAATGGAGAACGTTGACATTTGTGCTGTACAGGGACCTGGTTCAAGGCAGCAGAAAGCACCCCTGCCAGGCTATAGCTCATTCCACACCTTTCAGCCCCAGAACTTGGACTGAAACTCCAAAGGCGGTGGTGTTTCCATATTCATAAAGGATGTGCACACCTCCAGACTGGTAGCCCAACATGACGCATCAGAGATACTTCAGGTGCAGCTAACACTGGGTAAGACAGTGATTCAGGTCATTGCCTGCTATAGGTCCCCAACCATGTCCCAAGACTCATACTCCACATACCTAAGCACCCTGGAGAATATTAGGGTCCAACTTAACAGTGTCATACTGGGCGACTTCAACTACCCCTCCATTAACTGGGAAAACTACTCATGTACCAATACAATTGCCCAACGTTTCCTGGAATTCATTAATTCCAGTGCCCTGGACCAGCTCGTTCTTACCCCCACTAGAGGTAGCAAAATCCTTGACCTGGTCATTACTTACATGGGCGACCATTGCTCTACACCAATAGTCAACTTCTCCTTGGTTAGATCCAACCACAAACTAATCACCTTGGAAATCCACATCCCTCCCACTCCCCACAAAGATAACCAACATGAAAAACTTCTCCAAAGCTAACTTTGGGCTCCTAAAAACAGAGGTGGCTAACTTCACGGCACCCATGCAAATGGAGAATAGTTGCATGACCGCCAAATCATATACCAATGCACTCTACAAACACGTATACAAATGCATGGATCTTGCCATACCCAATAGAACCAAGATGCTCGCCTCCAAAAAAAGGAAGCCTATCTGGTGGTCCCCTACCATAGACAAACTCTACAACAGAAGGAGGAAACTGATGCGGAATAAGTGAAGTCCCAAGACTGGAAAACCTCCCTTATCAGCCTCAACAAAAAGTTGAGATCCCTCATCAAATCCTCTAAAGCTAGCTATGAAAACAGAATTGCAGCACATAGTAAAGAAAACCATAAGGCCTTCTATAGTTATGTAAAGAATCTCCACAGCAATACCCAGATTTGCTCTGAGCTACTGCATAATGGTACCCCCTACACCAAGCCAACAGATATTGCCAATATACTGGCCAACAAATTCAGTGCCAACTTTACCCCTCTCTTCCTCACCAAAGGACCAATCACAATACCAGTAGATTGCCAGGCACCTAGTATTACTGCTGCACAGGTTAAAAAAGCACTATCCAAGGCCAAGAATACAGCTTCTATGGGACTTGACAATATCCCTGGCTGTATTCTACATAAACTACAGAGTGAACTGGCATCTCACCTGTGTGCCCTGTTTAATCACAGCCTCACCTCAGCCTTTGTCCCTACTGAATGGCACACTGCTACAGTCATCCCTCTCCACAAAGGAGGAGGGACTACAGACCCTGGGAACTATTGCCCCATTAGCCTGACAAGTCTGATATGCAAAGCTATGGAACGCATCATCATAGACCTAATAAATAAGGATATAGGGAATCTACAAACTCTGGATCCCACACAGTTTGGTTTTGTGAAGGGTAGATCATGCCTGCTCAACCTGGCTGACTTCTTTGAGTCAGTCACCAGAGCTGTGGATGAAGGCAAGGTGGTTCATACAGCCTATCTTGATCTGGCCAAGGCATTTGATACCATTCTCCACTATGGAATCATAGAAAAACTCACTAAGCTAGGCATTAATCCCTATATCACTAGATGAGTTTCAAATTGGCTCACAGATAGAACCCACAGTGTGAAAGTAGCTGACTCCAAGTCAGACTGTTGACCTGTCATGAGTGGTGTCCCACAGGGTTCAGTCCTGGGTCCTCTCCTGTTTGGTATCTACTTCTCTGAAGTCCAGGCCAACATGAAGGGACTCTGGCTGACAAAGTTCGCACACGATTGGAAGTTGGGAGCTATTATTAACTCCCCAAGTGATGTAGACATCCTACAGAAAGGCCTCACTGAGACCAACGACTGGTGTCAGAACCATGGCCTTAAGCTCAATGCCAAAAAATGTGTTGTTGTCCCCTTTGGGAAAAACCTGGTTCCCATGAATTACCACATTGATGGTAGTCCACTGAACACAGGAGTTATAAGTGATCTGGGAACACAGGTTGACAGCAACCTCTCTTTTGACCACCACATTGCTACTGTGGTCAGAAAGTCCTTCTATGTGGCACATCTCATTACTAAGGGTTTTGCATCCAGGAAGGAAGAGGTCATTGTCTCCCTTTACTCTTCCCTCATTAGGCCAATCATTGAGTACAAGGCCACATTTGGCATGTACCTCACTAGACACCTGCAACAACTGGAGAGGCCACAAAAGTACCTCACAAAAGAGGGTCGTAGCCCTTAAACACTTGTCCTATATGGACAAACTCAAAAAACTCCAACCATTCTCTGTCTGATATTGCCTTAGAGGCACTCTCTGTATGATTTACAAAGCTGTGTCTGACCCAAGTCTGTTAGAAATGCTACATCTAAAGAAATCCCAGTCCCTCTGCACCACACGCTCCAGAGACCTCAACCTCATTACCACAATCAACAGAACAAGCTGGAGGGACAGGTTCTTAATCCAGAGACTGCCCATGCTATGGAACAGACTTCCCATACATGTCAAATACAGCACTTTACTGGCCCTCTTCAGGAGAAAATTCACTCCAGTGGCTCTACTCAACAGAGGCACTGGGAACTAAGGTCAGGTGGCACGATGGCAGGGTAAACCTGTGGGCTAGGCTTGTAAAGGCTCCAGGGCCCTTAGCCTAGTACACACCTATGAACCTATAAATAAATTAATTAATTAAATATTTCTAGTAATAAGGGGCATCTGGCAAGGGATGATGATTACACTGGCATGTATTATATTCCACCTAAAACTGCTATTTTGAAGTTTAAAAATATTTGGGAGAAATAATCAGCTTTCAGCAGGAATATTACTTACAGGTGGAGACTGGATTTGAGTTTCAACAATGATGATGTATTTTGGGGGCCTAGACGTGAAAATAGAACAAAAGAGAGTAGATTTGGGGAGATTTACAAAGACATTTATGAAAATATTTGGTAAGAAAGACATGAATTCAGTACTAGGAACTCTTAGTGAATTTACATATTATTCCCCAAGGTGCAATAACTGGGCTATGCTTGACAGAAATTATGTTTCACAAGAATATGTCCATTTAATTGAGAACTTTAATAAACATCCAATAACTATTTCAAACAATGCGATAATAATTACTGAAATAAAAATGCAGGGTAATGAAAACAAGATGAGACACTGGCGCTTCCACATCTACCTAGTAAAAAGAGAGGAATTTAAGGAATGGGTAGTGACAATCATCTGGGAATTATTGGGGACGATAGAAAGTACTCCAGAACAGAAGTTATTAGTGAGTGGGATAAAATGAATGTGGAGTTTAAAAATAGGGTAGAAATAAAATAAAAAGATATGGTTAAGAAGTGACAAGTTATTCAGAAAGGCTGACAAAGTTTAAAGTATTACAAAATAAGGGGAATCTCACAGAAAAGGAGAAGCAATTGCAGAATGCTAAAGAGAAAATAAGGGAATATCTGGGAAATATGGATGAGTTTAAAAAGATTGCTGTTAAATATTTTTTTTTATAATAATTCCAGAGCGCAAAAACTTTTAGCACAATGACTTATGCAATAGAAAGTAGAAAGGGTTTTTGCCAAATTTAGGGAACCTATAACAGAAAAAAATAACCAAAGATTCTGTACAGGTATTAGAGCTATTTTGGAACTATTATGAAAGTTTGTATGAAGCAGAGAGGTGGGGAAATTAAGAAAAAGTACAAATGGGAATATTTATTGAAGACATAAATATGCCAAGGTTAGAGGCAGATAAGGTTCAACACCTAACAGGTAAGATAGGAGGAAAAAAGATAAAAATGGTGATGTATAACCAATCTGCAGGAAAGTCTCCAGGAATAAATGGTATTCCAGTGGAAATTTGAAAGTTAAGAGAGAAGAAATTGATAAAGATCACCTGAACCCATGAAATGACCAGTTATTCCCAGCTCAACAACTCAGGAAACATTATCATATCCTACCCAAGTACCTGCAGTGGGCAATGGTGCAGCCACAGAGGGCAGCGACAAAGGTTATTGGAGTCAGGCAGAAGTTCATCACTGAAATGCCTCCCAGTCAATGCCTGAGATGAGTGCCAAAATGGACATTGCTCAATGGCTGTGCAGAGTAGTTATCCAGGAACTGCATTGCCTGTGTGACTAGGTACATGAGGGCTTTCAATACATGGTCCACTTCTTTGGTGTCATAAAGAGGCACCTGGTTGCCTTCATTGCCTCTACTGGCAGGGGCTGACACCTGTCTATCTCTCTCTTCCTCCATATTGGGTGTATCCCACAGGTCAAGCAGGTCACAATCACATGAAAAACAACCATAAAACTGATTGAAATAAAATAATACAACAAAAATTCAAGTACTTTATTCTTAAAAACGCATACTATCTAGTGCAGTGGATGACACTTCACAGAGAATGGCACATTCACATACTGATACCTCACCAGTGATGTCCCTAATGAATTATGGTGTGGGACACCCATGGAGACATGGAGTACATGGCAATCAGACACAAGCCACAGAACAGCAGTCACAGTGACATGGTTTACCATCATCTCTGCCTGTGGGAGATGGTAGCAGTGCCAGTCCACAGAGGGGGTGCAGCAGTGGCCAGGGATATCTTTGGTCTTCATCCTTCCTAGCTGCGGCCCCCTGTACCAACCATACAAATAAACACACAGTTCAACCACATCTGCAAGAGCTGTGTCCCCTGGCACACATTCTGAACAAATATCCAGTACTGTTGGACACCTACCCCTCTCATGACTCATGGCACCATCCCCTCCCAACATAGTATACCCAGTTCTCCCAATCCCCTGAAAATATCACACATTCCCATCCATGCCCTTAATAAACATCCACCCCCAACTCTAAGCCCATTGCTGATTTTTGTCACGGTGCACTGCCCTTACAGTTGTGTTATATGGGAATGTGATGCCTGATCCACAGTATTTCCAGTCAGTGCACTATGGTGCATAGCCTTGGTGTAATATTGCATGCATCAATTTTAATCATTACTGTGTCTAATCTGGCCCATAGCTGTAGAAAAGACACTGCCTCTTTGCAGTGCCACAATGTATTGCTCCCACTACTGTCTCACATGTTGGCTTTCTCCAACAGCTCATTCCTCTAACAGCTTCTTAACCAGCACCTCACTGCTGCAGTGGCCTTAGCTGTATGGGTTATGTCCTGCAAAGACATCCTCCAAAGCTTCAAGGGCACCTTTGATGCACCCACACCATTACTCACCTTGAGTTGAGCTGAAGAAAAAGAATGGTTTGTGTACCGTGCCCTTCAGAGCTTTCATGCCAACTCAGAGAGGGAGGCCAGAACCCTGAAAAGGTCGATGCTAGGAAAATGAAAGTTATGTACATACCATAATTATAGATCCATGCTGTCTGATTTTCATCCGATTCCACATATGGGACATCAGATCCAATCGGATCTGACCTTGGCACTGAATCAGAAGCTTTCACAGTTCCAGGGCTCTGACTCCTCCCCTACCCATAATTCTCTGTACTGCACTCCTATACTTCAGATCGAGTTTGCTTGTAGAGAAATATGTATACCTATTAATGGAGAAAGGGAGTCTCTAAATGCAAAAAAGGAAAGGAAATGGAAATGGACTGGTTAAGATGTTTAACATAATGTGACAGTATAGGTCACAGACAGGGTAGAGAGGGTAAGTCACCCAATTATCCCAAAACTATCCATACAAATAATTTGGAAGGGGAATGAAGGAAGGGATGGGAGGCTGAACTTCTCAAAAATCTGGCAACATGGCTCTATCATTATATTAAGTACACAACTTTAATATCCAGTGTTGTCTATTTTCATCCAATTCAACATAATGGACAGATTCCCAAACTGCCTTAAAGGGTGGTATCAAGGAAGGAAATTCCTGAGGATGGTGGAGCCAAATGATGAGCAAAACCTGGCTTGTACATCCAGCTTATAATGAGATGCAAAAGTATGCACAGTGGACCAGGTTGCTGCTGCACAGATGTCGTCAATTGGTAGTCTCTTATAAAAAGCTGTTGAGGTAGCCACTCCTCTGGTTGATTGGGCCTTAGGTTTAGACTATAACTATAAACCCAGTGATGCATAGACAAAGGATATGCAATTTGGTATCCGTCTGGACAAAGTAACTTCTGTAACAAGTTTTTCCAAGCCTAGCATAAGAGTAGGCAATAAAAAGTTGATCAGATTTTCTAACATTCTTTGTTCCTTGCAGATAGAATCTGAGCTGGTGATACACATCTGTTATGTAAAGAATGTATTCCTCTTTGTTCAAAAACTTAGGAAAAAACGCAGGTAACTCTATGGACTGATTTAAGTTAGTTACAGATGTCACCTTTGGGATGAAGGATGGATTAGTTCAGACAGAGACCAAATCCCTATGGAAAACCAAGTACTGAGGTTTACATGAGAGTGCCTGTAACTCTGAAATTCACCTCGCTGAGGTGGTAATTACTATGAAAATTATTTTCCAACTCAAAAATTTAATATCTGTGGTAGGCACAGGTTCAAAGGAAGACTGAGCTGGGGCCTGGAGCATAACAGTACTATCCCATGGAGGTACTGGATCTCTAATGGGAGATGCAGCAGAAAGGTTCCTCTAAGAAAGTTATTTGAAATTTTTAAGGAAGCTAAGAACGCATCTTTTTTTTTTTTTTTTTTTTTAATAAGAAACATCTTTATTAAGTTATCAAGTATGACATAGACCATGTGTGTCTATATTAGTAAGTTGAATGCTTACCTTATCGAATCCCTAAACATCGATCCATCCTTATCGAACCCCAAAAAGATCGAATGTCCAGAAGAGTGAAACCGGAAATGTCAAATCGTCATGGTTGGCCTTCTGCGGTATAGCTCCGTAAGGCAAGTGTGCGATAGTTACGGACCTTAGGGTTAGGATGTGGGTTAAGGTAAGTGCATAGATGGTAATGTATGTTAGGTTTAGTGTAGGGTTTTGTTTAGTGTATGTGTGTGGATTATTTAGTTTGTTTGGGTTTAGCTTTTTAAGGTAAGTGTGCGATAGTTACAGACCTTAGGGTTAGGGTGCGGGTTAAGTGCATACTTGGTGGTATATGTAAGATTTAGTGTAGGGTTAGAAGTAGGGTGTAGTTTAGGGTTAGAAGTAGGATTTTGGTTAGTGTATGTATGTGGTTTATTTAGTTTGTTTGTGCAGGTAGTATGTAGCGGGCGGTGGGGTGGGACAAGTATGATAGTTCGATGTTTTGAATTTCGGGGTTTAGGGTGTTCGGTGTTTATGTGGTTCGATGAGGACGGGTCGACATTTAGGGATTCGATAAGGTAAGTGTTCATGTTTTTAATATAGACCCAGACCATGTCACATTTATATAAATGAAAATAAACCATAGCGACACAATCTCATTTGCAAATATTATACATTCCAAACCGTGCCGAAACAACTGGAGCTACAAACATTATACATCACTTTTAACATATCCTGTCATTGTTAATTAGCTATTACATAGCTCTTTCAAATCCTGACTTCTTTTAACCCTTGTTCCTCCTCTGCATCTATTGATCCCACATTCTAAGAAAGCATTGTTTTGTCGAGTATGAAAACAAGAAGTTATGTACTCACCATAACGTTCGATGTATGTAGTCCATCTCATCTCACATTCTTACTCACGGGTTCGGAGCCGAATATCGGCTCTGACTCAGCCAATTTTTTTACTAGCTCGAAGTCTCTCATTGGCTGGGGCAAGCAGGTATCCCATGCTGCACTGCTCCATAACCCCAGATCTAGTTTGCTGCGAAACCACAAACACACCCCATGCACAACAACAAACACTACAATGTAGAACTACCAAGGAGGAAAGAGAAAACAAACTGCTATTGAAGGGTACTCCAGTACCAAACCTAATCTCCAGATCCTCCAGGAAGGGGGCAGTTGGGAGGGTACGTAAGAATATGAGGCGAGATGGACTACATACATCGAACATTATGGTGAGTACATAACTTCTTGATGTTATGTAGTCCAATCTCGCCTACATTCTTACTCACGGGACAGCGTCCCAGCACGTCTATCCTGGGAGGCTCAAAGGAAGATACTCCTGAGGACTGTGGAACCAAAGGAAGCCCGACCCCTAGAGACCATGTCCAGTTTGTAATGAGTAACAAAGGTATGGGGAGAAGCCCATGTGGATGCAGCATAAATATCGTTCAAAGATAGTTTGGCATGGTATGCTACAGACGCAGAAACAGCCCTAGTAGAGTGAGCCTTGAAGGGAAATAGTGGAGTTTTTCCTGCTGAAGAATAAATAAAGGAAATACAATTAGCAATCCATCTGGAAATGGTAACCTTGGAAATAGAGAATCCCGCTCTATTGTCTGAAAAGGAAACAAACAATTGGTCCGACTTTCGTAGATGTTTGGTCCTGTGTAGGTAGAATCGCAATTGTCTGTGCACATCCAGTTGATGAAATCTAAACTCTGCCTTGTTTGAAAATTGAGGGAAGAACACTGGGAGCTCAATAGACTGGTTGAGATTAAAAGTAGATGTGATTTTACAGGGAAAGGATGGGTTAGGTCGAAGAGAGACTCTGTCCTTATGAAAAATTAATTACGAGGGTTTAATGGACACTGGAAATGGAACCTCCGAAACTCGTCTGGCTGATGTAATGGCTATGAGGAAAGCCGTTTTCCAAGACAAAAACTTTAACTCGCAGGTAGCAGCCGGTTCGAAAGGAGGGGAGGTAAGGGCTTGCAAAACCAGGTTTAAATCCCAAGGCATAATAGGTTCAGAAATAGGAGGCCGGAGTAATAAGGTGCCCCTTATAAAGGCTTTACAGAGTTTGTGAGCCATAAGGGAAGGTTCATAGGAGGTATGAAAGCTAGAAATAGCTGCCAACTGGACTTTAATAGTGGCAGGTGCAGAACCCTGCTGAAAGAGTATGGACAAGAACTCCAAAACCACAGGAATTGGGGCTGTGTAGGGGTTGATTCCTTGAGCATGAGCCCAAACAGAGAATCTCTTCCATTTGCTGGAATAAATCTTCCTAGTCGAAGACTTATGAGAGGACGATAAAATGCGTACTACCTCAGGTGAAAAATGATGAAGTCTGACTAGCGACAGAAGTGGAGTAGCCAGGCTGTCAACTTGAGGGTCCGCAGGGAAGGGTGGAACTGTCCCGACATGTGTGTCAGTAGGTCTGGTACTGGGTCCAGAATCCAAGGAGTGTCCACCACGAATGGATGGAGGAAGGAGAACCAGACTTGGTGAGGCCAGTGTGGGGCAATTAGAATCATCTTGCTTCCCAAGGATAGGGCTTTCTGAATCACTCTTGGCAACAGAGGAAACGGAGGGAAAGCACAGAGCAGTGGAATAGAGAGCCCCTGGGTGATTCCCCCTGTGGGGGGTTCAGAGTGCAGTAATTGCTGCATTTGGCATTGAGGGGATTGGCAAAAAGGTCGCAGCAAGGCTGACCCCACCTGTAGAATATCTGTTCCGCAACCAGAGGGTTCAAGGACCACTCGTAAGGCATGAGAATAGCTCTGCTCAGCGTGTCTGCTATCACATTGACCTTCCCCAGAATGTGCATTGCCACTAGAAACCGTTGGGAAGATACTGCCCACTGCCACACTCGCATGGCCTCTCTGCACAGGGGGTAAGATCTGTTTCCTCCCTGCTTATTTAGGTACCATACCACGGACATGTTGTCCGAATGTATCACAATCGTCCCAAGAGGGAGAAAGCTTTGAAGTCCCAGCAACGCCAGAAGCACTGCTCTCACCTCTAGGACATTGATGTGCAGATGTACCTCGTGATCTTGCCACGTGCCTTGGACCGTCCTGCCAAGATAATGCCCCCCCCCATCTGGGAGGCGTCCGTGGTCATGGTGGCGACAGGTGACGGAGGAACAAACTGTTTCCCCTTGTCCAGATTGGTGGAGCATAGCCACCAACTGAGATCCTGTTTGCATCGGTCTGTGAGCAGGATCAGATGAGAAAGGGGGAGTGTCTGAAAGGACCATTGGGCAAACAGAAGCCATTGAAGAAGCCTCATATGTAATCTGGCTAGAGGCACTAGCATAATGGTTTCTGCCATGGTGTCCAAAAGCTGAAGAACCCATCTTGCTTGTACTTTCCTGAGGGGTAATAGTGCTCGAACCTGATTTTGTAATATTGTGATCCTTTAGTGCGGCAAGAAGGCCCACATTTGGATGGTGTCTAGCTCTGCGCCTATAAACGTGACACGCTGTGAGGGCAGCAAGGCAGACTTTTCCCAGTTCAACGTTATTCCAAGTCGCTGACAGAGGGTAATGGTGGCGTCCCTGGCTTGGATAAGTAGATGCCTGGTGGGAGCGGTGAGGAGCCAGTCATCCGGATAAGGAAACACCTGGAATCCTTGACGTCTCAGGTGAGCTGTCACCACCACCAAACACTTGGTGAACACCTTGGGGGCTGTGGTGAGACCAAAGGGCAGGGCACGAAACTGAAAATGGCTGACTCCCAGCCAGAAGTGTAGGTGACTCCTGGATGTCCTGTCCATTTTGATATGATATGATATGGAGCACATCCATACTTCTTTTTCCAGCAACGGAAAAATGGACTGAAGGGTGACCATTCGGAACTTGGACTTTTGAACATAGTGGTTTAATCGGCTGAGATCTAGAATGGGTCTCAGGTCCCCTGTTTTTTTCGGCACCAAAAAGAGTCTTCAGCAAGTCCCTAATCCGATTTGGTCTTAGGGGACAGGTTGGATGACTCTTTTCTTTAGCAGCTTTGAAACCTCTAAGGCTGCATGATCCCTTTGACTGGGTGGAACATCCGGGATTCTTCTGACTAGAGGAGGGTCTGACGAAAGGGGTATGGCATAACCTCCGGAAACTATTAGTAACACCCATCGATCCTGGGTGATGCTTTCCCAGGCTTCCGGGTGTAACGATATGCGGCCCCCGACTGGCTCCGGAGAAGCACAGTCGGGCAACACATCAGGAACGATGGTAGGAAGAACCGCGAAAGGAATCACGGTCTCCCGAGTTGTGGGGGCCTCCTCTGCCTCTAGGGCGGCGTCTTCCTGAATAACCTCCTGCACCTCTGCCTCTGGAGGGGGAATCACCTTGTGCGGCAGGGAAAAACTTCTGTGATTTCTTGAACCACATCTTCCCACCTCTCTGAGCCTTGGGGTAAGCCTACAGGGGAGGGAAAAATGGACCCCTACGGCAGACAGGGTCTTTCCCTCTTGCTCGCATCTGGTGAGGGTGTCTTTCACTTTGGTCCCAAAGAGCGAGGACCCATCAAAAGGAGCGTCAGTGAAGGAAGACTTAAAGGACTCCGCGAAATGACACAGGCGCAATCAGGCTTGCCTCCTGAGGGCTACTCCTGAACTGGCTACCCTACTCGCCCCCTAAGCTGCATACGATATGAGCCTCATGGACGAGTTGACAATAGAATTTAGGGTAGACATCTGGGCATTAACCGTGGGCGCCAACACCTCAGGAACGTTACCTGCTACAGTATCTCCTAACTCCTTGAGGAGATCTCTCTGGAGCCGAGTGAAATGAAGTGACCGTAAGGTGAAGGTCGCTGATGAAAGGGTACGCTTCCCGTACCTGTCCATAGTCCTAGACTCCTTGTTAGGAGGATGGACAGAGGAAGAAGTCTCAGCTACTTCCTTCTGTGTGGCCGCCGCCACCACCATGTCATCTACAGAAACCCCTTTGGACAGAAAATCTTTCCTGGGGGGAGCAGAAAGGAACTTATTGGGCCTTCTGGGTACAGGTTCCACCATATCAGGATTCTCCCACACCCTTCGACAGATTAAATCCAACAGTTCGTTGAAGGGTGAAGACACCCAGGAGGCGGAGGGTTGAGCACCAAAGGCCTTGAGGAATACCGACTCCTCCTCGGAGGGGGTTTTGGAGGGCCAGTCGCCCCTCTGTCTCAAAATCTCCAGGATGTCGGAGAAAGAGACGTCATCAGAGGACGACTTGGGGGATCCCTCTGACTCCTCGAGGTCGGTATCAGAAGTGAGAGACTCGTCCTGGGAGTCTATGTGCTTCCTCTTGCACGTCTTTTTTCTGGGGGCCTCAGCCTCTGAGGGCCCCTTAGAAAGTTGGGGACCACTCATGGGGGTATCCCCAGACCTTTGGGCTCTGCCATCTATGGATAGGGGGGCATCAGAGGCTCTAGCCGGGGTGGAAGGGGACGGCATGACCGATCCAGGTGATGTAACTGATGACTTGGCCAGTGCGCTCCCCATGGCCTCGAAGGTCAGCCCCCCCGAATCCGAGGACCGACGGGCCTCCGAGGCCATGATCGGAGTCGGGGTCCCCCGAGCCGATGCACCGAGAGGAAGGCTCGGAACTGATGGGTGTCCCGAAACATCCCCCTCGAGCCCAACCGAGGAAACCTGAGTGCCAAAACCTGTGGAAGGAGCCGACAGGGTCGGAGACGATGTCGGCACCGATACACCCTTAAGGGGTATCGGTGCCGGCGCAAGAACATCACTCGGAGTGGAGCACTCCGGCTCCGAAGACAAGGAAGCGTTCGGAGGAGGAACCATCAACACAACCAATGGGACAGGCTCTGGAGCCGACTGGGTTGGAGCCGAAAATAATTTAGCCAACACCGGCGAATGCAGGAGCCTCTGCACCACCCTATCAACATCCAAATCAGAAAGCCTGGAGGATTTGGAGGACAGGGATGGAGAATGGGATCTCCTGTCAGGAGAACCATGCCTAACATTGGGAGATCGGCTCCAAATTGGTTCCAGTAAAATAGGAGCCAAAGCCGATTCCAGCACCACAGATACCTCCTGCGGCCCCGAGGACATAGGAGCCGAGGAGGCAGAGTCAAGTTTTGAAAGTTTCTCTGGCGGCTCCGAAGAAACAGACAGAGATGGAGATATTTTCTTCGCTTTCGCTTGGCCTGGGAACCAGAGGCCGAGTCCAAAGACTCCTCAAATGAAGGTTTCAAGAGACCCTTCAATATCAACTTATTTTTTCTCTCCTGAAGCACCCTCGGACTGAAGGCGTGACAGAAGCTGCAAGACTCTTGTAGACGAATTGCACCTAAGCAATAAACACATACAGAATGTCCATCTGTGATGGACATCTTGTAACCACACTGGCACATTTTTTGAAACCGGAAGGTTTATGCTCCTTCTGCTCTTTAGACATCTTGAATGATCCGACTAGAAAAAAACACAGCAGGTGGGAAAACAGTAATCACTACCACAACCAAGAACCTCTACGTGAAACGGTTCTCAAAAACACACACACACAAACCACAACAAGAAAAAAACGACCAAGAGCTGGCTAGTTTAGCAACAAACAACTTAAGTAACTACAACACACAGAAAAGGAGGACTAGGTCCTCTAACTCAAACGGGCCTAGCCCACCTGAAAAAAGGGATACCAATTACAGACAAGAAACACACAAAAAATATAATCCACAATATGCAAAATAGCTATTAAAATAGCTTTTGGGTTGAAATCAGCAAATGTCTCAAGAGAAATTGAAAAAGTAATGGTACTTAGCCACAGCCAAGCGAGACCACATCCCAGCTACACGTGCAGCAAACGAGATCTGGGGTTATGGAGCAGTGCAGCATGGGATACCTGCTTGGCCCAGCCAATGAGAGACTTCAAGCTAGTAAAAAAATTGGCCGAGTCGGAGCCGATATTCGGCTCCGAACCCGTGAGTAAGAATGTAGGCGAGATTGGACTACATAACATCTGGAATTCACTACCATCTGGACTTTGATGGTAGAACAGCAAGATCATTGTTGAAAGAGTTCAGCTACAAATTCTAAGACTGCCGGAGGGATCTGTAACCCAAATTGAAAACTTTTTTTCATTTACTATATCTTCTTCGTAGTAGATTTTTGGGAGAATATTATATAAACCACAGAACTGGGAAGCCTAGCATCTCTGGCTATAGCCAAAATTGGAGGAGGTAGTCTGATCCAGAAGAGATAGTCCAAATGGGTGAGAAAGAAAATCTTGATATTGGTCCAGCATCCACAGTGGATGTACTAGTAGAGGCCACAAAAAGGGGAACCATGTTTGTCAGGGCCAAAAGGGAGCAATGAAGACTACCCTGGCCTTGCACTGTCTGGTTTTCTGAATGTTCATGAGGGGTAATGGGGAAAAGCATCCAGGAGACCATGGGACCAATAGTGGACTAGAGCATCCTTTAGTGATTCACCCCTGTAGAGGGATCAGGATGAGGTAACTGCTGCACTTGTTGTTCAGGTAAGAGGTAAACAGATTGCAGCAAGTTTGGCCACAGGGGCTGAAAATTAGTATTGCCATTGTTGTACTGAGGGACCACTCATGAGGAGTTAGAATAGTCCTGCAAAACTTGTCTGCTAGAACACTGGACCACCCTGGAATGTGCGTTGCTATCAGAAAATGGTGTGTAGACATTGACAATTACCAAACCCTCATGACTTCTCAACACAGGGGATAAGAAAGGATTCCTCTTTGCTTGTTGATGTACCATACTACAGCCATATTTTCTGATTATATGAAGAGTACACTCCTGGGGAGGGCAACCTGAAAAGCCTGCAATGTGAGGAAGACTCTCTCACAATTTGAAGATTAGTCTCTAAGCTTGACTATGTACCTTGGATCATTCTCCCTTCAAAATACATCTCCCCCAGCAGGGAGGTGTTTCTGGTCAGTATTGCTGCTGGTGTTTCTGGAAGAAAAGGTCGCCCTTATGCCTGAGATGAATGTCACAATGGACACAGCCGGCAAATCTCACTAGAGTACATATTGATTTTAAGTTGTATGTAAGGAAGTTGAACTTACATTACATCTTACATGACATCTCTCAGTTCACTTCCAAGAAGAGTCAGTTAACAGAGAAGTACCTACAATCCATCTTTACATAGTAACTTACAAGTTTTCCATGATTCTGGTGAAGAAGAGCTTAGGAATAAATTAAGGGACATACTAAAGAAATACAACCTCCCATTCGAAGAAAGAATTGCTCTCAAAGAATTATAAAAAAACAAGGATGTCAGAATCATGAAATCTGACAAAGGAGCATATGGTTGTGGTCATGGATAGTGACAAGTACCACTCAGCTATTCTCAATATGTTACAAGATGATACGGTTTATGAAGAAACCACAGTGGATAAATAGAAGTTATGTTCTTACCATAACGTTCCATGTTAGTTGTCTTCTTCTCGCCTTCTTCTTGCTGGATGGGTTCGGAGCCGACCTCGGCTCCGACTCGGCCACTCTAAAAGCTCGAGAGTTGGTTCCACCGGCTCGAGGCTCCCCTTATATCCCACAATGCTAGGCGAGAGTTACCTCAGATCTCGTTTGTAAGCTAACCCCAGCTTCTAATAGTATCAGAATAGCTATAAACAAAGTCCACCTCTAAAACCAGGGAGAAAGAAGGGTGACCTATATCCTCATCCAGGAAATATGCACAACAGCATATGCCTAATAAAAGAGGTGGTAGAAAGAGAGGTCACAATCACAACTCCTCTAGGTCTGTCCAGGCCAGGGGGAAGGAGGGTGGGGCCTTAAGAAGAAGGAGAAGAAGACAACTAACATGGAGCGTTATGGTAAGAACATAACTTCTATATGTTAAGTTGTCTATCTCGCCTTCATTCTTGCTGGATGGGACCGTCCCTAGCACCTTGTCCCGGGTGGCCTAACGGAACAGACTCCTGAGAACAGTGGAACCAAAGTTAGCTCTATCCCTAGAAGCTAAATCCAACTTATAATGAGAAATAAAAGTGTGAGGAGTAGCCCAAGTAGCAGCTGCACAAATGGTGTCAATAGGCAGTCTGTCTTGGAAGGCTAAAGAAGTAGCCAAAGCTCTGGTGGAATGGGCCTTAGGTTTATTAGGCAGCTTTTGGTGTCTAATTTCATAAACAAGGGAAATCAGAGATGTTAGCCATCTAGATAATGATACCTTTGAAACTGAAAGTCCCTTTCTGCCTTCTGCATAGGAGACAAACAGCTGGTCAGATTTTCTGAATTGTTTTGTTCTATCCAAATAGTACCTCAACTGACGATGAACATCTAGCCAGTGTAATTTTTGTTCAGACCTATTGGAATATTCTGGAAAAAAGACAGGAGGTCAATGCTTTGATTTAGGTTTGACGTCGAGACTACCTTAGGCAAAAAGGACGGGTTGGTTCGTAAGGATACCCTGTCCTTATGGAACAATAGATAAGGAGGTCGACAGCTGAGTGCATGAAGTTCTGAAACTCTTCTAGCTGAAGTAATAGCTACCAGAAAGAGAGTCTTCCATGATAGCAATTTTAAAGAACAGGAGGCTGCAGGTTCGAAAGGGGGAAGAATCAAAGAAGTAAGAACTAAATTTAGGTCCCAAGGAGAAGGAGGATTTCTTATAGGAGGTCTGAGAAGAAAAACTCCTTTCAAAAAGGCTTTGCAAAGCTTGTGGGACATTAAGGCAGACTCAGAAATACCCACATGAAAGTTAGAAATAGCTGCCAATTGAACTTTAAGAGTAGAAGGAGATGAACCTGCATGGAAGAGTTCAGCTAGAAAATCAAGGACTATTTGGATGGAAGCAGTGAAAGGATCTATGTCCCTTCCTTGAGCCCAATATGTGAAGCATTTCCACTTACTCAAATAAATCTTCCGAGTGGAAGATTTATGGGAAGCTATCAAAATATCTCGAACAGAGTGAGATAATTGAGGAAGCCTGGCTAAGGTTGGAACTGGAGGAACCAAGCAGTGAGGTTCAGAGAGGGGAGGGAGCGATGAAACTGACCCGACTGATGGATCAAAAGATCTGGAACTAGGTCCAGATGCCAAGGTCGCTCCAATAGAAATTGATGTAGAAAGGGGAACCACACCTGTCGAGGCCAGTAAGGAGCAATGAGGATCAACGAGGCCTTCTGAGTGATAGCTTTCTGTATCACTTGAAAGATTAGTGGGAAGGGTGGAAATGCATACAGAAGTCCCCAGGGCCAAACTTGGACTAGAGCGTCTCTGCTGGGTTGGCCTGGTAAAGGGAATAGAGTGAAATAATCTCTGCACTTGCTGTTTTCGGGAGTAGCAAAAAGATCGCAGCAAGGCTGACCCCACTTGAGAAAAATTTCTCTCACAACAGAGTCTTTCAGAGACCACTCGTGAGGCATGAGGATAGCTCTGCTCAACTTGTCCGCGATTTGATTGGACTTCCCGGGGATGTGCGTTGCTATCAGAAACCGCTGAGAAGAAATCGCCCATTGCCACAATCTGAGTGCTTCTCGACACAGGGTGTAGGACCTGGTTCCGCCTTGTTTGTTGATGTACCACACTACAGACATATTGTCTGTCTGGATTGCAATCGTTCCCAAGGGAAGAGAGTCTTGAAGGGCTTGCAACGCTAAAAGCACTGCTCTCATCTCCAGAACATTTATGTGCAAGTGGCATTCGTCTGGTTGCCATGTGCCCTGGACCGTCCTGCCCTGATAATGCCCCAGAACCCGACCAGGGAGGCGTCCGTTGTCAGAGTAGCAACCGGAGGGAGGAACAAAGGGTCTTCCCAATAAGAGCTGAGGGGAAGACATCCACCACATGAGATGAATTCTGCACGCCTGCGTGATCATAATGGTGTGGGACATTGGAAGTTGCTGGTATGACCATTGTGTAAAGAGCATCCATTGAAGGATTCTCATGTGGAATCTGGCTAATGGAAGCAGAGGTATGGCCGCCATAATTCCCAACACTTTCAGAACTAACCTGGCTTTGATTCTGTTGTTGTTGAAAAGGAGTGAGACCAGTTTGTGTATGTCTGTTATTCTCTGATCTGTTAGTCTCGCAGACATGTCTACTGTGTCTAGATTTGCGCCTATGAAGGTAATAGTACGACAAGGCGACAAAACAGACTTTTCGCAATTTATTGAAATGCCTAACTTTTGACAAATGCGAAAAGTGTAATCCCTGGCCATCAGAAGGAGATGCTTGGTGGGAGCTGTGAGGAGCCAGTCGTCCAAATATGGAAACACCTGGAATCCTTGTCGTCTCAGGTGAGAAGCTACCACTGCCATGCATTTGGTAAACACCGGGGGCAGTGGTGAGACCAAAGGGCAGGGCCCTGAATTGAAAATGACTGGTTCCCAGCCTGAAGCGGAGGAATCTTCTGGAGCGTCTGTTCATTTTATGTGATAGTACGCATCCTGAAGGTCTATAGAGCACATCCAGTTTCCTTTTCCCAATAGGGGAAGGATGGACTGCAGCGTGACCATCCGAAATCTTGTTTTCTTGACTGATCTGTTCAAGATACTGAGATCAAAAATTGGTCTCCAGTCCCTGTTTTCTTTGGAACTAAAAGAACCTTGAGTAGATTCCGGATCCTTGCTGGTCTGCTGGAACTGGCTGAATTGCTCTTTTCGCAAGCAGCTTTGAAATTTCCAAAACCGCTAGATCCCTTTGAGCGGGTGGAACATCTGGAAGGGATTTTTTTGATTGGTTTGGAATGCGAAGAAAGGGAATGGAATAGCCTTCGGAAATGATGGACTGTACCCATTTGTCTTGAGTCAGGGATAGCCAGGCTTCTGGGTACAGTGACAATCTTCCCCCGACTGCCT
Source organism: Protopterus annectens (assembly GCF_019279795.1). Taxonomy (NCBI): domain Eukaryota; kingdom Metazoa; phylum Chordata; order Ceratodontiformes; family Protopteridae; genus Protopterus; species Protopterus annectens. The sequence continues at coordinate 467,409,993 of NC_056725.1, forward strand.
CCGAAGGTGGGCAGTCAGGCAACACCTCAGGGATGCTGAAAGGGCTTATCAGAGAAGGCTTCTCGATTGCCCTGGTTCTGCGGACCCCCCCTGCCTCTAGGGCGACGTCTACCATTGTTATTCTCGCCTCTGCCTCTGGCGGGGAACCGACTCTGTGCGTCAGGCGAAGTCCCTCGAGATTGTTTACGGAACCACATTTTCCCACTTTTCTGGCCTTTGGGGTAAGGCCTAGAAGGAGTAGAAAAACAGACTCCGACGGCAGAAAGAGTCTTGCCATCAGTCTCGCACCTAGTCTCTTTCACTTGAGGACCAAAGAGAGATGATCCATCGAATGGGGAATTAGTGAAAGACGTTTTAAAGGGGTCCGCAAAATTGCATAGCCGCATCCAGGCATGCCTACGTAAGGCCACACCTGTCCCTGCGGCCCTGCTCACTCCATCAGCCGCATAAGAAAGGAGGCGCATGGAGGAGTTGGCTATGGAGTTCAGGGTAGCCAGCTGAGTGTTCATCTTATCTTGAAAACCCGCAGCTGTAGGATCCTTCAACATGTCACTCGCTTCTTTGATCAAGTCCCTTTGAAGACGAGTAAAATGGCATAGGTAGTTCAGCGAACGCATAGCAAATGTCGCTGACGAGAACATCCACTTCCCGTACCTGTCCATGGACCTAGAATCCTTGTTAGGTGGATGGACAGGTACTGAAGGATCAGCTAGTTCCTTCTTAGTGGCAGCAGCAACCACCATAGCATCCACAGAAACTCCTTTTGTCAAGAACTGTTTGTCTGCTGGTGCCGTTATGAATTTTGAGGGTCTCCTGGGAGTGGGGTCCACTGAATCAGGAGCCGTCCATGCCTTTTTAGCTACCACCTGCATGAGGGGTTCAAGGGGAGACACCCAGGAGGTGGAAGGACGAGAGCCAAACGCCTCAAGGTACACAGATTCATCCTCCGAAGGGTTGAGGGCTGGCCAATTTCCCCTCTGTTTGAGGATTTCTAGAATGTCTGCAAAAGAGACATCTTCAGAAGGGGAACGGGGGGAACCCTCGGAATCCTCTAAATCTGTGTCAGAGGTGACGGACTCAGGTGAGTCAATGTGTTTCCTCTTACACTTTCTCTTCCGAGGGGGCTCTTCTGCCAAATCAGGAGAGGCCTCGAAGAGGATGAGATCCCACAGGGGTTCCTGAGGAGCTGGCTCTCTGCGGTCCGGGATGAGGGAGTGAGTCGACTTGACCTGAGGCACCGTAGAGGGAGGGGCGGACGGAGCCGACTGTGGAGTAGAGCCAGGTTCTAACACACTCCGCATGACCTCGAACGCACCGCTGTCAGGCAGAGCCAGAGGTCCCCGCTCCGAGAAGCTGAGAACCTCCCTCGGCACCGACAGTGATGGCTCCGAGGCCGATGTCGGAGCCGAACTCACCAGCGCCGAAGCTCAGAGAGGAAGAGCGGGGTCGGACAATGGTCCGATGCCACTCACCCCGTCGGAGCCGACGAGGGAAGTCCGGCGCCGAGATTCTTCGAAAGAAGAAATCGGAGCCGACGACGGAGCCGAAGACATCTGTATCGGCTCCGACGCTACCACAGTCTCGGTTCCGAAACGCCCCGGATCCGAGCTCAACGGAGTCGGAGGAGGAACATATTGATGGACAGGGGCAGGCATCGACTGATGAGTCGGGCTCTGAAGCATTTGGGCCAGTGCCTCGGACTTAAGAAGTCGACTCACTACCCTCTGAAGGTCATGATCCGACAGCCTCGATGACCTAGAGGAGTGAGATTTATGGCTCCGTTCAGACAGCAGAGGAGATGCTGGAGCCGAATGAACGGAGCCAAGGGATGGTGACCTAGATCTCTTCCTAGATGTCGGCTCCGATGGTCTGGTCGGAGCCGACAAGGGAATTTCTAATACCTCGGCTCCAGCCGGAGCCGAGGAAACCACAGAAGCTGTGGACTCATCGGCTCCAGCCGGAGCCGATGCAGACGTAGGTTTAGTAGCCTTAGGTCTCGGCTCAGTAGCTGGAGCCGAGGACCTAGAAGCCTTGGAGGGTTTCCCAGAGACAGAGAGGGAATCCTCAGGCTTAAGTAGACCCCTTAGGATCAATTTGTTCTTTCTTTCCTGCAGGACCCTGGGACTGAAGCCGTGGCATACAGCACAGGAGTCCTGCAGGTGCAAAGGCCCCAGGCAGTAGACACAAGTAGTGTGACCGTCTGTCAGAGACATTTTCTGACAGCACGCATCACACTTCTTGAAGCCTGAGACCTTTGTGTCTTTAGACATCTTAGAACAAGAAAGTGTAACCACACACACTCAGTCAAACACACTGATTACACCTTATCTTATTTTTTAAAAACTCAAAAATAAAACAACTATCAAAATGTTTTAATTAAGAGAAGCAACACACACACACCACTAGGGAATGGAAGAGAGGCCTGAAGGCCCGAGGGAGAACTTTTAAGTTCTTGTGGGGAAGAAACGGGATTTTTGTGAAAAAAAGGGTTAGAATTCCACTAAACTAAGGGAAAATGTAGTAAAATTAAAAATAAAGGGGTTTAAGTATCCTAACTTTACTGAAAGTTTACTTACCAAGAAGCCGGTAGAAAACCAACACCTCGATCGCTGTAGCGGCAAACGAGATCTGAGGTAACTCTCGCCTAGCATTGTGGGATATAAGGGGAGCCTCGAGCCGGTGGAACCAACTCTCGAGCTTTTAGAGTGGCCGAGTCGGAGCCGAGGTCGGCTCCGAACCCATCCAGCAAGAATGAAGGCGAGTTAGACAACTTAACATTATTTTTTACCCAGGGCAATACTGATTATGAGATTTTCACATTTCTGCAAGTTGAACTGCGAAAAATGGCAAGGAGTTTTGAAATAGCTAAAGTAAACAAAGGTCATTTAAATCCTCCATGTTGACTGGTAGTGGTAGCTGACAATTATAAAACTGAACCAATTTCTGTTTACCACAACCATATTCTCAATCCTATTATGCAAAAATCAAAATTTTATATCAGGGACTCATGGCATCTACTGGAGCTACTGAAGGAGATCCAGACACCTACAAGTGAATTTAACTTTGGATCAATGGATGTTACCTCCCTTTACACCAGCATTGATCAGGAGACAGGCATTGAGTCCATTTGGAAGTATTTAACAAGGTTCACTGATTTCAATAACACCTTGATCAACAGTGTCTGTTTCTTGCTGGAAATTGTCCTGGACAATAACTTTTTTACTTTTGCAGGAAAACACTGCAAAACAAAAGTCCATGGTGGCAATGGGGGCTAGAGTAGCCCCTGATTTTGCTAACATTGTCATGTCACAGTGGGAACAGGAATACTTTAAACCTCACCAATTGTATCAGAAGGTGGCTTTCTATAACAGGTTTATTGATGACTTGTTTATCATGTGGAAAGGGTCTGAAGATGAATTAAATGAACTACTTAAATGGTTTAATTACACCTCTTTTTTGAAGTTCACCAGTAGTGGTTTTGGGCTGTCCATTGATTTTTTTGGACATCAATTTGACTTTCAATATATGTGATGATCGAATCGGGAGTAAGATCTACAGGAAGGAAACCTTTGTGAATAATTATTTACATAGACAGCACCCACATCACATGAAGAAGGGAGTGATGAATGGGCAATTCATACAGCTCGGCAGATTAAGAAGCAATGATAAATGTTTTGATGAAGAAACAGATAAAGCATTTCTTCATAGCCAGGGGCTACAATTCTGACTGGCTAGCCACTATCATTGATGAAACTTATTTGTTATGGACTGGGAAAGCTAAACCAGTCCTTAGAAAGGAACAGAACAGTTGTTTGTTGGCCATTGACGAGATACACACACACCCAGACTAGTCTTCCTATTGGCTGTAGGGGTGCCTTTCCACTCCCCATCACCACTGACATGACTATCATCAGAGATATCCTCTAGAATAACTAGAAAATAATTTTAGGCAATGGGGAAGTTGCAAGAATTTTAGGAGAACACCTGATTTTCACCTACAAAAGGGTAAAGTCTATCAGATGCATACTAAAAAAACAGAATGGACTGAAAAGAATTGGAGAGGGTACCTTTGAGACTTTTAAATGTGGCAAATGTAATCAATGCTGCTTTATCTCGAATACAAGTATTTTAATTAGTCATTTAAATATAAATATTTTTGCATACCAAAGGTACAATTGTACTTTGAAGGGGGTTGTTTACTTAGCTCGTGATTCATGCGTCTGCTTTTATGTTGGAAAGACTATTAGAAAGCTGTCTTGTAGAATTTGTAAACATCCATTAGCAATAAGAAAAGGGGACACTAGTAATGCCCTAGTGAGACATGCTTTACAGTGTGAGAATTATAAAAAAATTCCAGTTCTTTGTGCTAGATTCTGTTGACATGAGTGTCTTCTTTGGCAAATATAACATGATTTTTGAATGCCGAGAGTCAGAATGGCAAATCAGACTGCATTCGGATAAATATCCTGGTTTAAATGAAAATGTCAACATAAAATGCTTTTACTAGCACAAAGAATTTAAATGTGATTGTAGAAAACTACAAGTTTATGTTTCACATTCACTAGTTTGGTTTGTTACTTTGATTTTTATTGACATATCACTTTAAATGTTGAGGAAAAGGGGATTGGATGTTTTCACCATGTGATCTGTTGGCCACCATTTTTAAACCTGATATGTGTTGCATTACATTTATCTGATGAAGTTCTTGGTGTATGAATAATGAACAAAAGCGTTCATTTTAAGAACAAGCCATGGTGACTATGTTTGCTGAGAAAAATGTATTTCTAGCTAAAAGGTCGCCCTTATTTTACTGAAGGTGAGGAGTCCACCAAGCGATATGCTGTCTGCAAATTCTTGCAAGATGAATCATAGCATGCAAGGGATGAATTTTCTGGGACCACTGAACTGCAGGTGTTCACTGAAGAATTTGCATATGGTAATGAGCTATGGGAACCATTAGTATGGTAGAAGCCATGAGGCCTAACAGTCACAGAATCAATCCTGCTGGAGGGTGGTGCTGATGTAGCAACTGTAAGGCTGTATGATGTAGAGAACAAACTCTGTGTTGTGGGAGGCTGACTACTTCCAGAGTGGTATCAAAGTGGCATCCAACAAACTCCATCCATTGTGTTGTAAGTAACTAACATTTGTGAAAATTCACTGATATGTCTAGGTCCAGAAAGCTTTGGGGTAGAAGGTCCAGGTAATGTACCAGAAGGTGCCTGGATGCAGTAGTTAGGAGACAATCATCTAGAGAAAAACTTGGATCCTGAGTGTGCGTATGTGTGCTGCCACCACTGCCATTATCTTGGTGAACACCCTGGGGGCTGTGGTGAGACTAAACAGCACGGGTCTGACCTGGAAGTCATTAGCTCCCAGCCAGAAACAGAAAAATCTCCTGGATTTCTTCTCTGTCTTCACTTAATAGTAAGCATTTTAGAGGACTGTCATTCCTCAGAAGAGGCAAAATAGACTGAATTGTGACCATCCAGAACTTTTTGTGTTTCATGAACTGATTGAGATGACTGAGATCCAAAATTGATCTTAGGTCCACTGCTTTCTTTGGAACTAAAAAGAACTTTCAGTAGATTCCAGATTCTAGTTGGTCTTTGAGGACTGGTTGGAAGCAAGGGTATGGTAGTCAGGTCCAAAGATGTCATTTTTTCATTGTACTCTGTCCTCATAAGATGAATCATTGAGTGCAATGCAGCCTTCAGCATGTACCTAACCAGACATATGCAACAAATGGAGCAACTACAGAGGTTTCTCACAAAAAAAAAAAAACCTTGGTATAGAAAACAAGTCCTATGCAGACTGCCTCAAAGCATTGTCCCTATACTGGGGTCTCCCACAGGCTGCTGAGAGACAACCTATGGCTGGCTTACAAAGCATCCTCTGATCCAGTCTTAATGAACCTGTTGCACATCTACAAAACAAACAGCACCAGAAATACTCAATCCAAGGAGCTAAACTTAGCCTACAACATAAATAGGATATGCTGAAGGGACAAGTATGTGTCTCATAGGCTGTCCCTGCTTTGTAATAGGCTTCCCATCCATGTGAAGCAAAGTTCTTCCCTGCACTTACTCCAGTAAAACCTAGATCAGTGTATGTGAAATTGCAAATGTACCTTTGGTCTGGAAACAGTGCCTCTATAACAGAGAGAGAGAGAGAGGAATCTCATAAATGCCTGACCATTCATGCCCAAGTTTATATACCCCTCACATAACTTATGGGACCAATACATTTCTAACATCTCTGAGAAGCATGTCTAGGCTTAAACAGACTCTTCAGGGTCATTAGCCTGGTATTCGCCTATGGTCCTATTTAGAGACTAGTTCCACCCTAGACATGAAATCACCACCCTACAGCTAGAACACCAAGTCTAAGGTGGCTATGCTTAAGTGTGGCAGGGATAATATTCTCAATAAATCCAAAATCCTTCTAAATGGCAACAATATATTTTATAGAGGTTTATCACAAAAAAAAAACATGGTATAGAAAGCAAGTGCTATGCAGACCACCTCAAAGCATTGTCCTTATACCAAGTCTCCTACAGACTGCTGAGAGGAAACTTATGCCTGGCTTACAAACCATCCTCTGGTCCAGCCTTAACGGACCTGTTGCCTTAAAATCTTCATCAGTCCATATGTTGAAATCACCAGCACTAACCAAGTTGGGTACATCAGTACTGAATTAATGAGCAAATCAGTAAATTCCTGCAAGAAGGCCTTCATGCTACGAGGTGAAGAATAAACAAGAAGACAACTAAAACTCATCTCTATTCATAAAACACACTCAGAGGTGATGATTATTCCATGTGGGACTCATGGCCTATGTTTTCAGCTGTGATTTAAGTGATAATAGCTACCACTCTGATGTTGTCTCATCTTGGGTGCTGAATATCAGAGGCATCTTTATTTATTTATTTATTTGGTGGTTTGTGCATTTGTCTTTGTTTATAAGGAAAGTCTGACTGGACAAATCCCATTTTCAGTGGAGGCCCGGGTACAAAAGCTCAGACAGATACATTTAAGATAATCATGACAAAACAATTTTTTTTACAAGGATACATTACATTAATAGTTCTTAAGACATCTAGATAGAAAAAGGCAAGTGTTCTGTGGTGACTCTATGCCAAGATAAAACAGGTATTTCTTCTGTGGCAAAATTATGCAGGATATTCTATTCCATGTAAAACCTTTAGTATTTAAACAGCTCATGTGCAATATATGTGACAAGCAGACATTAGATATGACTTATAAAACATAGATAAGGAGGGTGACAGTACAGAAGTTAGGAATAAATAAAACTGAGGTAAGGTGTATAAAACATAGGTCAGTAGGTAGTAGTAGTTAGAGCTAGAAGAGGGGCAGAAACATTGTATAACTAATGAGTCAAGGATAATGGGATAAGAATACTGGGGTACCTACTGACATTAAATCTGGTTATAACAGAGTGGTTGAGAGTAAAGGAAATGGATAAAGTGAGAAGGTGACAAACAAACTGAAATGCAAAGACGGCATTAAGTTAGGAAGAAAACTGAGGAATGTTAGAAATATTTGTGATGCAGAAGCGGATGAAGGTTAGAAAGTATGAGCTGACAAAGGAAAATGGAGTTACCCAGGTGATGACAATGTGCACAGTCATGTGAGGTTTAGGTGTTGTTTTAGTAAGGCTTGAAAGTAGAAAGCTACATGGTCTGTTTTAAGTTTGTTGGGGAGGTGATCCACAGCTTTGATGCATAATGGAAGTATAGTCACCTGCTGAGTTATTAGACTTTGCTGTGATGACTAACAGCTTATTGATTAAGCAAAGATTTCTGTCCAGAAAGTAATGATGTTAGATAACTTTTAGTACAGGACATTTTTCTGGTGCATATATACGGTTATGTGCAGATTGTGTGAGTATGTATTTGCTATCCAACAAGACTGTGTGCAGCAATAAGTTGTGACTATGCTAAATAGTTGGGTATCTGCAGCTATCGGGGTTATAGTACAAGACTCAAAACTAGTGCTTAGCCAAGTTTCTTTCAAAAATGTAAGTGCATTCTCTCGTGGCAAGTCAAGACTATTGCTACTCTTGCTGTTGACAGACCTTCTTTTAGAATATATCACCTCATAACAGACAACAATTCACAGTTTGTAGCTTTTGGCCTGTGATGCAATTGTCTCCCTAAGATCCACACAGGGATAGGATATTCTCTGGTCAGCATGCAGTTTTGCCCTGGTGTGAGAAAAGGAAGTTCTAACCAGGATTAAAGTACCCCACTGTGGAGTAGGGGACCCTTCAATACCTACTCCTTATTGCTCCTGTCTCCACCATCTAGGAGTCTAAATACATCTTGGGTAGCAGGAAAGTGTATAAAGTCTGATTGGAGGCAGGAAGGGACAAAATGGTGAACTAGCACAGAAGGAGCCCATCACAGTAATACCCCAGTAAAATGCTTTACTGATGCAAAAATTAAATACTAGTTATTAGGATATACAAGCTGGTAACCACAAGCTGCTATTCAGGTCTAAATAATATAACCACTCAACAAAGAAGTTGATTACACCAAGTATAAACCCAAAAAATAATAATGGAAAATGGTAACAAACACCAGTCAAGATGAATTCTGCTGTATCAAGTCCATGATGAACCTAAAAAGAATTTTCCTAAATATATGGTATAGATCTACTTAACTCATAGTATTGGCAAAAGCTGAAACCAAAGCACTGGAAGCTCCAGAAAAAAATCATCTCCATGAAAAAAAATACAGCACGTTGTATGGAAAAGTTGTGCATAACTCATGGTTCTAGAAGAAGCTGTGACCAGAATAACACAGGAGTCCATAAATGATTCCACTCAGGAATGTCAGAGGAGCCAGACAATCTTTATGAAGGGTTCACTTTTTGCACTTAAAGTAGGCAGCTCACCTTCCTGGACCAAATTAACAAAAGCAAGGGCCATAAACAAATCAAAATTGAAGCAATGAAGTCACTAGGTAAACAGTCCAAAACTCCTTCAAGCAAAGAAGAATTAGCAGACAGGACACAAGCCAAAAAAGACAACAGATACAGAGAAAGCTAATTATTTCTCTCCAAATTTTCTTAATCTCCCCACTAGCATTTTTTAATGTAAGTACATGCCACAGTAATCTTCCTCCCTTGTCAAGAGCTCCTTACTACCACAAATTCCACCACTGTGCCTTTTTCCCACTTCTCAGTTTTTGCATTATCCTTTGCTTAGTCTCTTCCGACATATAATTAGCTGTCACACCAGAACCATTTTAATCCATACTCCTAAATGGTTTACTATCAAAAGATTGAAAGTCATATGTTCAACAGTCATTTGGTCGAAATCATTACATCTAAAGTTCATAATATCGAATTAAAAACATCGACGTTCAAATGGTCGACAGACGCATGCAAATAACACTAGTGTTTTTGCAGGGGGGCTGTGCCCCCTGCACCCCCCAGTGCCCCCCCCCCGCTACTTATATATTACAACTCCGAGGTTGCACAACAGTGCTGACAAGGGAAATCCTTGCCTGTTGTCAACATAATGTCGACAGTCTGTCGACCAAATGAACTACTTAATATTCATGTGTCGACCATATCTGTCGACCATATGAACTTTAGACCATACGACTTTCGACATTTTGATAGTAAACCCTCCTAAGTACTTCATTTTTATCAAGTCCCCATAACTACAGATATTGCTGAACCAATTTGTGTGTAGGTAGATAATTTACCATTATTGCCTTGGTTTTAGGTTCACTAATTTTGTATCTCAAAAGGATTTAAAACTGTCTCAAAATGTTCCACAGCACTGTAATGTCTCTTTCTGTTTTTTTTTCAGGTATAAAATAATAACGCCTGCAAATACAGCCAGCTTTTTTTGACTCCCATACCAATTATATCCTTGAATTTCTGTGTCCCTTATTTTCTTTACCAGTGGTTCTAAATATAATGCAAATAACAAAGAGGAAAGAGGACACTCCTGCCTGGTCCCTCTGTTCAAGCAGAAATTATCAGAGAGGACCCCACCCACTTTAATTTTCACTTCTGATCCCTCATATATCATCCTAATCAACCTTATAATTTTTTTTAGGAAATGCAAATGCTTTCATTGCCCTATTCATAAATGTTAAATGCTTTTTTTTGCATCAAGACCCACCAACAATGGTATTTTCTTACATTCTGCTTCCCTCTGGATCATCAATGTTCTGTTAATGTTGTTAAATGTTTGCCTCCCCTCCACAAAAATCACACTGATCCATATATATCTATTTTGGCATTACTTTTGTCATTCTTATAGCTATAATAGACATGGACATTTTATAATTATGGTTTACTATTGAAATGGGCCTGTACAAAGCTGGGTCTGATGGATCTTTAGTCTCTTTAAGTAATACAGCTACCATTGTTTTCTTCCAGGATGTTGCTGCCTCTCCTTCTTTTAAAATGCTGTTAAACAAAACCTTCCAGATCTTTATCAGTTTTTTCCTCCTAGCTTCAAAACTTCCACAGGGATACCATCTATTCATGGGGACTTTCCTGTAGATTAGTTAGACATCACAATTTTTATCTCATCTCTTCCTATCCTGTTAGTAATTGAGCCTCATCTACCTCTAACCTTGGCATATTTAGTTCTACAATAAACATTTCCATTTGTATCTTTTCTTTATTTCCATATTTCTATATCTCTGCATTATAAAGACCTTCAAAAAATTTCCAAAATATTTCTAATACCTCTACAGGATCTCTTGTTACCTTCCTTGTCATAGGCTCCCTAAGCTTGGCAACAGCACTTTCTACTTTCTGTTGCCTGAGTCATTGTGCTAAAAGTTTTTATGCTCTGCTGTTATTATCAGAAAACAGTTGCTCAACAGCAATCTTTTTAAACGTGTGCATATTATCAAGGTAATTACTATTTTCTGCTTAGCATTCTGCAGGTAATCCTTTTCTTGTTCTGTAAGATTCCCCCTATTCTGCAATACTTTAACATTTGTCAGTCCCTCTAAATAATTCTTGTTACTTCTTAACCATAGCTCCCTTTCTTTTATTTCCACCCTATTTTAAATACCACCTTAATTGTATCCCACTTCCTAGCTGTATTTTCAGAGGAAATTTCCATCCTCTGTAATAGCTCCTGAATAATCTCCACCACCCATTCCTTAAATTCCTCTCTTTTCAACAGATAGGTGGGAAACCACCAGTGTCTCGCTTTTATTTCATTACCCTGTGTTTTTATTTTAGTTATTATTGGCACCTGATCTGAAATAATTATTGGGTGCATATCAAGACTTTCAATTAAATGCAGGTGTTCCTGTGAAATGTACATTCTGTCTAGCCTAGTCCAGTTTTTATATCTTGGGCAATAAAATGTAGATTCACTCCGAACTCCTATTACTGAATTCGCATCTTCTATGCCAAATATTTTCATACATTTCTTAAAAAATATACCATCCTTTGTTATACTTTCCCTTCTGGGCCTCCCAGACATATCTTCACTGTTGCTAGTCACACTCCAGTCTTCACCTATAAGTAATATTCCTTGCTGAAAACTGATTATTTCTCTCAGAATGTAATTAAGCTCCATTACAGCAGATTTAGGTGGAATATGAATACATGCCAATGTAATCATCCTCACTTGCCAGTAACCCCCTAGCACTACAAATTTGCCATTATTATCTTTTTTCTCTTCTATCACTATTGGAACTCCTCTTTCAATTAATATAAGTACTCCTCTTTTCCTTTGTCCCAGGTACTCTGCTGAATAACCACCCTGAAAACCTTTCTTTATCAAATTCACATGTTCAGTTCTTTCTAAGTGTGTCTCCTGTAACACAGCTATTTGTACTCTACATTTTTTAATATAGTTCATTACTCTTTCTTTTTTGTATTTATCTGTGAGACCACTGACATTTAAAGACATTACAGAAAGCATCATAGCATAAAAAAGTTATTATTCCCACCTTTTATGTATAACACCTTTTTTGTTAAATGCCTAGTTCCAGCTTTTGTGTTACATGCATACATTGTTTCACAGGTTGAACTTTTATAGAGTTGTTTCGTCATATCCATTTGAGTCTATGTCACATCTTACAAAACTTTTTGCTTTATTGAAAGCCCTCAAAGAAAACACACCCTTAATATCCCTAAAACCTATTAACTTAATACTAATACACAAAATGACGTACAGCTTCAAATACTGAAGTTTTAACCTCTTAATAGGAACAAAAGTCCCAAACTGACAACCACATTCACAGACTTGAGTTAACCTAAAAGAAAGGTTAAACATACTAAGACGCATGGTGCAGTCGGTGCTTCTACTAAATGCTAATTGGTTTTATCTCTTCTTTATAGCTCTTCCTGCTGGGAAAACCCTTGAATGCTTTCAGAAAACATTATCTCTCAGCCAATTTCTCTTCTCAGTTGTTTTTTTTTCTCTACAGCCAATCACTCTCCAGTTTTTTCTTTATCAGATCATCTCCACAGACAGAGACAAAAGAATCAGGCAGCCAGTTTGTCTTTATCAGATTGTTTCCATGGAAATATGAAGACCAGCTGCAAAATTGCACTGAGAATAAAGCCTGATAATATTCAATATTCTTTTTAATTTATTTGCTTACTCTTAAAACTTGCTACCGAATCACTCTATGGTCCTTAATAAAGTAATTTCTCCATGCAAGAATGAGAAAAAGCAGATTCAGTTTTCTTTTGTCATGCTCTTTTACCCAGGCGTTTTTTCATTGCATTGCATTTCTTAAAATTAAACAAGAAGAAAGAGAGAAGGGAGAAAAAAAGAACAACAGCACCTGTTTACAATCCCCATTACACTTAAAAATGACTGAGAAAACTTTACTTGATAGCACGCAAAGAAAACCATACACCACAAAAATAGTGTCAGTAAGAACTATTTTTTTGTTTACTTACAGTTAACTTTCTCCCTCCTCTTCCTCTCCCCAAAGCATAAATATTAATGACATGAAGTAGGGCATGTGCTTTAGGGTCCCCCACAAGTCCAACAAATTTTGAAAACATCCAATGTTTTCAGATTTTCTTCTTCTGACATATTTCAAACATATAAGTATTGCATTGTAATTACACATTAAGTTACTGGTTTTATTACTGTTCATCTCCATCTCCCAAATCCTGTCTCTACTTCATTTCCCACATACTCTTGATTCTTCTAGTCAATTCTTGTGCTCCCTTCCTTCACTTCAACATTTTCCATTAAAACATTGGCAAAAGTTTCACAGGTACAGTCGCTCTGTGGTCTTATTATCAGAAGAACAAGAAACAGAACCTCTTTCTGCTCACAGCTCACTTTTTGTTGGACAAACTTTTGTATTTCCTCCTTAGCATGTACTTCACCAAATTATTTTGTCCATCTAGGGAGGGATACTTTTAAGACAGGTAGGTACAGCAGTTTGAATCTCACACCTACATCTTGACACTCCCTGAACAGTGGAATAAATTTGCTTCACTTCTGCCTGGTATACAATGAGATTTCCACAAACACTCTGCTGCCTTCCACTTTTAGTACTTTGTTCTTTTGCCATAGTTTTGTCAAAATCAACCCCTTCTGCTGGTACAACTGCATCTTTACTATTAAAGGTCTAGGTTGCTTTCCTCATAGTCAGGTTTGGAACATACACATGATGTGCCCTTTCAACTAACAACTCCTGCTGTGGTATACCAGTCCAGTTGCTTATTTGTGCTTTCATAAAATTAATGCCGTCTGTTCCTTCCAGCTACTCTGGTATAGCTGAAAATCTCAGGTTTCCCCTATGTGCTCTGTCCTCTAATTCTATTATTTTTGAAACATCTCTTCCTAAGCAGTCTCATATTCAGCCAGCCTTTTCTTCATTTCGACCTCTGTTTTTTGCAGCTTTAAAACCTCATCTGAATATTTGTTTAAAGCTTCTTCTATTTTTCCAGCATTTTGTTGTTTGTGTTGATATACTCCATAAGTGTTTGCTTATTTTAACCAGGCCTGTGTGCAGCTGTCTTATATCTTCCTGTAGGTTACTGGAATTCATGTCTGGAGGTTGCATTGCTTTTTGCTTAACAGCTGCAGAATGTTCCCCAGTCAGTGTTTCTTCCTCACTTTTTGTAGCTGATTTTTTCCAGGTCCTCTGTATTTCTTTTTTTTTCTGGCATCCAGGCAGTATACTTATGAGTCAGTTACTGAAATTTACCCATAAACAGAAGTCTACTGGCCTTCTCTGCAGAGTTTCTGTTTTCACATTGAGAGAGCTAAAATTAAATGGTTACTCAATGTGCATCCATCTTGGAAGACCCGACTAAAAGACAAGTTTGGGCACAAACCCTTTCAGAGCTTTCCTGTCAGCACAGAGAGGGAGGCTGAGCTCTAAAAAAGGGTAATGCTAGGAACAACAAAAATAAATGTCCACACCTGGCATAAAAAACACAATAAAAACAAGGGGGATGGAGGGAGGGAGTAGCTACTGCAGCAGTGATAATTCAAACATCTACTGTTATGGTAAGTTCAGCTTCAACAGCTGTACAATGTTCATCATATTGATCACTGTTGTAGCAATAGCTAACTACATTTGGGAGGTGGAAGGAGAAGTCCGGGAGTCACTGCAGAACATTCCTAGCAAACTTGATCTGGACTTACAGAAGGAATCAAGCTTATAGTGCTTTGTAAAAGTATGTACAGAGGACAGTGTATCAGTTTCTAGAATTTTCTAGAATCCATCCGTTTCCAAAAAGCCATAGACGAAGCCAAGGTCCTGTTAAACCCTGCCTGGAATAGTTTTGTTATGCTGCGTATAACAAAAGTTAATAGCCTTAGACAGCGATTTGGAAATAGTCTGTTTTGACACAGGCTGTCCCATCTTCTTACCTTCACAAGAAATGAACAACTAGTCTGAAGATCTGAAAGATTTAATTCTGTCAATATAGTACCAGAGTTGTCTGTGAGCAGCCAAAGTACGGAGTGCCCCTTCTCCCTCATTTTTGGGTTCAGGAAAGAAAATGGGGAGATGGATAGATTGGCTTAAAGTAAACTTGGACACCTCTTCTTTAGGTATAAAAGAAGGATTAGTTCTCAAAGAAACCCTGACCCTAGGAAAAATTAAATAAGTTTGACTCATCATAACAGCTTACAATTCAAACACCCTTCTTGCAGAGGTCAGGGCACTCAGTAAAACTGTTTTCCATGTTAAGACCCTCAAGTCAGCCAGATTAACTTGTTCAAAAGGAGCTTTTCTAACACAAAAATAAAATCTTAAGGAGATTCCACCGGTTTTCTTGGAGGCCTCTTATGCAAAATTCCTTTCAAGAACATTTTGACATGAAACTGCATTGAAAGAGGAGGATCCCTGGGTAGACATGCTGAAATTGTCAGTAAATGAACCATAGGATAGTAACTCACACAAATATTGTAAACCAGACAGCAACTAGCCCTGAAAGAGTGGCTGGAAACAAAAGCTTTCATAAATATTGCTGGCACCAACTAGAAAATCTTCCATTTGCAAATATATTTATTTCTAGTAGCAGGATTTCTTGCCTCCATTAGCACCTGTTGTATGACCTAAATAAAAGATACCTAAAAGGAATTAAGACCCTATCATTCAGGCAGTCAAGTGAAGATAATTGATGTTGGAGCGTATCAAACACCCATGTTCTTGATTGAGTAGATGCAGTCCGTAAGGAATCTTGTGGTATTTGCTCTTGGCCATTTTCAGTAGAAGAGAGAACCATTGTTGCCTGGGCCAGAAGGAAGTCACCACAATGATGTCTTTGGATTCCTTCTGAATTTTCAGAAGTACCTTGGATATTAGTGGAAAGGGTAGAAAAGCATACTGGAACATTCCTGTCCAAGGAAAAGAAAATTCATCTGTCTTCCAGGCCTTCTTGCATGGAGTCCTGGAACAGATTCTTGCCAGTTGATTATTCAGAGAGTTGGCAAAAGTCTACTTCAGGCACTCCCCACAGATGGATAAAATCTTGGAAGAGCCCCTGATCTAGGATCCATTCATGAGTGTCTACCTTGGTCCTGCTCAGCTTGTCTGCCACACAATTTTTCTGTGATGGATTGTAGGATGGCTGTAGAGTGAGACTGTGCTGTGAAGCTATATCCCAAGCTAACATGGCCAGTCTGTAAAGGGAGTATGAACTGGTTCCTCCTTGCCTGTTGATGTACCACATGCCTATGATATTGTCTGTAACCACTTGAAGAGGTCCTGGGGACCAAAGATGGTTCAGAGAGTTGAGTGCATTGATCAAGGCAAGCATCTCCTTGACATTTATATAGGTTCATAGGTTGGTACTAGGTTATCGGCCCTAGGGCCTATACAAGTCTAGCCATAACAATTCCCTAGATATTTCTTCCCACAATATTTACTTCCCTGGACCCTTGCATCTGTCTTTGATGTCCCACATCCCCTGTACTTTTATCCCTCCTGAAGTTGCTCCCCAAGCAAAGTCTGAAGTGCCTATGGTGATTGACTGTTTTAGAGCAAGGAGGAAGAAGAGGACGCCTTGATTTATGGATATCAGTTGTTTCCACCAAAACACTTCGAATTTAAAAAGATAAAGAGTGTTGTTGGTGGGAACAAAAAGTTCAGACACCACTGTATCTTTCTCATGTGGAGTCTTCCCAGGTGTATCATGAAAATCATAGATGCCAAGTGACCCAAAATTCTGAGGTAATCCCTCACGGTGACAAAAGTCTAAATCAAAAACCTTAGAAATAAAGATCTATATTTTCCTGTGGAAGAAGAGCTCCTTGAACTGAGGTGTCTAGTTGACATCCCATGAACACAATCCTCTGGAAGGAGTCAAAAAAGAATTTTCAATGTTCTCATGGAATACTAGCTTGTGTAAGTGATCATTCCCCCAGCAGAGTGATTTCTGACACTTTGAAAAAAAAACATTCTGCAAAGATAAACAAGTAGTCTAAATATGAAAAATATGAATACCCTGTAGCCTGCCATGAGCTATAACTGGATCTAGACACTATGTGAACCCTCTTGGTGCAGTGGGTAGTCTAAAGGGTATCGAATCCTGCAAATGGAAAATATGTTTTAAATGAATCATTATAGAATAAGAGGGTGCCTAATGGACTGAGACTGTGGAAGTATCTTAATGGAGTGATTAAGGGATCTGTTTTTTTTTTACCTCGACTTACTGGAATATTTTGATTGTATTTGTTTGCAATATGTTGATCGTATTATTAAAAATAATGTTCGTATTTTAAATAAATTAGAGGTTGATATCAATGGTCTATAAAATGAAATATGTGCTGATGTGTTATTTGATCAGTTTTCAAATCAATTTAATGAGATTTTTTATAAGGTGGACCAAAGTATGATATCAACCATGTTGGAGAAAATAAAAAGCTTGCTAGGGATAAAACAGCATATGAAAAGGGGGATGTTTATCCTGTCCCAAGGGGTAATTTGGGCCATTATTATGGCATAATAAATGTTAATGAACATGATAGGACTGCACAATAAGACTATGTTAAAAATAATTATTTTTTTTTAGAGCACCTACTCCTGAGTTACACCATTCCTTACCAATGGGGCGGAGGAGATCCCCAGGCTGAGGGAATGAACTAACAATATGGGGAATGTATTAGCGCTCTCCTATGTGCCTGAACAACCACAGGATTGGCAGAAAAAGCAGGGAAGCAAGAAAAAGATAAAGGAAGGGTACTGAATTGTTCTGTTGGTATGCCACAAGATGTTGTCCTTCCCTTGTGTGTTCTTTTAACTCTGATAATGGTGGTCTGAGTCCTTCTAAGAATCAAGCTAAAGATCTTCACTTGATTTTGATATATATCTTGAGAGCCCATTTTTTCATATTTATGATGAGGATGATGAAATAGAGCTTAATATATCTAGGACTGATTTTTTATATGAAGTTGATGGTCTGAAGATTTATAATTATAGTCATGTATCAGTTTCTGATGAGTCAGTCAACACTTTTAAAAAAGATTTTTCATTTGTTCCTACAAAGAGCTTTGATATAGTTGATACTTTAATAGAACTTAAATTTGTTTTTAAGAAAAAAATAATTGTTCTGTGATGATAGAGCAAGCTCCTATGAATAATAATTTGTTGTTACATAGGAAGAGTACATTTAATCCCCCTCCACACCCCTCATTATTACTTTTTGAGAAGTTATGTGAATTAGAAATTAGGAATTTGGAGCAACAACATAAGCATTTTAGGAATAAAAATGGTTTTAATTTGAGTAAAAAGGAATATATGTTGTAATTCTAACAATTGTCACAAACCCCCAACATATGCATAATGAAGCCAGATAAATGTTGTTATAATGGATACAACCCTTTATACTGAAAAAACACACCAGTTTTTACAGGATCAATTATTTTTTGAACTTTCAACACTAAATCAGGTTAATATAACTTATCACAAAATTGATGCATAGATTGACAGTGGAAAATCCAGTGGTACCTGCAATTTTCGGCATCCCAAAGATCCATAAGGATATGAAGGATCCACCTTTGAGACCCATAGTAGCAAATGGAAGACGAAAGACAGAACCTTTTGCTAAATCGGTAAATCACAGGTTAAATTTTTTTTACAATACATTCCATGTTTAAAAAGATTCATGGGATTGTTTTACAAAAATTTCAAAACCAAATTATATGGAGAATGATATTTTTGTCACTACAGATGTCAAAGATATTTTTTTAGTAATACCTAATGATGTAGGACTTGAATGGTTTAGAGAAGCCCTTACCATTGGTACAACGTTAGATAATATTGATATTAATATTATAGTAGATTTTATGGAGATAGTTTTAAACAGCATTTTTTATCCTGAATATTTTAGATAGATTAGAGGTGTAGCTATGGGTATTGTTTCAGCATCTGTTTTGCTAACATAGTGCTTTGGTACTGGGAGTATCAAAATATTATGGGGTCTCAATTGGAAGTATATGTCATTAAATATGAGCTTCTTGGATGATATTTTAATCATTCAGACAGGTGGTATTGATTTACATGATGAATTTATGGTCTACATTAATAAGACTACACTTTTTTACCTTTACCCACCAGATGGATTTGTCCAAAATAGATTACTTGCATATTTCTATTTATAACAACCGTGAGATTTCTAGTTATGAATCTACAATTTTCAGTAAACCTACTTTCTACAACTCATATTTACATTTTTCTAGTCATCACCCTTTTTGCCAGAGTTTCTAGATTCGTTTCAGATGAGGAAAAATTTTATAAGAGAATGTATTACATTAAATAATATGTTTTTGGAAAAAAGTTGCCATATCAATTTGATTAGTGAAATGAACACTGTAAAGGAAGCTAGGAAAGAGAAATATTTGCCAATTTTGAGGAAAGGCACTGATTTAAATATTAAAGATAATAATGGTCTTAATGTTTTTGAGAAAGTGCTACTCTTACCATATTCTAATGTTACTGAACAGGTGAAACATCTTATTATTAGGAATTGGAACCTGTTCAAAGGATTGAGTGATAATGTTTTTTGTGAACTAGATATCCCTAAATTTGTTTATAAAAGGGGTAAGAACATCAAAATATAGTTGAGAGATCATTTAAATGTCAGCATCACTATGGGATGGCAAAATGTGGTGCTTGTTCTCAGTGTCATTTTATATATGACAGTATTATTATAACGGTTAAATCTTATCCAAGAAGTATTACTAATAATTGTAGATGTAACTGTAAGACGGCAGGACTGGTACACATATTGCTATGTGTATGTCATGTGATGGTTTTTATATAGAAAAAACTGAAAGGCGGTTAAAAATCATGATTTATGAGCATAGTTACACAATAAAAAGGAAGGATATATGTAATGCATTATATAAACACTCTACATTGTGTAATAATTTAAAAAATCCTATTCTATGTTTTGGAAAACATTTCTAAAACAATAATAGGTGTTTTTTTGGGAGGCAATGATAAAGGCCAGAAAACCCACCGGTTTAATGACAAAACATCAATTAATGGTATTCTACAATTAAAAACTATGGATATTTAACATCATAATTGTTATTTGAATATTTCTGTAATGTTCAACAAATTTATATTTAATTATTTTAATATTTTAGTTTAATAATATGCTTAAGATTATATTTATGACATGATTGAAAACAATACAATATTCTAACATTTCTTAGCATAATTAATTAATCTTCTTCTTCTTTCGGCTTTTCCCGGTTAGGGGTTGCCACAGTGGAACTCCGGTCCGCTAATGATTGGCAGTAGATTTTATGGTGCCGAGGTGCCAGCCCGACACCCAACCTTCAATGAAGGTACACCCATTCAGCATGCCTTTCGACCGCCATTCGACTGCAGGGAGGACATGCAGACTCCACACAGAAGGCGCTCCAGCTGAGAATCGAATGGGAGAACCTCTTGCTGTGAGGCGACAATGCTACTGCTGCACCACCGCGGCTGTAATTAATTAATAATATTGGTAAATATTTCCTACTGGGTGGTTTGATACATGTGATTAATTGCTAATGTTATTAAAGACTGCATTCCAAGGGGAGTGTTATCTGATGAAGTCCTTACTTTTGGGAAGAAAGCGCTTATGTTTTGTATGAATTAAATATCCTAATGAATAACATTGGCTGTGTGGTTATTTTGGATTTTTTGTCTAAAAGTTATGGCAGATAAGTGATAATGTTATCCAGACACACAAAACCTTAAGAAAATGTTGAAGTCTGAATGAATACGGATGTGATAAGCATATTTTAAATCTAGTGTTACCAAGAAACTTGAAAGAAGAAGAAGAGGTAATAGGTTGTGAAGTGACATCCTTTTGGAATTGAGCACTTTCACAAACAGGTTTAGGAAAGAAAGATTCAGAACTGTTCTCTAAGCATTTTCTTTCTTTGGCACTAGGAACCTCCTTGAATAAAAACCCTTCCCCACCAGGGAAGAAGGAACTGGTTCCATTTCTCCTTGGGACGTCATGTGATGAAGAACAGGTGAAAACAAGAGTCTGATCTGGAGGATGAGGAATGTTCCCCTTGGAAAGGAATAATTTCTCCTCACTGCCATCTGTTACCTTGATAAATGATTTTCAGAACCCATTTGTCGGAAACAAAATGTTGGCAAAAAGAAAAATGGTGATTCAGACTTTCTGGAAGAAAAGGGTGGCCAGGGTGGGAGAGAGTCCCCAGGTCTCTTGAATAGTCATTCAGACTTGTTAGACTATTGTTGGTTTTGGGAGGTTTGAGACTTCTTTTTGGAACCCACTTGCCATTTCTTCTTAAACACCTGAATAGTGCTGAGACTGTTTATTCTGTTTTTTGCCAAAACTGGATGAGGAGATAGAAAATCCCTTGGACAATTTGGAAAAGAAGGCCTGAAAATTCTTAATGATTCCCTGGATCAGCTTGCCCCTTTCATCACATTTTTTTGATCACATCTGCAGCAAAGGGGCTAAACACTAAAATTTTAGTAAATGGAGAATTTAAAATCTCATTTTTAACATAATTTGGGAGCAAGCAAACCTCCTTAAAACAGTGCCTCTAGCCATAACCCTGGAAGAACTATCATTAGAGTTATACACACACTGAAACAATAAATAATGACATTTGCAATAAAAGAAACTAAGTTATTTAAAGCAGATTTTTTCCTCACAAGAAGAAACTGCAGATAAAACATTCCTCACTCTTTCACAATTTGCCAGAACAACTTTAACATACAAACCTTACAATTCAAAATTCTGAAAATCAAAGTTGTAGAAGTATACACTTTTTTCCCCACACTTATCAATAATTTTCCTATCCTTATCAGAAAGAGTAGGATTGGAATTAACTAAGTGCTTAGTAGGAGTGGAATTAACTAAAGCTATAGCTGCTGGATCAGGTTTGGGAATAGGATATAAAAGTTTAAAAGACTGAGGAACTTTGAGGAACTCTGCCTTTTTAGGGGCAACTAGATGACTATCAGGAAAATTGCAGGCAGTAATACACACGCCCATCTTCTAAAGCAGACAAGACCGGAGGAATAGGTGTAGGTTCTGGAAAATCCTTCTGTAACAATTCATAGTGTTTTCTGAAGAACTGAGAAACCTCAGTACCCTCCCACAGAAAACACTGGCTCATTCTAGCAACAGTCTCAGAGGAAGAGACCCCCCCCCCCCCACGGGGAGAATCAGAAACTGAGCTCTCCTCTATGTCTGAATCAGAAATCTGAGGGGAAAAAAATATATCCATCCCTGCATCTTCCTATTCAGATTCAGAATCTTAAATCTCTTCAGGAAAGGAGGAGTCCCTCTTTCTTTTACCAGAAACTACTTTACAAGAAGGATTAATAGCCTGAATTAAACCCTGAGCCAGATCCAGTAAACCACTCATATCCAAAGAAATTTGAGGAAGAGTAGAGCTATACCTGGTTTTCTGTTTCTTTTTGACAGGAAAAATAGGGCCAACCATGTTACTAATGGCAGCAGTTGCTTCTCCAGGGATGGGCACAGGATTCTGACACAGTCAGAAAACCTTCCCTGTTCCCTCTCCCAGGTTTGACAAGAGTGACTCTCCCTTGCCCACTGAGGGGACCCCAACAGCTGCAGAGGATGTAGCTAATCCTTAGTCCACAGTGCCTGTAGGTGCTACACCAGCAGGATCTGGGGTAAATGATGAGTTGTCTGAATTACAACAAATGGCTACAGCAGAGTCATCTATCTATGGATGAGGGAAATTACTAGCCTGCTGTGGTGGCAAAGGATGTTTGCTTAACTTATCTTTTTGTTGCTGGAAGGACTGACAGATCATGGGACTGTTAGACTGTTCCATGGTCAAGCTGAAAATGGTGCCTCTTTCCCTAGGAAGATAAGCAGCAATTGCCAGTAAACACTACCAGTCCACAAAAGTTACCTTGTTGACAGAAATCCACTGTAAAAGCACTTTAAAACACTATGCTACCCCCACAAAAGAAAAATAAATGGAATTTCTCCACAGAAAAAAATGTTTTCAGTTACTTCACACTACTTTTAAACTGACAGAAAAAATGAGTGTTTCATTTAAAAGTATCTTACAGTCTCAAGACAATCTGTTAAAACACAGCACTCCTAGCTTTAAAATAACTTGCCTGAAGAGGAAAGTAATAAAATATCAACACAATTTAGAAAATGGAAGTTTTTTTCCAAAGGGAACTTATCTGCCCATCAAAAGAAAGCATAAGCTGACCATTGATCCTCGAAAGCCTCAGAGAAATGTACTCTTCGGCAGCAGTTAAAGCTCTGAGGGCTTTTCTTCTAAACTTATCTTTTAGTCAGCTCAACTCAAAGCTTTGGAAGTTGTCTGGCTGTTATATATTTTGCAGGATATAACCCATATAGCTAAGGCTACTGCAACAGTGATCTATACGATAAACATTTAAGCTGTTAAACAGTGTGCAGCCATCTTCAAAATTAATTTATTGACTAATTTCAGTGTTTCTGTTCTTCTCAAGTATCTTCATCTCACAACACCAGATTCTGGTTTAAGTCCAAGGCAACCCTGATTCTTCTAGTCAACTCTTGTGCTTTTCTCTTTCTCTCAAGCATTTTCCTTTAGAAAAATGGAAAATGTTTGTTGAATAAACTTGTTGTACTTTCTCCTTAACCCATTTTGCATCCAAAAATGTATTTTATTGTCTAGGAAAAACATTCTGAAGACAGTTGGATACAGCAGCTTGAATATCACACCTGCCTCTCGACAGTTGGATACAGCAGCTTGAATATCACACCTGCCTCTCGACATTCCCTGATTGCTAGGATAAATTTGCTTCTCTTATGCCTGGTGTACAGTAAGTAATCATCTTCAACAAATACTGTGCTATCTCCACTCAGGTTTTAATACTTTTCCTTTCTGCCTCAGTTTTGTCAGGGTCAATTCTTTCTGCTATTATTGCATCTTTACTAATACAGGTCTTGGCTGCTTTCTTATGGCCAGGTTTTGAGCATACACTTGTTCTCTTTCAATTAACAAATCTTGCTATGGAATATCAGTCTTGTTGCTTTTATTTGTTTTTATAAAATGAATACATTGTGTTCCTTCCAGTTTCTGTTCCAGCAGAACATTTAAAGATTTCTCTGTTCACTCAGTCCTCTTAACTGTACTATTTTTGAAACATCTCTAATTGAGAATCCTCATATTCAACCAGCCTTTTCTTCATATCAGTCTCTGATTTTTACAGTTGTTTTTCAGTTCATCTGAATAGCTAGTTAAAGCTTATTCTATTTTTCCAGCCGTTTTGTTATTTGAGTTGATATATTCCTCCAATATTTCATTTATTTTAATCATATTTGACTACATTTGATTTAAAAGTTATGTACTCACCATAACTAGGCATCTGTGTTGTCCATTTTCATTCTTCCCTAACCCATGGGTTCAGATCTGATCCTCGGATCCAACTCGGCTGCATACTCCAGACTTCAGATCCAGCTCTTGAGCTCCTCCCTCTACCCATAATGCACTATTCCACCCCATTACCTCAGATTGAGTTTGTTTCCATAGAACTCTATAGTTAAACAGAGACAGGTACAGCTGACAGAGAAAGGAAGGGCTCAACACTGGAACTATAGGTTTCAAATACAGTCCTGTAGGACTCTCCAGAAAAAGACAGGAAATGGATGGGGGGGGGGAGTTGAGTAAGAATGAAAATGGACAACAGAGATGCCTAGTTATGGTGAGCACATAACTCTTAAATCTGATGTTGTCCTTTTCATTCTTCTTCAACCCATGGGACAGAGTCCCCAGTTATGTTGATCTTGGGTGGCCCTCATATTCCAGAGTACTGCCAAACCAAAAGCAGCTCTGTTTCCAGATATAATATTTCATTAGTAATGAGTACCACATTGGACCATGTAGCTGCTGTGCAAATCTCATCAACTGATGCTCTAGACCAAAAAGCATATGAAGCAGCCATTGATCATGTTGAATGAGCCTTAGGTGGTTTAGGCAAGTCCATACCTCACTGAAAATATATCCAAGAAATACAGTCTGTAATCCATTTTGCTAAAGTAGCCTTAGATACTGGTAATCCTAGCCTTTTTAGTGAAAAGGAAAAAATAGTTGATCTGATTATCTGAAATGCTTTGTCCTAGGAAGATAAAATCATAATTGTCTGTGTATATCAAGTAGATGAAGCATATACTCTCCTTTATTTGAAAAAAAAAAAATTGGAAAGAAAACTGGTAAATGAATAGACTGACTGATGTTATTTTCAGAGGCCACTTTGGGAAAAAATGAAGGGCTTGTCTGTAAGGTAAACGTATCTTTATGGAAAATGATGTAAGGGTTTTTTGAAGAAAGACCCTGGAGTTCAGCTATCCCCTTAGCATAAGTAATAGCTACTAAAAAATACTGTTTTCTATGAAAGGAATTTCAAATCACTGTTAGGTGAAGGTTCAAAAGGTTTCTGAGTTGGTCCTTGAAGCCCATATGGGAGAACCCAGGGAGGTGAAGGATCCTTTACAGGTGGTCTAAGAAGAAAAATGCATTTTAGGAATGCTCTTCATTATTTGGATGGTCAAAGAATAATTTCTGTTGCCTGTGTGAAAATTAGAAATAGCTGCTAACTGTAGTTTAATAATAGAGAAACTAGACCCTTCTTTAAAAAGGGTAGCTAAAAATTTATGTACTATTGAAACTGGAACATATAAAGGATCAGTCTCATTTTTAATGCCCAAAGGGAGAATCATTTCCACTTGCTCTTATAAACTTCTTAGTAATGTCTTTTTGTGAGGCTAAGATAATGGTACATACATGGAAAAGAAAGCTTGGGTTGTCTAACCATTATTGGAAGGGGAGAAACCATGAGGTTAGTCTGGGGGCTTGGACATTGGGGTGTTGAATTACTGACGGATGAGTGAGGAGATCCGGAAATGGCTCCAGTATCCATGGAGGAAAATGAAGGTAAGACCACAGGAGGGAGAACCATACCTGTCAATGACAGAATGGGGGCAATAAAGATGACTGTGCTCTTCAGCCTGTTTGCTTTCTGCAGAAATTTTGGTATCAAAGGAAGAGGGGGAATAAGCATAAAGGGGAACAGAGGGCCAATTGTGAGCTAGAGTATTTCTCAGTGACTCCTCCTAGGGGAGGGAAGTCTCCACTGCACTTGTTGTAGGGTGACACCAAAAGATTGCAGCAAGGTTACCCCAATAACAAAAGATTCTTTCCACCACAGACTGGTTGAGAGGCCATCCGTGAGGCATCAAGATGGATCTGCTTAGTTTGTCCTCTAACACGTTGACTTTCCCCAGAATGTGCATTGCAACTAGAAAGTGGTCTGATGGGATTGCCCATTCCCCCTCTCACATGGCCTCACTGCAGAGTGGATAAGATTGGGTTTCTCCTTGTTTGTTGATGTACCAGATCACAGACGTGTTGTCAGTCAGAACTGCAAAATCCCCAGAGGGAGAGCATCCTGAAAAGCCACAAAGCGAATAGGACTGGTCTCATCTCTAGCACACTGATATACAGATTGGTCTGTTGGGGGGACCACATGCCTTGGACTGTCCTTTCCAGGAAGTGTTCCCCCACCCCACTTGGGAAGCATCTGTGGTCACTGTGGCAAAGGGAGTCAGCAAAACAAAATGGCAGCCTAGATGAATGTCATCCAACTGAATCCATCAATGAATGTGTCCATTTGCAAACTGAAGTTAGTTTGACTGGAAAAGATAGGGGTTGACGTAGAATGGACCACTGAACACCTAGAGTCCATTGAAGGCCATACATAAAGAAATGTGTCAAGGAAAGTAGTACAATGGCTGCTGCCATAGAACCTAGTATTGCTAGAGGAGATAGATGGGAGATTAATAGATGAACTTGATTTTTGATGGTGGATATGCGATGAAGTGGTAGTGAAGCTATTTGAATGTTTGTATTCAGAAGAGTACCAATGAACTCCAGAGCTCTGGACTGGTGTCATGTTTGACTTGACATAATTTATTGTTATTCCTAGTGACTGTCAAATCTGAAGCAAATAGTCCCTGGAATGTAGGAGAAGATGCTTGGAGGAGGCGGTGAGGAGCCAGTCATCCAGATATGGAAACACTTGCAATTCTTTCAGTCTCAGGTGAACAGCCACCACTGCCATATGCTTGGTAAACACCCCAGGGGCTGTGGTGAGTCCAGAGGGCAAGGCTCTCAATTGGAAGTGACTGGCTCTCAGCTGAAAGCATAAATGTCTTCTGGAGCGCCTGTCTATTTTGATGTGATAGTATGCATCCTGAAGATCTATTGAGCACATCCAACTGTCCTTGTGAAGAAATGGTAGGAACTTTGAGTTCTTCACATACTGGTTGAAATTGCTTACAGCTAAGATTGCTCTGAGGTCCCCTGTTTTTGGGCACTAAAAGAATCATGATTAAGTTCCAAATCCTATCTGGTCTGTCTGGACCTGTTGGATGACTCTTTTTTTCTAGCAGCTTTTGAATTTCTTGTGCTGCGGCCTTCCTCTGACTGGGTGGTACTTTAGGAAGTTTCTTCTCTTTGTGAAGAGGAATTTGGAAATATGGAATAAAATAACCTCTGGGTATGATTTTTAGCAGACAGCTAGCTTTTGTTATATTTATCCAGGCTACTGGGTGCAGGGATAAGCGTCCTCCAACTGCCTCCAGAGTGGAACAGTAAGGCAGCACTTCAGGAGTGCTGAAAAGTTCTATCCAGAAAAGAATCCAAGAAAATCTGGTTCTGCAGGCCTCCACTGCCTCAAAAGGCAATGCCTACCATTAGACCTACCTCCTCTGCCTCTGGAGGAACTGTCCCCATGTGGATCCTGAAAAGGTCCCCAAGATTTACAGAACCAAATTTTCTTACCACATCTCTGGTTCCTGGAAAAGGTACATTGAGGGGTAGAGAACTTGATTCCCATCCTAGACGGGATCTTTCTGTCTTGTTCACTGCAGGTAAGTGTCTCTTTCACTGATGACCCAAATAAGGAAGTGCCATCGAATGGGGAGTTGATAAAAGCTGTCTTAAAGGATTCCGCAAAGTTGTATAGCCACATCCAGCCAAATCTCCCAAGGGCAATGCCTGAACCAGCACTGTGTGAGCTGCCTTCAGTCATGTGAGAGATCAACCTCATCAAGACATTTGAAACAGACAAAAAAGTGACCATCTGCAAGGACGTTCTTTTGAAGTCCTCTGTGGACATGGACTCAGAGCTAATTTGAAAACTATCTGGTTAAATCTTTCTCAAGCCTTATGAAGCATGCCAGATAATTAAGAGACCTCAGTACAAAGGAAGGCGAGGCAAAGACTCACTTTCTGAATCTGTCCAGTGCCCCAGACTCCCTGTTTGGCTGATGAACAGAAGAGCTCTTTTCTGCTAGCTCTTTCTTGGTGGCTGGTGCCACCACCACAGCATGAACTGGGACTTTTTTGCTCCAGCGGAGTCTGTCTTTCAGTGAGGCTAAGAACTTGTCAGTTCTCTTTGAGATAGTTTTGACAGTATCCAGTTCAATCCACGCCTGGTGGGAAAACAGATCAATAAGTTCATTTGTTGGGAGAGTACCCAAGATGTAGACAGGCCAGAAACAAAAGCTTTCATAAATATTAATTCTTCTGGACAGGGGGTTTTGTGAAGACTACCACCTTTTTGTTTTACAATCTCTAAAATGTGTCCATATCATCTGGTGGTGACCTGGCAGACCCTTCTCCTTCATTAAAATCAGTATCCTCTGTGAGTGACTATCAGGGATTCAATGTGTCTCCTTTTGCATGTTGTCTTCCGATGTACCCTCCTCTGTAGGATGTTCAGGAAAGGTGTCAGAAGAGAGGGGAAGTTCCTCTATTGGAACCAGTTGGACACTTACTGGAACTGGCTGTCCCTATGGAGTAGGTCTGACAGACTTAGAGCTCACAGCCAATGAGGGGAAGGGGGTGGATCTGAAAAATGAGAAGGCTGTTTTTTGGAGAGAGAAAAAGTCCTTTCCATAACCTCAAAGACCAACAGATATGGACAGGTTTCGACCAGCCTTCTCGGAGCTGAAACTTCCAATGAAGGTAGGTCTCAACCACTCTCTGATCTGTGCCTCAAGGAAGAAACTGAGGCCTGAACTATCCAGGGCTGAGGCCCAAGGTGGAGAGATGGATCCAACAACATCAGAGTCAATCCTGGCCCCTTGGATTCAACTCTGACACTTCGGTTGCAGACTCGTTCCAATCTGAGGATTTTGGGGTGGAACTAGTCAGGGATATGGTCAGAGTCAAAATATTTTCTTCAGATCCAATGCAAAACCTCTCATGGATTTCAGATCCTGGGACTAGAAAACCATTGGATGGATCAGAGAAGGAGATACAATGGTCTTAGATGTTGTGGGAAGACATACGGATCTGACTGGGGACAGAGTTGGTAGAACCCCCATCTGGATCTTAGCTCTGAGAACTTTTCGGATCATCCCATCCACATCTGCTTCTAACAAGCTTCTGGAGGACCTAGAGGAAGTAGTGGATGGTGGCCTGGAATGTTTCTTTGGTGTCTGAAGCAATGGAGAGCACAGGGTTGGTGATAGGGTTTCATGGCACAATATGTAAGGCTTCTGTGGGAAGTAGCAGGCTGTGGATCCAAAGACCTAGGATCCTAGGGTGGTGCTGTTGGGCATATTGGAATAATGATAGGAGCTAAAGCCTTGGGATCTGAGGTTTTAAGATCTGAGGATCGAGTTTTTGGAACATTCAGTGTCGGATCCGAAGTTTTTCTGGTCTTGGATGGTGGCTCCAAAGAAGACCTTGGTGACTTCGGTGGAGAGTATTTTCTATGCTCCAACAGAGCAGACTTGCTACTTTTGAATGTGGTTTGAGCCCTAGAAGAAGAAGATGAAGCAGGGAGAAGACCCTTTAAAATAAACTTATTTCATCTATCTGACAAGGCTGTTGGATTGAAGGTGGAACATATGGTATATGCAGTGTCCAAGTGCCCGCCTCCAAGACAGTACACACATTCATTGTAAGCATCTGAATTGGGGATTTTATGCCCACAAGAAGTGCATTTTTTTAAATCCCCCTGGTTTACCTGATATGGTAAGCAAATGCACAGACGAAAAACCAAAAAGTAAAGAAAGGATCTTTTTTTAGTTAGAAAAAAAGGAAAATTAGGAAAGGATTTTAATTTCCAGCAATGATAATGTGTAGAGATACTGAACAGTAACAGGGAAAGCAAAGACAAATACCAACAATGTTAATAAAGGTTTTTCTATTTGTCAGAACAGAAGAGAAAAGAAAATTAGTAAAAAAAGTCCTAACATCCTGGGAAATACAACTAAGAGGAAGGATAGTTATAGATGAGAAAAAAACAATAAAGTCTTTACAAGATCAAAAAAGATGAAATAACTCATGAAATAGAACTGCTAAAGCTTGAGAGAGGAACCTACATCTGTTTGCAATGGCAGCAAATGAGATCTGAGGTAATGGTGAGGGAATAGTGCATTATGGGTTGAGGGAGGAGCTCGGGAGCTGGATCTGACATCTGGAGTATGCGACCGAGTTGGATACGAGGACTGGATCTGAACCCACGGGTTGGACGAAGATTGAAAAGGACAACAGATTTATTTTTTTCCTCTAAATTACTGGAAGACATCTCTTGTACCAAAGCTGAAGCTTGAACTGCCTTCTGCTGAACAGCTACAGGATTATTCCTAGCCAGTTTTCTCTTCACCTTTTCTGGCTGATTTCCTTTTAGATTCTCTAAATTTCTTCTTTGCCAGTATCCAGGCAGTGTACTTAATACCCAGTAACTGAATTTTATCCATATTGGCAATTTAAGTGGCTCCATTTTCTCAGTTTCTGTTCTCACACTGGGATTGCTGAAATTAAGCTGTTGATCAGCCATCCTGGAAGTCCCCTGCATAGGCATAGTTGGAGGAGGAGTATCTGTCTTGGGAGGGGCAGCCAACCTAGATGTCTTAGCAGGGCAGAATTTATCCAAGACAGACAGTTCTTCTGTCTTCCATTTTTCTTTTTTTTTCTTCTCTGGTAGAGTGTACACTGACGAACCTGTCAGCACTGAATCAAGAGGAATACTCTCCTTGATAACAAGTTTGTTGTGCCAGTCTGCTGAAGTTTCAGTGCTGAATCCTTTACAAACAGAGCAGTCGCCATTAATATGCAATGCTCCCAGGCAATCTAGACAGAAATTGTGAGAGCCTTGAGGTGGCAATTTATGCCCACACTTTTTTTTATTTTCTAAATCCCTGCTTAGTTTTTTTGCCCATGTCTATTACCTTACTTAATCTAGCAACAAATCCAGTGAGAAGAAAGAGAGGAGCAAAGAAAAGGCCCTAAATCTAAAAATGAGACAGGGGTAGGAAGGGAAAACAAGTACAAATAAAATGCATAAAATAAAGGAGAAAACAATGAGATAGGTAAGGATGGAAAATAGTATAAAGATGGAGTTCTCAATGAAAACTAACTACAGAGTCAGATGAAATAAAATATAATTTAGCTGCACTTTTCCTGCTCCTTTATTACTGCACCCCCCCCCCCCCCAAATGGTTCTAACTTCTCTGAATAATGCTTGAGCTCTGAGGATACATTGTTGTCTCAATGGTGGGAACAATATCTGTAGGATATACCAGCAGGGGTGATTATGTGAACTAAAGAGTCTGACTTTGTGAGGAATTCATTTCCATCCTGTTGTTCTAGCATCTGGACAGGAGCTGAGAATTTTAAGGCATTTAGAGAAGTTTTAACCTCTGAAGAAGGAAGGTTAATGGTTAACTTTGTCATGTTCTCAAAAGAAGCGAGCAAGAAGTTTGATATGTGAGCCTGGCAGTTCAACATTCTGAAAGTTATTCTAGTAGAAGAATAACCTTTCCTCCCAAATGTGTCAAAAACGTTCTCATCCTTGTCAGAGGGAAAGGGGTTAGCATTCACAATGTTTAGCAACACAGGTCTCTGATAAATATATTACTACAGGATCTGATTTAGGATTAAAAAACAAGAATGCAGTTGTCTGGAGTAATTTTATTTATTTATTTTATTTATTTTACATTTGTTGACCGGGCTAGTCTAACTGGATATATGTCCATTTTCAGTACAGGCCCGGGGAGATAAGCTCCAAGACATGTTCCAATACAAAAATACAAGTACAAACAAATAAAAAAAAAGAAATAAAATCTAATAAAATCTAATCTGTATAACATGTCAGACTTTTGCTGGGCATGGGGTTGACTGGCATGCATACTGCAAGTTGCAAAAAGAACATCCTCTAAGGTAGACAATACAGGAGGAACAGTTGCAAGTTGAGAGATCTCCAGCTATAACAAATCATAATACTTTTTCTGGGATATAGAGATTTAATTTTCTTCCCACTGAAATAAATCTCTCATTTTGATAATAGTATCAGATTAAAATAACTCTTCTGGGGGTAAATCTGAAGAAACACATTCCTACAAATCATAATTTTCAACATATGGAAAATTCACTGAAGACTCACACTCCCCATTCCCCCCTTACTCATCTTACTTGAAATCATTGTCAGAATGTGATAGAAATTTCTTTCTTTCTTTTTGTATTAGTTAACAGGTAGTGAGGAACCATGATTTAACAAATTAAAAGCAGATAGTAATCCATTAGGAAATGCCAGCAAATATTTCCTGCCCATAGCTAAAGATACAGAAGAGACATTTTTAAGTTTCTGTGTTTTTTTCCTAGGAGACTCCCTGGAAAGGAACTGACTCATGACAGCAGCACTAAGCAGAGAGTCATATACCTCACCACAGCTAAACGATACAACTTCATTTGCTCTTTCCCCACCAAGCTTGACAAGAATGGTTCTCTCTTGTCCAGAAACAGCAACCCTCCAGCTGCAGTGGATATGTCTAAGATATAGTTGAGATGATAGGGAGGAACCACCATTTTTCTGAGGTAACAAATATGCAATATAACTTTCCAAAGTTGTTTAACTGGAATAAAGAAGGGGGAGGTTCACAATGCAGTCAGAAATGACCAAATGATGGATTTTAATAGATGAGAAGGAAAAGCCTGATTTGAGCAATTCACGGAAATAGTGGCGAACCACAGTGGTTTCTGCCTTGGATGGGTCCTTGTTCTTTTTTTGTGGTACCAACTAGAAAATTTCTTCCTTTTGGCTGAAGATAATTTTCTAGCAATAGGTTTTCTAGTCTGTTTTAATACCTGCTGCATGTAGTCAGAAAAAAGTGCCTAAGTGAGATCAAAATTCTATCATCCATCTAAGTGGGATCAAAATTCTATCATCCAAGCAGTCAAGTGAAGTTTCTGGAAGTTGGGGTGGATCTGCAATCCCTTGTCCTGTTTGAGCAGACCAATTCTGTCATGAAGATTGTGGTATTTGCCTTTAGCCATTTTCATACGACGGGAGAGACAATGCTGTCTGGGCAAAAAGGAGTTAACAAAATTATTTTGGTGAGTGTTTTTGGATCTTTAAAAGAACTCTGCTTATCACAGGAAAGAGGAAAGGTATAAAAGAATATTACTGTTCATACCAAGGAAAAGATATATGTCTTCCACTCCTGCAAATCTGTATAGCTGTCTGTTTTGAATGGAGGCATACAGATCTATATCTATGTAAGCTGTTCCCTACCAGTGGATGACCTCTTGGAAAATCCTAGGGTGTAGCTTCCATCTGTGAGGGGGGTTCTCCTGTATCTGCTCATGTTGTCTGCCACTGTGTTCTGCCCTGATAGAATGTATGTAGCGTAAAGGGATACAGCATGTTGATTTGCAATTTTCCAGGCCATCATGACTAGTCTGCTGAGGGGGTAACAGCTGGTCCCCCCTTGTCTGGTTATGTACCACATCACAGTGGTGGTGTATGTTATTAACAGAGGGCCTGAAGTACACAAATTGTTCAAAATCATCAATGGATGTATCAAGGCCATTGTGTTTTTAATATGTATACATTTTTTTCTTGAGATGATGTTCCCAAACTTTTTGTACTTTGAATCCCTTGGAAACTTTTCCACATGCAAAGTCTGACGCATTCATGGTTACAGACTGAAAAGGGGATGGAGGTGTTATTGAGAGACCTGGATTCAGTATGGTCTGCTGTACCCACCACAACAGTTCTTTCCCAACAAAGTTCAGCACCAGCATTGGAAAAGATAGAGGATGCTGGTGCTAAACCCTTACTGTCTTGAGAAACCATTGTATTTCCCTTATATGTGGTCTGGCTAGTTGAATCATCAGTTTCTCAAAGCCATGTAGCCCCCAAATCCTGAAATACTCCTTTGCTCTAACCAGTGTTTGTGTAGAAAACTAAAAGATGGTAAAAATTATGCTTTTCTAGTAGTAAATAAACCATCATTACAGATGTGCCTAGAAGACAACGTAGAAATATTATTCTGTGAGAAGGGATAAGAGATGATTTGTCCAGACTGAGATGAAATTCTAGGTTCTGAAACAAATTTCTAACAAAAAAAAAAAAAAAAACAGAGATTCCTGACAGCTTTGAAAACAATCTGCAAAAATAAGGCAATTGTCTAAATAGGGAGAAATTGGAATACCCGCTTGCAAAAAGCAATTACTGTGGAAATACCAAATAGTAAGTAAGTGATCAAAAAATGTGAACTAGAAGGAGAAAACCTTAAACAGCATATCTTCACAGAGACTTTAGATGCGTCTGAGGTCCAAAGTCACAAAAAAGCACAGAAGAGAGATAAGGAGAAAAAAAAGAGACAGAAGGTTGAGCATTTTTGAATTTTGGAACTCTTATAAAAAGATTGCTGTAGTGGTGCTAGCGTTGTCGCCTCAGAGCAAGACGTTGTCGCGTTCGATTCTCAGCTAGAGCGTCTTCTGCATGCGTGAATGGGTGTGCCTTCGTTGAAGGTTGTGCGTCAGGGCTGGTAACTCGGCATGTAAAAATCCACTACCAAACATTAGCGGACCGGAGTTCTGCTGTGGTGAACCCTAACCGGGATAAGCCGAAAGAAGTGCATAAAAAGATTGAGGAAACAAGTCCAGTACAGATCTCTAGGCTTCCTGTTTTTGAGTACTACATGTATCCTTAATTAAAATCTTGTCCCCTAAGATTTTGGATCTAGTTCTATGATGCCTTGAGATAACATATGAGAAAGGAATGGAAAAATGAATGGGTTGGATTTTCTAAATGTAAATGTAGTCTCATGTTTGGGAGAAGAGACTTCCAGTGTCACTTGCAACTCTTCCACACAATTTCTAATACTCAGGAGGAATTTGTTGTGATTTGTTTCCAAAGTGGGAAATAGAAAAATTGCCTGGAAGTTTTATTGGATTGTCAGGATGAGTAGGAAAAAAAGAAGTTATGTACTTACCATAATGTTCCATGTGAGTTGTTCATCTCACCTTCATTCTCACTGACGGGTTTGTTGCCGATCCTCAGCTCCGACTCGGCCAGATGCTAAAGCTCGAGGTCTTCAAACAGCTCGTGGCCTACTCCCTATCCCATGGTGCAATAGTGCTTCCCTCAGATCTTGTTTGCCCAATAATACTGATAACTAAAGAATATAGGCATTGAAATAAGAATACCGTAGATAAGGACAAAGTATCACTAAGACTTGTTTAAACTTCCCAGCCCTCAAGACTTTAAAGGTAGGGGGTTGGTGGGTGGGACATAAGAATGAAGGCGAGATGAACAACTTACATGGAATGTTATGGTAAGTACATAACTTCTTTATGTGAAGTTGTTCTACCTCACCTTCATTGTCACTGATGGGTCAGCGTCCCAAGCACCATCTCCTTGGGTGGCTCATGGAAGTATATTCCTTAGAACCATAGAACCAAAGGAGGCCCTATCCCTTGAGGTCTTATCCAATTTGTAATGAGTGATAAAGTATGAGGTGAGGACCATGTGGCTGCTGCACAAATGGTATCTATAGGCAGCCGTGCCAAAAAGGCTGAAGATATGGAAATTGCCCTGGTCGAGTGAGCCTTGACTTTATGATCTGTGAAGAGTTGTATGTGAAAGAAATACAATCTGACAACCATTTTGATAAAGTGTTTTTTACCAATGGAGTACCCTTCTTTGAATCTGAAAAGGAGACAAGAAGTTGATCCCGCTTTCTGAAGTCCTTAGTCCTGTCTAAATAGAATCTAAGTTGCCTATGGATGTCGAGTCTGTGCAACATATGTTCCATTTTGTTTGCATATTTGGGAAAAAACACAGGTAATTCTATAGTCTGGTTGAGATTTGTTTCAGGACAAACCTTAGGAAGGAATGAAGGATTTGTTCTCAGTGTTACTCTATCATTATGAAAAATCAAGTATGGGGCACTGATGGACAAGGCATGTAGTTCCGAAATTCTTGGAGCAGAAGTAATAGCTACTAGGAAAATGGCCTTCCATGATAGGTATTTCAAATCAGAAGATGATGCAGGTTCAAAAGGAGGTCAAATGATCCGTGAGAGCAAAAAATTGAGATTCCATGCAGCAGAAGGGGTTCTAATAGGTGGTTTCAAGTGAATAGTACCCTTAGGAAATGCTTTAGAAAGTCTATGTGACATGATGGGAGTCTGTTGATCACCAATATGAAAATTAGAGATTGCTGTCAATTGAACCCTAAGGGTTGCTGCAGCCGCTCCTTCGTGAAACAGTTTAGTCAGAAACTCTAGAATGGAAGAAATCAAAGCCATATATGGATCAACATTATTATTTGACGCCCATATGGAAAGTTTCCTAGTAGAAGATTTATGAGAAGAAATTAGTATGTTCTGTGCTGCAGGTGATAAATTGTGGAACCTGGCTATTCGTGGAATTGGAGCAGCCAAGCTTTCAATTTTAGGGTATGAATTGCAGGATGAGGAGCCCCTGATGAATGTTTCAGAAGATCTGGAACTGGGTCCAGAATCCATGGTTCTTCCAATAGATGAGGCTGCAGAAAGGGGAACCAAATTTGACGAGGCCAGTAAGGGGCTATTAAAATAATGGTCCTTCCCAGAGTGTTGGCTTTCTGTAAGATTTTGGTATCAGAGGAAATGGGGGAAAAGCATAAAGAAGTCCTGGGGGCCAACTGTGTACAAGTGCATCCCTTAGGACATCCCCCGAGTTCAGGATCAGGGCAAAGTAGTTGCTGCATTTGGTGTTGGTGGGGGTTGCAAAGAGGTCACAGCAAGGCTGGCCCCATCTGCGAAATATCCTTTCCACTACTTCTTCTTTCAGGGACCATTTGTGAGGAGACAGTATTGCTCTGCAAAACTTGTCCGTTATCACATTGGACCTCCCCGGAATGTGCTTTTCATATCAGAAAGCGCTGGGTGGATACTGCCCACTGCCATACTCTCAAGGTCTCTCGACATAAGGGGTATGATTTGGTTTCCTCCCTGTTTGTTTATGTACCAGGCCACTAACATGTTGTCCATCTGTATTGCGATAGTCCCTAGAGGTAGAAAACTTTGAAAGTACTGCAACGCTAGAAGTACTGCTCTCATCTCTAGGACATTGATATGCAGATGAGCCTCATGATTCTCCTAGGTGCCTTGGGCTGTCCTTCCCTGAAAATGCCCCCCACCCTATCAGGGAGGCGCCTGTGGTCACAGTGGCAACCGGGGTTGGAAGAACAGAGGGACGTGCTATTGTCATTTGAGGAGAGGTGAGCCACCAAAGAAGATCCCTCTTGCATGACTTTGCTATTATAATGTGGTGAGACATTGGAAGTTCCTGATAAGACCATTGTGTGAAAACCAACCATTGCAGTATCCACATGTGCATTCGGCCTAATGGAATGGTAATGATGGCTACAGCCATGGTCCCTAGTAATTTCAGCACTACTGAAACTAGGGCTCTCTGTTTGGGGATGAGATCAAGTACCTGTTGTCGAAGGCTCACCACTCTTTCCATTGGAAGTTTTATAGTCATGGAAACTGTGTCGAGATCTGCCCCTATAAAGACGGTACATCTGGATGGCTGTAAAGCAGATTTCTCCCAGTTTACAGTAATCCCCAATCGACTGCAAAGATCTAAGGTTGTCTCCCTTCCGTGTATGAGTTGATGCTTGGTGATGGCGGTAAAGAGTCAGTCATCTAAATATGGAAACACCTGGAATCCTAACCGTCTCGGGTGAGCCATGACTACTGCCATGCATTTGGTGAACACTCTGGGGGGCTGTAGTGAGACCAAAGGGCAGAGCTCGAAACTGAAAGTGACTGGCTCCCAGCCAAAAGTGCAGATGATCCCTGGATGGTCTGGCCATCTTTATATGGTAGCACGCATCCTGGAGATCTAGTGAGCACATCCAATTGTCTTTTCCTAGAAAAGGAAGTACAGACTGTAGCGTGACCATCCAAAACTTTGTTTTCTTGACAGATTTGTTCAACCTGCTGAGATCCAAAATTTGTCTCCAGTCCCGTTTTCGTTGGAAATAAAAAGAACCTTGAGTAGGTTCCGGATCCTCTCTGATCTGCTGGGACTGGTTGGATTACTTTTTTTTTTCTAGCAACCTGGTAATCTCTATGGTTGCCTGTTCCCTGTGATTAGGTGGAACATCTGGGATTTTTTTTCACAGGGGGTGGAGGGGTAGTAAAGGGAATGGTGTATCCTCTGAATATTATGCTTTGTACCCAACGATCTTTTGTGATTTTTAGTCAGGTGTCTGGGTACAAAGATAAGCATCCCCCAACTGCTTCCAGAGAAGGACAGATGGGCCTCCTTTCAGGTGCGTTGGCAGGGCTTGCCAAAGAACTGATCCCTGTCTCCCTGATTTTGTGGGCCCCCTCTGCCGCATGGATGGCGGCTCCCATTATTGCCCCCTTCTCTGCCTCTAAAGGGGGTTTCACCATGTGTGTCAAAGAAAGCTCCTTGGGCTTTGAAAAAACACATTTTCCCACTCTTCCAACCTTTAGGATAAGGTCTGGTAGGGGTGGAAAAACTGACTCCTACGGCAGACACAGTCTTTTCATCTTGCTCACACCTGGTAAGCGTTTCCTTCACTTTTGGTCCAAAAAGTGACGAACCATCAAAGGGTGTGTTTACAAAGGATGACTTGTAGGGCTCCACAAAGGAACATAAGCCCAGCCAGGCATGTCTCCTAACTGCGATCCCTGTACCCGCTGCCCTACTCATTCCACCAGCTGCATATGAAATCAGATGCATGGAAGAGTTTATAAGGGAATTTAGGGTAGCAAACTGGGAGGTTACCTTATCTGAGACCCCCACAGCTACCTCACTCTGTAGAGTATCTCCTAACTCCTTAAGGAGATCTCTGTGTAGTCTGGTAAAATGTGTGAGGTAGTTCAGGGATCGAAGAGTAAAGGCCGCTGAACTAAACATGCGCTTTCCATATCTGTCCATGATCCTGGAATCTCTATTAGGAGGATGAACAAATGTGGAGGTCTCTGATAACTCCTTTTTGGCGTCCGCCACTGCCGCCGCCACCACCATAGCAGCAATGGGTACTTCTTTGGTAAGGAAAGCCTTGTCCTGAGGTGACGTTATAAATTTATTTGGCCTCCGAGGGACTGGTTCTATGGTATCCGGGGACTCCCACACCTTTCGACAGAGAAGGTCCATCAACTCATCAAAGGGTGGAGTCACCCAAGAAGTGGAGGGTTGAGACCCGAAAGCCTTCAGGAGTACTGACTCATCATCAGTAGGGTTAAGGGAATTCCAGCCACCCTTCTGTTTTAGGATTTCTAAGATATCACCAAAAAAGATATCTTCAGAGGGGGACTG
The DNA here is from genome assembly GCF_019279795.1 of Protopterus annectens. Classification (NCBI taxonomy): domain Eukaryota; kingdom Metazoa; phylum Chordata; order Ceratodontiformes; family Protopteridae; genus Protopterus; species Protopterus annectens. The sequence continues at coordinate 467,449,599 of NC_056725.1, forward strand.
TGGGGATCCCTCTGACTCATCTAAGTCAGTATTGGACATGATGGATTCCTGTGGGGAATCCAGATGCTTCCTCTTGCAAATTATCTTCCTGGGAACCTCCTCAGAGGGAGTTTCTGGGGATGTCCCGGAAGAACAGGGCTCACCCGATGGGGGGGATCTGAGACTCTGGGTCTCTACACTTTTAAGGGATCAGTGAAGCAGAGACAGACACAGGAAATTTAGGGGAGGAGATTGCTAGTATTGATGACGTGGTTGCCCGAGGGGACAACACTCTACTCATACCATCGAAAGCCCCACAGCTCCAGTCCGAAGAGATGCCTGAATCCATAGAAACAGGCAGTCTCCATGGCACTGAAACCGCTGGCTCCAAGCCCGAGGTAGGTGCCGAGCTCACCAGAGCTGAGGCCCCAAGAGGCAGAGTCGGCACCGAAAGATGAGTACAATTATCCTCTCTGGACCGGTGAGTGTCGGCTCCTAGACTCTAAGGTAGGTACCAAAGAGGTCAGAGTAGTCAGAACCAAACGCCCAATGGGTGTCGACTCCGGCGGTTCCACAATTATTGGTTCTGAATACTCCAGCTCCAAAACCTCAGGTCGAATCAGAGGAGGAACTAAAGAAACGGGTTGAGTCTGAGTCAGTTCCGAAGCCCTAAGGGTCGAACTTGACAGAATTTTTGCTAGTGCCTGTGACTGTAGAAGTCTCTGTACCACTCGATCCACATCCTTATCTGATAGCCTTGAGGACCAGGAAGCAATAGATGAGGTCTCTGACTGCAGAATTGGAGATTTTAAAGTGGGAGATACTGGCTTCAATACTGGGGACCAGCTCCTACTGACAAAAACTACCTCCGGCTCCATAGGCTTAGGAGCCGAGGTGGCAGTCTTGCTAGATTTATATGTAGAAGTCAATGAGCCCTTTTTCGGCTCTGACTACGATGACAAGCTTGTAGATAAGGTTTTGGAAGACTTAGTGGACTTGTCCTTTTCTAAGGCTTCTTGAAAGGAAGATTTCAAGAGACCTCTTGCCATTAGTTTACTCTTGCATTCATGAAGAACGCAAGAGTTAAAAGAATGACAGATGGTACAATCTTCCTGAAGGTGAAGTTCACCTAAACAACAAACACAATTTGTGTGCCCATGTGTAACCGACATCTTCTGTCCACATTTCAGGCATTTCTTAAAACCAGATTTAGCTTTTTCAGACATCACTCTTGTCAACAGTAAAATACCCAAAGAAGAAAACTTTAGCTCTATAAACAAAGTTAAATGTATAACACACAGCACACAGTGTATAATAACAATACTAATATATATATATATATATATATATATATATATATATATATATATATATATATATATATATATATATATATATATATGTATATATATCAAAATATAGCCTCAATAAAAAGGGTCTAAGACTAAACTACAATAACTAGGAAACACACCAAGCTGTTCAATAATAACAATGATACAACCCTAATAAAAACCACAGGGTTGAATAAAATACAATTGCAACTAACAGCAGAAATGAAAGTATTAATGCCTTATAAAAAAACGGGCGACTGATTAAAGCAGAAAGGATAGGGAGCAAAGTTATTTAAATTAACTAGTCTATAACTAGGCCTAGTAATAGTCTCAAGAAAAAATGAGAAAAACACTCTAAACTCATTATCACTATCAAAAGAGACAAGTGTCTCAAGTACCTAAGTGTAATCTAACAACAACTAACAACTATGAAAAATGTTTATATAGAAAAATAGCAAATGTTTTCCAATACTGGCCAGAGCTGTTCGACGAACACCTGATCTGTTGCAGCAGCAAATGAGATCTGAGGGAAGCACTGTTGCATCATGGGAGAGGAAGTAGGCCACGAGCTGTTTGAAGACTTCAAGCTTTAGCATCTGGCCGAGTCAGAGCAGAGGATCGGCTCTGAACCCATCAGTGAGAATGAAGGCGAGACAGAACAACTTCACATATATAGCCGTGTTTTTCTTGGTCTGTAATTACAACTGGGCTGCATGTTCTGTTTTTCTTTGAATTCCTTTGCTACCGTTTCTTGCACTGCTGTTTTCCAGATTTCTGTTGGGATTGTTTAAAAGATGTCTTATAAAAGGGTCCAGGACTAGACAGGTTGTACCTGTTGTACTTTGGATGGGTGATTGAAAAATGTGTTCAAACCCTTGAATAAGTTTACCCCTTTCATCAACTTTTTTCAAAACTTCAGCTGAAGAGGAGCCAAATAATATCTCTTTGACCAAGGGAACATTAAGTACTTGTGCCTTTACATCTTCAAGAAGATTCTGTCATTTAAGCCATGCATACCAGAGTATCATTGACCCTATTGCATCTCCTCCACACACTGCATCAGCTGCACTGTATGAGCACTTTAAGGAATATTTTTTTTTTATTTTAGAGTCAAAAGAAATTATGCATCTTACCATAGAGGAAGGTAAGTCAACAACTGCTTTAGTTATATCTACAAAAGTTGTCAGCACATATTTGGCCACATAAGCCTGACTATTGACTATCTTAAATGCTAAGGCAGAAATCACTTTTTCTCATATGAAAAGCCCTTCCATCTTTTTTTTTTTTTTTAACAAAAAAAAACATCTTTATTAAATTATCACATATGACGTAGGCAATCTTACTGACACCACTTAAGTTGCAAACATTATGTTTTACAGACACCATTGAAACAACTGTAGTTGCAAATATTACACATCACTTATAATTTAACCAGTCACCGTCAGTTAAGCATTATGCATCTCACTCAAATCCTGCCTTCTTTTAAACTTCGTTCCTTCTCTGCATAAATTCTTCCCACAATTCCCATTTTTCATATGTAATTTGCTCCTTCCCTTTTGTAAAGATCCCAATTCCAGTTGTTTTATCTCTGTTACTATACTCACTATTTCTAGTAAAGTTGATCTAGACTTTGATTTCCATTTTCTAGTAATTGCTTTTTTGGCAGCCACCATAATTAGACTCAGCAAGGCTCTACTATGTCTCAGCAATTCCGATTCTGTATCATAGCTCAAAACAAAAAAAATAATCTCCGCAGTCAATCCAATCTGCTCACCCAGCATCCCCAACAAAGCGGTCCGCAGGGAATCTCTAAAGTCTGCCAACTCATTACATTCCCAAAACACACGTTCCCAACCTCCTCTTTCTTCACTGTCACATCTCCAACATTTAAAAGCCCTTCCATCCTTGTCTGAAGGCACAGGATTGTTACCTGTGAATTGCTTAGAGCTAGTGTCCCTGGCTACAGAAAATACAGATGGATCAGGCTGGTCTATATTATAGGTTCATACTAGGCTATCTGCCCTAGGGCATTTATAAGCCTAGCCAGAATGTGTTTGGCTTTCGCCACCCATTTTAAATTTATTTTGCTATGCCCTTTTTCGAGGTTAGTATACTGTGCCTCTAACAGTGACACAGAAGTGATACCCGGGGTAAACCTACGATCTCCCATCCACTCATCAAGATTCCTCTTGAAGAGAGTCAATGAGGGACTCTGCCTAACCTGGACTGGGATTTTATTCCAGAGTGAAGGGAGCCTCTGGGTTATGAATCTGTCCCTCCAGCATGTCCTATTTATTTCAGTGCTGAGGTTCAAGTCTCTCGAGCGCGTAGCTCGATGGGATTTGGATTTTCTGAGGTGCAGCATGTCAATTAATTCCGGGTTAGACATGGCTTTATACGTCAGGCACAGATCGCCTCTGAACAGGCGGTATGCCACTGAGTAGAGCTGGAGTTTCTTTAACCGGGCAGCATATGGCATCTGTTTGAGCCCTTTGATCCTCTTGCTGAGGTACTTTTGGGGTCTTTCCAGTTGCTGCAGGTGTCTAGTAAGGTACATCCCAAAAGGGGCGTTGTACTCAATTATGGGCCTGATGAGGGATGAGTAAAGAGGCATGATGACCTCCCCTGATCTAGATGTGAATCCCTTTCATGATTAGGTGGGCTATATAAAATGTTTTTCTAACCATTTTGGCCACGTGGTTGTCAAATGAGAGATTGCTATCAACTTGGGTCCCCAGGTCCCTAATTACTTCTTCTGTACTTAATGGATTACCACCTATGTGGTAATTTGTGGGCACTTTGTTTTTGCCAAAGGGGATGACTATTACTTTGTCAAAATTACCTTAGTCAAACCTCCGTTCATCTAGCATAACTCAGCGAATGTCCCCGTGAGTGAATGTTCATATCAGCACACATTTTACGCAAGGAATGGAGTTAGCTTACCTGTCCACCATTCTGACCATCACACACAGCATAGCATATCAAACCCGCCAAGGTGGGGGGGGCTGCATGTCCTACACCCCCTGCACTTATATATGCCAACTCCACGCTTGCACTACAGTGGGGAAAAGGGCAAATTTCCTACTGCTGGCCAGCTAACTCCATTCCCTATGTAAAATGTTTGCTGAATTATATTCGCTCAACGGAGGTTCAAGGAAGTTAATCTTCAACAAAGTGATATAGACTCGGATCAGGCACAGGGTTATGAATCAAGAATTTGTGTGAATGAGGTAGCTTGTAAAATTATCAGGCTTTTTGGGAGTAGGAAACTGACTGTCTGGAGAAGCATGGGCAGCACTGAAAATGTCCTCCAGAGTACCATTGACAGTGGGTGTGGCCAGAGGTTTGGGGGTATCTACCTTTCAATGATTTCCCTCTCTTCTCTTCTCATTGAAAGAGGTCCTAAATCCTACCAGTGGTGTCTGAAAAAGATATTTTCTCTACAGGACAATCTGATGATGCATTTTCCTCAGATTTTGACTCCAAAGAGTTGTGAGAAGACACCTGTGAAGCATAGTCCAGTATGATCTCTTCAACATCTGACTGTGAGTCACTGCCAGAAAAGGAAAGAGACCTTTTCCTTTTAAAACGAGAAGAGGCTGGGGAAGCAGACTGCAAAGACTGAAAGGCTCTAAAAAGCCCTTTGATAAAATTATACCAACCCTCCACATCCTCTGACATAGAGGGTAGAAAGAGAAGAAAAATGCATAGTTTTTTAATTTTTTTTCAGAAGGTACAAAAAGTCAATCTTCTAGTTAAATACAGTGTGTGGATTTCCATCTATGAACCTGATACCTCTTCACTCACCAACACTTGAAGGATAGCATTTGGCACTTCCAAGATCAGCAAGTCAGGTTCTCCATTCTTTGTAGAAGAGTATGCCTGGCCTTTGAGGATACTCTAGACTTCAGATCTTTATCAGCGTCCCTAGGATCAGCATTAGAAGGGTTGAAAGAGAGGAATGGATGGTTCAATGTCTCCAATAAGGACACAGCAAAGTTATCTGTCTGGGGCTAGGGAAAACAGGCTGAAGGCAAAACTACTTTGGAAATGCCTTGAGGGTTTTCTTTTTCTATGGAGTCAAAGGGGGGATGTTTGGGGTACTTGAGCTGGAGTTTATTGTTGTTTGAGTGAGGGCCTTAAGCCACTCTTAATGAAGAAACATGTTAAGATTGCTACACTGACTTTCTATGGTCTTGGGAGTAAAGGGCAAAGAAACATTACACTTGTAGAGATTGTGTGACTCCCCTAGACAAAACAAGCAAGATGTCTGGGAATCTTTGTAAGAAATTTCTCTTCGACACAGACACTTACCTTTTCTCCTAGTCACAAAAACAAATTTTGCAGAAATGTTATACAATAATGGAAGGAAAGCCCCCAAACAGATACTTATCTACTCAAACATTTGAATAAGCCAACCGCCAAAACACTGAAAGCCCAATGAAGAACAAGTCTGACTGAAATCTTCAATAGCAAAAAAGTTCTGAATTTTGTCACCAATACATCTGCTATTATACCAGCTTATCTGAGCATATAGTGCATATGATGTTGAAGGTGGAAGGTTGCTAAAAGCTTTTGAACACTGGCTGGATGCCCAAGCTTTGGCAGGATATCTCTTACAGCTATATGATACTGCAGCAATGATCTAATGATGAACATCTACAAGCATTCACATTTCTCTTGTGAAAGATGAACCTTCAAAACTTCTTGCCTAGTGCCACAAAAAGTCATTTAAGGTGAACAAGTCCCTCGTAGGATTAGAGCATGGCCTTCCAATAATAGCTACCCATTCTAATCGCAATATGGACATACTATAAAAGACTGAAAATAAAATCCTCTAACTTGTTCACCTCAGCCTTCACAACAAAACACACCTGCCTATCTCAAAATCCAACTGGCTCCCAATCCACATTAGGCTAACACTCACTTGTAAATTAATAAATGACAACCTACCCCCCCCCCCCAAGAAAAAGATCACGCTTCTTTGCAGAAGCACTTATTTTTCTCTTTGGAACTCCAGTGACACTCTTCTAGCTAAACCCTGTTCATTTTTTAAAGTTGAAAGCTTATTTGTCAAATTGTAATTTCTGGAAATTAATTTCAGAAAATATCAGGGCCAAACCTAGGGCAGCCACTGTGGTGCAGCGGTTAGCTTTGCCGCCTCACAGCAAGAGGTTCTCCAGTATGATCCTCGGCTGGGGTGCCTTCTGTGCGGAGTCTGCATCTCCTCCCTGTGGTTGCGTGGGTTTCCTCCGGGTGCTCTGGTTTCCTCCCACATCCCAAAGACACGTTGTAGGTGGATTGGACACTCTAAATTGGCCCTAGGTGTGAGTGTGTCTGTGTGTGTGCCTTCTGTGGAAGGTTGGGCGCCGAGCTGACAACTCGACACCGTAATACTCCACTGCCAATCATGAGCGGACAGGTGATCCGCTGTGGCGACCCCTAACTGGGAAAAAGCCGAAAGAAGAAGAAGAAGATCAGGGCCAAACCTAACCTTCAGAGCTTAAGGAAACAGCACATAAAAGACCACAAAACAAAGCTCAGAGTGCACTTGCTTTGATAACCCTGGCTAAAAACCACTCCCAACATTCTCCTAGCACTCTTCTAATGTATAAACATATTGCTAAACGCTGCTGACTATTCAGCTGCCTCTCTGTTCTCTTTCTTCCTCTCTTGCCTACCTCTCTGGTATCTACTTTACAGACTACCCCCTGTCATTACATTTGTATTCCCCACGCACAGCCTTCCCCTTTCATTGCTTCCAGGTTTACTACAGTCCTTCCCACTCACAAAATATTCATGTTGTAATATCTCCCTATCATTGCATCTTGTCTTTACCAAAGATTCCCCTCAGATAGAATTCAATGTTGCAATATCTCAATACTAACTATTTCAGTCTTTCACTTGTTACCCTATGTCCACAAATGAAAACATTTGATTTTTATTGGTCACTGAAATGGTAAACATTTTAGACAAAAAGTATTTTTGTATTGTCTCGTGTTTGTATATATCTCTGTGCATGCATATAACTAAACTATTGTTATATATTAAATGCAAATGCTAAAACTATTGTCATATTGTTTGTTTTACATTTCTTGTATTACTTTTTATATAATATCAAGGTCTAAATCATGTCTGAAGAGCCCTTGGACCAGGTTACTTACCCAGTCAAACAAACAAACAAACAAACAAACAAAAAAACAAAACAAAACAAACAAAACAAACAAACAAACAAACAAACAAACAAACAAACAAATTAATTAATTAATTAATTAATTAATTAATTAATTAATTAATTAATTAAGGAAACTATATTTGGATCTGTTTCAGTGCTCTACCCAGGCAAATATTTAACAGCAAATTCGAGGAATGTATAAGAATTAAAATATCCTCATTTTTCAAAGAGAATTCTGAACAGGACCAGACTTAAAAATAACAGTAAAAACAATGATAATAAATAACTAGGACACCAGTATTTTCCTGTAGGAGGTGGCTTCATAAACCAGAATGTAGAGTTCAGTTCTGCCTGCATGTATACAACAGCAAAGTACAGTGACTGCAGATTGTAACTGCAGGAAGCAGGGAGCATGGTATTTAAGACTCTTAAAAAGTTCTGGCTGACCACTTGCCAGGAAAGCCATAGGTACCCAAAATCAGGAAAAGGACATTTTTTTGCACACACTATCCTCCAACTGTCAAATGAAGATTGATCCCCTTGGCCAAATGACCAGTTTGTTCCCCCTGTGGGCGTAAGAACTGATTGAAAGTGTCTGTCATTAAGGCAGCTGCCAGGGGATTTTCTATATGCATTCTTAACACCCCACACATGTCTAGTGAGCATTCTCCTAGAAAGGCATGCAATGGGCGTGCCACAGGACTGTCACTCACTTCCACAAATGACCTTACATTCTTGGACAAGCATACTATGCATGTTTCTGTGGTCTCCATCAGTGAAGCCAATGAAATGTGTGTACAATGGACTCATGTTCCACCCCTTCCCCTGAAAAACAGTGAGTAATCACCTCCTCTTCACTTCTCTTCCTCCTCTGCCAGCTACAGCAAGCACCTAAGCTGCTAATTGAACTAGGGTCACCTGGGTCATAGTCAGTGAAGCTGCCTTGAAAAAGGATAGATGCACTATGGTTAGTTCTTTAGTGAAAAAAATCGACTCTGGAAGGTAATGTTCTTGCTTCAGAAGAAAATGTTTGTTTTATTAACAACAATAAGAGATTGTCAATAAAGACCACACAAATCACCCTGAGGCTTCCTTCAGCTGCTAGCACTAATTTGGCAGCTACCTGCAGATAGCAAAGTTTAGGACACAAAACTCTACACTGGACACCTCTGACTGCACTTGGCAATGTAGTTTAAACAAATACTAATTTCTGTACAAAAGCCACTATCAGTTATCAGAAAATTCCTCACTATGTAAAAGTATAAAGGGAACTTTCCAGAAACAATCTCTTTTCATGCTCCAGAGGTAGACATATCTGTCGCTAGAGTTGTCATTATGGCAGAATAAGGATCTGTCTTAGATGTGAGTAAAGCCAGTGGTCAGTGCTCAGCAACAGAAAGACTTGGCATTTGTATGTACTGTACCTCGAAACTACAAGTCTAGCCTAACAGTATTCTTTTCCTGATATGAAAGAAAAACGATTTCTGTTCAAGGCAGACAATATGGTAACTATATTTTAGATCAGGCTATGGGATGAAGCTTAGCAAAATACCCCACACTTATGTGTCAGGTTAATGCAGGATGGAAGCAAATAACCTGAAGATTTAAATCAACTATTATTATGACTGGCTACTGGATTTCTTCATTGTGCACTGGTCACAATTCATACATCCCTTTGACTCCCACCAAAATTATCAGTGGCCTCTTTATTGCTAAACGCTTTTGACTTTGTGGGTGGACATTATTAAGAGATTCAGTTCTGCTGAGCTATTTGACACATACATATTTCCCTATGCTGATACTTAAATCTCTTAATTATGAAGATTGTGAAGACAATAACTGCAAATTCAGTACTATAATCAAGCCAAGATGAAATAATAGTACTCATTGTGGTCTGCCATTTAAGCAGTGTAGGTCTAAATGGGACAAAGTAGCCCATACAATTAGTGATCCAGTCATCAAGTGGTACAGACTGTGATCAGCACTATAGGTGTGAATGACTTAAGGATGAGCTAGTGCTTAAGCAGCATAGCTCGTTGTACACCAAACACATCACACACAGCAGACAACACACCAGTGTCTCACAAACATAGCCCATAAGGCAAAACAATAAACCATCACAGCCCACAAGACATAACAATAAACCAAACATACTAGTCATCGGTGACTCAGCTGTGAGACACACTGATGTTCCCTCACCAAGCTTGACAAAGAGAAAGTCACGGTCAGTTGTCTGCCTGGTGCCAGAATCCGCCACATCACACACTCACTTAAGTCTCTCCACAACAACTACAAGTACAACTCTGTCATTGTCCATGTTGGTGTGAATGACTTGAGACGTACCTCCCTGGACTATATGAAGAGACATGATTGAGCTCTCAGAGTATGTGTCCCAGGTAGGTATGACCCTAGCCCTAAGCAGTATCCTACCTTCACCAAGAATGATACCACAATACCAGCAAAAAATAATTGACTTCAGTAACTGGCTTAGTTTCTAGTGTCATTCCAACGGGATCCAGTATCTGTCTGCCTGGGATGACATGGTTGATAGGTCTCGATGCTTTGCCAGAAATGGCCTCCACCTGTCACCACTGAGTTTCCGGATCCTGGCTAAGGCTCTCGCCTCCCCATTGTGCCTTTTTTAGGCAATGCCCCAAAGACAACTCTTCCAATATAATAGATCTATCAAAAAGCAAATTGAAGGTTATCCTGCTTAATGCCAAAAGCCTTAACCTGTAAATGCACTCACTGGAAGCTCTCCTTGCACTGGAAGATGCTAATGTCTGTGTGGTCCCTGAAACTTGGCTCAGGGCTGTGGAGAGCACCCTTGCCTTACCAGACTATACCGTATTCCACAAATTCTGTCTCCAAAATGAGGATGGGAAGACTAAGGGTGGTGGAGTCTCTATCTTCATTAAGGACAGGCACGCCTCCAGACTGGTTTTCCAGCATGATGAAATGGAATTACTCCAGGTGCAACTGACAGTTGGCAAGATACCCATCCAAGTTACAAACAGCTGTAGACCCCCCTCCATGACTCAGGATACCCATTCCTCTTACCTGGATTTACTTGACTCCAATAAGGTATCCCCTAACACCCTGATCCTTGGTGACTTCAACTACCCCACCATAGATTGGGTGAACTATTCCTGCACTAACGCACTCACTCAGTGATTCCTTGACTTCATCAGTTCTAACACACTAGACCAGCTTGTCTCATACCCATAAGGGAAGATAATATTCTGGACTTGGTTCTCACCAACATGGGCAAATACTACACCACACCCATAGTATGTTCTTTCCTGGTGAGATCAGATCATCGGACTGTCTCATTTGAAGTTTCTATTCCACCCAACCCCCCCAACCGTAATCAAGCTAAAAAACTTCTCAAAAGCTGACTACAACTTCCTAAGGGAGAGTATCTGTAGTTTCTCACCACCACCCCCCCCCCCCCCCAGAGGATGCAGACAACTATGCTGAGCAGTACGTCAATGCAGTATACAAGCACCTGTACAACTGCATGGACTCAGCCATACCCAATAGAACTAAAACCTGCTCCTCAAGGAAACACAAACTTGTTTGGTGGACATCCTCTATCAACAGGCTTTACAGCAAAAGGAGGAAACTGTTGTCCAAGGGTAAAAAGAAACATATTCCAAATTGGAAAAACTCCCTCCTTAGCCTCAATAAACAAATTAGATCACTAGTGAAAATCTCCAAAGCCAATTATGAATCAAAACTAGTCTCTGAAACAAAAGATAACCACAAAGCCTTCTTCAGTTACGTCAGGAACCTCCACGGCAAAGCCCAGGTTTGTTCTGAATTAGTGCTTAACAGTATCACTTAAACAGATCCTGTTGACTTAGCCAACCTGCTAGCAGATAGGTTCAGCACAAACTCCACCCCCCTGTCCCCACAAAAAACCCTTTCAACATCCCCAATACTTGTCCTGCACCTCACATCTCCATAGATCAAGTGCTAAAAGCCCTAGCCAAGGCAATGAACACAGCTTCCATGGGACCTGATAGTATCCCAGGCCATATTCTGTATCATCTCCAGCAAGAACTGGCTTCGCCATTGAGCACCCTATTCATCTACAGCCTAAGTACAGGCTTCATTCCAGCAGAGTGGAGAACTGCCATTGTCATCCCCTTGCACAAAGGTGGTGCCACTACTGACCCTGGAAACTATCACCCCATTAGCTTGACAAGTCTGATCTGTAAAGCCATGGAGCGTATTATTATAGATCAAATAAAAAAAGACATGGGCAATCTCCAAGCACTTGACCCCACCCAGTTCAGATTCATCTAGGGCAGATCTTGCCTGCTGAACCTGGTTGACTTCTTTGAGACTGTCAGCAAGGCCCTGGATGAGGGAAAGTCATTTCATACAGCTTACCTTGACCTGGTCAAGGCCTTTGACATAATCCCCCACTTGGGCATCATCAAAAAACTAACACAACTTGGCGTAAATCCCTATCTCATCAGGTGGGTGCCCAACTGGCTCACTGACAGGGCCCTCAAAGTCAAAATATGTGCCTCCACCTCCAATAGCAGACCTGTCACTAGTGGAGTTCCCCAGAGATATGTCCTGGGGCCCCTACTGTTTGACATCTACTTCTTAGAGGTCCAAGTAAAGACAAAAGGCTTGTGGCTGACCAGGTTTGCAGATGACTGTAAGTTGGGTGCTGTCACTGACTCCCCAAATGAGGTTAACATACTGCAAGAGGGTTTCACAGCAACTAATGACTGGTGCCAAAGTCATGGCCTCAAGCTAAATGCAAAAAAATGTATCATCAAACCATTTGGCAAAAACACGGCCACTACTGATTACCACGTCAACAGCAACCCCTTAAGCACACAACCTGTGGTGAGAGACCTGCGCACTCAGGTTGATAACAACCTCACAGTCAACCAACATGTAGCGGAAGTGGCCAGAAAAGCCTTTTACTTAGTTCATCTCATAAGTAAAGGGATTGCATCCAGAAAAAATTAGTTTATTACCTCTCTATACTCCTCCCTCATTAGACCAATAATTGAGTATAACGCCCTGTTTGGTATGTACCTCTCCAAACATCTACACCAACTGGAAAGGCCACTGAAATACCTCACAAAGAGAATCCATGGCCTCCAAAGCCTGTCCTATGTGGACAGGCTCAAATCACTATCACTCTATTTGGTATTGTACAGCTTGCTCAGGGGTGATCTGTATCTCACCTACAAGGTAATCTTGGACCCTGCCCTACTAGAGATGCTCGGTATATGTAAGTCTAACTCCTCACACATTACCAGCTCAAAAGGCCTGAATCTAATATGCAACATCAACAAAACCTGCTGGAGAGACAGGTTTGTCTAACAGAGGCTGCACCATCTCTGGAATAGACTTCCCATACATGTCAAACAGAGCATCTCACTGACCCTCTTCAAGCGCACATTGATGAGTGGATGGAAAACCACAAATTTGTCCCAGGGGTTCCACCTGTGTTTCTCATTGACAGGGGCAACAGGTGCCTGAGGTTTCTTTTTGGGGATAAACTCTTGGCTAAGCTTGTAATGGCCTCAGGGCCATTAGCCTAGTAACCTCCTATGATCCTATAAGAAAGACCTACCTGACTTAAGCTATTATTTTGCCACTTGTTCTCTGCATAGCATGCTGCTCTAACTTCAGCTGCATCTTTGTTAAACTGCTTACATCAAACGTACTTGAACAACAAGAATTAATACTACAGATAAAAGATAAATAATAATGCAGTAAAAATACTCCAAACATCAGAGCATCAGAATTAAGTACCATACCAGCTGGCTGCAGCCCCTGATTCTATATTTGACCTCCTCATTCAAAATTCCCTTCTAAATCAGCCCTCCCAGATACTCAAAACCATTACCCACTCCACTATCTTCCCTTCTATCTCAGTTCTCAACTTTACAATGTTCTTACCTCTACTCAGTTTCATCCCTTGTGCCTTCAGTTTTGTATTCTATTCCCCTATTCTTTGCTGAAGCTCTTGCTCAGAGGCTGCCTGTATTGTCGCTTCATTAGCAAAAAGAGGGGACAGATCAACAATGGTGCTATATGCAGATGTAGCCCATCACCAGTATGAACAGCAGTGGACTCAGAGATGAACCCTGATGCACGTCCAATCCCTCTGGGAACCAGTCTGTGAGTCTGAACACTATTCTTACTTGAGTCATTGGGTCCTATTAAATAGCCTACACTACTTCTACCAATGTTTCTGGGACTTCGAACCACTGCAGGACTGCCCAAATTAGCTTTCTTGGAAAATTGTCATATACGTTCTCCATGTCTAGGAATTTCCAGCTGAACTCTTTCCTCATCTTTAGCTTCTTCTCAGCTATCTGTCCCACTACAAACATTGGGTCAGTTGTGCTGCATCTTGATTTGAATCTGAACTGCTCATCGTCCATCTTACTATCTACTGCTATGTGCATTTATTTATCAATCGCCCACTCCAGAACTTTCATGCAGTGTGACAAGAGTTAAATACCTCTATACCATCACCATCTGCAGATATCCCCTTTGTTCTTGTTGTCTGGCACTAGTATGCTTATTATTCTACCATCTGGGATATGCCTTTCTCTCCATGCTGCTATGAATACACAAAGGAGCAATTTCTTCCCTATCTTACCCAACATCTTGATCATACCTACTGTGACCTCATCTGAGCTTGCTGCTTTCCCTGACTTCATTCTTAGTGCTGTCCTTACGTCCTCTAGGGTAGACTCATTTTCTTACATCATAGGCGGTGTTTGAAGAAGTACAGCTTCTGTGGGGTTTTCTTCATTCATTCCATTTGCCTTTGATTTCCTGTGGAGTGGTGAGTGGGTTATTGCTGGCATCCCTATGAAGGGTGTTTGACTACCTTCTTTATCTTTATGTCTTTGCCTTGCAAACTGACAAAATTTCTTTGCACCATCTACTGAGTCACTTTCCAGAAGCCTTGTTCTTTGTTATTGCAATTCTTCTCTAAGCCTCTTTTGTTTGCCTATCTGTATTCCTTTTTAGCCTGATCCTTCTTTTCCATCCCACTTTTTCCTGCACTCCTTTTTTATTTTGCTGATTTCCTGGACTTCTGCATTTCACCACCAGCTTTCCTTTTGTACCTTGTTTCCATACCTCTTTCTGACACATATTTGTTCTATAGTCCTCACATATGCTGTTTTGAGGTGCTGCCATTCCATCTATTTTAACAACTTTCTGAGGTGCTAGAGCTATAACTGATTCCTTGAACTCTTGTGTTTTCTCTCCAATCAACTTCTAGCCTGTCAGCCTTTGTCTCTGCTGGACTGCAGAGCCTTCTCTTACCACTGCTTGCAGCTGATTGTGGCAACCAGTTGTTTATGCTGTGGGATGACTGTTTCAATGGGGATGGTTTTACAATCACAGATTCTACCCCAATGCCCTTTCTTTAGTAGGATTACGTCAACCTGAGTTGCATGTTGGCCTCTCTTTTATGTGATCTTGTGACTGCCTATCTTTCTGAAACATGTGTTGGCTACCATCAAGTAATTTGCCAGACAGAAGTCTAGAAGGGCCTCACCTTCTTTATTCCTGTTGCCCCACCCAAGTGGACCCAGGCAGTCTTCATATCCTTTTCTGTCTGTCTTGATATGTGCATTCAGGTCACCCGTTATCAACATCATTTCCTGTTATTCTGATTATCTAATAGGTCCTGCAACTGCTGTCTGAATGCACTCTTTTCATCACTATCACATCCCTACTGTGAGGCATAGGCTGAGATGATGACATCCCTCATTGTTTTCTGAAGCCTCTCCCTCACCACAATTCCCACACCATTTGTAGTTTGTCCTCCTTCAGGGTAGTAGAATCTGGATCCTAAGCCAAGTGCTTTACTGCACTTCCCTTCCATCTTGTCTCCTAGATGAATAGGATATCCATACTCCTCCTTACCATCATGCCATCCACTTCCAAGCTGCGCCCTGTCAGTGAACCCACATTGAATAAAACCTGTACGTTCTCCAGAAGGTATTCATTAAAAGCAGGATCAAATAAGTACAACTTAAGTCAACTCTTAAATAAGGCACACTGAAAGCCATCAAGGTAGTAAATTCCAAAGACATGAAACGTGATAAGCAAATGAATGAATGCTTAATGTTTTGAGCTGTACATGTAACTATCAGCATTCCAAGGGAGTCAGAGCATAGCACCCTAGGCAGGCAGTATAAGACAGTAAGCTCCTTCAAGTAAGAGGGAGTCAAGGCCATACAGTGACAAATAGACCAACACCTGTATTTGCAATAAAGGCATAATATATTTATTGCAAGTCTACCTCTACAAGGAGGTCAGTCACAAGTAGAATCTCTCAGGATTTGGTTCTGGGACTTCTCCTTTTTGGCATTTACTTCTCTGAATTCAAGGCCAATGTCAATGGCCTCTGATTGACTAAATGTGTAGATGATTGCAAATTAGGAGCTGTCATCAAATCGCCCACTGACAAATGTTCTCCAGGAAGGGCTGACACAGACGAACAACTGGTGTCAAAGCCATGACTAAAACTAAATTCCAAGAAATGCATAAAAGTATCCTTCAGAAAGTCATCCACCCCTGGTAACTATCACATTTACAACACACAGCTAAGAGTTGGCCCAGTAGTCAGGGACTTGGGGACACATATATACAGTAATCTAGCCTTTGAACATCGCTTGTCTATAGCAGTGAGGAAATCCTTCTATGTTGTGCAACTTATAAACAAAGCTATGGCATCTAGGTCCAAGGAAGTCATTGTTCCACTGTATTCAACATTCATCAGTCATATTATTGAGTACAGTACCCCCTTTGGTATGTGCCTAACCAGGCATATCCAACAATTGGAATGATGACGGAGGTTCCTTACTAAAAAAATACAGGGGGTAAGTAACATGACCTACGCAGACCGCTTCAAGGCCCTATCCCTGTATTCTGACTTCTACAGGCTGTTGAGGGGAGATCCATGCCTGACATACAAGACATTGCCAGACCCCACTCTGCTGGACCTCCTGCATATCAGCAAAAAAAACAGCACCAAAATTACCTGTTCTAAAGACTTAAACCTTGCCTGTGCTATAAATAGGACATGCCAGAAACACAGGTATGTATCCCAGAGACTACCCCTTCTCTGGAACAGGCCCCTCATGTATGTGATGCAGATTTACTCCCTAACCCAATTCAAGTGTAACTTGGGCAAATGGATGGGGAATAGGAAATTCATTCCTGGTTTGGCACCTATGTCTGTAATGGACACAAGCAACCTCTAAATGGTTCATTTTCCAGGACCCTGCTTGTAAATGTTTCACCTCCCAAGCCCCTTCTTACATTTATCAAATTTACCAGAACTTGTCAGAGATTTGGATACATGGCTGGGCTTAAAAAGACCCTTTTGTTGTTAGCCCAGTAAACACCTATGAACCTCTTCTTCTACTTTCGGCTTTTCCCGGTTAGGGGTCGCCACAGTGGATCACCTGTCCGCTCATGATTGGCAGTGGAGTTTTACGGTGTCGAGTTGCCAGCCCAACCTTCCACAGAAGGCACACACACATGCACACACTCATGCCTAGGACCAATTTAGAGTGTCCAATCTACCTACAGCATGTCTTTGGGATGTGAGAGGAAACTGGAGCACCCGGAGGAAACCCACGCAACCACAGGGAGGACATGCAGACTCCACACAGAAGGCACACCAGCCGAGAATCGAACCAGCGAGCCTCTTGCTGTGAGGCGGCAACGCTAACTGCTGCACCACCGTGGCCGCCCTAAACACCTATGAACCTATAAAGTGTAAAATTAAAACATTATTCAAATTCCTGTAGTATGTAGTAAGGCCTAATAAAAAGCTTTCAAGGATATAGTCTAAGGGAAAGAACCCAACTACTGAAGTCTGAATTAAAATATAAAATTCTGAAGAATTATAAGGTGGTATGATGCTGGTTCACTCTATTTTCTTGACTACTACTAACATACCAGTCTGATCAGAGAAGCTGATATGCTTAAAAATGAAAGATGAATGCAGAGAATATACAACACAAAAATAATAACTACAGGTACAAGTACTTAATCTAACTTTTTTTTCTGCCCTCTCTCAGGATTTTGCTTGATGGCTCCTCTACCTTCACTCATTTGTTCTGGTGGAATGAAATCTTAGTACTCCCATGTTAAGCAAGATCCCTACACCCCATTCATTCCTACCTGGGAATCCCTATCAGCCGTTTGCTACCTGATGAGAGTCAGGTGGTAGGGATTGGACCAGATTACTGGTCTTAGGGAAGCAGCTTTCCTCCTCCACTTGGCAGCACTTTTCCCTACCTTAGTCGCTCCCCTGAGCCCACAGTTAATGCCTGTTGAAGGGAGCATGCAGCCATATGCCAATTTCCCCTCAGCAGTATTGTGAAAATGCACTATGGCAGTATGGGCTCTGCTGTCTCAGAACTAGACTGTTACCCATGTGGTGAGCCAGAGATGCCTCCCTTCTGCCAGGATAGACACACCAGCAGCAGTTCTCACCCATCATGCTCCCCAGTCAGCTCTTACAGGCACCCAAGCTGCTCAATGAACTCAGGTCACCCACAGTATAGTGTGGGATTTACTCCCTCTAGACCACAATGCTGGCTGCTTAATCTAACACATTGAAAAATATACTTAATCTCTTTCTTGTTTGTATCTTCTTCAATATGAAATGGATAATGTCTCCAGAACTCTAATGCAAATGAGACAGGGGAGGAAAAAGGAAAAAGGAAAATTACCAGGGCTTGATTGATGTTTTTCACAGCCACATTAATAGCTTTTCTGCATTCCTCTTCTAGGTTACTGAGGTGCATGGCTCTCTGATCCAGCTCTATCCTCTTCAGATCAAACAGGTTATCTAAAAACAGATGATCAAAGAATGCACTGTCAACAGAAAATAAGATGCATATTTCATATCTACTCCCCATTTTGCCCACTAAAAGCCATGTTCCCTAATTTTTTTTTTACTGTACATTCATTTGCTCTATTCCTACAGCATCTTATGCCCTTTCCTGCAAAATATAATAAATAACCTGTCTTTATCCACCAAGTGATAGTTCTCCCTGGATTTTGTTTATTTCAATGCTGTCACTACACTTTTTTTTCTTGACTATCCTTCTCTTCTCTCTCTGTGCTTGACACTATTCACCTACATCAGTCTCTTATTCAGTGTCACCAAATCATTGTTTGTCTTAACAGCTTCATTTCTTGGCGGTTAACCACTTAATTCCTTCTACTGATCAGTTACAGTTTGGTGACCCTTGCCTTACCCCACTATAATTCTAGTGAGACCACTCCCACCTGGTCTACTTTTCCTGCCAAATTTTCATTTCTAGTCACTTCCCACTAGACTTTAAATATAATTTTCCTGCTATATGATACCTTTAGAATATGGGCGGTTTTCTTAAACACAAATGACAGAATCACAGAGCTTTGCACACTGGGTTTTAGAAAATCCATTTTCCTTTTCTAAATCTGCAGGGCAGCAGAGAAAGGAAAACATGTGAGTTTTGTCAAAGCTCAGCTACTTTCTTTTTCTCCACTATGGTATTATCTTGGAGGCGATTACATAATTTAGCAGTAAATGAGGGAGTTATAGCTCCAATATGGAGGGTGCAGAATGGTTTACACCCTGTGTGAATCACTGTTTGTTATACAAGTGACTTCATAGTTCAGTATTTAGTAAACATGCAGAAATGGTCAACAGGATGTCACAGACCCAGAGACGTCTTTCTGCTCAATCATTTCTTTATTCTTTCTACATTTCTTTTAAAAATGACTTTTCCATTCCATTCAGCTCTCAGGTTTTAATTTTCTCTACATTGTGCAAGTACCTCACAATGTAATTTCTGTGCAGTGCATATATTAGTGAATGGTTAATATTTTAGCTGCCTCTTTTTCTATTCATTGCTACATGTCTTGCATCAGTGTTGATTATGCTCTCACTGTTATCCCAACCTGTCCAAATTCACCCAGAATATGGTCTTATTTTACAAAGCTAGTATTTTACCTTTTAGTTATGTACTCACCATAACTTTAGATGTTTGGGATCCATCTCGCCTACATTCTGTACTGATGGGCTCGGAGCCGATCCCTCGGCTCCGACTCGGCACGCTTATGCTATAGAGCGAGGCCTCTTATTGGCTGAGCTATCTTTATCCCAGGATGCACCACCACTAATCCCCCAGATCTTGTTTGTCCGCATTCATGCACACATGCACAACTGTTTATATAACATTGTTAGATGTTTCAAGATGAAACAACAGGATTCGGACCTTCTGATATCCTCTGATCTCCAAAGAAGGGGGAAGGAGGGTGGGTTATTAGGAATGTAGGCGAGATGGATCCCAAACATCTAAAGTTATGGTGAGTACATAACTAAAAGATGTTATGTGATCCTATCTTGCCTACATTCTGTACTGATGGGACAGCATCCCTAGCACCTAAATCCCAGGTGGCTCACTGGAAAACACTCCTGAGCACTGTGGAACCAAATGAAGCTCGTCCTCTAGATGCCACATCCAATTTGTAGTGGGAAATAAAAGTGTGCGGGGAAGACCATGTAGCCGCAGCACAAATGTCACTAATGGCAAGCTTAGAATGAAATGCTACCGAAGTAGCCATAGCCCTTGTAGAATGAGCTTTGACAGAGGTGGTAAGCTCTTTGTTAGAATAAGAATAAGCTTGAGTAATACAGTCCCTGATCCATTTGGCAATAGTGACCTTTGTGACAGCTTTGCCCAATTTATTGTCTGCAAAGGATACAAACAACTGATCTGTTTTCCTTGTTTGTTTGGTCCTGTCTAAGTAAAAACGTAACTGCCTGTGGACATCTAGTGTATGGAATATGAATTCCGCTTTGCTAGAGTATTTTGGAAAAAAGACTGTAAGTTCTAACGATTGTTGTAAGCAGAAACTAGAACAAACTTTAGGGACTAAGGAAGGATTTGGCCTGAGGGATACTCTGTCTTTGTGAAAAAACAAGTACGGGGGTTTTACTGACAAAGCTTGAAGCTCTGAAACTCTTCTGGCAGAAGTAATTGCCACCAGAAAAGCTGTCTTCCATGATAGAAACTTTAGATCACATGTAGCCGCCGGTTCAAAGGGGAAGGAAGTCAAGGTGCGTAACACTATATCGAGATCCCATGGAGGTGCAGGATGAGAAATCGGAGGTCTTAATAGAGCAGCACCTTTCAAGAAGGTCTTACACAATCTGTTGCTCATTAAAGGTGGGTCTATGGATTCGTGAAAATTGGAAATCGCTGCCAATTGTACCTTGATGGTAGAAACTGAAGAGCCTTGATTGAAGAGAGAAGTTAAAAATTTTAGTACTTCTGCCATGGGAATAGAAATGGGGTCCAGGCCCGGAGTTGAGCCCAAATAGCAAATCTTTTCCATTTGCTAGAATACAGTTTCTTTGTAGCAGACTTATGGGCCAAAGATAATATGTGTACAACATCTGGATCCAATGTATGACTCCTGACTATAGTCGGAAGAGGAGGAGCCAAGCCGTCAATTTTAAGGTGTGTAGGGACTGGTGGAATAGTCCTGACTGATGAACCAGTAGGTCTGGGATCTGATCCAGGAACCATGGACCTTCCAGAGCATATTTCTGAAGATAGGGAAACCATACTTGACGAGGCCAGTAAGGAGCAATTAAGATCATTTTGCTTCCCAAGAGAGATGCCTTTTGAATCACCCTGGGAAGGAGAGGAACTGGAGGGAAGGCATAAAGCAAGCCGGTGGGCCAAGGATGGACTAATGCGTCCATGGGGCTCTTCCCCGGAGCCGGGGTTAGGGAGAAGAATTCTTTGCACTTCGCATTCAGAGGGGTCGCGAAGAGGTCGCAACACGGGACTCCCCATTCGCTGAAAATCTGACTTGCAACTGTCATATTCAGAGACCATTCGTGAGGAGAGAGGATGGTTCTGCTCAGTCTGTCGGCTATCACATTGGACTTGCCCGGTATGTGAGTAGCCACTAGGAAGCGTTTGGTCGAG
The DNA here is from genome assembly GCF_019279795.1 of Protopterus annectens. Classification (NCBI taxonomy): domain Eukaryota; kingdom Metazoa; phylum Chordata; order Ceratodontiformes; family Protopteridae; genus Protopterus; species Protopterus annectens. Next base: position 467,471,099 of record NC_056725.1, read on the forward strand.
ACTGCCCATTCCCAAACTCTCATGGCTTCTCTGCAAAGAGGATAGGATCTGGTCCCTCCCTGTTTGTTCAGGTACCAGACAACAGACATGTTGTCTGAGTGAACAGCAATTACGCCTTGAGGGAGATAATCGTGAAGGGCTTGAAGGGACAGAAGTACTGCCCTCATTTCTAGGATGTTGATATGAAGAAGAGTCTCTTCCGGGTGCCATTTGCCTTGGACTGACCTGCCCAGGGAATGCCCCCCCCACCCCATCTGGGAGGCGTCCGTGGTCAAAGTGGCCACCGGAGGAGGTAGAACAAAGGGTCGTCCCTGATCCAAGTTGGAGGGCACTAGCCACCAGCGAAGGTCCCGTTTGCAAGATTCCGTGATCCATATGAGGTGACCGAGAGGGAGTTCCTGAAAGGACCACTGAGCTGAAAGAAGCCACTGGAGGATTCTCATGTGCAACCTTGCCAAGGGGACTAGAAGAACCATGGCAGACATGGATCCCAATAGCTGCAGGACCATCCTGGCTGGAGCTTTGGACCTGGGAAGTAAGGCTCGAACTTGAGTCTGTATGGTTTGTATTCTGTCTGTAGGTAGATAGACCCGCATTCGGTTTGAGTCTATCTCTACCCCTATGAATCTTATTCGTTGAGATGGCAGCAACACAGACTTTGGCCAATTGAAGGTGATTCCAAGGGAACTGCCCAGTGATATAGTGGCTTGAAGGCTCTGCAGTAGTAGATGCCTGGAGGTGGCAGTTAGGAGCCAGTCGTCTAGATACGGAAACACCTGGAATCCTGGACTTCTCGGGTGAGCAGTCACGACTGCCAAACACTTGGTGAATACCCTGGGGGCTGTGGTGAGACCAAAGGGCAGCGCACGGAACTGAAAATGACTGCCTCCTAGGCTGAAGCGCAGATGTCTCCTGGACGCTTGATGTACCATGATATGGTAATAAGTGTCCTTGAGATCTATGGAGCACATCCAAACACCCTTCTCCAGCAATGGGAGAATGGTTTGTAGGGTGACTATTCGGAACTTGGACTTTCTGACTGAACGGTTTAGGATGCTGAGGTCCAAAATGGGCCTCAAGTCCCCGGTCTTTTTTGGCACCAAAAAGAATCTTGAGTAAGTCCCTAATCCGATCTGGTCTGCGGGGACCGGTTGGATGACTCCTTTTTGCAGCAGCTTTAAAACTTCTGAGGCTGCAGTATCCCGCTGACTGGGTGGTGGGTCTGGGATTTTTTTGGACTGAGGGGGGGGATGAGAGAATGGGATGGAATAGCCTCTGGTGATAATTCGAAGCACCCATCAGTCCTGAGTGATACCTTCCCAGGCTTTTAGGTGCTTCGAGAAACGACCCCCGACTGGCTCCGGAGCTGCACAGCCGGGCAATCCCTCAGGGACTGTGAAAAGTTGAAGAGCCACGAAAGGACTCGCAGTCTCCAGTGTTGCGAGGGCCTCTGCCGCCTCTGGGACGGCGTCTTCCGGAAGAATTTCCCCCTCCCCTGCCTCTGAAGGGGGATCCTCCTGCTGAGAGGGGTAAGGCTTCTGAGATCTACGGAACCACATCTTCCCTCCTCTTTTAGCCTTGGGATAAGGCCGAAAGGGAGTGGAAAATCGTGCCCCTACGGCAGTCAGAGTCTTACCCTCCTGCTCACAGCGGGTCAGTGTGTCCTTTACCTTGGGTCCAAACAGGGAGGACCCATCAAAGGGGGCGTCGGCAAAGGAAGACTTAAAGGCCTCCGCAAAATGACACAGGCGGAGCCAGGCTTGTCTCCGTAGAGCAATGCCTGTACTCGCCGCTCTACTTGCCCCTTCGGCCGCATAAGAAATGAGCCTCATGGACGAGTTTGAGATGGACGACATTGTAGCCAGCTGAGAGCCAACCGTCTGGGCCAGCTCCTCAGGCAGGTTACCCAAGAGGGTATCGGATAGTTCCTTAATCAGATCCCTCTAAAATCTGGTAAAGTGCGTAAGGTAGTTCAAGGACCTCAAAGTAAAGGCCGCTGAACTCAGGGTGCGCTTCCCGTACCGATCCATGCTCCTAGACTCCTTATTAGGAGGATGGATGGACGTCGAAGCCTCTGCTACATCTTGCTGGGTAGCAGATGCCACCACCAAAGCATCTACAGCCACACCTTTAGTCAGAAACTCTTTTTCAGGGGGTGCCGAGAGGAACTTATTGGGACGAGCAGGCACCGGTTCCACAGAGTCTGGGTGTTCCCACGCCCTTCGACAGATCAAATCCAAGAGCTCATCGAGGCGGAGACACCCAGGAGGCGGAGGGCTGAGCCCCGAAGGCCTTCAGGAACACCGACTCATCAGCAGAGGGAGGTTTGGACTGCCAGCCGCCTCGTTGTTTTAGGGCTTCCAGGATGTCTGCAAAGGAGACATCATCCGAGGATGACTTAGGGGACCCCTCTGCATCATCGAGATCAGTGTCTGATGTAAGAGACTCGTCAGGGGAGTCAACGTGCTTCCTCTTGCACGATCTCTTCCTGGGGGGTTCTTCCGAAGAGGCTTCAGAAGGACCTCCAGGTGGGGGAGAAACCCCAGTGGGGGTAACCTGAGGCTCCGGGGCTCCGCTGTCTAAAGACAGGGGGACTGCCAAAGACCCAGTCTCCGTATGCGGGGAAGGAGCTGGGGAAACTGTGGAGGTAGCCAAGGAAGATTTGGCTAACGCACTCCTCATAGCCCTGAAGGCGGGACCACCAGAATCCTGGGGGGGGTCCCACCTCCGTGGCCACGACAGTGGACGGCACTCCCGCCGCTGACGCACCAAGAGGGAGACTTGGGACCGAAAGCATCAGTCCCGAAGCCTCCCCCCCAGGGCCGAAGGAAGAAGTCCGTGTACTGAACTCCGACCCAAGAGCCGGAGTTGGAGCAAGGGTCAGGCCCGACCCTAAAACCTCCACCGGTTCCACCAGCACCGGCTCCAACGGTGCCGAAGCTGTTGGAGGAGGAACTATAGTAGGGAAGTGGACCATCGGCTCCGAAGACGAATGGGCTGGAGCCAAAACTAGCTTTTGGAACACCGGAGACTGGAAGAGTCTAAGGAGCACCCTGTCGATGTCCGAATCAGACATCTTGGATGACCTAGAGGATACCGATCGGGCCCGAACCGATTTCTCCATCGGCTCCGAAGGACTCAGGGACCGGCTCAGAATGGACTCTACCACTATCGGCTCCGAGGGAGATTTCAAGGCAATTTCCTTTGGTGCCGATAAGGACTTTGGCTCCGAGGGGGAAGAGTCTGAGCCGGTAACCCTTATCGGCTCCAATATCAGTGGAGCCGATGAAGGTGACCCACCTCTCGATGCCCCAGTCCTTGGCTCCGAAACCAGAGGGGTCGAGGCTGGAGGCATCGAGGCAGACCGTTCCACCCTCAGCTCCGAAGTCCGTGGAGCCGATGGAGAAGTCTGCTTAGATTTTTTAGCAGTCGGTTCCGACTGACTGGTCGGAGCCTACGCTTTCTTCTTTTTTGAAGGAGAAGGAGAGGAAGATAAAGCCTCCTCGAAGGATGGCTTAATTAACCCCTTCAGGATTAATTTGTTTTTCCTCTCCTGGAGGACTCTAGATGAAAAGGCGTGGCACACGCTACACGATTCTTGTAAGTGCTTGGCGCCTAAGCAATACACGCACGAGGAGTGGTCGTCCGTTATGGACATCTTAAAACCACACCTCGTGCATTTTTTAAACCCGGAGGGTTTGTGTTCTTTTGAAATGGCCAAAATAGCCCAAACACAGTTCTGCAGCAAAGGAAAAGTTTGTCACAGTATGAATATATCTTATCTCTTTTTTTTTTTTTTAAATCTGCACAAATACAGTACAACGAAAAATTATACAGAAGAGATAGAGTCAAGACCCTCTAACTTAAACGGGTACTTGACCCACAAACGAAAAACCAAGAAAGTAAAGCAACAGGGGAAGGCCCCTCTAACTAAAACGGGAAACCTTCCCTTTGCGAAAAAAACACACAATTTCTCAACAGAAATTTCAAATACACACTCAAAACACAAGAATAGCTGTTAAAACAGCTTTTGGGTTGAAAATCAGCAAATTTCTGACAGGAAAAGCCTAAAAAAATTAGTACTTAGCCCAGCCAAGTTGAGACCACGTCTATGCTTGTAAGTGGCAAACGAGATCTGGGGGATTAGTGGTGGTGCATCCTGGGATACAGATAGCTCAGCCAATAAGAGGCCTCGCTCTATAGCATAAGCATGCCGAGTCGGAGCCGAGGGATCGGCTCCGAGCCCATCAGTACAGAATGTAGGCGAGATAGGATCACATAACATCTTCATATTATCTTAGAGTTGACAGATAAGCTAATAAACTACATGTGAAAGGGCAACACAAGCACCAGTGTTTTGCCTGCTGACCATCATATATTCTCTATTCATTTTTGACCATCATACATTCTCTATTAATTTTGACTTACTGCTATTTAAGCATGTTTGAAGGGAATTTGGTCCCTGTGCCTCAAACCTACCAATTTATTATCCCTTGACAGCACAATCAAGTCCTGGGACATTTTCATTCCAGAGGTCTGAGGGCCTGGCTTCAATATTCCCAAACTTGAGCCAATCATATTTATCACAGGACCCTAATTGACCCCCTCAGCCAGGGAGCTACATGGTGCCCCTTGTAGCAATTTTTGTGCCCATCATGCCCAACACCATAACAATGCAATGCACAGCCTGAAATACTAGCTTCCTAAGCATAAGCACTTACGCATATGCCTAGCCAACTCCAGCATACATGTGGTATAGATGGCACATGTACATTGTGGCCCAATACTGCCTGTGAAATTGACTATGATGCAAAACGTCCACTGATTGGCACTTTAGGTAGTAAGTGCTCCTTCCCTCCCGGGATGGGTTAGCCAGTTTGGCCACTCAATCCTTCCCTCCCCAACTGCTTATTCATACCCAGCCCAAAACTTAGTCACAGGTTATCTAAATCACAGCAGGAGCTTCATTTCTCTTTGTCATGGACTGACATTATTGATTTTGAAAACTTGTATTTTCTTTAAAGTGAGTAAAGTAACTTGTCTTAAGAAGGACTCTAATCAACCTGATTTTTGTGTAACCTGAATATTTCTGCTGAGCCATGGTTGTGGCCTTCTCTTTCTGCTGCTCTGTCAACCAGCTCCTACTTTGCTGCTGTTGGAATTTTTTCCTTGCAGTGGTACTCAGATCTTCTCCTTGAAACCTCTGCAAGCTGGCAGGACCACAGCGGGGATCATCATCAGATATACGAGCAGGTTTATCCTTCTTAAGTCCCTCAGGATCATTGAGGTCAAACTCTCGTCTTGATTCTGGCTTCTGGTATTGCTCTCTAAATTCCAGTAGTGCCTTGTTCAGGTCCTGTGTCTTCTGGTTCTGATGCTCCTCAAGGAGGAGTGCAAGTTTGTCATAGTATAATTGCTGTGCACCTGAAATAAAGAAGCACAGATAAAAGTCAGAACTTAGAAAATCTCAGTCATAATAAAATCCATGTTTTATCTACAGTGTAAGGTAAACAAATTGCATACTTGTATAATATGTACAAGCAATTTACTTCTTGTGAACTTTACAACCTTAACATCCTTTTATTAAAGGAAATTAATTTGACTTTTGTTCTGCTTCCTGTTTGATTTTTTTTTCCTTCTATACACAGATTCATTATATCGGTGTGTTGTAGTCCAATATGCTAGGCACTGTTGCAGAATTGCCTGCTCCTTGTACTCAACATGCAGTGATGTGAATGTTGTGGAAGTAGGCTTCAACTCCTGAATGCAAAATATTGCTCATGTTTTATTCTGCTCCAAAGCTTCCAGTTGTGGTTGTCCACACTGCATCTAAGGGTCACTGAAAAAAGGAAATGACCCCTGCCTAAGAGACAGAGGAGAATGCCCACACACACACATTATTTTATTTTCCACAGAATTCCAGAGGTCTGGACTCTGTCGTGAATTGAGGTTTCCAAAATGCCACAAAGTCCCCTAGAGACAAGTTACTTAAATGTGTATTCTAGTTCCACTAAGGCTGACTTTGAAATGCTTAGATACCTGTTGGGGGTTTCATACTATGCTGGAAGTGAAAAATAAGCCAGATAAGGTGCTAAAACATGCCAAGTATAGTATAGCAGATTTCAAGAAAGCTAGAGAAAGTCTGATAGACAAAAGGAAAAAGAATTAAGCCACAGAGCAGCAGGAGTGACCCTGAAATTCAAGTACTTATATGGAGTGTCTAGAGTAGTCCAAGACTTTCTGAATTAAATGTTGCTTTCAAGCAAACAAAAGATATAATAAAAGATGTGAACATTACTATAATATGAAAACAGAACTCCCATCCCTTGATCTGTGATATGTTTGTTTATTGTTATGGGAACAGAATGGGAGATGTTTAGGAGGGAGTATGATTAACCTCTCATTTGAAGTACTTCACTTGGATAGTTTATCATGATATCTGCACTGTGTCTACGTGGTATTTAGTACTGTGATATGTAAACAAACATTCATTTATGTCTATAGTCTGTGATGGTCTTAATTTCTTGATGCCATAGGCACACAGGCATAGTGGTTGGGCCAACATTTCAGCACACACATACACATTAAACAAGACACAGCAGGCTGTTTCTGACAAAGGAATTAAAATAAGTCAAACAAGTCACAAACATGATGGTCTGGCAATGGTTTACTAAGTTGTGGTACTCATGTTCTAGAGGATATTGGCATCTAGGCAGTTACAGAGTGGATACGGACTCTGTCAGGATATCTAAGAAAAAAATAGTTAAAGCCATGAAAGTAGAGGGAGCTTGTTCTCTTCCTCTACCCTATGCTTGACCCTGGCTCAGGTTTTTCATCTCTGTCACTTCTGCCTCTCTTCAAAAAGGAAAAAAAAGAACAGCTGTTATTAATCTGCCATTGGGGATACCCATGCTTTTTGCAGTTTACTGGTCCTTAAGACAACCATTCTCCGTGTTGTACTCTGTGTATACAGAACATCAGTAGGAGGCTCAAACAGTGTGTGTGAGGAGCTTACAAGATTAAATGGAACTGGAGATTTGATTTTACTTGTAGAATGGCTGGCTTAAGGACCAGTAAACTTTAAAAATATATATATTTCCAATGGCAAATGACCAAAAGCTATTCTTTTTTTTTCTTCCTTTGGGAAGGGAGGTAGTAAACTAGACTGTGTGATATAAAACAGTATAATATAAAAGTCTGCAACTAAGTACTGCAGATAAAGTAACATAGTTGTAGCAAAAGGTGGTGGCTCTCAGCTCTTTGTTTCATGCCTGCATGTTGTAAGGCACAGGCAGTGACTTGGTACTCACAAGCAGACAGCTACATTTCCGAAATGGTTAAGTAAAAACAATGTTTTTTTTCTTCATCAGTACTGGCTTCAACAAAAATCATTAGTTTGACCATTTCAAAGGATGCTAGCATCTCTGGGCATTTATATGACTGATTAATACTGTAACGTTCACATAGCCAGAATTAGTGTACTTGATGAATAACATGGTAAAGAAACTTGAAATCTGGTTAGCGATGGAAGTTGGGTCTCTGCAGCCAAAACTACTCGTGACCTACAAGATTACTGTACATAGTTGAAAGACTTTCAATGCGTATTTGTATTTCTTATGTCCATTTAAAATACAACTGTTTGGAGTACTGGGTGAAAACAATGTGCTCTTTGATTGCATTTAGTAGATACAAGGTAATCTGAGGCTTAGTCAGAAAAAAAAAACAGTACACCAATGAGCCCAGAGGTACTACTCAGTCATCAAGTAAACAAATATAAACATGCATGTTAAAACATAAACCTTTATTAATTTAATTTATTGCACTAATCAGGGTTAGTAGAAACAGCAGCAACCTCCTAACAAGATACTGATTTTGCTTGCAGTTTTAATGGTAATAGCCGGAGCAAAAGAAATAGGTTCATCGGTTCATAAGTGTGTACTAGGCTAATGACCCCTAGGGCCTTTTTAAGCCTAGTCATGCATCCCAAATCTCTGGCAAGTTCTGGTACTCTTGGTATGTGTAAGTAGGGGTTTTCGAGATTAAATATTTACAAGCAGGAGCCTGGGAGTTGAATCATTTACAGGCTGCCATTATCCATTAGAGACATAGATGCCAAACCATGGATGAATTTCAAGGTCCTCATCCTATTTTCCAAGTTATACTTGAATTGGATTAGGGAGGAACTCTATTTTACATGGATGGGGAGCCTGTTTCAGAGAAGGGGTAGTCTATGGGATACACAACTGTATCTCCAGCTGGTCCTAATTATATTACATGCATGGTTTAAGTTTTTAGAAAGTTAATTCTGGTGCTGTTTGTTTTGTAAATATGCAGGAGGTCCAGCAGGGTGTTGTCCGACAATGTCTTGTATGCCAGGCATAGATCTTCCATCAACAGCCAGTAAGAGACAGAATACAGGGAAAGGGCTTTGAGGCATCTGCAGAGGACATGTTCCTTATGCCCTGTATTCTTTTAGTAAGGAACCTCTGGGAATGTTCCAGTTGTTGGATGTGTCTGGTTAGGTACATACCAAGTGGGTATTTTATTCAATGATAGGTTAGATGAATGCTAAATATAATGGAACAATGATCTCATGGGACCTACATGCCATACCTTTGTTTATAGGTTGCACAGCATAGAATGATTTCCTAACTACTGAAGACGTGATGGTCAAGGGCTAGATTACAGTGTATGTATGTCCACAAATCCTTGACTACTGGGTTAATTCTTACAGGTGTGTTGTCAATATGATAGTTACCAGGGGTGGATAACTTCCAAAAAGATACTATTTTGCATTTCTTGTCATTTAGTTCATGGCTCTGACACAAGTTAATCGTCTGTGTCACCCTTCCTGGAAAATACTAGTGTCACTGAGGGATTCTATGACTGTTCCTAATTTTCAACTGTCTGCAAATCTGGTCAGCCAGTGGTCATTGACAATGGCCTCAATTTCACAGAAGTTAATGCCAAAAAGGACTGGGCCCAGGACCAATCCCTGAGGGACTCCGCTTGTGACTAGCCTTTTCATAGAGATGGACTTCCCAATTCTAATTTCCTGTCTGTGAGCCAGTTGGCTATCCACCAGGAGACATAAGGGTTTGTACCTATCCTCTTGAGTACAGCAACAATCCCTGAGTGGGATATTGTGTCAAATGCCTTGGCCTGGACAAAGTAGGTAGTGCAAATTGCTTTGCCCTCATCTACTGCTTTGGTGACCTTCTAAAAAAAGTCCACCATGCTAAGTTGGCATGACCTGCCCCTTGATGACACCAAACTGGGGAGGATCCAAGGTATGGAGGTTTCTTGTGTCATTATTGATCATTTCCATGATAATTCATTCCATAGCTTTGCATATGAGACTAGTAAGATGTATGGGTCTGTAGTTTCCGGGGTCTATAAATGGCCCACCTTTGTGCAGAGGGATTACTGTTGTTCTACATTTGCTAGGAAGCTACGGGTAATTAGTCATTCTAGATGGCCCAATAGGTCATGTTTCATGGCATTTAGAAGGCACCTTGTGATATTATCTGCATCCCATCGATCCAGTGTTCTTGGCCTTCAAGAGAGAATTAAGGACATGTTCCCTAGTGATATAGGGGGAGTTATATTTAATGATATTTCCTGAGGAGGAGGTTTGGGGAGAGAGGGGGTAAAGTTAAAGCTGAATTTGTCTGTCAGTAGGTTTGCTACATCTTCTGGCTCATTATAGATGATTCCATTAACAATGAACTCTGCACCCAATCATGTACTGCCTTTGAGGTTGTAAACATAGTTAAAGAATGTCATGAGGTTGTCTTTGGGAGGCCAGAGTTACCTCAAATTTGGCTTTAGTAAACTTTATTTGTCCTATGAATTGTTTGCTTAGTTTGATAAGTGTTTTTATCCTGCTGGGTGCTACACCTCTTAATTTTGTCCATGATTTTTTTTTCATTCTGTTACACAGCCTATTGATGTTGTGATAACACCAAAGTGGCTTGTTTATTGAGTTAGTTCTGAACTTATTCCTAGTGGGTGCAACCGCTTCTATGCTGCTAGTAACATGCTTGTATAAGTTTTTTGTGAACAGTTCCACATAGACAATAGTGTTCTTAGGGTTTATGGAGGCTTGATATTTTGCCAGATTACCACTTAATTGTAGGAAGTTAGCCTTAGAGTAGTTCCTGAACATTCCAGGGTTAGCATGGGTTCCAGGTTTTATTTTTATTTCAAAGGAGATTGTTTTATGGTTTGATCTTACCAGAGATGACAACACACTAAGGGGATGTGCAGCACTCACACATATTAGTAAGGACCTGATCCAGTATGTTTGTGCCCCTGATTGGTGTACTGACAATCTGTTCCAGAGAGTTTGCATTTAAAAAATCCAGGAATCTCCATGCCTGCACATCTAGTGTTGTACATGATTTCGATTTAATAGTGTTATAATTAAAGTTGCCCATGAATATGAGTTTGATGGTGACAGTGTCCAATAAGCTTAAATATGTGTTATGAGTTCCTGGGTCATAGAGGGGGACCTATAACTTGCAAGGAAGTGGTATGAGATTTTGGCTATGGTGATTTGAATGTGGAATAGCTCAAGTGCATTGTCCTGTTTGTTCAGCCTTGAGGTATATTTCCTTTTGATGTAAATCAAGACACGTCCAACTTTAGTGCCTGTCTGTGTAGTAACTAGTCGAAATGTGTGGAAGCCATTATAGCCTTGCACTGTTGGTGTGCTCTCCGCAGCTTTAAACCATGTTTAGGTGACAGCACAGACATCAGCATTCTCTGTGGTGAGGAGTGCTTCTAGGGAGTGGAGTTGCTTGCTTAGATACCTAGCATTGAGCAGTAACACCTTTAGATTTTTTTACTTTTGATTTGCTACGTCAGAAGTACTTTCAGTTTGGCATTGCCTAAAAAAGGCACTATGGGGGAAGACAGTGATTTAGCTAATATTCAAAGGTCTGGAGTGGAAAGGTGCAGACCATCCTTGGCAAAGCAGCATGGTCTGTTGACCATCTCCTTCCATGCTGACAAATATTGCACCCCTTTAAAATGACACCAGAAAGTAAGGATATTATGGCATCATCTTTGAAGAAGGTAAAATCTTGCTCAATCACTAGGCTCATACCAGCCTGGGATACATATTCTGAAAGATCCACAATGTCTGTCTTCACATAGTCTAGGGAATGGATGTCTTAGAATATTGTTTTTATTTGCTGCACTCATGGGACTGTCTGACAAAGAGGGACTAAGAACAAACATATTGGTTTTACTTACTGCACCATAACTTGCAGCAGGGGACTTAGGTAGTGAATTTGTTTGCAGCTATACTCCAAATGGGTGAACTAGGGGTAAAAAGGAAATAGAACTTCATTTGTTTACCTCTAAATACATCAAAGGATGGTCATCAACAAAAAGGGAACATGGAAGACAATTTGTAAAAGGCCTGTAAGAGAATAAAAAACAGGATAGTGTAAATATCTTCCCACTCCCCATGCTACAATAACTCAGCAGTTATCTCACTACCTACAAAATGAGTGATAAATGGTCTAAAAACGTAGATGCAAGTGTTAGAGTCAATCTTCTAGCAATATTTTGATTGACTAAGAAACAGAAATTGCCCACATAGTCTGAGTGGTGTTTCACTTCACACTGGCATAGTAGTACAGCAGGTTGTTGCATCACAGCAAGAGGTTCTCTGGTTCGATTCTCAGGTGGGGTACCTTCTGTGCAGGGTCTGTATGTCCTCCCTGCATTCATGTGGGTTTTCTCAAGGTGCTCTGGTTTCCTCCCACATCACAAAGACATGGGGTAGGTGGATTGGACACTCTAAGATGGCCGTAGGTGTAAGTGTGCATGCGTGTGGTACAGAAGAACAAGCATGGCAGTACTAGCCACATGGCTGTGTGAACATTGGCTCTATGGCCACATTAATGAGACACCCCAACTCCATCATGCGCAAAAATGGGTAAAAGGGGGTTTATGGATGGATGCAATAGTTTCTAATATTTACATGTATTAATTTAATATTATTTGTCATAAGCACAAGAAAAAAAAAGAAATTATGTCTTGCCATAATGTTCCTTCTCTGTTGTCAAGCTTCACTAATCCATGGCTGTGGGATCAGTTCTGAGCCTCAGAACCTACTCAGCCATTTTTTCAGCTTGCGCCTCCCAAACTCTCGAGCTAGCCTCTATCCATAATGCTCCTCACTAAATTACCTCAGATCGAGTTTTCCTATAATAGTGGCAGACAGACAAGTAGTAATCAATAAGAAACCATATCTGTGTACTTATTAAGAAGCCAGTCTTTGGGAACATTTGGTCTACTAAGAGTCTTAGGCAGGGGAAGGAGGGGGAAATGTCAAGGATTAGTGAAGATCGACAACACAGATGGAATGTTATGGTAAGACATAACTTCTTTATCTGTTGTCAATCTTCACATAATCCTTGACTGTGGGACAGGGTCCCTAGCTACCTGAATCTTGAGAGGTCTCACAAAAGAATATTCCTGAGCACCATCGAACCAAATGATGCAGGTCCCCTAGAGACCTGGTCCAGTTTGTAATGAGTTATGCATGTATGAGGAGATGTCCATGTAGCTGTTGCCCAAATTTAATCTAAAGCTCTATCTTGAAAAGCTGCAGAAGCTGCTACAGCTCTAGTTGAATGAGTTTTCACAAGACGTGGTGGGTGAAGTCCCTTTGAGTGATAAATAAAGGTGATACAGTCCCTTAACCATTTTGCCAAAGTAACTTTAGAAACTGAGTTACCTAAGGAAAGCAAGGAGAAAGACACAAAAAGTTGCTCGGATTTTCTAACATCTTTTGTTCTGTGTAGGTAAAAACATAATTGCCTGTGTATGTCTAATAAGTGCAGACAGTACTCTCCTTTAATGGAGAAATTCGGGGAAAAAGACTAGTAGATGTAAGGTTTGAATGATACTTGACTCTAAAACAACCTTAGCCAAAAAGGATGGATTCGTCCTGAGAGAAACCCAGTCCTTATGAAATATTAAACAGTGAGGCTTGCAGGTCATGGCTTGAATCTCTGATATTCTTCTGGCTGAAGTGATACCTATCAAAAACAAAGTTTTCCAGGTCAAAAACTCTAAATCACAAGTTGCCAAAGGTTCATAGGGGAAGAAGTGAGAGACTGTAACACCAAAGGCAAATCCCATGGAACAATGGGTTCTTTAAACGGGGACCTTAACATTAATATTCCTTTCACAAAAGCTTTGAATGTTTATGACACATTAGTGACGATCCATCAAACCTAATAGTGAAATTAGATATCGCAGTGAGCTGGACTTGAATGGTAGAAGCTAAGGAACCAGAGTGATAAAGAGAAGCTAGAAAATCTAAGAAATTATCCATGGGTGCTGTGTGGGGGTCAATATTACTGTTAAGCGATCATCTAGCAAATTGTATCCATTTGTAATGGTACAGATTTCTAGCTGAAGGTTTGTGGTGGGCCAAAATGATCTTTCAGACTTAGGAAGTGAGGGAGGAATGTCTGGCAATCATGGGAACTGGAGAAGCCATGCAGTGAGCCTGAGGTGGTGAAGATTCGGGTGAACCATTCCCTCTGAATGGGATAAAGGTCTGGAGCTGGGTCCAGAATCCAAGGTTTCTAAAGCAAGTGAGGCCAAAGGAAGGGAAACCAGACTTGTTGATGCCAGAATGGACCAATGAGGATTATTTTGTTCTTCGACCTCTTGACTTTCTTTAGAAACTGACATATTAAATAGGAGTTGACGGAAGGGCATACAGAAAACTGGGAGGCCAATCGTGGAGAAACGCATCTTTGGGTGACTACCCCAGAGTGGGGACTAGGGCATAGTAACTGCTGCATTTGTTGTTAAGAGGGTACATAAACAGATTGCAGTAAAGTTGATTTCAGTGGCAGAATATTTTTTCTGCCACCACTGGATTGAGAGACCACTCATGAGGCATTAGGATAGTACTGCTCAACTTGTCCACAATCACATTGGAGCTCCCCAGAATGTGCATTGCCATTAGAAAGCAATTGGAAGAAATAACCCATTGCCATACTCTGAGGGCTTCTTGACAAAGTGGGCATGACTTGGTTCTCTCTTGTTTGTTGATGTACCAGACTACCGACATAATGGCTGTTTGTATTGCCACTGTTCCAAAGCAGAGGGCATCCTGAAATGCTTGCAATGCTAAGAGTGCCACCCTCATCTCCAGAACATTGATATGCAAATTGGCCTCCATCTGGGACCAAGCACCTTGGACTGTCCTTCCCAGATAATGCCTGTCCCGTCTGAGAAGCATCCATGGTCACTATGGCTTGGGGTTGAGGGAGGACAAAGAGATGGCTCAATAAGATTTTGTTGGGATGGAGCCACCAAGACAGCTCTTGTTTGCAACGATTGGTGATCAAAAATTGATGAGACATCAGATGGTTTAGTAGTGACCATTGGGAGGCCAAAAGCCGCTGAAGAATCTGCATGTGATATCTGACCATGGGAACTAGGGTATTAGAGCTGCTATTGACCCTACAGCCTGTAGTATGAGTCTTGCTGGAACACTTCTATTCTGAATAATGTGATTTGCTTGTGATCTGATCCTTTGAAGCCTTTTGTAATGGTAGTGATGCAAATCCTGTGACTGTCTAGTATAGTTCCAGTAAATTCCAGTTGTTGTATGGGTTCCAGATGAGATTTTTTGTAATTTACTGTGATTCCTAAGGTGGTGCAAAGATGAAATATGTAATGTCTTGCCTTTAACAGTTGACACCTGGTGGAAGCGGAAAGGAGCCAGTCATCGAGATATGGAAATAGTCGGAATCCTAGCAGTCTGAGTTGCACTGCTACCACTGCCATGCATTTGGTAAACACCCTGGAGGCTGTGGTGAGGCCAAAGAACAGTGCCCTGAACTGACAGTGACTGTCTCCCAGCCAGAATTGCAAGAGTCTTCTGGAGCACTTGTCCATTTTTATGTGGCAATATGCATCCTGAAGATCTACTGAGCACATCCAGTCATCTTTTTCCAAGAATGGAAGTACTGACTGTACCGAGACCATCCAGAACTTGGCTTGTTGGTCTGATTTGTTCAACTGCCTGAGATCCAAAATGGATCTCCAGTCCCCTGTTTTTTTTGGGCACTAAAAAGAACCTTGAGTAGATTCCGGATCTTTTCTGGTCTGGTAGGACTGACTGGATGACACTTTTGTAGAAGCAGTTTTTGAATTTCTATGACTGCTGCTTCCCTGTGACTGCATGGAACATCTAGGAGTCTTTTTTTGTCTTTTCGGTTTCATAGAAAGGGGAATGATGTATCCTCTGGAAATAATCCCTTGCACCCATTTGTCCATTGTCATTTATAACCAGGCACACTGGTGCAGGGATAGCCATCCCCCAACTGCCTCCACAGGAAGGCAATTGGGCCTCCATTCAGGAGCGCTGGTAGGAGTTGCCCGAGAAGGAATCTCTGGACCCCAGGTTTTGCCGGCCACCTCTGCCTCTAGAATGGAGTCTTCCATTATTACTCCCCCCTCTGCCTCCAGAGAAGTCCTTACCATGTGAGTCCTGGAAAGGCCCTTGGGTCTTTTTAAACCATAGCCTCAAACTTCTCTTATTTCTAGAGTAGGGCTGTTGGGGAGTGGAGAAGTGTATGCCTATGGCAGAAAGCATCTTCTCAGCTTTCTCACATCTGTCTAGTGCGTATTTTAACCTTGGGCCCAAACAGGGATGATCCATCAAATGGAACATTGATGAAAGAAGATTTAAATGGCTCCACAAAGTCAAACAATCACATCCAAGCGTGTATCCTGATGGCTACGCCTGAACCTGCTGCTCTTGTCCCTTCAGCTGCATGAGCAATTAGCCTCAAGGATGAATTAGAAATCAATTCACGGGTGGCAAGCTGAGAGGTAACCTTATCTTGGAACCCTTCAGCTACTGCTCCTGTGAGAGTGTCTGAAAGCTCTTTGATCAGATCTTTCTGCAACCTAGTGAAGTGTGCCACACAATTCAAGGACCTGAGAGTAAAGGTCGATGAAGCATATATGTGCTTCCCAAACCTATCCATAGTCCCAGACTCCTTGTTAAGAGGATGGGTAGTAGGACTTTCTTCTGCAAGTTCCTTTTTGGTGGCTGCAGCTATCACCGTGGCATCTACAGGAATACTCTTGGCCCAATGTTTCTCATCCTTTGGCCCAGACAGAATCCAGTCAGATCTTTTTGGAATCGATTCAGTGGTGTCAGGAACTTTCCAGGCCCACTAAGTGATTAGTTTAATAAGTTTCTCAACTGGCGGAGAGATCCAAGAGGTAGAGGGATGGGCAGTTAAAGCCTCTAGGTATACAGATTCCTCTGAGGAAGGTTGGAGGGAAGTTCAGCCACCCCTCTGCTTCAGGATTTCTAGGATGTCCTCAAAGGAAACATTGTTAGGGGGTGACCTAGGGAAACCTTCCCCTTCATCAAAATCAGTATCCTCTGTGAAAGACTCCTCCGGAGAGTCCAAATGCTTCCTTTTGCACTTTTTCTTTGCAGGTACCTCTTCAGTAGGATGCTCTGGAGAGATATCAGAAGAAGAAATTTATTTTTATTTATTTATTTTACATTTGTTAACCGGGCTAGTCCAACTGGATACATGTCCATTTTCAGTGGAGGCCCGAGGAGAAAAGCTCCACTACAATCTACTAAAACAAGTTAAAAATGTTCTGAAGAAGTCATTCAACCTTGTATGACGAAAAGCGCTTTATTAAACTAGTAAAGAAGATTTTGGTGGCCTGGAATCCTTGTTTGTGTTTGACTTGGTTTAATCGTTTATCAGCATTCTACAAGTTAAAAATGTCACACAATGCAGGAACACAGAATTATACAATACTATAGAACATACATTATACAAAACTATAGAACATACATTAAACCTGCTACAAGTTATATAAGCATAAGCAA
This sequence comes from Protopterus annectens, assembly GCF_019279795.1. NCBI lineage: Eukaryota > Metazoa > Chordata > Ceratodontiformes > Protopteridae > Protopterus > Protopterus annectens. Next base: position 467,488,008 of record NC_056725.1, read on the forward strand.
TAGAGTTTAGTATGAGGCTTAGTAGGAGACAAAAAGTCAAGTTCAAATAAACAACTAGGATAGTCTATTGCAGGATTGTAAGAAGTTGACAAAAAACATAGATATATTTCTATTTTAAGAAAGAGTCACAGGGACACTTATGAAAAGGGAACTCGGGTGAGCTGGAAATGAGAAAAAGAAGTGAGGGGATGAAAGAAGCAGATGGCTGAAAGAAAAAAACGGTGGAAATCACCAGGGTGGATCGTTCCTGAGGCTTTTCTGCCCTCTGTCCCAGGGATGAGGCTGGAGGAGCTCAGGTGAGGGGATTGACAAGATATCTGGCCCAACAGGGATGGCAAGGAATGTAAGTCCACAATGGACAAAGCCTTCTCCATGATTTGAAAGGCAGCCCCCCCCCCCACCACCATAGAGGGATCGGAGCCTGGAAACAAAATAGACTCCTCTGGAACTGTGGTCCTATCCTGCACCAAGGAAGCTGCCTCCAAAGCAGAAGCCATGGTTGAGCTTATGAATGCCAAGGCAGTGAGGGGCATGGAAGGATCAGAAGGGATTGAAGTCGAACCCTGTCCCACAAAACCAGCAATGAAGCCTCAACCCCAGGAGGTCTCTGATTCTGATAAACTGGAAGAACTCAAGGCAACTATCGGTGCCAGAGAAGAAACTCTAACTGGCACCGAGGCAGTCATAGATGGGCAAGTCGGTGCCAGAGGCTTCAAACACTCAGCAGGAGTCACAGGAGGAATCTGAGAGGGTGTCAAGGATGGGCTGGTTCCAGAGTCAAGATACCGAGGGTGGAGGCAATCCCCTCGCCATCAGGAGCTGGTTGACCAGTCTCATTATGTCTGATTCAGATAACTCTTAGTGGACAGAATAGAGGCAGCTGAAGGGGACCTAGGTGATTTTGGTTCCATGAGAGGACTGGGTGGATGGTCAGCAAAAAGGTCCACAGATGGTGAATAGGAAGTCCTTGGTAAAAAAAATAAGGCTAGTTTGCTTAGGTATCAATAAACTCACTGGTACCAAAGCTCCTGATGTATACTCCAAGATTTGACGTCAGATCATCCTCACTTACTGGTGCCAAAGATGCAGTCGACAGCATAGGTGGTGGTGCCGAAGATGCAGTTGGTACAGTAAGTTGCTTTGTCAGTTTAGAAGGTGGTTCCGAGGAAGCTCTTGGAACTGAATGTGGTCATTTTTTTGAAGATGAAGATGAAGAGGAGGAAGAGCTGACTTCAGTTCTTGGACCAGATATGGCCTCTTCAAAATCACCCTTTAAAAGTCCCTTCAAAATAAGTTTGTTTCTTCACTCAGTCAAGGTTCTGGTGGAGAAACCATGGCAAATTGCACAATCCTCTTGGAGATGGACAGTGCTTAAACAATATACATACAAAACATGCCCATCTGAGTTGGGCATCTTCCTGTCTTTGGCACCTCTTAAAGCCAAAGGTGCCCTTAGATGACTTATCGGCCATGCTAACAAGGGAAAGGCCTAGCTTTATAACACAGACATCCACACATGCACACACATACAGAGAAAAAGAGTGACAGAGAGAAAAAGAGCCTCTCTTTTTTTTTTTTTTAAAGGATAGGACAGGAAGAAGAAATTACCAGCAATGGTAATGAAGATTACCCTGAGGTAAAGAAGACAGTTAGAGAAAGTACCAATGATGGTACGGTAAACTACCTAATGGTAGAGGGAAACATAAAGGGGGGAAATAGTTACACAATACAAGAAAGGAGAGAGGAGCAGGTAGGAATAAATAGAGAATATATAGAAACTGTTAGAAAAATATGTATTAATATGTGTGCATTAGTGCTTTTTTAGAAGCCCAAAAGGGTTAATACATTTATTCTGCTTTATGCTGAACAAATCCATATTAATGGCAAATGCTTTCTGACCTTGTATTTTGTCAGCGCAGCTAAAATCTTGTTTATGTCTTAGGAAATTAACTGAGAAGCAGATGATTTTCCGCTAAGTTAGGAAAATAATGAATAGAACAATACTGCTTTCTATAATGTTATAAAACCTAGACAATTAGCCCTGTCTGTGTTATGAGAACATACACAGCTGCAGGAAGGATAGATAAAGTAGAACAAAGACTGCTTGAAGAATATGAACTATAATCTGTGATTGCTTTGTGCTCGAATGAGTAGAGTACCTTGAAATGTAACACAGCACTGTAGAAATAATTGCAGCTAGCTGCTGGTCTCCAAGGCCATGCTATTTTTCAAAAGTTTTCTCATGAATCTAGAAATGTTATGTTATGTCAGCAGAAAATCATGAGCAACATCTGCTGTGAAAAACAATATTGTAAACTTGTGATTTACTACGTCAGCTTCAGTAGGCAATGTCTTGTAAGAATAGTATAAGAATGGCTTCACTTCCTGATTTTAGTTAGACAAACTCTATTTTTGCATGCATGTTTTTGTCTCCTTGCTGCAAGAATTAAAGTGCCTTAACCTGAACCTTGCGTGTATTGGTCTTTGAAGTTTTTCCTTTGACAGAAACTATAGGAAATATAGAAAATATAGAAAACTTACAGTCTAATAATGCCAAAGCTTGACAGATAGGATGGACATGTCTGACACCACAAAGCAGCAAACAAGATCTGAGGTAATTTAGTGAGGAGCATTATGGGTAGAGCCTAGCTCGAATGTTTGAGAGGCGCAAGCAGAAAAAATGTCCGAGTCAGCTCCGAGGCTTGGAACCGAGCCCACAGTCAAGGATTATGTGAAGACTGACAACATCAGATCTTTATTTTTAACTCACACAAGACTTCATGATGGGTTTTACATTCCTGAGTAAATTATTGTGGAGCTCCATGTGTACTGCCCTGAGTAAAACAAAATTGTACATCTTATGGTTGCTTTTCTTAAAAGCTCCCATTTATCCTAAAAGTTCCCAAGAGTAATATCATACAGCATACTACTGAGTAAAATGTGATTCAAAGGGTCAGATGAATCATTCGTTTCTGTAACAGAATGATCGAAAATTAAAACAAGAGTATGAACATATCTCTCAGTTAACTCCATTTAAAACTCTTTGACATACTAACTGGATCTATTTCTGTTCTTGTCGATACATTTCCTGTAAGTGGACGAGCTAATCATAATTCAGTGGTTGTGCAGTAAAAGTAACGTAATTATAGTCACTAAAATAAATGCTTGAATATAAGAAAAAAGAAAATAGATTTGGCAAATTAAAGCCCCCATTCCATTTACTATTTACAAAAATATCTCCAGCAGTTCTAGCAGACCATTTTCCCCAAAGAAAATTTGCAAATACAGAAATAAATACTCTGATTTGATTATCCAATGGCTATCAAGGCAATAATCAAAATTTGCAAGAAAATGGTGAAGTACAGAAATGCAATCATTTATTATGTTAATTCTTCCTCTAAAGCGATACCAGAAAGTGTGTCAAGTGTTTATGTAACTGCATTGTTAATTTTCCATGATTCCAAATAATCTCCATCAGTTTTTCTAAACACTTTAAGGTGATCACTGTCAGAAATTTAATAGATTTAAATCCCGAAATTTATGCTTTTGAATTTGTGAATTAGAGAGGAAGGGACATATTTCTGAAGTCTTACTCTAATTTGATAGCCTATAATCTTCTTCATTTACTAAAATAGAATAGCATATTGTGACGATGAAATGGCCTTTTAATAAAACAATGCTCTAGTGGCATGCATTTTGCCACAGATTTCCTTCACCTCTAACTTTTGTTGATGCATCAGTGTTAATTTGGCCACTATTTAATCTTGGGATCCTTCCAGAATTGTTAGCCTAATATTTAACATCGTTTCTTAATTTATTATTGATGTAGGCAATAAATTAATGCACTTGACATATGAAAGCTGCAAAGAAATTAGATACTTGCATATTGCTGATGTGAAGCATATTGTCACTCCATGTATTCAGTGAGCTACTGCCATGTTAATTTCAATAAGATTCTTAAATATTAAAGTTCTCGGCTAAGAAAGGGTTAAAATAAATTTTGTGCTAGTGGCTTTAGGGAAACAAACCAATGCCCAAATGTTAACTGGACTCAAATCACAATTGGACCGGTGTGTGTTTTTCTTCTACTGTTTTATTCAATGCCATTTTACCTTTTAATAGTGGGTTGTTGAAAAAATGATCACCCAAAGAACAAATGGCATGGGCTGAGTCATAGTAATAAAGTTTAGAAATGCCGCCATCTCACAAAGTTTACACACTCATTCTAGAACAGTAACACAGCACCAAATTGTGAATCTTGCAGAAATAAAAGTTGATTGTTGCTTGCCTGTTACAGCCTTATAGGCAATGGTTCCCTGGGTGATTAAAGAACTACTGCACACTGGTTTTAATAGATCCATTAAGTGTTGTCACCATCAAAAGAAGAGATGCAGAGTTTATGCCAGAGCAGTGGCATAATACTGCCCAAGTGATCTGAGCATGATTAGCAGCTTAGGTGTCTAAGGTGCTGGCAGGGAAGAATGGATGCGGCCATCCTGCTTGGGGGGGGGGGGGGGGGCACATGGTCACACCTGTGGCTGATCTCTAGTGGAGGCTGGAGACATGCAGAAGGAGGTATTGTCCTAAAGGTGAATCAGAAGGAGGCACTAGCTGAGTCACCATATAGGTGGAAATGATATTTTATTTATTTCACATTTGTTTACGGGTAGTGTCTGACTGGGCCAGGGGCCCATTTTCAGTGGAGAGCTGGGGAGACAAGCTCCAAGACAAGAGGTTGATAAAAAACACAGCAAAGAAAACGATAAACAAATAACAGTATGTCCCCACTGCAAGTCCTTTCATGTACATTAGTGGGTACATACTAGATGGAGAGTTAGGGCATAAAAATAGGAAAAACATTTCTTGGCAGCAATATGACATTGTATCAGGAGTCTCAGTTTCCTTACTAACCCCAAGCATGGATCAGAGCAAGTCCAGGTTTATTCAGGAGTACCTGGTAGATCTGGTGGGCAAGGGAAGGCCCCTGGTTATAGCTGATGGTCAGCTGTGAGGAGTGGCAAAAAAAGCTGCAGAGCTACTGTATATTCCAAGAAGAAAACCATGTTCTCCAGAAGTAGGAGAATGTGTCAAAGAATTCTACAGAAATATGCCAGAAAACTAGCATGTTAATTTCAATGCTGTCTTTTTTTCTGGAAGTTATCAGCAAAGTGTGTCCCACTCAAGACCAACACAGTGTTCTACAGGCAATAGGAGTTCAGAGCTTCCGCACAGATGAAAAAATACACAAAAGATCTGCATTTAGTTCCTTCAATAATCTAAACTTAAACATATATGCAAAATAAATAAAAAAAAATAGCTACATTTTCATATGTTACTGAGACAATGAAGAACAAAGAAATTCTAATCACCTAATATGACTCATAACTTTATCTCATCTCATTATGACTGACAAGCAGAGGTGTTCTCTCTCCCTCACTCACAAGGTTTCATTTTGCACACTTTATTGAGGCTGCAGAGGGCTTTAGTTGTATAAATGAAGTTAGTAATAATGGTGTCACAGCATCACAAGACACAGACTACATATAAGAGATGCATTATTCACTCATATACACTAAACAGTGGTTAAGCAAATGCATTTGTCATTGCATAGTAGCTTTCTGAGGTCAGCCTGCCTCAAAAATGGTAGATCAGAGAACTCCTGATTACCTAACCAAGTATGTAACACATAGATTCATAGATTATTACTAGTCTAATAACCCAGGGAGCCTGTCTAAGCCTAGCCAAGTTATTCTGAAAGAATAATGACATCCTGTATCCAAACAGGGCATTGAGGGCCAAGCATTTATAAGATCCCTCTGTCCATAAGGGACATGGGTGCCAGGATCCTCTACTCCATTTGAAGCAGTATAATCTTGTTAGGTGCAGTATGTAAATTCCAGACTATGAACTGCTTTATTAAGTGTGAACTCTCTCGATGCACAGAAAGCAAAAGGAGGGAGGAACATTGCATATTTCTGTCACCTGCAAGGTTTCTGTGAAAGGAACATAAGGTTTACAATCTTTCCTGCAATACCCTGTACTCTCTTTGACATAGAATCCTCACACATGTAAACTGCAAATAATACAGACGTACCTAGGCATGATCCTGACCTTACATCTCATGACAACAAAATTGGCCAATGAACCTGATAAACAAGGGAGCATATCTACTTATGCTGCAACAGTCTATGGGACTTCTAAGGCGCAGCTTCCTAAACTAGGCATTTCATGTTATATGGGGTCACTGCAAACAGGTGTAATCCACCATCTGTGACAACTGACCTCTCAACTTATTTTAATACATGTACTAGTAGAACAAGAAATTAACAACTGGGTGGAAGGTGGGAAGGGAGAACTAGCACCACAGATGCAAGTGCTTATTATCTTGATGTACCTTTGGAGAAAATGTAGTTAGACTAGGTGTTTGTGTTTTCAGGACTGGCCTGAGTTTAGGCTTGCAGTCATGCAGAAAACACTGCATGAAGTAACTTGATAATATAATTATATAAATAACAAACATATAGGTCATTTAATGAATTCACTATAAAAATTTTATTTGTAAAGATGGGAAAATATCAAATTTCTATTTGTAACCAACTCCATTTTGTGATTTCTTTGGAGTTGAAAACACGGTGCCACATCGTAAATGGATTTTTAGAAGCATAGATGACTTGACAGGAGCATTTACTTTTAAGCCCATAAGGCAAGTCACCACACAATCCAACATTCTGGTCATTGAGGCCATTGTGAGACACACTGATGATCCTCTCACCAAGCTAAATAAGGAGAAAGTCACAGTTGGTGGCTTATCAGGGGCCAAGATCTACCACATTATGCATGCATTCAAGTCACTGGGCCACAAGTACCAGTATACCACACACACAACACACACACACGCACGCACGCACACACACGCACACACATGCACACACACGCACACACACACACACACACACACACACACACACACACACACACACACACACACACACACACACACGACTCGTCATAGTCCATATGGTTGTAAGCTACCTGAGATGCACCTCTCTAGACTATATGAAGAGAGACATCATGGAGCTCTTGGAATATGTGTCACAGGCTGGTATAAGCCTAGCATCAAGCAACATTTTACTTTTTCCAAGGATGATTCCTTCAGTATGAACAGAAGATGACGGACTTTAATAAGTGGCTTGGTTTCTGGTGTCATTCTAAGGGGATGCAATATTTGTCAGCCTGGAAGGGTATGGTCATCAGACCACACTGCTTTGATAGGGATGGTCTGCACCTCTTCCCTCTAATGTTTTGAATATTAGCTAAAACACTGCCCTCCCCCCATGGTGCCTTTTTAGGCATGGCCAAACTGAAAGTACTTCCAACACAGCAAATCAAAACCAATACATTCTAAAGGTGTTATTGCTTGATACTAGGAGTCTAAACAAGAACCTCTACTTCCTACAAGCTCCCCTCACCCTAGAAAATGCTAATGTCTGTGCGTGGTTTAAAGCCATGGAGAGCACACCAGCAGTGCAAGGCTGTAATGCTTTCCACACATTTAGACCAGCTACTACACAGACAGGGACTAAAAGTGGAAGTATTTCAATTTACATAAAAAAATATACACTTCAAAGCTGGTCCAACAGGATGATGCACTTCAGCTTTTCCACATTCAAATCACCATAGGCAAAATCTCATACCACTTCCTTGCAAGCTATAGGTCCCCTTCTTATCACCCAGCAAATCCATAATATTTTTATTGCTGTTTAATGAACTATACTGATGTATTCTATCATTGTTAACCTTTTCTTATCATATTTACTTTGTATTCCTATGAGATAATTTGTAATGTATATGTGCAAATATGTACTACGTATTTGTATTTTTCTGGAACTTTTCTCCCCAGGACTCCATTGAAAATGGGCTCTTTGTGGCCCAATGGACTATCCTGGCAAACAAACTGCAAATAAATAAATAAAATTTATTTAAGCTTACTGGAAACGCTCATCATCTAACCCAATACTACATTCATGTGTGAGTTTAATTACCCATTAACTGGGAATCATATATGACACCAAACATGCAGGCACAGAGATTCTTGGATTTTGTATTCATAAACACATGGACAAGACTGTCAATATTCTGATCAGGGGTGCAAACATACTGGAGCTGGTCTTTAATAATATGGGAGAGTGCTGCACACCCCATCTGTAATGTCCTCTCTGGTAAGGTCAGATCACAAAACGGTCACCTTTGAAGTAAAAATAAAACCCGGAACCAGAGCTAACCCTAGAATGTTTAGGAACTACTCTAACGTTAAGTTCCTACAATTAAGTGACAGCTGGGCAAAATATTAAGTCCAGTAAACCTTGAGAACACTACTGCCTATGCAGAACTGTTTACAGAAACCCTATACGAGTATGTTAATAGCTGCATAAAGGCAGCTGTACCCACTAGGAATAAGTACAGAACTAACTCAAAAAACAAGCTATCCTGGTGGAATCACAGCATCAATAGGCTCTATAACAGAAGGAAGAAAATCATGGCAAAAATTAGGAGGTGAAGCAAGCAGCAGGATAAAAGCACTCTCATCAAACTAAACAAACAACTCAGAGGAAAATAAAGTCTAGCAAAGCCAAATCTGAGGTAAATGTGGACACCTTAGGCCAAGGACAACCACAAGGCATTATTTAGCTATGTTCTGTTATTTATAAAGAATGTTTCAATAAATTGAGAGAAGAATTACTTCTCTTTGAACAAAGTTTAAAAGAAAGAAAGACTGGCAAATTTAATAGAGACTCAAGGGACTACCAATTAGGTAAGCCCTTTGAGTTTACTAAAAACGGCAAACAAGTTAAGAATGTCAGATTTGCTCAGAAGGAATTTATGTCTACTGGGCATAAAAGAAAAAGAAACATCTATTTTGAAAAAAATCTGTAAGTGACACCTCAGGAGAAGAATCATCATATACGGATAAAGAGGTAGATAAACAGCAAACGCCACCAGCTACCAAAATGTCATGTATGGGAATGCAAGATAATATTTTACTGAATTCTGACATGGCCCCTTTACCTTTAGGAAAAGAAGGGGGGGTAGGAAATATAAGTCCAAAAATAGGGATTGATGGATCCCTGGAAGCCATGTTGAACTTCCTGAAACCCAGATAGATTTTCCCAGTAATGTAATTAACATCTCTTCAGAGGTTTTATCTGAATCTGAAAATTTGTTGCTGAGCAAGGGCCTCAATTTTATTCCTGGGTTTTTTTGTTCCTGAGGATGTCTTTGTGGAAGATTTGTATGCTTTTTGCAGACTACTTAATTGGAAACTATATTTTCAGAATGGGGAACCTGCTAGTGAAAATAGTGGCTTTACGTTTCATAAATCAACATTTATTCCACCTGTGAATAAGAATGTAGAAATATTTCAGAAATGTGTACTTAAGGACCTACATTTTGGGTATAACGGTCCACAACATGTCTCTCCTTCTAACTTATCTAGTGAAGAAAGGAATGCTTTGGCACAGCTGAAAAATAACAAAAAAAAAGAAGTTATGTATTCACCATAATGTTCCATGTTTGTAGTTCATCTCGTCCTTCATTCTTATATATGGGTTCACTGATTACAAAGCTCGAAGTCTCTCAGTTGGCTCGTGGCAAGGTAGGTATCCCCATAGTGCACTAGCAAAAATCCCCAGATCTTGTTTGCTGCTGTCTAAAAAAAAAATGATAGAAGATATTTCCATAAGGAACAACAAAGATGAAAGGTCTCCACCCTACAGAAGATAAATACTATCTTATCTCCAGATCCTCCAAGGATACATGGACGGGGTAGGTGGGTGAGTTCGTAAGAATGAAGGGGTAGGTGGGTGAGTTCGTAAGAATGAAGGGCGAGATGGACTACAAACATGGAACGCTATGGTGAGTGCATAACATCTTTATGTTCTGTAGTCCTATCTCACCTTCATTCTTACATATGGGGCAGCATCCCTAGCACCTTTTTCTCGGGTGGCTCACGGGAATATACTCCTAAGAACCATGGAACCAAAGGAGGCTCTACCCCTTGAAGCCAAATCCAATTTGTAATGAGTAATAAAGGTATGAGTCCAAGTTGCTGCTGCACATATACTGTCAATTGGGACTATGGCTTGAAAGGTAGCAGATGTGGATACGGATCTGGTAGAATGAGCCTTAATTTTAAATGGGAGTTCTTTGCCATTGGAAGAGTAAATAAACAAAATACAATTTGAAATCCAATTTGATAATGTTATCTTAGAGACTGGCATACCTTTTCTTGTCTCAGAAAAGGATATGAACAATTGGTCTGATCTCCTAAGCTCCTTGGTTCTATGTAGTTAGAATCTTAACTGTCTGTGAACATCAAGTTGATGAAAGTTATATTCTGCACTGTTTGAATGAATAGGAAATAAGACTGGAAGTTCAATAGTTTGATTCATATTAGATTGAGAGCAAACCTTGGGGGTGAAGGATGGATTTGTGTGAAGGGAAACTCTGTCTCTATGAAAGATCAAGTAAGGAGGTTTAACAGACAGTTCTTGTAACTCTAACACTCTTCTGGTGGATGCAATGGCTACTAGACAAATGGACTTCCATGAAAGGAACTTTAATTCACAAGTATGAGTGGGTTCAAAAGGCGGGGAAGTAAGTTTGCACAGAACAAAATTTAGATCCCAAGGAGATACAGGTTCCTGAAAGGGAGGTCTCAGCAAAGTAGTGTCTTTTAAAAAAGATTTACACAATCTGTGAGCCATAAGATTAGGTTCATGTTGTCCCAAATGAAAATTGGAGATCGCTGCCAATTGAACTTTGATTGTATCAGCAGCTGATCCCTGATGAAAAAGTTTGATTAGGAATTCTAACACCAAGGGAATGGAGGCGGTGTAAGGATCTATGTTTTTTTCTTTTGTCCAGATAGAAAATCTTTTCCATTTGCTAGTGTATAATTTTCTTGTAGAAGGCTTGTGAGAAAACATGAGGATATGTGCAACTGCAGTTGAGAAATCATGAAGCCTGACTAGGGATGGTAGTGGAGCAGACACACTGTCAAGTTGAGGGTGTGGAGACAGGGATGGAAGGTGCCTGACATGTGTCAGAAGGTCTGGTACTGGGTCCAGAGTCCATGGATCGCCCAGAAGGTGAGGCCCGAGAAAGGGGAACCAAATCTGACAAAGCCAGTAAGGAATGATAAGAATCAATCTGCTTCCCAAGGTCTTTGCCTTCTGGATCACTTTTGATATTAGCAGAAAGGGAGGGAATGCATAAAGAAGTCCTGAGGGCCAATTGGGAACAAGTGTGTCTCTCACTGTTTCCCCCCGGGGGGGGGGAATAAGGGAGAAGTAGCTGTTGCATTTGGCATTGATTGGACTGGCAAACAGATCGCAGCAAGGCTGTCCCCATTTGCGGAAAATCTGTTCCGCGACTTTCTGATTCAGAGACCACTCGTGAGGCATCAAGATTGCCCTGCTGAGCTTGTCAGCTATCACACTGGTTGTCCCCGGGATATGCATTGCAACTAGAAAGCGTTGGGAAGATATCGCCCACTGCCAAACACAAAGAGCCTCTTGACATAGGGGGTAGGATCTGGTTCCTCCTTGTTTGTTTATATACCATACCACTGACATATTGTCTGACTGGATTGCTATCGTCCCTAGAGGAAGAAAGTCGTGAAGTGCTTGCAATGCTAATAGCACTGCTCTCATCTCTAGGACATTGATATGCAAGTGAGCCACGTGCTCTTGCCATGTGGCTTAGACGGTCCTGCCTAGATAATGCCCCCCCCGCCCTATCTGGGAGGCATCAGTGGTCACAGTAGCAATGGGCTGGTGAGGAATGAAAGGTGTCCCTATTGTTACTTGATTGGACTGAATCCACCAACGAAGGTCCTTTTTGCAAGATTCCATTATCAAAATAGGATGGGACAAAGGCAGTTGTTGAAGAGACCACTGGGAAAAGAGTAGCCATTGAAGGATTCTCATATGTAATCTGGCTAGTGGAACTAGAGTTATAGTAGAGGCCACGATTCCTAGAAGTTTTAGCACTGTCTTGGCTTTGACTCTGTGTTGGGGAAGTAGACTGTATATCTGTCGTCTCAGATTTTGTATTCTGTCTGCAGGAAGACGAGCCATCATGGCGACTGTGTCTATTTCTGCACCTATAAAAGTCACATATTGAGAGGGTGACAAGACAGACTTTTCCCAATTTATAGTAATCCCTAGCTGAGTGCAGAGTTGGATGGTTGAATCCCTGACTTGTAGAAGTAGGTGCCTGGTGGTGGCAGTCAGGAGCCAGTCGTCCAGGTATGGAAACACTTGGAATCAAAGACATCTCAAGTGAGCCGTCACTACCACCATGCACTTGGTAAACACCCTGGGGGCGGTGGTGAGACCAAAGGGCAGAGCACGAAATTGGTAATGACTGGCTCCCAGCTGGAAGTGTAAATGACTCCTTGATGCTCTGTCCATTTTTATGTGGTAGTACGCATCTTGGAGGTCTATGGAGCACATCCAATTGCCCTTCCCTAACAGAGGGAGTATAGACTGTAGTGTTACCATTCAGAACTTGGGCTTCTTCACTGATTAGTTTAATTTTCTAAGATCTAAAATAGGCCTCCAGTCCCCTGTTCATTTTGGCACTAAAAAGAATCTGGAGTAAGTTCCGAATCTTATCTGGTCTGCGGGGATGGTTTGGATGACTCTCTTTTGAAGCAACTTTTGGACTTCAACAGTTGCTTGACCCCTGTGATTGGGTGGAACATCTGGGATTTTCTTGGTGGTATGAGATGGAAAAGAGAAGGATATGGAGTATCCTCTGTAAATTATTCTTTGTAGCCACTTGTCTTGGGTGATGTCGTGCAGGGCTTCTGGATACAAAGATAAGCGACCCTTGACTGGCTCCAGAGAAGTGCAGTTGGGCCCCACTTCAGGAGCGCTGATAAGGACGTCCATGAAAGGAATCACGTCCACCCTGATTTTGCGGACCCCCCTACCTCAAGGGAGATGTCTCCCATTACTTCCTCCTCCTCTGCCTCTGAAGGAGGAATCACCTTGTGCGTCCAGGAAAAATCTCTGAGATTTCTTGAACCGCATTTTCCCGCCTCTCTGACCCTTAGGTTATGGACTAGAAGGGACGTAAAAACGTACTCCCATGGCAGAGAGAGTTTTCCCTTCCTGCTTTCACCTGGTGAGTGTATCTTGTACCATTGGTCCAAACAGAGAGGAACCATCAAAGGGGGGCGTTGGTAAAAGTAGGTTTGAAGGGCTCCGCAAAGTTACATAAATGCATCCAGGAATGTCTCCTAAGGGAAACTCCTGAACCCACTGCCCTGCTCGCTCCATCTGCTGCATAAGATATCAGCTTCATGGAGGAGTTAACAATAGAGTTTAAGGTGGACGACTGAGCGGTAACCTTCTCAGGGACTCCTTCAGCTAATTTACCTTGGAGAGTATCTCCTAGCTCCTTTAGGAGATCTCTTTGAAGCCTAGTAAAATGAGTGAGGTAATTCAGCGATCTGAGTGTAAACACCACTGAAGAAAAGATATGCTTCCCATATTTATCCATTGTTTGAGACTCCTTGTTCCCTGGATGGGCAGATGAAGAAGGCTCCGCTAGTTCCTTCTTTGTGGCTGCTGCCACCACCATGGCATCTACAGGCACACCTTTAGTCAAAAACTCTTTCTCTTTGGGGCTGAAAGAAATTTGTTGGGCCTTCTGGGGACTGATTCCACAGCATCAGAAGTTTCCCACACCTTTAAACTGACTAGATCCAAGAGCTCATCAAAAAGTGGAGGCACCCAAGAGGCTGAAGGTTGAGACCCGAAAGCCTTTAGGTACACTGACTCTTCATCAGAAGGGGTGACAGTGGGCCAGCTGCCTCTCTGTTTCAGGATCTCTAGGATATCTATGAAGGTGATATCATCAAAGGATGACCTAGGGGACCCCTCTGATTCCTCGAGGTTAGTGCCAGAGGTGATGGACTCATCAGGGGAGTCTACATGCTTCCTCTTGCAAGTTCTCTACCGAGGAGGCTCCTCAGAAGGGTATTCTGAGGAGATCTCGGAAGACTGGGGGCCACCCAATAGGGGCTCCTGAGGCTGTGGGTCCCTGCTGTCAAGAGAGAGAGAGAGAGATGGTGCTGAGACAGAGGTCAGAGCTTGAGGGGGAAGAGCATCGGTACCCTTGTATGGAGCTGAAGACCTAAACAGCATGCTCCTCATCATCTCAAAGGCAGATCTCTCTGGCTCCAAGGACACCTCCGGTTCCGAGGAAGCAGAAGTAGCCCTCGGCTCCAAAGTGGTCAGTTCCGAGATAGATGTAGGATCTGAGCTCAACCTAGTCAATGCACCAAGAGGTAGGCTCGGAACTGAAGAAGTCCGGGTCCAAGCATCCCTGTCGGGGCCGACTGGTGAGCTTCAGCTCCTAGACACCAAGGATGGCGACGAGGGTGTCAAAGCAGAACTCGGCTCCGAGACAGACACAAGAGGTGCTGGAACCGACGGTTCCACAAGTGGCACCAATAGCTCTGGCTCCAAATGACCAACATGGTTTGGAGGAAGAACAGAAACAGGGAGTATGGCCTTAGATGGCTCCAGAACCGATTGGGTCAGAGCTGGCAACAAATTAGCTAGCACCGACAACTTCAAGAGTCTAAGCACTACTCTGTCTACATCCTCTTCAGAATGACTCTTGGAGGATCTGGAAGATAAGATAGTTGACCGAGATCTCTGCAAAATCGGAGATCTGAGAGTTGGGGAGACCGGTAATAATTTTCTAGACTGGCTCCGAGGTAAATGTTCAGTAGTCGGCTCCAAAAAACTTGGGGCCGACACTGGAGTGTCGATATCGATAACCTCGACTGGCTCTGTGGACAGTGGAGACAAAGAGGTAGAAGGTTTGTCCAATTTTGAGATTTTTTGTGGAGATCCAGATAAAGTAGTTGGTGTGGGAGAACAAGAAGTTATGTTCTTACCATAACGTTCCATGTTAATTGTCTTCTTCTCACCTTCTTTCTTGCTGGATGGGTTCGGAGCCGATCCTCGGCTCCGACTCGGCCTATACTATAGCTCGAGAGCTATTTGTACCGGCTCAAGGCAGCCCTATAACCTACAATACCATGCGCTAACTCCCCAGATCTCGTTTGGAAGCTAAGACATAGTATAAATATAATATCATAATCCTCATTTGCAAGTATGGGCTCCCTGCTAGTAACACTAAGGATACGGGGAAACCGTAACATGTTGTATCTCCAGAAATGGAAGGACTCAGAGACCTCAAGTCTATCCAGGCTCGGGGGCAGGAGGGAGGGACGCAAGAAAGAAGGCGAGAAGAAGACAACTAACATGGAACGTTATGGTAAGAACATAACTTCTTAATGTTAAGTTGTCATTCTCGCCTTCATTCTTGCTGGATGGGACAGCGTCCCTAGCACCTTAGTCCTGGGTGGCTCAATGGAACAGACTCCTGAGTACAGTGGAACCAAAGTCAGCTCTATTTCTGGAGGCTATATCAAGTTTGTAATGGGCAATAAAGGTATGTTTGGAAGCCCATGTAGCTGCTGCACATATGGCATCTAGTGGTAACCTTGCTTGAAATGCCGTTGATGTTGATAGTGTCCTGGTTGAATGAGCCTTAGGCCTAGACGGACGTTGCCTGTGTCTCAACTCATAGACAAAGGTAATAATAGATGTCAACCATCTGGAAAGAGTAACCTTTGATACCGGAAGCTCTTTCTTTCCTGCAGCATAAGAGAGAAAGAGCTGGTCTGACTTTCTGAGTTGTTTTGTCCTGTCTAGATAATACCGTAGTTGGCGATGAACATCTAATGAATGTAATTTCTGTTCAGCCCTGTTGGCATAGTCTGGGAAGAAGACAGGCAAGTCAATGGAGTGGTTTAGATTTGCTTCCGAGGACACTTTCGGTAGGAAGGAAGGGTTTGTTCTGAGAGTTACCCTGTCTTTGTGAAAGACCAAATAAGGGGGACGGACAGACAAGGCTTGAAGTTCCGATACCCTTCTGGCAGATGTTATGGCTACTAAAAACAGAGTTTTCCAAGAAAGAAGCTTGAGGGAGCAAGAAGCTGCAGGTTCAAAAGGAGGCAGAATCAATGAGGTTAGAACTAAATTCAAATCCCATTGTGGAGGTGGATCCTTAACTGGAGGTCTAAGCAAAAAGATGCCCTTGAGGAAGGCTTTACAGAGTTTGTGGGACATGATATTTGCTTCTGAGAGCCCAACATGAAAATTAGCAATGGCCGCTAATTGTATCCTGATAGTGGCCGACGATGACCCTGAATGAAAAAGCTCCGCCAGAAAGTCTAGAACCATATGAATGGGTGCATGGAAAGGATCTAAGGACCTAGCTTGTGGCAAGTGTGAAAAACGCTTCCATTTACTCGCATACGTCTTTCTAGTATTGGACTTATGGGAAGCCAGAATGATATCACGAACAGGAGGAGAAATAAGGGGAAGCCTGGCTATGGCTGGAAGTGGAGCAACCAAGCTGTAAGGTTGAGGGAATGAAGAGACTGATGCAGCTTGCCCGTGAGATGGGTCAACAGATCCGGAAGGGGTTCCAGATGCCAAGGCTGTTCCAGTAGGTAACTGTGCAGGAACGGAAACCATATTTGTCA
Organism: Protopterus annectens; assembly: GCF_019279795.1. Classification (NCBI taxonomy): domain Eukaryota; kingdom Metazoa; phylum Chordata; order Ceratodontiformes; family Protopteridae; genus Protopterus; species Protopterus annectens. The sequence continues at coordinate 467,504,644 of NC_056725.1, forward strand.
AGGCCAAAACGGAGCAATGAGGATCATTTTGGATCTCAATGCGGTTGCTTTCTGAATTAATTGTGAGATCAATGGTAAGGGAGGAAAGCATATAGAAGACCCCGGGGCCAATCGTGAACAACAGCATCTCTGGTGGGGATGGCCTGGTAGAGGAAAGAGTGTGAAGAAGTCGAGGCACTTGCTGTTTTGAGGAGTTGCAAAAAGATCACAGCAAGGCTGGCCTCACTTCTGAAATATTCTGTCTACTACCGCTTGATTTAGAGACCACTCGTGAGGCATGAGGATAGTTCTGCTCAATCTGTCCGCTATGACGTTGGACTTCCCGGGGATGTGCGTTGCTATCAGAAACCGTTGAGAGGAAATCGCCCATTGCCAAAGTCTGAGTGTTTCTCGACATAGGGGGTAGGACTTTGTTCCGTCCTGCTTGTTTATGTACCACACCACAGACATATTGTCCATTTGAATTGCTATAGTCCCTGTGGGAAGAGAACTCTGAAGGGCTTGCAACGTCAAAAGCACCGCCCTCATCTCCAGGACATTTATGTGCAGGTGGCGTTCTGATTGTTGCCATGTGCCCTGGACCGTCCTGCCCTGATAATACCCCCCCACCCGATCAGGGAGGCATCTGTTGTCACCGTGGCAACTGGGGGGGAGAACAAAGGGTCTGCCCTGAAAAAGCTGAGGGGAAACCATCCACCAGGAGAGATGATTCTTGCAAGATGGGGTTATCAAAATGTTGTGAGTCATTGGTAGCTGTTGAAAGGACCACTGAGAAAACAGCATCCACTGGAGGAGCCTCATGTGGAAGCGGGCTAATGGGAGTAGAAGAATTGCTGCTGCCATGAGGCCTAATGCTTTCAATACTAGCTTGACTTGAACTCTGCTGGGCTGAAACAGGGACTGAACATTCCACCTTATGTCTGTCACTTTCTGAGGTGGTAATGTTGCAGACATTTCTGTGGTGTTTAATACGGTGCCTATAAAGTTTATACATTGACAAGGTGACAAGGAGGATTTTGCAAAATTTATAGAAATACCTAGACTGTTGCAAAGTTGAATAGTGTAATCCCTGGCCATTATAAGATGCTGCTTGGTGGTAGCGGAAATGAGCCAGTCGTCTAGGTATGGAAACACCTGGAACACTTTTTGTCTCAGGTGAGCCATGACCACTGCCAAGCATTTGGTGAACACCCGGGGGGCTGTGGTGAGACCAAAGGGCAGGGTACTGAATTGATAATGACTGGCTCCCAGCTGGAAGCGGAGAAACCTCCTGGAGCGCCTGTGTATCTTTATATGATAGTACGTGTCCTGGAGGTCTAAGGAGCACATCCAGTTGTCTCTGCCCAAAAAGTGTAGTATGGACTGGAGTGTTGCCATCCGAAATTTTGTCTTTTGTACAGAGTTGTTCAATCTGCTGAGGTCCAAAATGGGTCTCTAGTCTTTTTTGGTACCAAAAAGAATCTGGAGTAGATTCTGGATCCTAGCTGATCTGCTGGGACTGCCTGGATGACTTTTTTATAACAGCTTTTTTATTTCTAGCTGTGCCTGACCCCTTTGTGCGGGTGGTACATCTGGTAGGGGTCTTGGCGGTTGTACCGGAGGGGAAGTGAAGGGAATTTTGTAACCCTCCGATATGATCTTCTGTACCCATGTGTCTTGGGAGAGGGATTGCCAGGCTTCCAGGTACAAAGATAATCTTCCCCTGACTGCCTCCGAAGGCGGACAGTCGGGCAGCTTCTCAGGGATGCTGAAAGGGTTGGTCAGGGAAAGATTCCCTGGAACCCTGGTTCTGTGGACCCCCTTCTGCCCCTGGGGCGGCGTCTGTTATTATTCACCCCTCTGCCTCTAGGGGGAAATTTACCACGTGTGGCAGGCGCAACTCCCTGTGGTTTAAGAAACCACATCTTTCCACCCCTCTGTCCCTTAGGATAAGGTCTAGAAGGTGTGGAAAAATGGACTCCTACGGCAGAGAGAATCTTACCATCTTGCTCGCATCTGGTGAGGGTATTCTTCACCTGAGGTCCAAACAATTCTGAACCATCAAAGGGGGTGTTGGTGAAGGACGCCTTGAAGGGATCGGCAAAGTTACAGAGTCGCATCCAAGCGTGACGTCTCAATGCAACACCTGTGCCAGCGGCCCTACTCGCTCCATCGGCTGCGTAAGAGATAAGCCGCATGGAGGAGTTAACAATGGAGTTCAGGGTGGCCAGCTGGGAGTTTATCTTGTCCTGATACCCCACAGCAGAAGGATCCTGTACCGTTTCACCCAGTTCTTTGAGCAAGTCTCTCTGAAGGCGGGTGAAATGCCATAAATAGTTCAGCGATCGCATAGTAAAGGTCGCTGAAGCAAATGTCCGCTTGCCGTACCTGTCCGTGGTCCTGGACTCTTTGTTAGGAGGATGAACAGTTACAGAAGGATCAGCCAATTCCTTCTTAGTGGCTGCTGCTACCACCATAGCATCAACTAAAATGCCTTTGGTGAGAAAGGATTTGTCCTCTGGTGCAGAAATAAATTTAGAAGGCCTCCTAGGGGTAGGTTCCATTGAATCAGGAGCTGCCCATGCCTTTCTAGCCACTACCTCCATTAGTGGGTCGAAAGGGGGAGACACCCAGGAGGTGGAAGGGCGAGATCCAAAAGCGTCAAGGTAAACTGACTCGTCCTCGGAAGGTTTGAGAGTGGACCAGTTTCCCCTCTGTTTTAGGATCTCTAGGATGTCTGAAAAAGAGACATCCTCAGAGGGGGATCTGGGGGAACCCTCCGACTCATCCAAGTCGGTGTCCGACGTGACAGACTCGGGGGAGTCTATGTGCTTCCTCTTGCACTTTCTTTTCCTAGGGGGTTCCCCTGAAACTTCAGGGGAGCCCTCGGAAGAGGAGGAGACACCCAAAGTGGGTACCCTACGCTTTGGATCTCTGCTGTCAGATGTAGGAGGATGGCCAGAGACCGTAACAGGCACTGTAGAGGGAGGAGCTGCAGAACTTAACCTTGGAGTGGACACTGGGTCCAGCACGCTCCTCATCACCTCGAAGGCTCCCCTATCAGGTACCAAAGGTAGTCCCAGCTCCGAAGAGACCGGAACCGCCCCCGGCGCCGACAGAGAAGGCTCCGAGAATGATGTCGGGGCCGAACTAACCAGAGACGAAGCTCCGAGAGGGAAAGCGGGGTCGGACAAGGGCCCGATGCCACTCGCCCCCTCGGAGCTGACAATAGAGTCCCGGTGCCCGGACCTCTCCACGGACGGAACCAATGAAGAGGTCGGAGCCAACGACACCGGAGCTGAAGGTGGGAGTATCGGCTCCGACTTGGGCAAGGTTACGGTTCCGACAAACTCCGGCTCCGAACTCTAGAGGTGAGTCGGAGGAGGAATCGATAGCGGTACCGAAGGAGCCACAGTCTGGTGAGATGGGCTCTGGAGCATTTGGGCTAGTGCCTGAGATTTTATGAGCCTACTGACCACCCTCTCGATGTCATGGTCGGACAGCCTGGATGACCTAGATGAGGGAGTCCTATGACTCCGCTCCGATAGGAGAGGGGATCTCAGAGCCAATTGGACGGAATCTAGTGAGGGGGATCTAGAGCGCTTGCGGGCTGGGTTCGGCTCCGATGCTTGTTTCGGAGCAGATACCACTTTGCCTGCCTCGGATCCAGATGGAACCGATGTCGGAGCCATCTCGATAACGCCAGCCCTCGACTCAGAAGCTGGAGCCGTGGGTTTGGCGGTTTTTGAAGACTTCCTCGAGCCAGACTTGGACGGGGAGTCATCGGGCTTTAACAAGCCCCTTAGGATGAGCTTATTACGCCTCTCCTGCAGGACTCTTGAACTAAACCTGTGACAGATGGAACAAGAGTCCTGCAGGTGTAAAGGCCCCAAGCAATAGACACAAGAAGTGTGACCGTCTGTCAGAGACATTTTCTGACAGCACGAGTCACACTTCTTGAATCTCGAGACCTTAGTGTCTTTGGACATAGTCCTAACCACAGTAAACACAGTCAGTCCACACACACACTCAACTTAAAATTAGAAAAGTTAAGGGAACTGACTAAACCCACACACACAGACACTGTAAAGGGTGGGGAAAACTAAAGTAAAGCCCGTAGGCCCAAAGATAAAAATTAACTAAAGAAGGGTAGAAGGGCTACAAAAGGGTTGTATGAATAAAACAATTAGTAGGGACCTAAACAAGGGTAACTAACTGGAAAAACTACCTGAAAATGTAGATTAATAGAATAATTCTCTTTACTGACCTGAGCCGGTAAAAAAAAGACAACCTCGCAGCGAAGCGGCAAACGAGATCTGGGGAGTTAGCGCATGGTATTGTAGGTTATAGGGCTGCCTCGAGCCGGTAAAAATAGCTCTCGAGCTATAGTATAGGCTGAGTCAGAGCCGAGGATCGGCTCCGAACCCATCCAGCAAGAATGAAGGCGAGAATGACAACTTAACATTGTCTCTTGGCCAACTTGACCTTCTCTTTTTTAGAAGAGGGAGATCTGGAATGTGATGATGAAGAGCTGGCTAAATCTTCCTCAAAAGAAGGCTTAAGGAGACCTTTCAGGATCAATTTGTTCTTCCCTTCCTGGAGAACCCAAGAACTGAAGGAGTGACAGAAGGAACATGTCTCCTGAAGATGTATGGTACCTAGACAGTAAACACAATTACTATGTCCATCAGTTATTGACATTTTTTTGAGAGCATTTGAGACACTTCTTAAAACCCGAAGGTTTATAATCCTTAAACTCCTTAGACATGTTTCACAAACACAAACACGAGAGGGAAAGCAGGAAAAGTGGACAAGGTCCTCTAACTTAAATGGACCTAGCACTGCACACAAGGAAAAAACAGAAGACTAGGTCCTCTAACTTAAATGGGCCTAGCCCTACTGAGGAAACAACACCAGAGAAGGTTAATAGAGGACTAGGTCCTCTAACTTAAATGGACCAAGCTGTAAACAGAGAAGAAGCTACCTAAAGAATTTGCTACAAGTATTGCAATTAAACTGATCAGTCACAGCATGAAGTTATGGGAAAGAGTAGTGGAAGCTAGGTTAAGAAGGGAGGTGATGATTAGTGATCAGCAGTATGGTTTCATGCCAGGAAAGAGCATTACAGATGCGATGTTTGCTCTGAGGGTGTTGATGGAGAAGTACAGAGAAGGTCAGAAGGAGTTGCATTGTGTCTTTGTGGATTTAGAGAAAGCATACGACAGGGTGCCTAGAGAGGAGTTGTGGTATTGTATGAGGAAGTCGGGAGTGTCAGAGAAGTATGTAAGAGTGGTACAGGATATGTAGGAGGGTAGTGTGACAGTGGTGAGGTCTGCGGTGGGAGTGACAGATGCGTTTAAGGTGGAGGTGGGATTACATCAAGGATCAGCTCTGAGCCCTTTCTTATTTGCAATGGTGATGGACAGGTTGACAGACGAGATCAGACAAAAGTCCCCGTGGACTATGATGTTTGCAGATGACATTGTGATCTGTAGTGAGAGTAGGGAACAGGTGGAGGAGACCCTGGAGAGGTGGAGATATGCTCTAGTGAGAAGAGGAATGAAGGTCAGCAGGACTAAGACAGAATATATGTGTGTGAATGAGAGGGAGGCTAGAGGAATGGTGAGGATGCAGGGAGTAGAGGTGGCGAAGGTGAATGAGTTTAAGTACTTGGGATCAACAGTTCAGAGTAATGGTGAGTGTGGAAGAAAGGTGAAGAAGAGAGTACAGGTAGGATGGAGTGGGTGGAGAAGAGTGTCAGGAGTGATTTGTGACAGACGAGTACCAGTAAGAGTGAAAGGGAAGGTCTACAAGAGGGTAGTGAGACCAGCTATGTTATATGGGCTGGAGACAGTGACATTGACAAAAAGGCAGGAGTCAGAGCTTGACGTGGCAGAGTTGAAGATGTTAAAATTTGCACTGGGTGTGACGAGGATGGACAGGATTAGGAATAAGTATATTAGAGGGTCAGCCCAGGTTGGAAGGTTTGGAGACAAAGCCAGAGAGACAAGATTACATTGGTTTGGACATGTGCTGTGGAGGGATGCACAGTATATTGGGAAAAAGATGCTAAGGATGATGCTGCCAGGTAACCGGAAAAGAGGAAGGCCTACGATAAGGTTTATGGATGTGGTGAGACAGGACATGCAGGTGGTTGGTGTGACAGAGCAAGATGCAGAGGACAGGAAGAAATGGAAACAGTTGATCTGCTGTGGCGACCCCTAACGGGAGCAGCCAAAAGAAGAAGAAGAATTGCAATAATTCAACAACACACTAACTAATAAGAATTATTAAAAGACACTGTACCCAGCTATCAAATATATACTACTATTCTAGTCAAAAATACAATATTAGAACAAAGGTCCTAACCCAAACACGGACCTATGCTAAGATATGTAAATATAGCAAACAACTAGCACACCAAGTAAGGGATACCACTCAGAGGAGAAAAAAGGCCTGAGGAAATGACGGCCAACAAGTTTTTAATAACAACTTTGCAAATTTTCAAAAACACACTACTATTTACTGTCCATAACAACAACTACTAAGCTATATATACTAAGCTACTACTATTATGAAAAAAACGATCACTATGAACAAGAATAATGAAGAAAAATCCAACTTGGCCACGGCCAAGAAAGAGAGCACTTCTGAACTCGCAGACGTGGCAAATGAGATCTGGGGATTCTTACTAGTGCACTATGGGATACCTACCTTGCCACGAGCCAACTGAGAGACTTCGAGCTTTGTAATCGGTCGAGTTGGAGCCAAGGATCGGCTCCGTACCCATATGTAAGAATGAAGGCGAGATAAGACTACAGAACATATACAGTTATAGTTCGTGCTGATAATGGTGGAGCAACAGTGATTATGGATAAGTCTTTATATGTCACTGAAGTTAATAAACAGCTGCAAGACAATAGATTCCATGCACGTATGCCTCAAGATCCCACTTCTGATTTTAAAAAATAAATTGATATGTTTCTTGAGTCTGTTGTTAGTGAGGGGATTATTGATAAACGTACAATGTTTCATTTGCAGGTTAAAAATCCATCTTCCCAATATTTTTACCTCCTCCCCAAGATACAGAAGGATATGCAGCAACCACCAGATAGACCAACTGTATCCAGTAAGGGTTCTTTGACTCAACCTTTGTCTGCTTATCTGATGGCTTATTTAAAGCCACTGTTAGCTGGAGTGAGAGCTAGGATAAAAGACACTACTGAATTTTTGAATATCATTTCTGATGCCCAACTAGAATCTAGTTGGTTATTATGTACTTTAGACGTCACGTCTCTATATACCAGTATTCCTCACTGGGCTGGTTTGTGTGCTTTAGAGTATTGGCTAATAAAATGGGTTTATGTAGCCCTGGTTTCAATACTTTCTTGTTATGCTTAATGGAGCATGTGTTATGTAAAAATGTTTTTTCTTCAATACCAAATGTTTTTTGCAACTAAGTGGTACAGCTATAGGTGCATCGTTTGCACCCATATATACTGACCTCTTTATGGGGTATTTGGAACAGATAATAATTTATGATATACATCATAATATTTTTCTTGGTGAGACTGACATCTGGCGCAGGTTTTTGGATGACTGTTGGCTGGTGTGGAAGTCATATGTATATCTACAGTAATTCGTTCAATATTTGAATGAAAACAAATGGGGTATCAGGTTTACAGTAAACTATGATAATACATCTATTTCTTTTTTAGATGTCAAAGTGTCCAAACAAACTGACGGCACTTTGTCTAATACATTATATAGAAAACCCCATCATTCTAATACTCTACTGCATGCATCCAGTTGTCATCCTAAACATATTACAGTGAATATACCTAAATCACAGTTTATGAAAATACATAGAATTTGTTCCAATACTGAAGAAGATATACATTTTGATAATGACCTTATAGGTCGTTTTGTTGAACGTGGTTATTCGTTGGCACAGGTTAAGCAAAGTAGGGAAGTACAATCATATTCTAGAAGGGAGCTTTTGAAATATAAAGACAGGGGCCCTTGCTCTAGCAACAAAATAAGGTTCACTACCATCTATGGTAGAAACACTTATAGAGTTTTGGATATGATACAACATCATTGGGACATTCTATTAACATGATAGGTTAGGTGAGTTGTTAGGCCAGAGGTGCTCTTTTTCTTTTAGAAAGGGGAAAACATTAAGTAGTTATTTTAGCCATTATAAACATTTTTCACCCTTGACAAATTCTATACAAACTACTATAGATGACACACAAGTGGTGGGTTGTTATCCTTGTGGCCACTGTTCTTTTTGTAAATTTACATGTTCAACCAAGGAATTTTCAAGCACAAATACATCTATGATTTTCTCTTTCAGAATGTTTGGTAACTGTAATAGTGATTGGGCTATTTATCTGGCTATCTGCTCGTGTACAGCCTTTTATATAGGTCAAACGTCTAGACCAATAAAATTGCGTATTTCAGAACATATGAGTAGCATTAGAAATAAAAATCTGGCTAATGCCTTGTACAAACATACTATTATACACAAAACAGCGATGTTTACATTTATTATTATTGACAGGGCGTTGGGACATAGATCAATGAAAAGTGGCTGGCATAATGTTTTAAATAAAAACAATAAGTCTTGGATAGTAAAACTGGGGTATTGTTAATACCTGGTCTTAATGAACATTTGTAATAATTGTTTAATGAGATATAATTATCTCAATATGTGATGGAATATAACATGGGGAATGAAGTGATGTGTTTTACATTGAAAAAGGCCTGTGGGCCAAAACTGGTCTGTTTTTGTACATTAAAATTAGATATTTGCTCCAGTTGAGTGTTAGCTGTTTTTGTTGTTTTTGACTTTGCTGTTTGAGCCTATGCACCTGCCGTCATTGCAGAGGTTCTGGTTTGGGGATTCTTTAGCTATGTTCCGCAACCTCAAAGGCAATATACAATTGTGTGCAGAGCTCATTGTTAATGGAGCCACCTATACTGAGTAAGAAGATATAACAAACCTACTGGCAGTCAAATTCAGCTGTAACTTTTCCCATCTCTCCCTCTCAACCTTCCTTTAAGAAATACCATCAAATATAACTCTCCCTACTATTGCTGGGGAATAGGTCCTCAATGCTCTCTCTAATGCCAAGAACACTGCATCAGTGGGCCCAGACAATATCCCAGGATGGCTTCTAAATAGCATGAAACATGACCTATCAGCCCTTCTGAAATGTCCATTAAACAATAGCCGCTATACAGGCTTCATGCCTAATGAGTGGAGGACATCTACAAACCCTGGAAACTACAGACCCATAAGTCTCACTAGTCTCCTATGCAAAGCCATGAAACAGTTATCATAGAAATTATCAATAATGACATAGGAAACCTCCAGACACAGGACCCACCCAATTTGGTTTTGTCAAGGCCAGGTCATGTCTACTTAATCTGGTGGACTTCTTTGAGAAGGTCACCAAAACAATGGATGAGGGCAAAATGGTTCACACTGCCTGCTTTGACCTGGCCAAGGCATTTTGACATAATATTACATTTGTGCATTGTTGACAAACTCAACAGGCTAGATGTAAACCCTTTTGTAACCACGGGGGTAGCCAGCTGGCTCACAGACAGGACCCAGGAAATTAGAACTGGGGAGTCCATCTCTTCAAATATGCCAGTCACAAGCAGAGTCCCTCAGGGATTGGTCCTGGGACTGCTCCTTTTTGGCATTATCTTCTGTAAAGTCAAGGCCAATGTAAAGTGCCTCTGGCTGACCAAATTTGCAAACGATTGCAAATTAGGAGGAATCATAGAATCTCCCACCGGCACTAATGTTCTCCAGGAAGGGCTGCCATGGACTAAAACTAAATGCCAAGAAATGCATAATAGTTACCAGGGTGGATATATTCCCAAAGAATACTATCATATTAACAACACACACCTAATAGTTGACCCAGTAGTCAGGGACTTGGGGACACATAGTAATAGTACATAGTAATAATCCAGCCTTTGACCATCACGTCTACAATGAGGAAATCATTCTACATTGGGCAACTTATAAACAAAGGTATGGCATCTAGGTACAAGTAGGCCATTGTTCCAATGTATTCAGCATTCATCAGACCTATCATTGAGTGCAATGCTTCCTTTGGTATGTACCTAACCAGGTACAGCCAACAACTAGAATGTACACAGAGATTCCTCACTAAAAGAAGAGTCTATATCACTTCGACGAAACGGCAGAAGTTCGAACACCATATGTTCGAACTTCTAACCTCGAAGTGCAAAACCATCGAAGGCTTAGAACAGCGATTTTTTTCCCAGGGAAAAAATCGCTGTTCCAAGAAACACACACACAACACAAGCACACCAAAAAACAGCAATCCACAAACATACACTTACAATCCTACATCTAACCCTACACTAAACTGTACATACACTACTATCTATCCACTTACCTTAACTCAAACCCTAAGGTCCGTCACTATCGCACACTCACCTGACCCGCACCCTAACCCTATCTCACCTATCCCGCCCTAACCCTAAAGTCTGTCACTATCGCACACCCACCTTACCCATGCCCTAACCCTAACTCACCTATCCCGCCCTAACCCTAAAGTCTGTCACTATCGCACACCCACCTCACCAGCGCCCTAACCCTAACGTCTGCAAAATTGCACACTTATTTGAACCCGACCTGTAACTTTCCACCACAGTGCTGAAAATCGCGAAGCCACAGAAACGGCCCACCAAATTCTTTCCCTGGGAAAGAATTTGGTGTTCTGCGGCTTTGCGATAATCAATTTTCAAACTTCACAGTTCGAACATATGGTGTTCGAACTGCTGAAGTTTTGACGAACTGATAGGAACCCTAAAAGAATACATGGAATAATTAACATATCCTATGCAGACCACCTTCAAACCCTATCCCTGTATTCTGTCTCCTACTGGCTGTTCATAGGACATCTATGTCTGGCATACAAGACCTTTTCAGATCCCACCCTGATGGGCCTCCTGCATATCTGCAAAACAAACAGCACCAGAATTACCCATGCTAAAGACTTAAACTTTGTCTGTGATATAAATAGGACGAGCTGGAGAGACAGGTGTGTATCCCAGAGATTACTCCTTCTCTGGAACAGGCTCCCCATCCATGTGAAGTAGAGTTCTTCCCTAACTGAATTCAAGTCTAACTAAGAACAACTGGATGGGGAAGAGGAAATTCATCCTTGGTTTGTTACCTATGTCTCTAATGGACAAAGGTAGCCTGTAAATGGATCATCTCCCAGGCCTCTGCTTACACTTATCAAGGGTACCAAAACTTGTCAGAAATTTGGGATGCATGGCTAGGCTTATAAAGGCCCTATTGGTCATTAGACTAATACACATCCATGAACCTATGAACAGGATATAATGCTACAAAATAAACATTCTAATGAAAGATAAGGACTGTTTGCTAAGTCTGGACTGTCCATTCCCCTACCCCTATTCTTTATAATTCTCAATTTAATTTAGCAATAATCCATCACTATGTGGGAAACACAGAATTTGCCCAAAGTGGATGTGGTTTGATCACAAGGGTGAAGCCTGAGTGATCAAACAAAGACGACAGTGGCTAAATCTGGTATTACTAACACAAAGGAGTGGATTATTGCTACAATACAATACCATTATTTAAGAAATAAATTGCTTGTCTTGCTAAGTAATGTCATTGTATGATGGCACTTTTTTTTCTGCATCTATGTCAATTACTAATGCACTGAGCATACATGTGGCATGAAAGTCTCCAAGCGTACTTGAACGTACAAGACTTCCTATCATATATGCCTATCTTTCCCATCTTGCTCTCTTGGTACAATTAGCTTCTAATACTGACAGTACAAGAAGAAAACATGGAGGTACCACAAGAAGAAAGGCTTTCACTAAGCAAATGACTTGTCTTTTTGTTTCCAGTGCATATGTCTCTGGTAACTGGACTTGTTCCAGATGGTAATGCTCAATTTACACTGGGCATGTTGATTGCTCTGTCCAATCATTATGCACACATTAGAGTAATAATAAATATTCATTATATAATTTATGTTTGATAACTAGGTTGGTATATGGATTAAAAACCGACCTGTTTTAGTCATGGTCCAGGGAGTTACACTGGACAAGGAGACCCGGAGAATAAGAAGCACCAACATCAGTCAAAGATCTCTCTGTCACAAGGGGTGAAGAAAAATAATAAACTAAAAACAAAAGTTATGTACTCACCATAATGATGCATCTGTGTTGTGTTTTCATTCTTCCTCAAACAATGGTTTTAAATCTGACCTTGGATCCCACTTTGACCACTTTCAGACTTTTGCTCTGTGGCTCAAGCTCCTCCCCTTAGCCATAATCCTCTTTAAATCCTGTATTACCTCAGATCGAGTTTGCCCCCTAGCATTTAAATGTCCTAACCAATAACACAGGTATATAAACAAGAACCAGTCCAGCAAACTTCAATCAAAACTCTGATGAAAGAGAAGAAAATCTGGAGCTTACTTAGAAAAAGATCAATTGGAAGATCCCCTAGGTCTTTCTAGGAGACCATATTGAAAAATTCCACAAATGGAAGGGGGAAGGGAGGGAAGGAGGTTAAGGAAGGACAAAAAACAGACAACACAGATGCATTATTATGGTGAGTACATAACTTTTTTATCTGATGTCTTTTTCATCCATTCCTCAACCAATGGCACAGAGCTCCACTTAGAAGAAATCCTGTGTGGTCCTCATGGAAGGATATTCTAGAGTATGAATGAGCCAAATGCCACCCTATCCCTAGACAAGATGTCCAGTTTGTAATGAGCAATAAAGGTATGAGCACTGAACCAAGTGGCAGCCACACAGTTGTCATCTATTGAGTCTCTAGACAAGAAGGTGGATGAGGTGGAAACAGAGCTTGTAGAGTGGGCCCTAAGGGGTCTTGGTAAAGTCAGTCCCTTTTTCTTATAAACAAAAGAGATACAATCAGTGTGCCATCTGGATAGTTACTTTTGACACAGACTGACCCAATTTAGCTTTTGAAAAGGAAACAAATAACTGTTCAGATTTTCTGAAATCTTTAGTTCTGTGGAGGTAGAACCTGAGTTGTCTTGAACAAACAGCAAATGAAGCATGTATTCCCTTTTGTTCAAGAAGACTAGAACATTGATGGATTGATTGAGTGTTGACTGAGGATACCTTAGATAGAAAGGAGGGCTTAGTTTAGAGGGAAACTTTACACTTATGAAAAACTAGTTAAGGTGACTGGGTAGACGGTGCCTGGAGTTCTGACATTCACCTAGTTGACGTAATAGCCACTAGAAAAAAAGTTTTTTCAAGACAAGAATTTCAAGCCCATCTTTGCAGAATGTTCAAAGGGAGCCTGCTTCATAGCCTGAAGAAGCACTGTCAAATCCCAGGGAAGAGGAGGGTCTTTAACAAGGGATCTGGCTAAAAAGGTACCTTTCAGGAATGTTTTACACAATCTTAGGGAGGCCAAGGAGGAACGGTCTTTGCCTGCGTGAAAACTGAAAATCACTGTGAGTTGTACCTTGACTTAGAATAACTAGCTCCACTATGAAAAATTAAAGTGAAGAAATTTAGAATAGCTGAAATAGGTGCTGAAAGGGGATCTAATTGTTTCTCATGAGCCTGGATGCAGAATCTTTTTTTCTATTTGCTACAGCAAGGGAAACCATACTTGCTGAGATCAGACTGGAGTGATGAGGATTACCTTGATCTTCTCTTGACATGTTTTCTGTAGAAATTTTGCAATGAGAGGAGTAGGTAGATATGCATAAAGGAGACCGAGAGGTGGCAATTTTGAATCAGAGAGTCTCTTGGTAACTCCCCCTCTAGGAGATCAGAGCAAAATACCTGCTGCACTTAGAATTGTGGGGGAAAGTGAAGAGTTGCAGCATGGTTGGCCCCAATGACGAAATATCTTTATACTGCAACTATGTGTAACTGCTACTGTGTCTTGTTGGGATGATCTGTGCTGTTGGCTCATACAACAGTGTTTACTTCGTACTAAGTGAAATGCATTTTTTAACTGCTGCATACATTTGTAATGAAATTGCTCCTGCTTTACGTTGTGCTACCTGTTTATTGCTGTACATTGCTGTGAATTCTATGTGCTTAAACTAATGATGTGTTTTTTTCTTTCCCACTAACATCCCTGATGCTGCCCTATATAATTTACTGAATTTGTTACTGAATATCTCCTGCTGCTCTCTCCGTCTTCGTACAGGTCTCTCTCTTCCTGCTCACCTCTACTCTTATGCTAACCCTTTCCTCTGGCCTCTCTCACTATCTCCCCTACACTTCCTAGCTGCTTTCTGATCTTCTCCTTCCCCCTCTCTCAAACAGTGAAAATACTAATAGCAGACCTCTTTCTCCCTTACAGCCTGCCCAATCTTGTATCCCCCACCTCCCAAGGTGTTCCTCCACAGTATTGGCCAGACTTACCACCTCTGACTATCAAGCCAACTGGAATCCTGCTCAAGTGTTCTACAGATGTAACACGCCACTGCCCAAAGACCTTAAAGTGTATGTGTCTTACCTACTGTGTTTGTAAAATATTTCTGTTTAGTGTGGTGCCCCTCCACACATAGCTAGCAGCCTGCAGCAGTCTCCTTCCCCCCCCCTGTAACCCCTACTCTTCTCCTCAACTACGCAACCCAGTTGCGATTATTTCTTTGGTCACTAGGTGACAGTATCACCCTTCCTCTTATTTTGACCATATATTCTTATAGACCAAACCGTGTTTGCAACTATAACATATCTAGTGACTCTCCTCACTATTTTGGCCCTTAGTTTTAAAATAAGCCCATAGTTACACCCCAGTACACCCACACCTGACCTGACACAGGCTCTTTTGCCTATTTATCAATATCACTGATTGTCTGTTGAGGCAATCCTCCTCTCCTTGACTCTACCCTGCCCCCAATTCCCACCCGCCCCATCACCTCTACACTTATACTCCACATAACCACACCCACTCTCTAACCATCCAATCAAATCATCCCACCACCAGTCAATCAACCTTTCTCACAACCCACCCTTTATTTATCACTACTCTCCTCCCCCACCTCTCTCACATTACTCCGCCCAACCTACCTCTCCATCTACTCTGTATCATATCCATTCTCCAACTATTGCTAACCTCATCATGCCTCATCAACCTTCCTCCTTCTCATTTCAAGTACTCCTTCTTCTCACCTTATCATATTTGTACTATCTCACCCAGCCCCTTTCCATCAAGCATTCACCAACCTTTCATACTACCTACCCACTTCCCCATCTACCCTCAGACCCATCAATCATTATATCCCCCCACCTATATCCCATCAAAAAACATCAACTATTTCCCTACAAGCTCATTCCTCCCTATAAGCACTCTGCTCCATCAAACTGCCATACCCTTACAAATCTCACAACACTCCACTCTTTCAATAAGCTCTCCAAGCACCTCCTCAGCCTAATTCACCAGGTAACCACCATCCTTCTCTCTGGTGACATACACCCTAGCCCAGGCCCCCTTACCCCCTCCTCTACATCCAAACCCATCCTATTCACCTCTCTAAATGCCCAAAGCATAACCAACAAAATTCCCCACCTCCACTCCTGGCTTCTCTACAATCAACCAGATATCCTGTCTATTTCTGAAACATGGTTAAAACCTCACATGAAGGACTAAGAAATAACACCCCAACTACTCTATTATCAGAAAAGATAGAACACATAGAAAAGGTGGAGGAGTAGCTCTCCTGTACTCATTCTCCCTATCTGTTACCCCCTATTCTAAACCCATTCCCCAATTCAACAATGTCAAATTAATCTTGGCCCTACTTCAACTAAACAAACATAAATACATAAACATAGCTTCTCTATGCATTCCCCCTGAGGACAACATCACTGTACTCAAAGATATTCTCTCCTGGCTTTCCACCAATATTAGTAATGAAATAATAATCTTAGGTGACATGAACATAAATTGGTCTTCCATTCAGCCCCCACAAACTCCATAAACATTAACTTTTATAATTTCTCTCACCTAATCAATTCTATCACTAGACCCTCTAAAAATATCTCCATGGGTAGTATCCTCGACTGGGTCTTAGTTACTCATCCTCAATGTTTCTCCAATAGTGGCACACTTCCTAGCTCTCTTAGTGACCACCTCCCCATATTTGCCCATTACCTTCCCTCCCCTTACAAATATCTAATAACTGCATTCGCACTGGTTCCCTAAAGAACTTTAATCCCAATACCTTCTCAACCTCACTAAAATCAATAAACTGGAGCCCTCTGAAAACTCTCCCCTGGATAATGTCATATCCTACTTCAACTCTACATCCTAAAACTTCCTAGATTCACATGCCCTTCTAAAAACTAAAAGAATAAAAAGCAAAACTGCCCCATGGCTAACCAAGGACACACTAACTGCCATGCGCCTTAGAGACAAAGCTTGGGTACACCACCAAAAAAATAAGACCCCCTCCACCCTTAACGAATACAAAGCACTCCGCAACAAAGTCAAACAGCTTATCATAGCAGACCGCAAAGCTTATTTCTCCATATTGCAAACTAGCCATAAAACAAATCCTAGAAAATTCTGAAATGGGATCTCCACCCTCCTCAATCCTGGCAAAAAAGAAAACCCTTGTCCTGATCCCAATGCTCTAGACATAGACCTGGCCACCCAATTCAATTCTTTCTTCATCAACTCCGTTAGCAAACTTACCTCATCCTTCACTAACAATACTGCTATTACAACCCCTCCCTTATCCTCCTCTTCACCTTCACTCTCAAATATTGCCACCTCTCAACCTCCTCCTTTCTCTATAAAACCCATTCCCACATCTACCATAAAAAAACTTCTCCAAAAACTGAAACCCTGCTCCAATGCCCACAACAACATTCCCTCATACTTTCTTAGTATAACCGCCAAATCCATTGCCTTTCCCATCTCTATCTTAATCAACCACTTTATCCAAGAAGGCTATGTACCCCACCTTTGGAAAATGGCCTTCGTCTTACCCCCTCACAAAGGGGGCAACAACAATAACATCACAAATTTCCGCCGCATTGCAATCTTATCCTCCATCTCCAAAGTTCTTCAGAAATGCATCCATTTATACCTCCTACCCTAGCTCATACACAATCACTCACTAACTCCCACACAACATGGTTTCAGAGCAAGCCATAGCACTACCACGGCTCTTCTGCCCTTCCTCGAAACTGTCAACAAAGCCCGTGACTCTAGACATATTGTATCTACACTCCTACTGGACCTCTTTAAGGCCTTCGACACCATCTCTCACAACCTTCTCCTAGCTAAACTCTCTAATCTAAACCTATCTCTCTCATCTCTCAACTGGTTCACATTACATCTCAAACAGGCAACAAGAAGTTAAATGGAAAAAAAGCTACCTCCCCATTCCTCAGCACACCCACTGGTGTACCACAAGGCTCCATACTGGCTCCCCTCCTATTTAATATTTTCATAAATGATTTTCACCACTCAATCCCTAACACAAATCTTATCCAATATGCAGACGATTCAACTATAATTTATTCTGCCACCTCCATCCCCACTCTTCTAAAACTAACCCAAGATGCTTTTTCTACCACTGAACAGTGGATGAGAGATAATCACCTAGAACTCAATGCCTCAAAAACCATACTTATGCTATTCACCCCTTCTAAAACAACCACTATAAATAAAACACATTCTGCATCACCAGCCACAACAGTACAACACTCAAAGTCGTACCTGAGGCCAAACTACTAGGTGTCCTCATTGATGATCAGCTTAAATTCAGTTCCCACATACAAATAAACATAAAAAAAACAGAAACTTGTTATACTCTACCGCCATTGTCGCTACCTCACTCCCTCTACTAAGTTTACACTCTCCCCCACATTCCTCATCCCTTCTCTCCTACAAGGTGCCCCACTCCTAACTAACCTACAATCCACACTTAAGCCAAAACTCTCCTCCTGCTATAATAAGATTGCCAAGTTTTCCACTAGCCACAATTCTTCCACCCATCACTGTGTCGCCCTTCACAAACTAAATTGGTTAGAGCTACCCATGTATCTCACCTACATTCAACTCACTCATGCTCACAAACTCATTTTCAGTCCCTCACTCTGTCCCTCCCTATCCTCATCCCTTAAAATGCACCTTCCAGAAAGATCCTTAAGATCCAGCAATCAAAACTTGATAGAATTGCATAAACCCACCTACCCCTCTGGCACAAATCTCCTATGCTTTGCCCTTGCACGTCAGTGGAACTCGCTACCACCATCCACCCACACCATCTCTAATCACTCTTCCTTCAAAACCTCACTGCACTTACAGCTAACATCTCTCTGGGAATGCTCCTGCACCCATCCCACATAACCTCTTCACCTCTCTATACCTCAGACATCTCAGGTACTCCAGTCCTACTCCTTTCCTCATAAAGTACTAACAAGAAATTACAACAATTCCTATTTTTCCTATTGTTCTTAACCATGATTGTTTGCTTCATATTGTATCTGGAAATACTATGATTTTAGTTGTACTTCTGTATTTACTGTTATATAATTACTTGTTTATCACTTTTGTTATTGTGTAGCTTTCTACAATTACTTGTTTATACCTTTTGTTGTTATTGAGCTTTTCTCCCCAGGACTCCAATGAAAATGGGTTCTTCTTGGCCCAATGGTCCATCCTGGCAAACAAACTGCAAATAAATAAAATAAATAAAATCTGCTTCACTGTTGAAAGCTTGAGAGACCACTCGTGAGGCAGCAGAATGGATCTGCTTAGCCTGACTGCTAGTATGTTGGACTTCTCCAGAATGTGTGTTGCTAGAAGAAAGCAGCCAGAAGAGATTGCCCACTGCTGCACTTTTATTGCTTCATAACATAAAGGGTAAGAATGCCCCCCCCCCCCATTTGTTGATGTACCTGACTACCAACATGTTGTCTATCTGTATAGCAATCATCCCTGGAAGGAGAGCATTCTGAAAGGCCTGCAGTGCTAGAAGGACTGCTCTCATCTCTAGGATATTGATATGAAGATTGGTGTCCAAGGTGGACCACATGCCTTGAACCATCTGTACTGAGTAGTGCCCCCCTAACACTAGCTGGGAAGTGCCCATGGTCACCATAGTCTTGGGCAAGGGAAGAGTAAAAGGGTGGCTCCAAGAGACTTCTTCTGCCTGAAACCAACAGTTTAATTGCTCTCTGCAAATCTTTGAAATTTGAATAGCAGAATTCATGGGGTGCTGACCTATTGACCATTGTATTGCAAGTATCCACTGTAGAACTCTCATGTACAATCTTGCTAGTGGCACAAATGTAATAGCAGCTGCCACTGAACCAAAGAGCTGTAAAGTTAACCTGGCTGGAGGTGAACAAAATGATAAAAGATAAATGATAAAATGGCTTGACTCTTTAATGTGAGTAGCCTGATTTGAGGCAGTCTTACAATCTGGGAAACTGTATTAAAGTGAGCATCTATGAACTTCTTTGCTTGGGTGGGGGGCAGATGAGACTTGTTGTAGTTCACTGTGATGCCCAGCTGGAGCATGAATCAGGCAATGCTTTGTGGGAGAAGCAAGGAGCCAGTCATTGAGATAGGGAAAAACCTGAAATCCTAGCAGTCTTAGGTGAGTTGCAACCACTGCCATGCACATAGTGAACACCTGGGGAGCTGTGGTGAGACAAAAAGGCAGGGCTCTGAACTGAAAGTAGCAACAAAATAAATCCACCAAAAGCAGTTTATTGTATCTCTGAAGTCTAAGCCACTTACTAAGCCAGTACTCCTTGAAGGCTGTGGCTGAGACGTCAGAGATACAATAAACTGCTTTTGGTGGATTTATTTTGTTGCTGCTTTCATCTTTGGACCTTAGTTGTTTTTCTCTGAACTGAAAGTGACTGGCTTTCAGCAGTAGTGGGAGAATGGAATGAACTGTAACCATATGGAACTTCTAGTGTCTGACAAATTATTTCAGGTGACTTAGATCTAAGACTGGTCCAAGGTTCCCAGATTTCTTTGGAACCAAACAGAATCTCAAATAAGTTCCAAACCCTTGCTGATCTGGTGAGGCTGTTTGGATGACTCTTTTTGCAAGCAGTTTTTCGATCTCTAAGCTTTTCTCTGATGGGGTGGTATGCCAGAAATTTTTCCTGACTGTGTGGAAAGAAGAAGGGAAAAGGGAATGTAATCTTCTTCTTTTTTCGGCTTTTCCCGGTTAGGGGTCGCCACAGCGGATCACCTGTCCTCTCATGATTGGCAGTGGAGTTTTGCGGTGTCGAGTTGCCAGCCTGGCACCCAACCTTCCACAGAAGGCACACACGCGCACACACTCATGCCTAGGGCCAATTTAGAGTGTCCAATCCACCTACAGCAGGTCTTTGGGATGTGGGAGGAAACCAGAGCACCCGGAGGAAACCCATGCAACCACAGGGAGGACATGCAGACTCCGCACAGAAGGCACCCCAGCCGAGAATCGAACCAGAGAACCTCTTGCTGTGAGGTGGCAACACTAACCGCTGCACCACCGTGGCCACCTGAAAAGGGAATGTAATAACCTCTGGAAATTATTTTCTGCACCCAGACAGCTTTCGTGGTGGATGTCCAGGCTTCTGGGTGCAGTGATAAGTACCCCCCCCCCCAACTGCCTCCAGTGTTCAGCAGTCAGGAAACCCTTCATGAGTGCTGAAAATGCTTCTCAGCAAAGGGATCCCTTAAGCCTTACTTTTGTGGACTTCTTCTGCCCTGTGGGTGCCGTCTGATGTTAGAATTTGCGCCTCTGCCATGGAGGATTTATCTCTGTAGGAGTCCTGGGAAAATCTTTGCAACTTGTGGAACCACATTTTTCTACCCCCTATCTGATGTTCCTCTGTGGGGTAGAAAACATATCCTATGGCAGACAAAGTTTTTCCATCCTGTTCACTCCTGGAGAGAGTCTCTTTCACCTTGGCCCAAATAAGTTAGATCCACCAAAGGACATCTTGAAGGGCTTTGCAAAATTACAGAGGTGCATCCAGGCATGTGTCCTCACAGTATTGCCTAAACCTTCCATTCTAGAATCACCCACCTTGGCATGAGAAATGAACCACATGCAGGCATTCAAAAGGTTCTGTAGGGTGGCCAGTTGTGGAGAAATGATCTTCTTGACCTCTGCTGACATGGACCCTGTTAGGGAATTGGACAGTTCCTTGGTCAAATCCAACTGGAACCTCATAACGTGTGCCAGATAATTCAGTGACCTCAAAGCAAAAGTGGCAGAAGCATACATTCACTTCCCAAATCTGTCCAAGACCCTAGACTCCCTGTTAGGAGGACAGAAAGAGGGATTCTTTTCAGCAAGTTCCTTTTTGGTGGCTGCTGCTACCACCATAGCATCCACTGAGGGACTCCTACTCCAATGAGCATGATCCTTGGGAGCAACTAAATACTTATCAGGCCTCCTAAGTATGGGCTCCATGATATCTGTATTATTCCAAGCCCAAAAGGAAATGAGGTCCACCATTTCTTCTGCTGGGGGGACCACCCAGAAACATAGCTGATCTGGCTCTGAAAGCCTCTAGAAAAAACACTGACTCTTCCTTGAAAGGGAAGTCGAAAGACCAAGTACCTTTTGGTCTCAGAAGTTTGAGAATTTTTTGAAAAGAGATATCCCCAAGGGGTGATCTAGGGGACCCCTCCCTTTCATCAAAGTCTTTGGTTAAGGATTTCTGTGGGAAATCAATGTGCTTTCTCTTACACTTAACAGTTCCAAGAAACTTCTCTTGTAAGATGGTCCGGAGAAGACTTGGAAGTCTGGAGGGAGTCCTAAATCGGGAATGTCTCAAGGTTAGGTTGGACTAGCTGTCCCAATGGGACAGAATGAGAAGACTCAGGACCCAGAGCAAACAGCTGTGGAGAGGAGGACCCAAGAGGGGCAAGGTTGCCCTATCCACGGAGGTGGTAACACTGTATCCATTGCATCAAAAACAGAAGCCATGGGAGAACCCTAAACCAGCCTAGCAGGAGATGAGGCAGCCTGGCCAGGATGATTCAGACCCCCCACCCCCCATGATCCAGAGTTCGGAACCGAGCTATCCAGCACCAAAGCTCCAAGGGGAAGGGATGGCTCTGACAACCTCTGAGTTGAATCCATAACCCCCCCCCCCCGATCTGGCACTACAACTCTGAAATCCCTCTAGCTATGACAGAGTTGGTGCTGTCTGGATCAGAGTTGGTGTTGGGGTCAATGAGGGCCAAGCCTTTGGATCCAACACAGACAAGCATGGGAACCTTGTATCCTATATCTTCAAAACCAAAAGGCATTTTTGAGTAGGAGTTAACAACGCTGCTTGGGATGGCTCAAAACTCATGGGTCAAATGACAGACGGGGACAGAATGACCCCCAACTGAATTTGGATCTTGAGAAATTTTCTCATCGTTCTGTCCACATCTGCTTTGGTAAGTTTCCTAGTAAACCTGAGAGATGATGAGGTAGATGGTGGTCTAGAAGCCCATTGAGATGTATTCTGGAGAAAGAGGGAGTGGAGCCTTGATGGTATTGGCTCTGACAAGGAACCTGTCTGTCTATTGGGGGATGAATTTAAAGTACAAAAAGTTAGATCCGTAGAGACTGTTGGATCCAAAGGTTTAGATTTTTTTTCTGGTGGAACTGATCCCGGAGTCAAAAAAGGAGAGAGGTCTAGGGTGCTCTTACTTGATACCATAGACTTTTCCTTGTCTTTTCCTGATGAGTCTCCTTTTGGCTTCTTTGCTGGCTTATTATTGGAGGGGGAATCTCCAGAAACAGAGGAAAAGGAAGAGGAAGAAGGCACCAACCACTTTAGAACTAATGTTTTTGTGCTCTACTAGCACCCTGTGATTGAACCCTGCTCAGAACTCACACTCAACATTCAGATGCCCAGCACCAAGAGAGTATATGCACTCAGAGTGTACATCTGAATTAGATATTTTGTGCTCACAAGAGAAGCATTTCTTAAAGCCAGTGGGTTTCTTCAACATAACTACCCCAAAAAATAAATAAATAAAAAGACCAAGTATACTCATAAAATGACCAAGACAATGGACAGCAATAGTAATTCAGTACTCTGTTATCCAGAAAGGAAATACCAACAATTGTAATCAAACTACTATCTAGTAGAAAAGGGAGAAAAGGCCCGAGGCCTACAAGGCACTATAAGAAATTCTATTTTTTTAATGTATTATATCCAGGGGAGGAAAGGGGTGAAAAATTAGGTGAGCATGAAATAGAAAAATGTGAGATAATCAGTTATATGACCAAAACTTAGCTCAAGCTACAGGAAACTACATCTGATAGCTGAAAGTGGGTTTAGAGAAGATTATGGGAAGAGTGAGGAGCTTGAGCTATGGAGCCAAAGTCTGAAAAGTGGCTGAAGTCAGATCCGAGGTCGGATCCAAAATCCATATGTTAAGAAATGGATAAAAAAGACAACATCAGTTCTTTTAATTAACAGCTTTGAAGGAAAAGAAAGTACATTTGCATGAGATGGTGGCCATAACAATACATCTTCAAAACAGCATCGTTGCTAAAAGAAAATAAATATGAGAGAAGCCATCCCACAGATGTTACTGTACAGATTATTTTAGCAACTGGACATTTGTCTGGGTGTGAGAAAGTGTTAGCTGAAACCATGGCCATTGAGAGGAATCTGGTTTATAAAAGGCAGAATGCCTTTTCTTCAAACACTTTTATTGAATTATCACTTGTGACATAGGCAAATTTAGATTTATATAAAAGTAATCAAACTATATTAACATAACAAACATTATACTTCACATATATTGCTATATATCATACAATCTAAGCAATATTACACAAATTGTTCAATTCCTGCCTTTTTTTTTAAAACAAGAAAAGAAACAAGTCATTCTAAGGGGGTGCAATATTTCTCAGCTTGGAAGGAGATGTTCAACAGACAATGCTGCTTTGCCAGGGATGGTCTGCACCTCTCTCCTATAGGCTTTCGAGTATTAGCTAAAACATTGTTTTCCCCCATAGTGCCATTTTAGGCAATGCCAAACTGAAAGTACTTCAGACATAGCAAATCAAAACCAAGAAAATCTAAAGGTATTACTGCTCAATGCTAGGAGTCTAAACAAAAAACTTACTCCATAGAAACTCTCTTCACCCTAGAGAATGCTGATGTCTGTGCAGACACCGAGACATAGGTTCATAGGTTCATAGATTAGTACTAAGCTAACTGCTCTTGCAAGCCATTTTAAGCCTAGCCAATTATATCTTGTGAGACTCAAACCCTGCACCCTGTGTTTGTAAGGCAAACACCTTAACCATCAGGCCACCCTCCCACCCCTCTGGTTTAAGGCTACAGAGAGCACACCAACAGTACAAGGTTATAATGGCTTCCACACATTTAGACCAACTACTACACAGACAGGGACTAAAGGTGGAGGGGTTTCTATATACATCAAAATAAATATACCTCAAGACTGGTCAAACAGGACAATGCACTTGAGCTGCTCCATGTTCAAATCACCATAGGCAAAAACCAGTATTACTTCCTTGCCAGCTATAGGTCCCCCCTCTATGACCCAGGGAAACTCATACCATGTATTTAAACTTATTAAAAACATTAACCATCAAACCCAATACCATACTCATGGGTGGCTTTAATTACTCCACTATTAAGTGGGAATCCTATTTGACACCAAATGTATAGGCAGAGAGACCTGGATTTTGTAAACACAAATGCGTTGAACCAGACAGTCAATACACCAGCCAGGGGTGCAGACATACTGGATCGGGTCTTCACTAATATGAGAGTGCTCCACACCCCCTACTGTAATGTCTTCCCTAGTAAGATCAGACCACAAAATGGTCTCCACTGAAGTAAAAAATAAAACCTGGACCCCCAGCTAAACCTGGAATAATTAGGAATTACTCTAAGGCTAGCCTCCTGCTGTTAAGTGATAACCTGGCAAAATTTCAAGCCCCCATAAACCCTGAGAACACTGCTGCCTATGCAGAACTTTTCACAGAAACCCTGTACAAGCATGTTAATAGCTGCATAGAGGCAGCTGTACCCACCAGGAAGAAGTACAGAACTAACTGAAAAATCAAGCCACCCTGGTGGAATCACAAAATTCATAGGCTGTATAGCAGAAGGAAGAAAATCATGGCAAAAATTAGGAGGTGCAGCACCCAGCAGGATAAAAGCATTCTCATTAAACTAAACAAACATCTCAGAGGACAAAACAGTAAAGAAAATGCCTATCGGCCATAATGAGAAGATGCTCACCCTCAATCCAGCTGATGTCCAGAAAGCACTGCGCAGAGTTAACCTGAGAAAAGCAGCTGGGCCTGTCAACATCCTAGGGCATGTGCTCAGGGACTGCGCAGTGCAACTAACAAATGTCCTCACGGATATCTTCAATGACTCTCTGAGTCAGCAAATAGTTCCAAAATGCTTCAAGGATACAACAATCATTCCATTACCAAAAATATCTCCACAATTTTGCCTAAATGACTACTGTCCTGTAGCCTTCACCTCCACAGTGATGAAGTGTATTGAAAGGCTTGTCAAAGACGCCATAACATCTTGGCTGCCTGCTGATCTTGACCCCCTTTAGTTGGCTTACCGAGCAAACCGCTCTACAGCAGATGCCACCTCTCTAGAACTCCATCTATCGCTGGAACACCTTAAGAATAAAAACACAGACATGAGGGTACTATTCATTGACTTCAGCTCTGCTTTTAACACAGTCATCCTTCTTCATCTGGTAATGAAGCTACTCCATCTAGGCAT
This sequence comes from Protopterus annectens, assembly GCF_019279795.1. Classification (NCBI taxonomy): domain Eukaryota; kingdom Metazoa; phylum Chordata; order Ceratodontiformes; family Protopteridae; genus Protopterus; species Protopterus annectens. The sequence continues at coordinate 467,530,432 of NC_056725.1, forward strand.
CAACACTCCACTTTGTAACAGGATTCTTGATTTTCTCACAGACAGACCTCAGAATGTGTGCACAGGAAATAACTCCTCAGATAGCATCACTCTTAACACTGGAGTTCCATAAGGATGTGTACTAAGTCCCTTGCTGTTCACCCTGTTAACACATGATTGTATAGCCAGGTACAATATAAATCACATTATCAAGTTTGCTGATGACACAACGGTGGTGGGCCTCATCAGTAATAATGATGAAACAGAGTACAGAGATGAGGTGGGACAACTGATTACCTGGTGTGGAAATAACAACTTAGCACTAAATGTGAACAAGACAAAAGAGATATTGTGGACTACAGGAAAAATCGCAAAAAGCATTCTCTCCTCACCATCAATGGGGAAACAGTGGAAAGAGTGAAAAGCATAAAGTTTCTGGGATTGCACATCGATGAGGACTTGTCTTGGAACACAACTACAAATGCCATAGTCAAGAAAGCGCACCAGAGATTGCACTTTTTAAGAAGGCTGAGGACAGTGAATATCCCATCGACAGCTCTCACTACCTTCTACACAGGTACTATAGAAAGCATCTTAACTAAGAACCTTGTAGTATGGTATGGAAGCTGTCTCTACCTCGGAGCACAAATCCCTCCAGTGAGTGGTGAAGACAGCCAAGAGGATCATTAAGACCACCTTACCACCTATCCACGACTTGTACTTATCCAGACGACTCAGCAGGGCCAGAGGAATAATTAAAGACTGCACTCACCCTGCTTATAGACTGTTCCTGCATCCATCATCAGGAAAGCGCTTCCAAAGCATACGTTGCAGAACTATAAGATTCAGGAAAAGCTTCATCCCTAATGTCATCAGGCTGCTGAACTCTAGTAACCACTACACTCCATGATGTCCACTTGGGTCAGTAGAAACTGTCTCAAATTGTGCATTAACCTGGTTACCAGTCTCGTCTAATACTTAATGGAATATTCACCATGACTGTAACTTATAGGCCATCTAGGGCAGTAGCAATGCAGTAAAATATCTCTTCTGTCAGTGCAATACATGTTGCAAATTCATAAATTAATCATAGTGCAATACTCCAAGGACCATAGTGCACTACTCTAATGTTCACAGTGCAATACTCAAATGTCTCTTTCTGTGCAAGGATTAATGTAATGTCTTAAACACGTTCCTGTGCAATTCTAAAGTCTCATGCAAGTAAGTGTTCACTTCAAAAAGTGTTAAAAAATGTTTTCTAATTATATGCATTAGTCTGTCTACCTGCATGTCCATGATGTAATAGCTAGGTGTTACATGTGTAAATGTCTGTAAAGATGGTTAAGGGAAGATCATGCCTACTTGACCTGGTGGACTTCTTTGAGAAGGTCACCAAAGCAATGGATGAGGGCAAAATGGTTCACACTGCCTACCTTGACTTGGCCAAGACAATTGACACAATACCCCTCTCCAGCATTGTTGACAAACTCAAAAGGTTAGGTACAAACTCACATGTAACCCAGTGGGTAGCCAACTGGCTCACAGTCAGGACCCAGGAAGATAGATTTGGGATGTCCACCTCTACAAAGAGGCCAGTCACAAGTGGAGTCCCTCAGGGATCAGACCTTGGACCGCTCCTTTTTGGCATTTATTTCTCTGAACTCAAGGTCAATGCCAATGGTCTCTGGTTGACTAAATTTGCAGATGATTGCAAATTAGGAGCTGCCATTGAATCCCACACTGACATAAATGTTCTCCAGGAGGGGCTGACACAGACAAACAACTGGTGTCAGAGCCATGGAGTAAAACTAAATGCCAAGAAATGCATAATAGTATCCTTCTGGAAGTCATCCACGCCTGGTAACTATCATATTGACAACAAACCCCTTAGAGTTGACCCAGTAGTCAGGGACTTAGGGACACACATAGATAGTAATCTAGCCTTTGATCATCACGTGTCTACAGTGGTGAGGAAATCCTCCTATGTTGCACAACTTATAAACAAAGGTATGGCATCCAAGTCCAAGGAAGTCATTGTTCCACTGTATTTGGCATCCATCAAAACAGTCACCGAGTACAATGCCTCCTTTGTTATGTACCTAACCAGGCATATCCAACAACTGGAATGTCCACAGAGGTTCCTCACTAAATGAATATAGGGCTTAAGTAAAATGTCCTATGCAGACCACCTCAAGGCTCTATCCCTTTATTCTGTCTTCTACAGGCTTTTGAGGGGAGATCTATGCCTGACGTACAGGGCGTTGTCAGACCCCACTCTGATGGACCTCCTGCATATCTGCTAAACAAACAGCACCAGAATTACCCATTCTAAAGACTTAAACCTTGCCTGTGATATAAATAGGACCGGCTGGAGAGACAGGTTTGTATACCAGCGGTTACCCTGTCTCTGGAAAAGGCTCCCCATCCATGTAAAGCAGAGATCCTCCCTAATCCAATTCAAGTGAGGACAGGACAACTGGATGGGGAACAGGAAATTCATTACTGGTTTAGCTCCTATGTCTCTAATGGACACAGGCAACCTGTAAATGGTTCATCTCTCAGGCCCCAGATTGTAAATGCTTCATCTCCCAAGCCCCTGCTTACACTTATCAAGGGTATCAGAACTTGTCAGAGATTTGGGATGAGTGGCTAGGCTTAAAAAGGCCCTTGTGGTCGTTAGCCTAGTAAACACCTATGAATCTATGAACCTATGAACATCTTTATTAAACCATCACTTACTACATAGGCAATCATACATTTATATAAATGAAACAAACCACTCCAACACAATCCTAGTTGCAAGCATTTTACATCACAAGCCATAATGACACACTTCCAGTTGCAAACATTATACATCACTTATAATCTACCCAATCTTTCTCAGTCAGATACATAGCTCATTTAAGTCCTGCTGCCTTTTAGACCTAATTCCTCCCTTGTATGCATTGTTCCCACAATTCCCATTTTTTTTCCTATGTAGTTTGCTCCTTCCATTTTCTAAAGATATCAAGTTCAGTTGCTTTATCTCGGTTACTATATTAACTGCTTCCAGTATGGTTGGCTTAGTTTCTGATTTCCATTTTCTAGTAATTGCTTTTCTGGCATCCACTATTATTAAACATAGCAAGGCCTTACCATGTCTAGGCAATTCCGATTCTGTATCATAGCTCAGAAATATCATCTCCCTCATCATACAAATCTGCCCACCCAGCATCTCCAACAGTGCATCCCACATGGAATCCTTAAAGTCCGCCAACTCACCACACTCCCAGAGAATATGTTCCCAATTATCTCTTTCTTCCCCTTCACACCTCCAACATTTACGATCTGCCTGAAGAAAAATTCTCAGCAGTTTACTTGGGGTATAAAAATATCTATATAAACATTTCCAAGCAAAAATCCTAAATCTTCTAGATTTTGTTGCATATTTGGGAGACATACATATATCCTCCCATTGTTTCTTTGTGAATTGCTCATCCAATCTCTCTTCCTAATCCTTCCTAACCACCTCTGATGGATAGTTATAGTTATCATGCAATATTCTATAGGCTCTAATAATTATTCCTTTTATAATAGCAGCTTCTGTTCTAGATTCTATTAAAAACTCTGCCATTGCTGGTCTTTTGTTTAGGACCCCACTATTTCTTTCTCTTTGCCTATACTCTGATATCAATCCCTGAGAGGGAAGGCAATCTCTAACCTTCAGTCCAAATAAAGTCTTGCCATCTTCCCATTCTATCATCTTTCCCTCTGTAGTTATTTGCTCCCAATACCTTGGTTCCTTTGCCAGTTTTCTTTAATAAATTATTGTCCCTCTTGCTTATTGTCTGTATCCCTAACTGCAATCATCCTATCTGCAGAATCTCCTTTCTCATTTCCCATGTAGATTTAGTTCTTAGAATACTTTCTGCTACTTTATAAATATAATATTCTACATGATTACTGTTATTCTCCTTAAAGGCCTGCATCCAAAATCCCAGTCTCTCCTTGTTTCTTGAGCTTTCCATGTTTCATCATCATCCCCTTTCCATTTTGAATTATAGTTTTCTGCTTGTGCTATGTATAGGAGTGTTAACTGTATAGCTCTGAAATAACCCTTCAAATTGGGTAATCTTAATCTGCCCCATTCTACTGGAAGAATCAGCTTATCCCACTTGACTCTTGCCGTCTTACCCTCCCAGATAAAATCCTTCAGCTCTTTGTTAATTGCTACCCACAACTTCTCCTCTGCTTGATAAAAATACGTCTGATCTGTGTATAAGACTAAAAGGACAAAAACATTTTAACTACTTGTATCTCACTATCCATATCCATATAACAAAGCTTCCATTTTCCCAGTTTTTGTATTATCTCTTGTTTAGTCTCTTCCCATATATCCTTAGCTGCCACACTAGACTCATTTTAATCCATACTCCTAAATATTTAATTTTATCATGTCCTCATAAATATGGGTATTCTTGAACCAGTTCATGTGGGGGTACATAATTTACCACTATTGCCTTAATTTTAGCTTCAGTAATTTTGTAGTGTGAAAAGATCTGAAATTGTCTCAAAATGGTCCACAACACTGTAATGTCTTTTTCTGGTTTTGTCAGGTACAAAATAATATCATCTGCAAATAAAGACAGCTTTTCTTGACTACCATACTAATTATATTCTTGAATTTCTGAGTCCTTTATTTTCTTTGCCAATGATTCTAAATATAATGCGAATAATAAAGGGGAAAGAGGCCACCCCTGCCTGGCTCCTCTGCTCAAGCCGAAATTATTAGAGAGGACCCCACCCACTTTAATTTTCAACTTCGATTCCTCATATATTCTCCTAATCAACCTTATAATTTTTTCAGGAAATGCAAATGCTTCCATTGCCCTGCTCATAAAGTCCCAGCTTACTCTGTCAAATGCTTTCTCTGCATCAAGACCCACCAACAACAATGGTATTTTCTTACATTCTGCTTCCGTCTGGATCATCATTGTTCTGGTAATGCTGTCACCCACACTGATCCATATCTATCAGTTTTGGCATTACTTTTGCCATTTGTTTAGCCATTATAAAAATGAACACTTTATAATCATGGTTTAGTATTGAAATGGGCCTGTATGAAGCTGGATCTGATGGATCATTACCTTCTTTAGGTAATACAGCTACCAGGATAGTGGTACTTCTCCTCCTCTTAAGATACTGTTAAAACCTTCCAGATCTTTATCAGTTTTTTCCTCCTAGCTTCCAAACTTCCAAAGGGATACCCTCTATTCCTGGGGACTTTCCTGTAGATTGGTTATACATCACAATTTTTATCTCAACTTTTCCTATCCTGTTAGTAAATGAGCCTCATCCACCTCTAACTTTGGCATATTTAATTCTTCCATAAACATTTCCATTTGTATCTTTTCTTGATTTTCATATTTGTCTGCTTTACAGGGATTCTCATAGAATTTCCAAAATATTTCTAATAACTCTACAGGATCTCTTGTTATCTTCTTTGTTATAGGCTTCCTAAGTTTGGCAACAACCCTTTCTAATTTTTGTTGCCTGAGTCGTATTAAAAGTTTCTGTGCTCTAGTGTTATTACCAAAAAACAGTTGTTTAACAGCAATCTTTCTAAGCTTGTGCATATTATCAAGGTAATGCCTTATTTTATGCCTAACATACTGCAGCTGATCCTCTTCTTGTTCTGTGTGATTTCCCCCTATTCTGCAATACTTTTAACATTTGTCAGTCCCTCTAAATAATTATTGTTACTTGTTAACCATAGCGCCCTTTCTTTTATTTCCACCCTGTTTTTAAACTCCACCTTAATTTTATCCCACTCCCTAGCTATATTTTCAGAAAAAAATTCTATCCTCTCTAACAGCTGAATAATCTCCACTATCCATTCCTTAAATTCCTCTCTTTTCAACAGATAGTTGGGAAAATGCCAATGTCTCATTTTTATTTCATTATCCTGTGTTTTTATTTTAGTTATTATTGGTGCATGATCTGAAATAGTTATTGAATGGGTATCAAGAACTTTAATTAAATGCACATGTTCCTGTGAAATATAAATGAAACTTCTCTGTGTGGAAGATTTTCAGTCCATACTTAAAGACTTAATAAAGGATTTTTGACTGGAAACAGACTGCCTGCCTTGCTTGGATTACTTTCGAATACTTAGTAATGCTGTACAATTATATATTTTCTATTATTATTATTTGTTTTGTTTTGACTTGACAAGTTTAAGTTCGCTACTTCTACTATTATTGTCGGATCTGATTAGTGATTAACTAGAAATATATGGACTGAAAATCTTACACACAGAGAAGTTTCTTACACTGTTTTGTTTCTGGACCCACTACACTTTAGTGGGTTGTTTTGAGACTTCGGGGATACCACGGAGATTACTTGTTTTTTGTGAAATATAAATGCTGTCTAGCCTAGCCCAGTTTTTATATCTTGGGGAAATAATATGTAGATTTACTCCAAACTCCTATTACTGAATTCACATCTTCCATACCAAATATTTCATAATTCTTTTCAAAAATTTACCCTCCTTTGTTATATTTTTCCTTCTGGGCCACCAGACATATCTTCACTACTGCAAATCAAATTCCAGTCCCCACCTATAAGTAATATTCCTTGCTGAAAACTGATCATTTCTCCCAGAATTTTCTTAAGTACCATTACAGCAGTATTAGGTGGAATGTAAATACATGCCAATGTAATCCTCCTCCCTTGCCAGTAGCCCCTTAGCACTACAAATATGCCATTATTATCTTTTTTTTCTTCTATCACTATTGCAGCTGCTTTTGCAATTAATGTAAGTGCTCCTCTTTTCCTGTGTCCCAAGTATTCTGCTGAATAACCATCCTGAAAAACCTTTTTTATCAAATTCACATGTTCAGTTCTTTCTAAGTGTGTCTCATGTAACATAGCTATTTGCACTCTATTTTTAATATAGTTCACTACTCTTTCTTGTTTGTATTTATCTATGAGGTCATTTACATTTATATTTAAAAACAATAAGGAAGGCATCAGTTATTATTCCCACATTTTATGTATAATTAGAAGTTATGTACCTACCATAACGTTCCATGTTAGTTGTCTTCTCTCGCCTTCTTTCTTGCTGGATGGGTTCGGAGCCGATCCTCGGCTCGACTGCACTTGCTTTAGCTCGAGAACTCCTTTTACCAGCTCAAGGCAACCCTATATCCCATGATGCAAGGCGGAACTACCTCAGATCTCGTTTGGCAGCTAACTGACCCTGCTAAAGACTATCCTAACATAATTAGGAACCATGGTTCCTAAAAGAAGTCCTCATAACAATGCTCCAGAGGAAGCAATCTAATAGGAACTCTCCAAGATCTGTCCAGGCCAGGGGAAGGAGGGAGGGACGAAGAAAGAAGGCGAGAGAAGACAACTAACATGGAACGTTATGGTAGGTACATAACTTCTAAATGTTAAGTTGTCAATCTCGCCTTCATTCTTGCTGGATGGGACCGCGTCCCTAGCACCTGTATCCCGGGTGGCTCAATGGAACAGACTCTTGAGAACTGTGGAACCAAAACTGGCCCTATCTCTGGAGGCCAAATCCAACTTGTAGTGAGACACAAAGGTATGAGGCGTGGCCCAAGTAGCTGCTGCACAAATAGTGTCAATGGGAAGTCTATCCTGAAAGGCTACCAAAGTGGATAGACTCCTGGTCGAATGTGCTTTTGGCTTAGAAGATAGTTGTTTGCCCCTTAGAGAGTACACATAGGAAATGGTGGAAGTCAACCATCTAGATAAGGTCACTTTAGAAACTGGAAGACCTAACCTGTTTTCTGCATAGGAGACAAACAATTGGTCTGATTTTCTAATTTGTTTAGTCCTATGCAAGTAGTACCTGAGCTGACGATGAACATCCAAAAATGCAGCTTCTGTTCAGCTCTGTCAGAATAGTTAGGAAAGAAAACTGGTAGATCAATAGATTGGTTAATATTGGTTTGAGATACAACCTTGGGAAGAAAGGAAGGGTTAGTTCTAAGCGAAACCCTATCCTTATGAAAAACCAGATAAGGAGAACGAATACAGAGGGCCTGAATCTCAGAAACTCTTCTTGCAGAAGTAACAGCCAGCAAAAATATAGTTTTCCACGTCAATAACTTTAAAGAACACGTAGCAGACGGTTCGAAAGGAGGTAGAATCAGGGATGCCAACATTAAGTTTAGATCCCATTGCGGAGGAGGATGTTTCACAGGCGGTTTTAGGAGAAAAACTCCTCTTAAAAAGGCCTTGCATAACCTATGAGACATGATGTTATTGTCATGCAAGCCAACATGATACTTGGAAATAGCAGCCAGTTGAACTTTGACTGTAGATGACGAAGATCCTGAATGAAAAACCTCCGCCAGGAAATCCAAAACAGAATGTACAGGAGCGGTAAAAGGATCAATATTTCTGGCGTTTGCCCAAATCGAAAAACGTCGCCACTTGCTAGCATAAATAGTTCTAGTGGACGACTTTAAAGAAGACACTAAAATGTCTCTGACTGAGTCAGAAATCATTGGTAGCCTGGCTAGGGAAGGAAGTGGAGCAACCAAGCAGTGAGGTTGAGAGAATGAATGGCCCGGTGCTGCTGACCCGACTGGTGGATCAAAAGATCCGGAACTGGGTCCAGATGCCAGGGCTGCACCAGAAGATGATGATGTAGAGACGGAAACCAAATTTGTCGAGGCCAATATGGAGCAATGAGGATCAATTTGGCTCTCAAAACGGTGGCTTTCTGAATGACTTGTGGAATCAATGGAAAGGGAGGAAAAGCATAAAGAATTCCCCGAGGCCAATCCTGGGTTAGAGAGTCTCTCAATGGTTGGCCTGGAAGGGGAAAAAGTGTGAAGTAATCTGGGCACTTGCTGTTTTGAGGGGTAGTGAAAAGATCGCAACAAGGGGTGCCCCACTTCAGAAAAATCTGATCCACTACAGATTGATTGAGAGACCACTCGTGAGGCATCAGAATAGATCTGCTTAGCCTGTCCGCCAATAGGTTGGACCTGCCGGGGATGTGCGTTGCTATCAGAAACCGTTGAGAAGAGATCGCCCATTGCCAAAGTCTGAGAGCTTCTCGACATAAGGGATAGGACCTGGTTCCGCCCTGTTTGTTGATGTACCAGACCACGGACATGTTGTCCGTCTGTACTGCAATAGTCCCCGTGGGAAGAAAGTCGTCGAGGGCTTGCAACGTCAAAAGCACTGCTCTCATCTCCAGGACATTTATGTGCAGGTGGTATTCTATGGGTTGCCACGTCCCGTGGACCATCCTGCCCTGATAATGCCCCCCCCACCCGATCAGGGAGGCATCCGTGGTGACTGTGGCAACTGGAGGAGGGGGAACAAAGGGTCGGCCCTGATAAAGAAGAGGGGAAGATATCCACCATCGTAGATGAGCCCTGCACGACTGTGTTACCAAGATTTCGTGTCTCATGGGCAGATCGTGGTACGACCACTGCGTGAATAACATCCACTGCAGGAGGCGCATGTGAAGCGAGCCAGTGGAAGAAGAACAATGGCCGCAGCCATTAGGCCTAGAACTTTCAAGACCAACCTGGCTTTGATCTTGTTGCTTAGTAACAGAAGCTGAACAAATTTCTGGATGTCCAGAATCCTTTGATCTGTTAGCCTGGCTAACATTTTGACGGTATTTAACTCTGCGCCTATAAAGGTGATAGATTGGCAAGGCAGCAGAGAGGATTTTTCGAAATTTATCGAAATTCCTAGTCTCTTGCAAAGCTGTAGGGTGTAGTCTCTGGACCGAAGAAGCTGATGCTTGGAGGTGGCGGAGAGGAGCCAGTCGTCCAAATAAGGAAACACCTGGAATCCTCGACGTCTCAGGTGAGCTGTGACCACTGCCATGCATTTGGTGAACACTCTGGGGGCTGAAGTGAGGCCAAAGGGCAGTGCTCTGAATTGGTAATGACTGGCTCCCAGCCGAAAGCGGAGAAACCTTCTGGAGCGTCTGTGAATCTTTATGTGATAGTACGCATCTTGAAGGTCTATAGAACACATCCAGTTGTCCTTGCCCAGAAAGGGCAGAATGGATTGCAGCGTGACCATCCGGAATCTTGCCTTTTTGACAGACTTGTATTAACAAATTCCTGGATTACAACAACTACTTGCAACAAACAACCGTCTCCAGCTGAAAAAATGTAAAATCCAGGCACGTCCAACCAAAGCTCTCTTTTATTCTATTAAATGAACCAACGATAGTTGAGCGCTTTCATCCAGATACAACTGGACTTCATCAGAACAACATAACAAAACACCCACCTCCTTTTTATACAAAAAGTTCCCGCCTAAAACATTAATTATACAATTAATTATTCAATTAAGAAAATACAAATTTAAAAACACAGTTCAAAATATATTGTTATACACTTTGCATTTGGGTTAAAACAATTCCACAATAATTAAAATGCTTCAACTATATGCAGTATGCTCTCCTCTTATTAGAATTGATTTCTAAGGGAGTTCCATACATACTATAAACATTTCTTCTGCTAACACAAACATTCATTCTGATTTTAACTAGTGATTAGAAATAATGTCTATAAATATGTCTTCCTTTTCAATTAATATTAATTCTCCCAATGTTATTTGTAATTGTTGATTTGATATTACATAATTATATTTATAAATTGTTTCATTACATACACTAAGCACATCTGAAATTTTATTCTATATGTACCTCCATGGTGTCAAGATATATACAACTTTTAATATTTTTATTTTTATTTTTATTTTTGGCATTACACACAGCATACCCTTGTAACTTAATATTTATATTACTTGTTACCTACTATTTTAACAATGGCTTAGTAGGTATAACTTCATTGAGTCCTGGTAATACTGCCGCATTAAGTCTAATCTGCCATCTGACTTCTTTGTCGCTCACTAGTGCCTTAATATTTCCTCCACGTGGATTTGGTCTCACCAGTTCCAAAATGGCAAACTTAAACCCTGTGCAGCTTTTGTTATTCATAAGGTGCCTTGACAAGGCATTATTGGGATCTTTCTTTTTTATACAATACAAATGATCATATATTCTGTTTTTCAGATATCGATCAGTTTTCCCAACATAATAATTCATACATGTGTTGCACAGGGCTAGGTATATAACATGCTGGCTCATACAGTTCCCATTCGTAAATCTAATTCTTGTTTTAACATTGTTATTAAGTATAATTGAATCTTTTTCAAGAATATAACCGCAGTAATTACAGTTGCCACATTTTTTAGTGCCCACCTTCACACTCTTGGTATTACTATTGAAAGAGTTATAATTAATTTCTAAAATTCTCTTTATATTATTACCAGTTTTATAAACAAATTTGGGGGTATTAGGAATTTTTTCTTTTATACTAATATCACTTGTTAGGATATTCCAATTTGAATGAATTATGCCCTTGATCTCATTACTACACGCTTTCCAGGAGTTTTGAAACTTCCTGTCTTGCCAAATCCCTTTGACCGGGTGAGATGTCTGGAAGGGATTGTAGAGGTATGGGAAACCTTTCGAAGGGAATTTTGTAACCCTCGGATATGATCGACTGTACCCACTTCTCTTGGGATAGGGATTGCCAGGCTACTGGGTACAGCAAAATTCTTCCCCCGACTGCCTCCAAGGGTGGACAGTTGGGCAACACCTCAGGGATGCTGAAAGGGCTTCTCAGGAAGAGACTCCCTGTTGCCCTGGTTCTGAGGACCCCCCCTGCCTCTAGGGCGTCTATTATTGTTACCCCTCTGCCTCTGGGGGTAAACTGACCACGTGTGTCCGGTGTAGCTCCTTGGGCTTTACGGAACCACATCTTCCCCCCTTTCTGACCCTTGGGGTATGGTCTAGAAGGAGTGGAAAACTGGACTCCAACGGCAGAAAGAGTTTTACCGTCCTGCTCACATCTGGTCAAAGTATCCTTCACCTGAGGCCCGAACAAAGCCGAACCGTCAAAGGGGGTGTTGGTGAAGGACGCCTTAAAGGGGTCCGCAAAATTACACAGCCGCATCCAGGCTTGGCGTCTAAGAGCAACCCCTGTGCCTGCGGCCCTGCTCGCTCCATCGGCTGCATAAGATATGAGCCGCATGGAGGAGTTAGATATGGAATTCAGGATAGCAAGCTGTGAGGCAATGTTTTCCTGAGCCCCAGCAGCAGAAGGATCCTGGACAACTTCTCCCAGTTCCTTGAGAATATCTCGTTGAAGCCTGGTGAAGTGACAAAGGTAATTCAGCGAACGCATAGCAAAGGTCGCTGAAGAAAACATCCGCTTCCATACCTGTCCATGGTCCTAGAATCCTTATTAGGAGGATGGACAGGCACTGAAGGATCCGCCAGTTCCTTCTTAGTGGCCGCCGCCACCACCATAGCATCCACAGAGACACCTTTGGACAAGAACTGTTTATCCGAAGGGGCCGTGATGAACTTGGATGATCTCCTGGGGACAGGTTCCACAGAATCTGGAGCCGCCCACGCCTTCCGAGCCACTACCTGCATGAGTGGGTCGAAGGCGGAGACACCAGGAGGTGGAGGGTCGGGATCCAAAGCCTCCAGGTATACCGACTCATCCTCGGAGGGGTCAATGGAGGACCAATTCCGCCTCTGTTTGAGGAGCTCAAGGATGTCTGAAAAGGAGACATCCTCAGAGGGGGACCGTGGGGAACCCTCCGACTCATCTAAGTCGGTATCAGATGTAGTAGACTCAGGGGAGTCTGTGTGTTTCCTCTTACGTCCTCTTCCGAGGGGTTCCCCTGCAGGATCAGGAGAAACCTCGGAAGAGGAGGAAATTCCCAGTGGGGAAACCTGGGGCGATGGATCCCTGGGCCTGAGAGCAAGAGGCTGGCAAGAGGCATCTGCAGGCACTGATGAGGGAGGAGCTAGAGGGATAGACCGTTGACCAGGCTCAGAGGCCAGGACACTCCTCATCACCTCAAAGGCTCCTCTCCCCGGGAGACCGGAACACACCCGCTCCGAAGAAACGGGAATGGTCGGCTCCAAGGAGAGAGAAGGCTCCGAGGCCGATATCGGCGCCGAGCTTACCAAAGCCGAAGCCCCGAGAGGGAGAGCGGGGTCGGACAAGGGTCCGATGCCACTAGCCCCCTCGGAGCCGACAGTGGAAACCCGACGACCGGATCCCTCCAAGGAAGGTCTCAAGGAGGAGATCGGAGCCGAAGATGACGGAGCCGAAGTATGTATCGGCTCCGGCATTGAAACAGTCGCTGTCCCAAGAAGCTCCGGCTCCGAACTCTGGTGTGGAGTCGGAGGAGGAATCTCAAGAATCGGGGCTATAGCCGAAGTCTGTTGAGACGGGCTATGGAGCATTTGGGCCAGTGCCTGAGACTTCAACAGCCTGCTTACCACCCTCTCCAAATCGTGGTCAGACAGCCTGGAAGATCTCGAAGATCGGCTCCGATGGGTCCGCTCCGACAAAAGAGGAGACCCCGGAGCCGAGTGAATACTTAGTATAGAAGGGGACCGGGATCTCTTACGGGTCGAAGCCATCGGAGCCGAAGTCCCTTGAACCCCAGATGGAGCCGAGGATATCTCGGCTCCGATGCTGGATAAAGTGTCGGCTCCAGCTGGAGCCGACAAGGCCACAGTAGTCAGGGTATCGGAGCCGGTCGGCACCGAACCCACTACTCTAACAGAAGAAGTATCGACTCCAGCCGGGCCGATATCGGCTCCGACGGAGCCGGAGCCACCGGAGGAGGCTTGGACACTGTAGCCTGAACCTTCGGTGGCTTAAGAGGTTTTCCTGCCCCTGACTTAGGAGGAGAACCTTCAGGTTTAAGTAAACCTCGGAGGATTAATTTGTTCCTCCTTTCCTGCAGGACTCTCTGGCTAAAAGCATGGCACAACGCACAGGAGTCCTGCAGGTGCAAAGGCCCCAGGCAATAAACACAAGAAGTGTGACCGTCTGTCAGAGACATTTTCTGACAGCACTGGTCACACTTCTTGAAGCCTGAGACCTTGCCTTCTTTTGACATCCTAGAAGGGAAACACAAACAGTTCCCACAAACACACCAATTAATTCCTTACACAGACACACAGGAAGGGAATAACTTGGGGAACTAGGCCTGACTAAAACTTTAAACAGAAAACTATTTATAAAAGTTTAAAAGGAAGGGAATAGGGTGGGCTGTAACCAAGTACAGGCTAAACTAACACTAAGGGAAAAAATAAACCCCTAACTAAACTTTTTCTTCTTTTACAAGAAAAAACTTACCTCAGCTGGCAAAGGAGACCTCTTTCGCTAAGCGGCAAACGAGATCTGAGGTAGTTCCGCCTTGCATCATGGGATATAGGGTTGCCTCGAGCTGGTAAAAGGAGTTCTCGAGCTAAAGCAAGTGCCGAGTCGGAGCCGAGGATCGGCTCCGAACCCATCCAGCAAGAATGAAGGCGAGATTGACAACTTAACATCACCTTTTTTGTCAATGTCTAGTTCCAGCTTTTGTGTTACATGCATACACTGTTTGGCAGGTTGAACTTTTATACAGTTGTTTCTTGTCATATACATTTGAACAGGAACAAAAAAAAAACACAAAATCCAAGGTGAAGCAAACACAGGCAGGAAGTAGTAAATCCACACAGTTTATTTAGAGGAATAAGCACTTTCGTCCCAAACAGTTAATTTATCAGGAACTTCATCAGAAGCAGTATAGATTCATCCTACACCAAATGTATATAAGTAAAAGATTACATCATATCCTGTCTTGGAGCCCCAAATGTATAAACACACACCCTAATATATAGATAGATATATGAATATACATATAAACACTATATTAGTATCAAGAATTTACGAATGTATACATAAAAAACAATTATACACAAAAGACATAAAAGCAATATAAAATATAAAAGAATTAGAAAATTTTAAGAAATGCAAACACACTTACTATAAAAAAATATCTTTTGAGAGCTTTCAGTTTTAAAAGACTAGAGATGGAGAGACTTTCATTTAAACCTGGCCAATATATGGAATTCAGGCACATTTGCCATATTAATTCCAATTTTTCCAAAAAATAGGGCCATGCACCACATCTTTCTGATACAGATACAACTTCTAAAACAATAAATTTAAACGTGTCCTGGATTTAATGTGATACGCTTAGATAGTGCATTCACTTCACAACAATCACTAATATTTCTTAGATGTTCCCCAATTCTGTTTTTGAGTTTACATTCTGTCTTCCCCACATAAAAACATAAACAGTTGGAACACAAAGCACAATAAACTAATTTCTCACTATTACAACAGCATTTACAGCGTATCTTCACCTTCATATTACTGATTGTAAATGTATTTCCTTCAAGGATATATGGGCAAAATGTACACCTACCACATTTATACATGAATCCCCCAGTAAACGGAAAGTGCTGATGCTCACAGAGGTTTCTTAAATTACAGCCTCTTCTAAATAAACATGCAGGTCTATCCCCTACAAACTCCCTAAGATCCCTGTCACCACTTAATAACTTCCACTTTTTTGCAAGATGTTCTTAATATGAAATGCATAATTTGAAAATGTAGTGGTGAAACTGGAATGGAAGTTCTGTTGTGACACATGTGTCGGGGTATTCAAATCCAGTCCACTTATAGATGTTAAGCACTGCACAGAACCGGCAATGGTAGTATCTGTAACAGTAGATCTGGTTATATTCTGATTAGAAGTAGGATTTAAGATCAGTAGAAAGTACACATTATGCCTCTCATCCATAACTTCCCCCATCAGCTCATCTATTAGATTACTAGGGTACCCTCTCTTAGAAAACATGTCTTTCAATTTCAAACATTCATTCCCAAATTACTCCCACAAGGTCACCATACGGGCTGCTGTGACAAACTGGCCTTTAACCACGGCCCATTTTTATGAAAAGGGGTGACCACTACTACAGTGGAGGAAGCTACTGGAATATGTTTTTTACAATAAATTTCTGCTAAGAACCTGTAATTTATATTGTCTTTCTTCAGTAAAATGTCCAAGTATGGAATTTCAATATCACTAAAAGTGTGCTTGAACTTCAAAAATGAGGTTGTGTTATTAATATAGTGCAAGAATGGTTCAACCTGATCCCTTGGTCCCTTCCACAAATAAATGCATCATCAAGGAAATGGGTATATTTATGGCAAAAAGGAAAGAATGGTGAATCCTTTAAAAATCGCCTTTCCCATTTGAGCATCACTATATTAGTGTGAAGGCCCCCACAACATGAACACATTGCCACCCCTTGGGTCTGGAAATAGTATTCCTTCTCAAAAAAATAAAATTACTTTTAAGTACCATATCGAGGAGTTGTTCATACATATTAACTTTTTGTTGTGGAATATTCTTCCAGCTATAGGAAATCACAGAACCATTGTTCCCCTATTTCATGGGGTATAACTGTATACAAATTGACCACATCAACTGTTATCAGTAAAAATGTATTATCATATATTATAGTATTCATTTTTCTTTAAAACTTCCAGTAATTGTCACTTAAATGGGGTTCTCCCATTAGATGCATCTTTAATTGTGTGGATTTGAACTGTGTGGATTTACTACTTCCTGCCTGGGTTTGCTTCACCTTGGATTTCATATACATTTGAGCCTATATCACATCTTATCAAACTTTTTGTTTTACTGAAAGCCCTTAAAAAAAAAACACACCCAATATCCCCCTAAAATCTATTAACTTAATACTAACACACAAAAGTATGTACACCATGAAATATTGATGTTTTACCTTCCTAATAGGAACAAAAGTCCCAAACTGACAGCCACACTTAAAGACTTGAGTCAACCTAAAAGAAAGATCATCCATGCTAAGACGCATGGTGTTATCTGTGCTTCTACTTAGTGCTAATTGTTTTTGTCTTATCTTTATAGCTCTCCCAAATGGGCAAACCCCTGAATGTTTCAGGGAACATTAACTGCCTTGGGAAGCCCCTGAATGTTTTCAGAGAACATTTTCTGGCTTGTTAAACTTGATTTCTGCATTAGTAACTGTATTTAGAGCACAACCTAGAGCTGTTTACTGAATTTCCTGTTTGCACTTATTTTTAAAATCGTTTTTTTCTCAAAACTTGCATTTTATCTGTCTTTGGCCTAGCACTCTTGTGTGGGGTCATTTACTGCACTGTTATAACTTGTTGATACTTGTGAACCTCTGCTATCTCTGGAAAAACACAAAAAACTCTTGCTTTTTTCCACTTTTCTGAGATTTAAAAAAGTTCAGTTACAGGCTTGCTGTTCTTGAACTGTTTGTAAGTTTCTGTGAGGCCATTTTTTGCTTGGGCTAAAGAGAAGTCTCTCTGTTGATCAGTGGCAGTGAAAAACATTGAGCAGCCTGCCTGCTCCTGTGGAAGTGGTTACTGACTTGAAACTGTAGTTTTATTGGCCATTTTGGGTCAATTCCAAAACTCCTCCATCTTCCTCTCTTAAAACCCTCTTTTGCGCGGTTTTGCGCATTTTTGTGCATAGCGCAACAGCGGGCAGTGCCGCCTAATTGGGTTTAAACTATTCCTGGCTCCACAAAGTCTGCTCTTCACTTTTTCCCTTAGAACTGCTCTAGCTCTCAATTTAAACACCATATTCTCATTCTAAGGCCCTTCACTGGCCCAATTAAGTAATCCTACAAGTTAGCACTATTAAACCATAAGCACTACTTACGCTTATACTCTCTACGGTTACCCTGTTCTCTATTGGTCCATCTTAAATTCAGTTTCCCTATATTACTCTAGCATGTCCAAAGGTCAGTCACTGGTTTCCTCTCCAGTCCAGCTGGTGAATCTGGGAATTTTGAGGCACTGTTACAACTGTCTCATGTACACGGACAACCCTCTCCTCCTACAAACAGGTTCAAATATATGTGAGAGATGCAACTATTTAGCCAAACTGGAGGCTGAGCTCTCTCATCTCAAAACTGGTGTAACCAGACAGGAGGAGAAGGTAACCTCACACAACACAATTCCAGTATCACATAGTCCCACCACATCAGCGAACCAAACACATAAATACACAAAAACATACTCGGAGGCTCTAAATAAAAATCTACCTAAGCAACAGAGACCTCCAAAGCAGACATCCAAGCAAACGCTACCTCAAAACAAAACACACACAACACATAACCCACAAAGTCAGTGTGCCAAGCAGCCACAGCCCTTAAGGCTGAATAACACACCTGATACTCTTGTTATAGGTGACTCTATTGTCAGACACACTGACATCCCGCTCACCAGGCTGAATAAAGAGAAGGTCACGGTGAGCTGCCTGTCGGATGCTAGGATCTGCCACATAACGCAAGCACTCAGGTCACTCCAAAGCAAATACAAATATGACTCAGTCATTGTACATGCTGGTGTGAATGACCTGAGACGTACCTCCCAGGACTACATGAAAAGAGACATAGAGGAGCTCTCTGATCATGTAGCCCAGGCTGGTATGACCCTGACCTTGAGCAGCATCTTACCCTCACCTAGAATGATGCCACAGTACAAAGACAAAATGATCGATTTTAACAATTGGCTAAAATTTTGGTGTCATTCAAAGGGGATCCAGTGTCTGTCAGCCTGGGATGACATGCTCGACAAGCCACACTGCTTCGCTAGGGACGGCTTGCACCTGTCACCACTGGGCTTTCGGATATTGGCAAAGGCTCTTGCCACCCCATAGTGCCTTTTTTAGGCAAGGCTCAAAAGTCAAACCCACCCCCATAGACAGCACAAGGAACAAGAAACTAAGGGTAATGCTGCTAAATGCCAGAAGTCTTAACCTCAAGATGCACGCACTCGAAGCTCCCCTCAGTATGGAGAACATCGATATCTGTGCAGTGACAGAAACCTGGTTCAAGGCTCCAGAGAGCACCCCAGCACTACCAGGCTATACCTCATATCATGCTTTTCGCCCCAAAACCGGACCGAACCACAAAAGGAGGGGAGTTTCCATATTTATCAAGGATATCCACACCTCCAGGTTAGTGGCATTGCACGTATCGGAGACCATCCATGTGCAACTAACAGTGGGCAAGACTGCTTTTCAGTTTATAGCATCCTACAGACCACCCTCTCAAAGTCAGGAATCCCACTCGGCTTTCCTGAAAACATTGGAGAACATGAAGATCTCTCCGAACACCATTATATTGGGCGACTTCAACTACCCAAACATTGACTGGGAGCACTACTCAAGCCCCAGCACCTTAGCCCAAAGGTTCCTGGAAATTATAAACTCAAATGCTATGGAGCAACTAGTCACCACTCCCACAAGAGGGGACAACATACTAGACCTGATCATTACCAACATGGGGACTCTATGCTCCACACCAGAAGTATATCCCTCATTGGTAAGATCAGACCATAAATTAATTTCACTGGATGTCCACATCCCAACCCCACCCCCAGTCCAGAAAACCACAGTGAAAAACTTCTCAAAAGCGAACTTCTCACTTCTCAAAACCGAAGTGGAATCCTTCAAGGCCCCAGGGCCAGTGGAAACTACGGCCCAAACTGCAGAATCCTATATAAACGCATTCTACGGACATCTCCAGGAATGCATGGATCATGCTATCCCAAACAAAACCAAGACCCAATCATCCAAAAAGGCAAGCGTCCAGTCTGGTGGACCCCTGCCATAAATAAACTGTACAACAGAAGGAGGAAGCTACTACATGATAGAGCAAAATCCCTAATAGGGAAGGCATCTCTGATCAGTACTAGCAAAAAATTACGATCCCTCATAAAATCCTCCAAGGCCAGCTTTGAGAGAAAAATTGCACAGAACACCAAAGACAATCATAAGGCTTTTTTCAGTTATGTTAGAAACCTGGGATGCAACTCCCAGACTTGTTCTGAGTTGATTCTAAACGTCAAAAATATACTGAACCCACAGACATTCGCCAATATCCTGGCAGACAGGTTCAGTGCAAACTTCTCCCCCCTCCCCCCCAAAAGAGCAAGTATCTAGCCCGGCAGAGGGCTGCCTCCCAAACATCTCAGATGCTCAGGTGAAGGCTGCCCTCTCCAAAGCAAAAAACACTGCTTCCATGGGACCAGATGGCGTCCCAGGTTGCGTCCTACATGAACTCCAAGAGGAACTAATCCCTCAAATAAAACAGCTATACAATCTCAGCCTCACTACAGGATATGTGCCCACAGAATGGCGTACAGCAACAGTGGTCCCACTCCACAAAGGTGGAGCCTCTACGGACCCTGGAAACTATCGCCCCATAAGCCTGACTAGCTTAGTCTGCAAGGCTATGGAGAGGATCATCATGGAGCTCATAAACAAAGACATTAGGGACCTACAGACACTAGATCCTACCCAGTTCGGCTTTGTCAAGGGCAGATCCTGCCTTTTGAACCTGGTTGACTCCTTCAAAACAGTCACCAAAGCCACAGATGAAGGGAAGGTAGTCCACACAGCCTATCTGGACCTTGCAAAGGCATTTGACACAATACCCCACTCGGGCATCATAGATAAGCTATCTAGCTTAAATATAAACCCCTATGTCACAAGATGGGTAGCAAACTGGCTCAAAGACAGAACCCACAGAGTGAGAGTTGCTGGAGCAATGTCAGACTCAAAACCAGTCACAAGTGGCGTCCCACAGGGTTCTGTCCTGGGACCACTCTTGTTCGGTGTATACTTTTCTGAGGTACAGGCAAACGTGGGAGGACTATGGTTCACCAAGTTCGCAGACGACTGCAAACTGGGTGCCATAATCAACTCTCCAGCTGACACAAACATCCTTCAAAAAGGTCTCACAGAGACAGATAACTGGTGCCAGCGCCATGGTTTAAAGCTAAATGCCAAAAAATGTATAATCATACCCTTTGGCAAAAACAATTTGCCCACAAATTACCACATAGGCGGAAACCCATTAAGTACAGAGAAAGCTATTAGGGACCTGGGGACCCAAGTTGATAGCAATCTCTCCTTTGAAAACCACATTGCCAAAGTGGTTAGAAAGACCTTCTACATAGCCCACCTCATCACGAAGGGTTTCACATCTAGATCAAGAGAGGTAATCTTGCCCCTTTATTCATCCCTCATCAGGCCCATCATAGAATACAATGCCCCTTTTGGGATGTACCTTACCCGACACCTGCAGCAATTAGAAAGACCCCAAAAGTATCTCACCAAGAGGATCAAGGGTCTCAAACAGATGCCATATGCTGCTCGGTTAAGAAAACACCAGCTCTACTCAGTTGCATACCGCCTACTTCGAGGCGATCTATGCCTGACATACAAAGCTATGTCAAATCCAGAATTAATGGACATGCTCCACCTCAGTAAATCTAAATCCCTTAGAGCCACACACTCAAGGGACTTGAACCTCAACACAGGAATAAATAGAACTTGCTGGAGGGACAGGTTCATAACCCAGAGGCTCCCTTCGCTCTGGAATAGAATTCCAGTTCATGTGAGGCAGAGCACCTCACTGAATCTCTTCAAGAAGAATCTCGATAAGTGGATGGGGGATCATAGGTTTGTCCCAGGGATTACTCCCGTGTCACTATTAGACAGAGGCACAGTAAACTAAACCTTAAAAAGGGCACAGTATACTCAAATCAAGGGGTGGCATAAGCCATACAGAATTGGGCTAGGCTTATAATTGCCCCAGGGCAGATAGACTAGTATGAACCTATTATCTACTTTGGCAAACACCTGAATGCTTTCAGAGAACATTATCTTCTAGTAAATTTCTCTTCTCTTTTTTTTTCCTCAGCCAATCACTCTCAAGGCAGCCAGTTTCTTGTTCTCAGACTGTTTCCATGGAAACATGAAGACCAGCTGCAGAATTGTTACTGACCATACATGTATTTGCTAGAAAAAAGCCTTATAATATTCAATGTTCTTTTTCATTTACTTGCTGTCTCTTACAACTTGTTACTAAATCAATCTAAGGTCTTTAATCTAGTAATTTTCCATGCAATAAAAAGCACATTACTTTTACCCCACTTTTTAACCAGGCTTTTTTCATACATTGCAGTGCCTACATTTCTTAAAACTGAACAAGGAGAGAGAGAAGGGAGAAAGAAAGGAACAAAGAATACCAACATGTATTTATAATCTCCATTACACTTAAAAAAATAACTGAAAAAAAACTTTACTTTACAGCATGTAAAGAAAACCACATGCCACAAAATTGGTACTATTTAAGAAAAAAATAAATATACTTACAGTTAACTTTCTCCCTCCTCTTCCCCTCCCCAAAACATTTTTTGCTGAACAGCTGCTGAACTTTCCCCAGTCAGTGTTTCTTCCTCACTTTTTGCAGCTGATTTTTTCCAGGTCTTCTGTATTTCTTTATTCCTGGCATCCAGGCAGTGCACTTACAAGCCAGTTACTGAAATGTACCCATAAACACAAGCCTACTTGACTTTTCTGCTGAGTTTCTGTTTTCATACTGGGAGAGCTACAAATAAGCTGTTACTTAATATGCAGCTATCTTGGAAGTCTCAAAAGGCAGAATGTCTTATGCCATATGCCTAATTTTGCTCTCTGCTGTGGTCACAGAAAAATAGCATGCAACATAAACTACAAATAAATGAAAACATAAAATACCAAGAAACACTCTAATGGTGAAATCCAGAGAGAAACTAGCCATGAACACAATAACAGCACTAACAAATCTAGAAACAGCAGTAATAATGCTACTACTAATAACAGTAGAAATTATGTGGAGAATAATCTACTGCAATGACTATCACACTTGAATAGTCTACTGCTATGATGAATGCTTCACACATCTGTACTACAAACAACCAGTAGCTCTGTCCTCAAAGTAACGAGATGGGCAGAACCATAATCCCTATATCTTAAAGTCATTTGGTGGCTGCAACCATCAGTTGGATGACTGCCATAGTGTAACTATTTCTAGTTTCAGAAACACTTTCAGGTTTGTAATGTCTTGAACATAAACTGTTGACCCTTACCACTGCAACACAAAAAGCAGTGAAAGACAAGTGCTCTGAGGATAACACTGGAGACATCCACTGATCCTGAAGCAACTTTTCTTGATAGATCCTAGTAGCCATCCATCAATCCACAGCCCCTTTTTCCCATTTTTGCACATGGGATCAGGGTATATAACCTAAAAGCACAACAAAGTTTGCTACAACCACATTTCCAGTTAGAATTACTTTCTTTACCCACTGGGACTCGTATGCCTTTGGTGCTATGAATGAAAGGTTAGTTTGTCTTTTTAAACTCTATGGTCCTGCTAACATAAGTGAACAACCGCCTAAAGGAATCCATCCTATGAAGTATACACACTCCTGTAGATGAGGGTCTGACATCCTTCTCAACAATGTGAAAGCCACAAGAAAGATGGTCTTCCAAAAAAGAATAAATTGCAATATAAAACCAGATTACCATTTAGACTAAAAGGAATCACAGGAGGCTACAAAAAAGAAGTTATGTCTTATCATAATGTTCCATATGTGTTGTTGATCTTCTTCCATTCATCACTGATGGGTTCAGTTTAGAGCCCTCGGAACCGAGTCGGCCTAATACCAAGCTCACGTACAGCAAAAACTCTCAAGCTAAGCTGCTACCCACAATGCCCTTCTTCCAGTTACCTCAGATCACGTTTGCATGCAACATATAGAAGTAAAAGCAGAGGCCATCTCTGCGCAGAAACCCTAAAACACCACAAGGACCCATAAGATCCACCAGGAGCCTTTGGTGGAGGACGGAGGGTGGGATGTGATGAATGGAAGAAGATCAACAACACAGATGGAACGTTATGGTAAGACATCTTACTTCTTTATCTGATTTTGTTAATCTTCTTCCCATTCATCACTGATGGGACAGAATCCCAAGCAACTTGAAAACCTGGGTGGCCCTTATGGAAGAACATTCCTGAGAACCATTGAGTCAAAGACTGCTCTTCCCCTGGAGACCATGTCCAATTTCTAATGTTTGATGAAAGTATGGGGTTTAGCCCAAATGACTGCTGCACAGATGTCGCACATACAAGCTCTGGAGTGAAAAGCAACAGAAGTTGCAACGGCTCTTGTTGAATGAGCTTTGATATTAAAAGGTTTAGGTTCATTTGCCTGTGACTATGAAAAGGTAATACAATCTCTGAGCCATTTTTATAAAGTAACTTTTGATATGGCACATCCCATTTTTGGTCCAGAGAAGGAGATGAACAGTTGACCCGACTTGCGGAAAGATTTAGCCTTGTCCAAGTAAAAACATAATTGTCTATGTACACCCAGTGAGTGTAGACAGCATTCTCCTTTATTGGAATAATTTGGGAAAAACACTGGGAGCTCAATGGACTGGTTAACAGAGAAATCAGAAATCACTTTGGGAAGAAAGGACGGATTAGTACGAAGAGATACTCTGTCTTTATGAAAGATTAAATACGAACTCTTGATGCATAAGGCTTGTAATTCTGAAATCCATCTAGCTGATGTGACTGCCACCAAAAACAGAGATTTCCACGATAATTTTGCAGCAGGCTCAAAAGGGGTAAAGAGAGAAACTGCAATACCAGAGAGAGATTCCATGTCTTTACAGGCTGCCTGATTGGGGATCTGCTATGGAAAACTCCTTTGAGAAAGGTCTTGCCAATGCAGGTGGAGATAAGAGGAACGCCTTTTAAACCATTATGAAAATTGGAGATAGCTGCCAAGTGGACTCGAATAGTAGAAGCTGAGGCTCCACTGTCAAACAACTCAGAAAGGTATTGAAGTATAACAGATGCAGGAGTTGAGAAGGGGTCTAGCATCTGTTTTATTGACCAGAGAGCGAACCTTTTCCACTTATCTCTGTAAAGTTTTCTCGTGGATGGTTTATGGGAGGACAGGATAATATCATGAAACGGTGAGGAGAGCGTTTCCTGCCTGGTGACTAATTGAAGTGGAAAAACCAAGCTGTCAGCTTGACAGTGGACAGATTTTTGGGAGTCAACCCTTGGGGGTGAGAGATTAGGTCCTGAAGAGTGTCCAGGATCCATGGAGGTTGTAATAGGTAAGGCCAGAGGAAGGGGAACCACACTTGTCGAGGCCAGAATGGGGCAATGAGGATCACTTTGCATCTCAACCAAATTGCTTTCCTTAAAAATAGGGGTATCAAGGGAATTGGAGGGTAAGCATAGAGGAGACCCGTGGGCCAATCGTGAATCAAAGTGTCTCTCGGTGACTCCCCCTCTGGGGGAAGAAGGGCAAAGAAGCTGCTGCATTTGTTGTTTGAAGGGGAAGCAAAAAGATCCCAACAAGGCTGGCCCCAATGGCTGAAAATTTGAGAGACCACTCGTGTGGAAGGAGGATGCATCTGCTCAGCCTGTCCACAATCATGTTGGAGCTCCCTGGGATATGCATTGCTATAAGAAAGCGGTTGGAAGCTGTCGCCCAGTGCCAAATTCTCATGGCCTCTCGACACAGGGGTTAGGATGTGGTCCCTCCTTGTTTGTTTATGTACCAGACCACTGACATATTGTCTGAATGGATTGCAATTGTTCCCGATGGAAAGAGTGGATGAAGTGCCTGCAATGCCAACAGCACCACTCTCAACTCCAGAACACTGATATGCAAGTTGGCCTCCAAGCTGGACCACGTGCCTTGGAACTCTCTTTCCCTGAAAGTGCCCCCCCCCCCACCCTATCAGAGAAACGTCCGTGGTCACTGTGGTGTTGGGTTGAGGGGTCTGAAAGGGGTGACACCAAAGAATTTCATCTGTCCTCATCCACCAAAGAAGATCTTGCTTGCAAGAATTGGTGATGAGGATCTGTGAGTTTAGAGGATGAAGATTTGCCAACCACTGGGACAAAAAGAGCCATTGTAACAGTCTCATGTGTAATCTTGCCAGAGGAACAATCAGAATGGCTTCTGCCATAGACCCCAGAGCCTGTAGAACTTCTCTTGCTGACACCATTTTTTGACAGAGTATCACTTGTACCTGTAATCTTAACCTCTGAAGCCTGTGAGGTAAAAGAGACACCTGACTTGCTTGAGTATTGAATACTGCTCCTATGAATTCCAGTTGTTGGGTAGGGTGAAGATTGGATTTTTCCCAATGGACTGTGATGCTTAGAAACTATGTCAGTGAGGGAGTGTAGCAGAGGGCCTTGATCAGTAGGCGCTTGGTGGGGCAGAGAGGAGCCAATTGTCTAAATATGGAAACACCTGGAATACCTGAAGTCTCAGATGAGCTGTCATCACTGCTAGCCATTTCATGAACACTCTGGGGGCCGTTGAGAGACCGAATGGCATGGCTCTGAATTGGTAATGACTGGCACCTAGCCAGAAGTGAAGGAGACTCCTGGAACGCTTGCCCATTTTGATGTGATAATACGCATCCCAGAGGTCTCTTGAGCACATCCAAACATCCTCCCGAAGAAAGGGGAGAATGGATTGTATAGTGACCATGCGGAATTTGATTTGAACCACTGACTTGTTTAGTTGGCTGAAATCCAAAATGGGTCTCCAGTCCCGGTCTTCTTTGGCACTAAAAAGAATCTTGAGTAAAAACCGGATCTGCATTGGTCTGGGGGGGACTGGTTGGATGACTATTGTTTGACACAGCTTTCTTATCTCGGAAGCCGCCTCTTCCCTTTGACTGGGTGGAACATTGGGAAGGTACTTTAAAGGTTTTGGGCAAGATATTAGAGGAATGTAATAGCCTCTGGAAATTATTCTCTGCACCCACCAATCATTTGTAATAGAGTGGCAGGCAGGTTGGTCCAGAGGAAAGCAACTGGGCAATGCTTCAGGAGCGCTGATAAGATTGTCTGGAGAAAGAATCCCTGGAGTCTTGGTTTTGAGGACCCCCTCTGCCCCTAAAAGGGTGTCTTCCACCATTGGAACCCCGTCTGCCTCTGGGGGAATCCTCACCATGTGCATTGCGAAAAGGGCCTTGAGATTTTTGGTGCCATATCTTCCCACTCCTCTGGTTCCTGGAAAAAGAATGCTGAGGTTTGGAAAAACGTAGGCCAATGGCAGACTAGGCCTTTTCGTCCTGTTCGCACCTGGCCAGTGTGTCCTTCACTTTAGAACCAAACAAGGTGGATGGTTCGATACGGGCATTCAAAAAGGAATACTTGAAGGAGTCCGCGAGGTCACAGATGAGCATCCAGGTGTGTCGTCTCATGACTACACCTGCACCTGCAGCTCTAGCCACCCCTTCGGTTGTGTGGGAGAGCAACCTCATGGACGAGTTGGAAACAGACTCAAGGGTAGCAAGTTGAGAAGCAACCTTGCTGCGTGCCCCATCAGAAACTTGACCCGTGAGGGCTCCAGAAAGTTTGGAGATGAGATCCATTTGGAGTCTCGTAAAATCTGCCAAGTAATTCAGAGACCTGACCGCAAAGGTCGGTGAAGCAAAAACTCACTTCCCTAGTCTGTCCACAGCCCGGGACTCTCTGTTGGCTGGGAAAGTCTGTAGGAAGATGGACTCCTCCGCGGAAGGATGGGAGGGCTTCCAGCCACCCCTCTGTTTCAATATTTCCAGGATGTATCCAAAGGAGACATCATCAGGGGGTGACCGTGGGGACCCTTCCCCATCATCGTAGTCTGTATCCTCTGTGAGAGACTCCTCCGGAGAGTCAAGGTGTTTCCTCTTATATACCTTCTTCCAAGGGGGTTCTTCAGTGGGAATGTCTGAAGAAGACTCAGAAGGGAGATTACCCTGGATAAGGGTTTCCTGAGGCTTGTGCTCTCGGTGTCCTGGGGAGGTGGCCCATGGTAGCTGTAGTTCAGAGGAAGCAGGGGGAAGATCCGACACAGGAGAAGCGCTTCTAGAAGCAAGCACCCTCTCCATTACCCAGAAAGCTGGCCCTCCCGAAGAGGAATGGGAACCCGGAACCGAGTAAGATAACCTCAGAACCGGGGTCACACCCCACTCTGTGTGGCCCACTCCTGGGGATGGAGCCTCAAGCAAGATTGAGGTGGGTGCTGGCCCTGGATCCGAGGACAGAACTGATAAAAAACTTGGAAGCATACTGGGAACCAAGGGTTCCACCCCCCAACCATGACACTGAGGAAGGGATGGTTCCGTAGGAACCAAAACCCAAAGGGGGGGCCTCGAAGCCTCAGAGAGAGTCACTGTCGGTGCCGAGGAAAGGGATCCCACCAAGGATGTCAGAACTATGGGCCTTGGAACCGATGGATCTGAGGGAGGAGAATGAGTGGGAGTCCTGGGAGCAATAGACCCAAACCCCGAAGTGGGATGAGTTTTTGGAAAGTTAGTTATCCCTCTGGCTGTCAACAGCTGGTCCAGCAGGTGCACTACATCGAATTCAGACAGACTCCTGGTGGACCTTACAGACACTCTGGAAGGGGAATCAGGCCAGTCTAGAAAGGGGCTAAAAGCCTGGCCTAAGAACGGGTCCAATGAAGGGGAGTACTGGGTCTGTGGTGTTTGAATCATCGGCACCAAAAATTCCAACTTGGAAACAGGTAATAGAGGGACTAACGGTGCTGAGAAAGGACTCTGTGCTGAAGAAACACTTGGAGTAGAAGTTATTACTGGTTCCAAGAGAATTGTTGGAACCGACTTCGGTGCGGTGAGAGGTGAAGTCGGCACCGAGGCTATCGAGGACAATAAGGTTGGAGCCGTAGTCGTTAGTGTATTTGAGGATGATGCCGTAGATGTCAGTGCCAATGGTGGCGCAGACGTCGAAGTTATGGTAATGTCCACAGATGCAACTGGAGCTGAGCTCGGAACCGGAATAGTTGGAGCCGAGGAACCAATCTTATGTTCTGTAGAAGATTTGTGGGCCTTGTGTTTGTGGGACTTACCCTTATCACCAGCCGGTGAAGAAGGATCAGAATATGGACGTTTCTTGTCCTTCAATGGAAAGGTTGAGACCTCCGACACAGAAAGGGCCTCTGAGAAAGGTGAAGATAGTAGGCCTTTCAAGATAAGCTTATTTTTCCTCTCATTCAGCGTCCGCTGACTAAAGCCGAGACAAATCTGGCAAGGAGGTTTCACATATAGGTGGGAAACCCCCAGACAATAGACACAATCATCTTGTAAGTCGTTGCTGGGGAGTTTGCCATTGCAGGAAGTGCAGTGTCTGAACCCCAAAGTCCCTTTTTTATCAGACATATCCAGCGCACAAAAAGGCAACCAAACAAAATACCTAGCAGGAACAGAAGAGCAACAGAAATAGGAGAGATACCAACGATGGTATCAAATGATACCACAAGGGTAGGAGAGGGAATTACCAATGATGGTATAAGAAATACCCAAAGGGTAGAGCTAGATATAGACATAGGGTAGAAAATGAGACAGAAAAAGTTTCAAAATACAGCAAATTTTATAAAA
This sequence comes from Protopterus annectens, assembly GCF_019279795.1. Taxonomy (NCBI): domain Eukaryota; kingdom Metazoa; phylum Chordata; order Ceratodontiformes; family Protopteridae; genus Protopterus; species Protopterus annectens. The sequence goes on from NC_056725.1 coordinate 467,559,676, forward strand.
ATATGACACTTAGCTGGAGAGCTTGGTGAAACGCTGCTATATGGCTGGGCAGCAAACGAGATCTGAGGTAACTGGGAGAAGGGCATTGTGAGTATCAGCTTAGTTCGAGAGGTTTTGGTGTACACGAGCTTGGTATTAGGTGGGCTCGGAACTGAACCCATCAGTGATGAATGGGAAAAAAATTAACAACATCAGATCAATATTTTGCAGTGAAACATCCTCACTGTTCTCCTAGAAAGAAAAGGAAATAAAAACAAAGGATGTGCTGAAAGGGCTTCACAGTAAGCCCTAGTAACTAAAGAATTTAGGGTGTATATCATATGAATGACTGTTCATAATATCGAACACTCTGAAGAGTGAAAATGGCAGACATCGAACTCGTTATTGTGGGGGGCTGCAACCCCCCACTAAATATATATACCAACTCCAAGATCACACTACAGTGAGGAAAGGGAAAATATTTTGACCTTCACTGTACTGCAATCCCACAAGAAGCACTTTGAGGTCCGGCATTTTCACTCTTTATTTATTTATTTACATTTGTTGACCGGGAGTGTCCGACTGGATGTAGGACCATTTTCAGCGGAGGCCCGGAGAGAAAAACTCCACTGTTAAAATATACAGACAGTAGTTACATTGGATTTACATAGCAATTAACAATTACAAACATAGTTACAGATGAAGAACATAGTACATCAGTAGACAACTAGAATATTTATCATCTGCGAAGTACATAACAGACATTAACAATTCTTACAATAAAAAAGTTTCTGCTGTATAATAAGTAGTTAGGCTTATGAGCATCCAAGCTTGCTATAATCAAGGTAGTTAGTGGGGTGGAAATAAAGGTAGTGGGTAATGGGGTGGGTGATATTAGACAGGGAGTTGCAAGGGCATAGACAGCATGGCTTTAGGCGCGCTTTTAGTAAAGTTTTGAAGTGGGTGCATGATGGTACAGATGTAATTGTGGGTGGGAGGGAGTTCCATAATTTGGCTATGGCGCAAGAGAATAGTGCTTCTCCAGCAGAGTTATTGGCTTTAGTGACCTGTAAGTGATTTTTGTTGCTGGATCTTAGTGGTCTGATGGTGCGATAGGGTTGGAGTAAATTCTGGAGGGATGGGACTTTTAGTGGATGGTTTACTAGTTTGTGGGTGAGTGTGAGTTGATACCATTGAAGGAGGTGAGGGAGTTCAAGCCAGCCCAGTTCAGCAGGTGAGAGACAGTGGTGACTATGGTAGGATGCCCCTGTGGCGAATTTGGCGATTTTGTTGTAGCAGGTCTCGAGCTTGTTTAGATCGCATTGCCTTAGGTTGGTTTACATTGGAGAGGCATAAAGTAGGGTGGAGATAAGGTGGGAATTTGCTACTGAAATCTTTGCTGCTTTGGTGAGAAGTTGCTTATTTCTGTATAACGCTCCTAGTTTTTTGTGGACTTTTTTTATGGTCATGGATATGTGAATGTCAAATTTTAGTTTATTGTCTATTTCCACTCCTAGCAATTTGCTGTGTTCTGTTGGGTGTATAGTGGTGTTGTCTTTTGCTGTGATGTTAAAGTGAGAGTTGTTTTGAGTATGTTTGGTGGGTTGGAAATTGAGTAGTTTAGTTTTATTTGCGTTGAGTATTAATTGGGCATTGGATAACCAGGTTTCAACAGAGGAAAAGGCTTCCTGTGTGACTTATTGCAGTTTAGGTAGGGACTGGGCTGAGCAGATGATGGTTGAGTCATCTGCGTATTGTATGAGTGTGCCATGTTTGGTGGCAGAGGCTAGATTATTGGTGAAAATAGAAAAGAGTAGGGGTCCAAGGATGGATCCTTGGAGAACCCCTATAGAAACAGGTAGTCAGGGAGATATGTCATTCTGCCATACAATGGATTGTTGGCGGTCAGACAGGTAACTCTAAAAACAGTTGTTGACTGATTGAGAGAAGGATAGGTTATTGAGGACAGAGATTAGTTGTTTGTGTGGGACCATGACAAATGCTTTAGATAGGGCTAGGAAAGTAGCAAAGGAGAGATAGCCATTGTTTTTATGCTGAAGGATAGTGTTAGTAAAGGAGAATAAGGCAGTGGTGGCGCTATGGTTTGGTCGGAAACCATGCTGAGTATTGGAAAGGAGGTTGTTAGTAAGGAAGTAGTCTGAGACCTGACAGTGAATGCATCTCTCTAGTATTTTGGAGAGTGGAGAGAGAATAGCTATGGGGCAGTAAATGGTTAGTTTTGTGGAGGGGAATTATATGTGATACTTTCCATAATGTGGGAACGTAACTTTCTGACAGAGATCGGTTAATCAAGATGGATACTGGGTAGGCTAGAGCATTAGCTGCGATTTGTAGGTATTCACTTGGGAGGCTATCTGCTGCTAATTTGGTGGGCTTAAGTTTAGTTAAGAGTTTTTTTATGTTGAAGGTAGGAACAGGAGAAAAAGAGAAGACAGTGGGGAGATTACTAGTTGAAGGTGTGGGTTGGAGGGGAGGGGGGTTGTGTTGTCTAGCTAGTGACAGTATGGTTTGTGTGAAGTGTGTGTTGAATGAGGTAGCAATATTTTCGTAGGAGTGAGGGATGTTAGGAGGAGGAGTACTGACTTTACCTGGGTGGAGGATGGAGATTATGGAGGACCAGAATTGTTTGGGCTTGTGTTGGGAGGAGTCTAGGGCGGACTGGTAGTATTGGAATTTGTCCTGTTTTATTAGCTTTTTGACTCTATTGTGTAGTTCTAGGAATTTCTGTCTAGTTGAGGGGGTTTTGGTTTTGCGCCAGTGCTCCCAGGCTTTATCCCTGTTTTTCATTTCTTAGTGGTTTTCTGTAGCCATGGGGAGGGTTGTGCTTTGGTTCTGGAAAGTCTTATGGGGGCATGGTAATTAAGGATGCTCAGGAAGGTACTATTAAAAAATACAACTGTGTTATCAAGACTGAGGTACTTTAGAGGATGCCAGTTACATTCTTTGAGGGATGAGATGAATGTGAGTGGGTTGAAGTTTAGTTTTTTACATATTTGACTGTAGATAACAGGTTTAACTTGGTATAGGTGTTTTTTGAGTAGGAATGTTGGAGAGTGATCACTGAGACTATCTGATAAGCAGCCTGCTATATATGACTAGGGGCTCTTACTGACTAGTATCCAATCCAGGGTAGTGTGCTTGTTGGAGTTTTTATTTATCCTGGTTGGCGACTGGACTAGTTGGGTGAAGCCATGAAGGTTTAGATGATGGGTTGGATGGTTGCCAGAACAGGACTGCCAGTCAATATTGAAATCAACTAAAATTACAGTTTCTTGGGGGAGATGGTGGGAAGTCCAGCTGAGGAGGCTTTCTAGTGGAGAGATGTTTTGGCCAGGTGGGAAGTAGCATCCAATTATGTTGATAGTTTTATTTTGGTTTATTTTGAGGATGGTATATATTATTTCTTCATTGCCTATTTGTGGAGCTGATGATTTTAAGATCTGGATGTTTAGATGCTGTTTAAATATTATAGCTATACCGCCTCCTTTCTTGTTTAGCCGGTCTACTCTTAGTATGCTGTAACCGGTAGGGAGGATTTGCTCATTGGTAATGTGAGGTTTTAGCCAGGTTTCTGTCAGGATGACTACATCTGTGGAGTACAGGTCTATGGTGGCATGAAGTTCATGGACCTTCTTTGATATACTTCTAATATTTAGGCTTAGTAGAAGGAGGTCATTTGGCTTTCTATTGGGTGTGATTTGGGAGAAATTGTAGTTTCTAGTCTGATTATGAGGAGTGGGGTTGGAGATGGCGGGGCCAGGGTTGGGGTGGATGTCTCCACTTAGGGCTAGTTTTGATATGCATGAGGTTATTAGTTTTCTCAGTTTTTGAATGCTCTGTGGGTAATAGGTATGGTGGGAGGGTTACTATGTTAAGTTGTAGGGATACTTTTTGTTTGAGTAATATAGTTGATAGAATATGTGGGGGTGCATAGGGATGGTTCTTGAGGTGGTGGGAGGGGAGCTGAGTGAGGGTGAGACATGAGTGGTGGTGTGAGTAGTAGTACAGTGATAGTGGTTGAGTGGGGGAATGATGGAGTTTTGGTAGGATGTAAGATATGCAAGGAGAGTGCATGTAGTGAGCATAGGTATGGTATGCTTATACATGTTAGCTGAGGAGGAGTGATAGTAGTGGGAAGATGGAGGAGGTAGTGTTGGGTTTAGTGCCGTGGTTGGCTGTTGGAAAGATGGGAGGGGTTGTGTGTAATAAAGGTAGGACCACTGGGGGTGGGAGGAAATTGGGGGCAGGATGGGTGCAAAGCAGGCAGAGACGTTGTTAGCTGCTATGAGGGGGCAGGAAACAGTCAGGTAACAGAGTAAACTGATATAAGAACATATGATAGTGAATGTGGAGACTCAGGTAGGTACCCTGTATTTCCACAAACTATCAGTTAGCTGTGCCCCAGTTCAAGCAGTTTTAGTACGTTTTCTGGCATGGCTGAGCATAAAGTGATCAAAGGGTGGTTGCAGTTTTAAAAATGGTGCCTGCCACAGGTAATATTTATTAACTTTGTGATTGGCTTAAGGTAATAAACAGGGAAGGGGGAGGGGGAGAACAAGGGTGTGAGCAGGCATTTCTTTTGTACTGCTGCTAAGGAGCCAAGATCCAAGCAAAGACAGGTTGGTGTTTAAGAAACAATCAGAATTGACCTAGGACTGCTCTGAAGCTGTAAGTCATTTCTTAACCATTTCTCAGGTGGGAAAACAGGATAACCTTGTATCAGTAGGCTACTGTGGTCTCAATCTAAATTAACAAACACACAGTATTTGATCAGTTATGGATACTATTTGCTAACAGAAGGGAATAAAAGAGAAAATGGAAGATGAGTGTGTATGTGTATGTGTGTGTGTGTGTGTGGGGGGGGGGGGCTGCTTACAAGCCAAAGCAGAGTGCTCTCCAGGGGATAAAGAATATTAGCTCAAACAAGTAGACACATACTCAAAGTTAACTTTAGCTGTTTGTGTTTGCAGACAGTTCAGACCCGGACTGCGCTTTTCTTATGACAGTGTATCCACCTGTTGGATAAAAGATAAAGGTGGTACAGCAGCTGAATACTTAGAATAGTGTTAGGTTCAAAGTTAACTTTAACTGTTTGTGTCTGCAGACAGTTCAGACCCGGATTGAGCTTTTCTTATGACAGTGTATCCACCTGTTGGATAAAAGATAATGGTGGTACAGTAGCTGAATACTTAGAATAGTGTTAGGTTCAAAGTTAACTTTAACTGTTTGTGTCTGCAGACAGTTCAGACCCGGACTGAGCTTTTCTTATGACAGTGTATCCACCTGTTGGATAAAAGATAATGGTGGTACAGTAGCTGAATACTTAGAGTGGTGTTAGGTTCAAAGCTAACTTTAACTGTTTGTGTTTGCAGACAGTTCAGACCCGGATTGAGCTTTTCTTATAACAATGTATTCACCAGTTGGATAAAAGATACAGGTGGTACAGCGGCTGAATACTTGAGTGGTGTTAGGTTCAAAGTTAACTTTAGCTGTTTGTGTTTGCAGACAGTTCAGACCCGGATTGAGCTTTTCTTATAACAATGTATCCACCTGCTGGATAAAAGATACAGGTGGTACAGCAGCTGAATACTTGAGTGGTGTTAGGTTCAAAGTTAACTTTAGCTGTTTGTGTTTGCAGTTCAGATCCGGATTGCGCTTTTCTTATAACAATGCATCCATCGGTTGGATAAAAGATAAAGGTGGTTGGTGTTAGGTTGGAGAGACACTGAGCTCCTCATTGGGCCTGTAGCAGAGTGGTTGTAGTTTTTCAGTTGCATTTTTTCTTTAGAGGGTTCGACAATCTGAACATTTGTTCATATGATGTAGACCCAAGAATTTAGACACTTAAAAGTATGTGAAATAGGAAGCCTTAGACCAGCAGGCATGTACTTGGCAAATACAGTTATGTATGATACAGCAGTAAATATTAGAGGAGAGGTCACTGTAACAGTAAATCATAATATTTGCATTTACCTCCCATCAGTTTGTCTTGGTGTGGATAGATTTTCCAGGCTTCTCTTTTCTCTTGTGAACAGTGCCTAACAGATGCCTACGATCCAGCCAACAAAATCTAATTGAACTGCATAAACCCTCCCACCCACCTGGCAAACATCTCCTTTCCTTCTGCCTCGCACGCCACTGGAACTCCCTCCCACCTCTCATCCGTACCACCAGTAGCCTCTCTCTCTTTAAATCTCTTCTCCACTCTCACCTAACATCACTGTGGGAATGCTCTTGCTCTCATCCTACATAATATCTCTATCTATAATCCCTCCCTACCTCAAACACTTCTGTTGACACCTTCTTAGTAATTGTCTCTCTTTATTCCTCCTTAAAACATTTATATTGGGGTACTTTGCACTACCTTTTACAACTGAACAAACTCAATTATTAACACCATGATTCTTTTTCTACCCTGACATTGACTATTCCTAAAATCGTAATACTTTTCTACTCTGACATTTAACATTGGGATATTGCATCTACCCTGCTATTGATCATTGCTACAACTCTGATACTTTATCTACTCTGACATTTTATTTTCTAAATTCTCTTAACCTCTGCATCAGTATCTAGTAGATTCACTGTTATGTCTTCTTAGTGCTCTGTGTAACTTAGAATTATTTTTTAATATTTTTTGTAACACTGTAATTATAACTAGTTGTATTTTTTTTTTTGTAATACTGTTATTATAACTAGTTGTATCTTTGGAGCTTTTCTCCCCAGGACCCCATTGAAAATGGGCTCCTCAAGGCCCAATGGACCACCCTGGTAAACAAACTGCAAATAAATAAATAAATAAATAAAATAAATAAATAACAGTGACCACAGACTTGTGAAAGTACTTGTGCAAAGTACTTGTGCAGGTCATGTTAGACTAGAGTTCATATGTCCATTTGTTATTTTCAAATTCAAATTTGTTAAGGTGTTCGTAAACTAATAACCACTGGAGATTAAAACACTGCAGCTGCTTAGTAGTAGGTGTGAAATATAAACTAAAGTACAAATTAAAAACAAGACTCAAAACTAATACATAAGATGAGTCTTAAGTGGCATCTTAAAACTAGCTAGTGAGAAGGGGGAATTTCTCAACCACTGGGGGAGCTGATTCAAAAACATGGTACCTGATGAAAGTATGTAGGCCAGAGATCTACAAGTTCACTCTTAGAAGGTCTAACTACCAAAGGGATGAGGAATACAAAGTTCTCAGTGAGTTGTAGGGGACCAGGAGCTCTTTCACGTAAAGGGTATCTATAACACATGGGGCTAATTAAATCAGCACTATAAATTTAAAAACAATTTATGATCTTACTGATAGTAAGTGCAAACTCTAAAGAACTGGAATCATCATCTTCTTTTGGCTGTTCCCATTAGGGGTCGCCACAGCAGATCACCTGTTTCCATTTCTTCCTGTCCTCTGCATCTTGCTCTGTCACACCAACCATCTGCATGTCCTCTCTCACCACATCCATAAACCTTATCTTAGGCCTTCCTCTTTTCCTGTTACCTGGTAGCTTCATCCTTAGCATCTTTTTCCCAATATACTCAGCATCCCGCCTCAGCACATGTCCAAACCAATGTAATCGTGCCAGTTCAAAGAACTGAAATAATATCCTGATAATGTGATGCACCAGTGATTAATTGGGCTGTGGAATACTACAGTACCTGTAAATTATCAAGTGCAGTGCCTGAAAGCATTAGGAATTTACAGCAGTCCAGAAGAGACAAGATTAAGGCATGCAGAAACACAGTGCATGATCTTATGTTGGGAGTTGTGTGACATATTCCACAAGTGCAAGTGGAAACAAAATGACCTGAGAACAGAAGACACGTAGTCCCTCAGGTGGACTGGGCATAGAGATGTGGAGTAATTGGAGCAGAAACTGAGCAGCTGATGGACATGGACATGTCACTCATCAAAAAAAAAAAAAAAAAAAAAAAACTACAGCTGTGTAAGAGTAAACTCACCATAACAGTAGAGGTTCTAATAGATCGGTGTTGCAGTAACCTAAACTATTTGGGTACTACCCCCACTGACTGGTCAACATTTAAAGCAAAAGGGGCACCTTCCACATGCTCTAACTATCCAGGCCTCAAGAAGTGCTCCATATAAAAAGACAGAGCTCCAAAATCATCAGATTTCTTGCCTAGAAGAAGAGAGGAAAGGGCCCTGAAAGAAACAATGCTATAAAACATACCAAATGGTAACTACACACAAAGGTATATACACCCACACCCTGGCAATATAAAAAAATAACATCAAAAGAAGGGGGACTGGAGGGAGGGCAGCTAATGCAACAGTGATTATTAGAATATATACTGTTATGGTAAGTTTACTTACTCAACTGTATGATGTTTAATATTAGATCACTGTTATGATAGCTTCAGCTATTTGGGTTGATTACCATAGCTTAAAAGCTAAGAAGGAAGGAGGAAAAGTAACAATCCATGGACCCTTGGAGAATGGTCCTGGCAAAATTATGGACAGAGGACCAAATTGCTTTATCTAGAATACTGCTAGAGTCCATCCCTTTCCGAAAAGCCATTGAAGAAGCCAAGGCCCAAATAGAATGTGCCTTGACCTTGCCTTGAATTGATTTGTCATGCAGGGACTAGCAAAATGAAATAGTAAAATAATAACAGGTGGCCATTTTGAAACTGTCTGCTTTGACACTTTTTGTCCTTTTTTCTTACCTTCATAAGAAATGAATAACTGATCAGAATTTCTTAAGGCAGTTTTACTTCTGTCAAGAATCCTTTTTCCCTCATTTTTAAGTTCTGGAAAGAAGACAAGGAGATGGATAGCTTGGCTCAAAGTAAAACTGGATACTACTTTAGGCATAAATGAAGGATTCTTTCTCAGAAAAAAAACATCTTGAGGAAAATGAGATCATGTTGACCCATTATAAGGGCTTGCAACTCAGAGACTCTTTTAATAGAAGGAAGAGCAGTCAATATTACCATTTTCCATGTTAAGAACCTCAGTTCAGCCCTAATAAGTTGGTTCAAATGGAGCAAGAGTAAATTTTTCCAAAACAAAATTAAGATCCTAATGAGGAGCCACCTGCTTTGTAAGGTGACAGGTATCTAGAACCTCTTGCAAGAACAGCTTGACATGAAAGGGCATTGAAAGAGGGGGATCCACACACAGATATTGAAATGGCTGAAAGATGAACCTTAAGAGATGAAGAGAAAAGGCCAGAAGATAATAACTCTTACAATTATTATAGAATCAGGAGCATGTTAGCCTTAAAAGCACAATCTGAGGCACCTGTTGTTATAGACTGTATTGGTGTTGGGGAGACCTAGATTAAGATAAAACTGGTCACTCCACCAAAGCAGTTCTGTTTAAAAAAAAACTGGAATTTGAAAATGGGATGAAGTGTTGAAGTTGGCACTATATGGATTTTAGGTACCACTGAATCTTTCTCATGTGGAGACCGACTAGAATAGAATATGCCTTAACCTTGCTGGAATTGATTTGTTATGGAGGGAATAATAAAAGGAAATAGCATCAGACAGCCAATTTGAAACTGTCTGCTTTGACACTGGTTGTCCTTTTTTTCTTACCTTCATACAAAATGAATAACTGATACGAATTTCTGAAGGAGGTTTTACATCCATCAAAAATCCCTTTTCCCTCATTTTTAGGCTCTGGAATGAAGGCAAGGAGATGGATAGCTTGGTTCAAAGTAAACTTGGATACTACTTTAGGCATAAATGAAGGATTCTTTCTCAAAGAAACCCAATCTTGAAGAAAATGAGATCATGTTTACCTGTTATAAGAGCTTGCAACTCAGAGACTCTTCTTGCAGAAGGCAGAACAATCAGTAGCACCATTTTCCAAGTTAAGAGCCTCAGTTCAGCCTGATGAGTTGATACAAATGGAGCAACAATTAATTTTTCCAAAACAAAATTAAGAGAAGCCACCTGCTTGTAGGGGGACAGGTATGTAGAACCCCTTTCAAGAACAAGTTGACATGAAAGTGCATTGAAAGAGGGAGCTCCATGGACAGATATGTTGAAATGGCTGAAAGATGAACATTGATAAATAAGAAAGGCTAGAAGATAGCAGCTCTCTCAATTATTATAGAACCAGGGACATGTTATCCTTAAAAGTATAATATGAGGCATCTGTTCTTACTGACTGTATTGGAGTTGGAGAGACCTGGATTCAGATAAAACTGGTTGCTCCACCAATGCAGTTCTCTTTTAAAAAAAATTCCCAAAACTGTAATTTGAAAAGTCAGGAAGTGTTGATGTTGGCACTATACAGATTTTAGGTATGACTGAATCTTTCTCGTGTGGAGTCTGGCTACAGGAATCATAAGAATCATAGCTGTGATGAATCTTAAAATCCTGAGAAACTTTCTTGCTGAAGTCCTCAACTAACTGGAAAACTCAGGAACAGATCTAGACATAGATCTACATTTTTGTGTGGGAGAAATTCTCTTTGAATGGATGTGTCCAGGAGAAACCCCAGGAATACTATTCTTTGGGACAGAATAATGCAAAATTTTCAAATGTTCTTCTGGAAACCCAGTCTGCTAAAAAAGAGATCCCTGACGGTTTGAAAAAGACTCTGTAAAGATAAACAGATCAGCTAAACAAGGAAAATGTGAATGCCTTGCAGTCAGCAAAAGGCTATCACTGGAGCTAGCCACTTTGTGAATATGATCAGAGCAATGGACAACCCAAATGGTAAAGTAGAGAAATGAAAGTGTAACAAGACACAGAAAATCTTTAAAAAATTTAGAAATTTGTGGCTATTAGAATGATTATGATTGAAACCCAATGCCAAGAAATGCATTATAGTGCCTTTTAGGAAAATAGCCACCCAGACTAATCATTCCATCGATAAGACACCCCTAAGAGCTGACCATGCCAAATCAGGGATTTGGGAACACATGTAGAAAGTAATCTGGCCTCTGACCATAACGTGGCCACAGTAGTAAGAAAATCATTCTGTCACCCAACTTATAAGTAAGAGCATCGCATTCAGGTCCAAGAAAGTCAGTGCCATTTTAGTCAGCCCTAATTAGATCCCTCATAGAGTATAATGCCCCCTTTGGCATGTTCCTGAGCACATATATGCAACAGTTGTAATGCCCACAAAGGTTCCTTACCAGAAGAATACAGAGTGTAAACACATTACCCTATAATTGGTTGATGATGTAATGGTTAAGGTGGTTACCTCACAGGCACAAGGTACAGGGTCTGATTCTCACCTTTGAGGGGAAATTGGCCAAGCTTAAAATAACCCACAAGGGATGCTAGTCTAGTGCTTAGCTATGAACCTATACGAATCGCCTTAAAGATTTGTCTGTATACTTGGTCTTCTACATGCTCCTTAGAGGTGATCTATTCCTGGCATACAAGGCATCCTCGTATCTAGCTCTGATGGATCTTTTGCACATCCACAAAACAAGCAGCATCAGAACCATTAGATCCAAGGATTTCAATTTTACTTGCAACATAAATAGGACATGTTGATGAGACAGATATGTGTCTCAGAGGATCTCCATTCATTTGAAGCAGAGTCCATCCCTACTTCTTTTTAAGCATAACCTTGATCAATGGATGGGAAATCAGAAATTCATCCCGGGCCTGACCCCCCCCCCCATGTCTCTGATAGACAGAGGCAGACAGTAATTATGCCCAAACTAGCATAACTTCCCATATAATCCTTTAGAAACTTCCTAATTAACATTCCCCATCCTTATAAATGCTCATGATACATACAGACACAACTCGGTTGAGATCTGTGGCTAGGCTTATAAAGGCTCTGATAGTCGTTAGCCTAGTATATACCTATGAACCAATTCTAAAAATAAGAGTTGCATAAATAATACACTATCCCCCAAATCTTTCAAAAACTTTCAAGTCCTTGTCAGAGGGAAAGGGATTAATATTTACTAAATGATTAGCTGCAGAAGGATTTAAAAAGGAAAATACTGCATGGTCAGATCTGGTATTAGAAAATAAGTATTTGTAAGACTGAGGAGCCTTATATGGTTTATTTGCCTTCGTAGGGTTGGCAGGCTGGTTGTTAGGCATGTTGTTATAATAAAAACATCCTTCAAAGCTGGAAGAACAGGAGAAACAGCAGTAGGTACAGGAAATTGCAGATGTAATAAATCATAATATTTTTTTTTTAAAAACTGGAACGTCATTTTGTTGAAAGTGAAAATACTGATTCATTCTAGAGATGGTTTCAGAAAAGGAAAATTCTTCATAGGGAAAATCAGAAGGAATACTCTGTCCAGAATTAGAATTGATTGCCTGAAGAGAAATAACTTAATCAGTTCACTCCAGTTATTTTCCCTGTCCATCACACTGGGAATTTTCATAAACAGAAAAAAAAATTCTCTTACCAGTAGAACTAGAATGCAAAGGGTTAAGAGCCTAAATTAAGGGGACTTCCAAGACAGCTGGACATTGTGTAATAGCTTAATTCTAGCTCTCTCAGTGTGAAAACAGAAACCTGGCAGAGAAAGCCAGTGGACCTAGATTTCTGTGTAAATTTCAGTAAATGGCTACTAAGTGCACTGCCTGGATGCCAGAAAAAAATTAATACAGAGGGCCTGAAGGAAAATCAGCTACAAAAGGTGACAAAAAAACACTGACTGGGAAAAGTACTGCAGCTGTTCAGCAAAAAGCAGTGGAAGCTCCAGACATGACTTCCAGTAACCTAGAAGAAAGTATAAGGCAACTGCACACAGACCTGACTAAAATAAATGAACTGATGGACTATATCAACTCAAACAGTAAAAGGCTGGAAAAATGGAAGAAGATTTAAACAGACATTCAAATATGGTAAAAAACTGCAAAACTCAGAGGTAGAAATGAAGAAAATGCTGGCTGAATATGAGAATGCACAAGAAGAAATAATGAAGCGTTCAGCCTACAAATAAGAACCAAGAAGCCACAACAAGTTGAACGCTGACTGCCTCAGACTCCACAGGAAGACACCAGCAGACGGATCAATAAAACACTTCATTAATATATAAAACAAACAAATGTTGAGTGCTTTCATCCACTAAAGCGTGGACTTCATCAGAACAATGTTTAAACACTACAACTCATTTAAATACCCCATTTTTAGGCGCCAAAAATCACTTGTCATAAAAACACAGCTTTCCTATAGTGAACCTGTACTCTTAAGTGTATATTAAATATTATTACTAAAAAAGTCATTAACTTATATCTAAATATTTGATATATACACCACATCAGAATATCTTTATATTAATACATATTAAATACAAACTAAATTAATAAAAATAATAATTAATAATTTTTTGATTGATATAACATTAATCAATTAATAAAAAATATTCTATAAATTTAATACAACATATAATATGAGGCTTCCATACACTGTTCAATTCATTTTAACTAAAACTGGTTTGATGGATATATGATCATTAAGACCAGGCAGGGTAGCTTATTCTTCCAATAGAACAGGGCAAATTGGGATTACCCAATCTGAAGGGGCATTTCAGAGCAACACAGTTAAGGCTCCTATACATAGCACAAGCAGAAAAAAAAAAGTTATGTACTCACCATAACATTACATGTTTGTTGTCCATATTCTCGCCTTCATTCTTGATGGATGGTTGGGTTTGGAACCGAGCATCGGTTCTGACTCAGCCTAATACTAAAGCTCAAGAGCTTTCAATGGCTCTAGGCGACACTCTATCCCATGATGCCTGGCGACAGTTCCCCAGATCTTGTTTGCAAACACTAATCACTAGACCAATGTAACCAGAAAAGGAAGAAAAAAGGTACATTTAAAAATCCTTAGCCCATGTCTTATGAGACAAGAAGGGAATCCGAGACCTTTATGACCAATTCCAGAAATTCCTCTCAATCCTCCAGGTAGGGGGGAAGGAAGGTGGATGCAAGAATGAAGGCGAGATTATGGACAGCAAACACAGAACATTATGGTGAGTACATAACTTCTTTATGTTATGTTGTCCTATCTCGCCTTCATTCTTGATGGTTGGGACAGCATCCTCAGCACCTTTTTTCTAGGGTGACTCAAGGGAATAAAATCTTCAGAACAGTGGAACCAAAGCAAGCCCTGTTCCTTGAGGCCACATCTATTTTGCAATGAGTAATAAAGGTATGAGGACTGACCCATGTGGCTGCCGCACAAATTGAATCCAAGGGTAGTCTGGGTTGGAAAGCAGTGGAAGTCAACATAGCTCTAGTTGAATGGCCTCAAATTTTACCTGTCATTTGCTTATACTGAGAGCTATATGCATAAGTAATGGTGTCTGAAAGCCATTTAGATAAGGTGACCTTTGAAACTGGCGCCCCTTTTCTAGTCTCTGAGAATGAGACAAATAATTGGTCAGATTTTCTAAACTCTTTTGTCCTATGTACATAGAAATGTAACTGCCTATGGATATCCATCTGGTGAAGCTTGTATTCTGACTTGTTGCCATAGTTGGGAAAAAAAGACAGGTAGGTCAATGGATTGATTCAAGTTGGATTCAGAACATACTTTGGGCAGAAAGGAAGGGTTTGTTCTAAGAGAGACTCTGTCCTTGTGGAAAACTAAATAGGGAGGATGAATAGACAGGGCTTGTAGTTCTGAAACCCTACTAGCTGAAGAAATGGCTGTCAAAAAGATTGTCTTCCATGTAAGGAACTTTAGTAGGCAAGGAAGCTGGCTCAAATAGAAGGAGAATTACAATAGTCATTACCAAATTTGGATCCCAGGGAGGTGGTGGTTCTCTTATTGAAGGTCTTAATAGGAATGTATCCTCAGAAAGCCTTTGCATAATCTGTGAGACATTATTTTTGATCCCATGTCTCCTACATGGTAGTTAGACATGGCAGCTAATTCTAATCGTATAGTAGCTGCCGCTGCACCTTGACTGAAAATCTCTGCTAAAAAATCTAGAATTGTGGTCACCAGGGCTGTGAAGGGGTCTATGTGATACTTGGAAGCCCAACAAGAAAACTTTTTCCATTTACTAGCATACAGTTTTCTAGTTGCAGTCTTATGAGAAGAAACCAGAATGTGTTGCACTGCTGGGGATATATTCGGAAGACTAGCTAAGATTGGAATTGGAGCAACCAAGCTGTCAGCTAGAGGGTTTGGATGGAGGGATGGAGCATTCCTGACTGATGGGACAGAAGACCCGTCACCAGGTCCAGAATCCAAGGCTCCTCCTGGAGATGGGGCCATAGGAAGGGTAACCAGATTTGACAAGGCCAGTACAGAGTGATGAGAATTAGTTTGGGACTCAACAATTTGGCTTTCTGTAGAACATTGGGTATTAATGAAAATGGGAGAAGGTATAAGGAAGTCCCGGAGGCCAATCGTGAACAAGTGCATCGCTTGGTGACTCCCCCGGAGGGGGATTAGGGCAAGGTAGCTGCTGCATTTGGAGTTCATGGACGTGGTAAAGTGGTCGCAGCAAGGCTGGTTTCACTTGTGAAAAATTTGGTTCGCAATTTTCTGTTTCAGGGACCACTCATAAGGCATAAGAATTGCATGGCTTAATTTGTCCCATATCACATTGGATTTCCCCGGAATGTGCGTTGCAATTAGAAAATGTTGAGAAGAAATTGCCCATTGCCATACTCTTTGAGCCTCTCAACACAGAGGGTAGGATCCAGTTCTGCCTTGTTTGTTGATGTACCACACCACAGACATATTGTCTGTCTGTATCACAATCGTACCTATAGGAAGACAGCTCTGGATTGCTTGCAATGCCAGAAGCACCCCTCTCATCTCCAGTACATTGATGTGCAAGTGGTATTCATGTTCCTGCCAAGTTCCTTGGACAGTCTGTTCCAGATAATGCCTCCCCCATCCTATCTGGGAAGCGTCCGTGGTCACTGTAGCAACTGGATGGGGGAAAACAATTGGTCTGCCTATCGTTACCTGTGTGGACTGAAGCCACCATCGTAGGTCCTTCTTACAGGTGTCCATAATGAGGATCTTGTGTGACATGGGTAACGCCTGCATGGACCATTGAGCAAAGAGTAGCCATTGTAATACCCTCATGTGTAGACCCACCAGTGGAACTAATGTTATTGCAGCTGCCATTGAACCCAAAACCTTGAGAACAAACTTTGCTTGCACTTTCCTCCTCATGAACAAGATTGATATTTGATGATGTAGCATTTGTACCCTGTTGTGAGGTAGTTTTGCTACCACGTCTTTTGTGTTTAAGTCTGCCCCTATGAAGGTAATATGCTGCGAAAGCAACAAGGCAGATATTTTTAAATTTATGGTAATACCTAGCTCTGAGCAGAGATGAATGGTGATGTCCCTTGCCTTGGTCAGTAGACACTCCATGGTGGCGGTCAGGCACCAGTCGTCTAAGTACGGAAACACCCAGAATCCTAGATGCCTCAGGTGAGCCGTGACTACCTCCATGCATTTGGTAAACACTCTGGGGGATGTAGTGAGACCAAAGGGCAGAGCTTTGAACTGGTAATGACTATCTCCTGGATTGCCTGTCCATCTTTATATGGTAGTACGTTCATAGGTTCATACTAGGCTATCTGCCCGAGGGCATTTATAAGCCTAGCCCATTGTTTTGTGGCTTACGCCACCCCTTTAGTATGGGGAACTATACCCATTATTTTGCTGTGCCTCTGTCGAGCAGTGACACTGAGGTAATTCCTGGGGTATATCTGCGATCTCCCATCCATTGGTCAAGATTTCTCTTGAACAAGGCCAGCGAGGTGCTCTGCCTCACATGTACCGGGATTTTGTTCCACAGCATAGGGAGTCTTTGGGTGATGAATCTATCTCTCCAGCACGTCCTTTTAATAGCCGTGTCGAGGTTTAAGTCTCCCGCCCTTGTGGCTCTGATGGATCTAGATGTTTTGAGGTGAAGCATATTCATCAAATCTGGGTTTGACATGGCCTTGTATGTTAGGCAAAGGTCACCTCTGAGCAAGCGGTAAGCGACTGAATAGAGCTGGAGTTCTTTCAGTCGGGCAGCATAGGACAGATTTTTGAGACCCTTTATCCTTTTGGTGAGGAACTTTGTGGCCTCTCCAGCTGCTGCAAGTGTCGGGTCAGATACATTCCGAATGGGGCATTGTACTCAATCATTGGTCTGATGAGTGATGAGTAAAGGGAGACTATGACCTCCCTTGATCTAGATGAGAATCCCTTCATGATAAGGTGGGCAATGTAGAAGGACTTCCTAACTACTTTAGCTACATGGGTGTCGAATGACAGACTACTATCAACCTGGGTCCCCAGGTCCCTGATAACTTCTTCTGTGCTCAGTGGATTGCCACCTATTTGGTAGCTAGGGGTAACCTTGTTTTTCCCGAAGGGTATGCCATTGGGGCATCCTGGGGCATTAGCTCTCTACGCTTGGGCTGGAGGGACGATACAGAGGTTGACACTGGCCCATTTGGGGGTAGAGTAGCTGAAGATCTACTGAGCACATCCAATTGTCTTGTCCCAGAAAAGGGAGTATAGACTGCAGTGTCACCATCCAGAACTTTGCTTTTTTATGGACTTGTTTAGCTTACTGAGATCCAAGATTGGTCTCCAGTCCCCTGTCTTCTTTGCAACTGAAAAGAACCTTGAGTAAGTCACAGATTAGATTTGGTCTGCAGGGACTTCTTGGATGACTCTTTTTTCTAGCAACCTTTGGATTTCTAGGGTTGCTTGATCCCTTTGGCCAGGTGGTATGTCTGGGAATGATCTTGGTAGAGGGGGTGGAGAAGAAAAGGATATGTTGTATCCCCTGGATATAATCAACCATACCCATTTGTCTTGCATGATGTTGAGCCAGGCATTTGGGTACAGTAATAATCTGCCCCTGACTGCCTCTAGAGGTGGACAGGTGGACCTCCTTTCAGGAGCAGTGGAAGGGCCTGCCAGAGAATGTATCTCTGTCACCCTGGTTCTGCGGACCCCCTCTGCTGCGAGTGGGCGTCTTCCATTATTATTTCCCCTCTGTCCCTGAAGGAAAATTCACCACATGCATCTGGTGGAGCTCTTTGGGATTTCCGGAATCACGTTTTTCCACCCTTCTGACCTTTGGGATAAAGCCTGGTAGGGACGGAAAAACTTACTCCCACAGCAGACAGAGTTTTGCCTTCTTGCTCACACCTGGCAAGAGTCTCTTTAACTTTTGGCCCGAACAAATAAGAGCCGTCAAATGGGGCATTTATAAAGGAAGACTTAAAGGGTTCAGCAAACTCACAAAGGTGCATCCAGGAATGCCTCCTCAGAGCTATTCCTGTGCCTGCTGCCCTACTCACTCCATCTGGTGCATAGGAGATGAGGCGCATGGAGGAGTTTACTACAGACTTTAGAGTTGCAAGCTGAGAGTTTGCCTTGTCCAGCACCCCTGCAGC
Source organism: Protopterus annectens (assembly GCF_019279795.1). NCBI lineage: Eukaryota > Metazoa > Chordata > Ceratodontiformes > Protopteridae > Protopterus > Protopterus annectens. Next base: position 467,578,030 of record NC_056725.1, read on the forward strand.
TGTAGCACCCTGGAGAGTATCTCCTAGCTCTTTCAGAAGATCCCTTTGAAGCCGGGTAAAATGGGATAAATAGTTCAGTGACCTAAGAGTAAAGGCCACTGAAGAAAACATATGCTTCCCATATCTGTCCATCGTTTGAGACGCCTTATTTGGTTGATGGACAGATGAAGAAGTTTCAGTTAATTCCTTCTTGGTGGCTGTCGCCACCACCATAGCATCTACTGGGACACCTTTGGTTAAGAATTGCTTGTAGTCTGGGGAAGTAATGAACTTGTTGGGCCTCCTCGGAACAGGTTCATGGATTCTTGAGACCCCTATGCCTTTTGACTGACTATGCCAAGGAGTTGGTCTAAAGTCAGAGACACCCAAGAGGTGGATGGTCAAGATCCAAATGCCTCCAGGTATACAGACTCATCTTCAGAAGGGAAGAGGGTCTTTCAGCCACCTCTCTGCTTCAGGATCTGTAAGATGCCTGAAAAGGAGACATCCTCAAAGGGTGAACGTGGGGACCCTTCTGAATCCTCTAAGTCCGTATCCGAAGTAACAGACTCAGGGGAGTCTAAATGTTCCCTTTTACAAGTCCTCTTCCTATGGACCTCCTCAGAAGGATACTCTGGGGAAGATTTAGAAGTGAGTGGATCACCCATTGGGGCATCCTGGGGCATTAGCTCTCTACGCTTGGGCTGGAGGGACGATACAGAGGTTGACACTGGCCCATTTGGGGGTAGAGTAGCTGAAGTCAAGGGTGAAGCAGTCTGGGGAGACAGCACGCTCCTCATCACCTTGAAGGCACCATGATCCTGACCCGAGAGAGACCCTAGCTCCAAGGAGCCCAGAGACCTCCCCTGTGCAAAGAAGGATGGCTCAGAGGCAGATGTGGGAGCCAAACTCACCTGCGCCAAACCCCGAGTGGAAGAGTCGGATCCAACAAGGGTCCAATCCGACTCTCCTTCCCGGACCCAATGAGGGAGTGTCGGCTCCCAGACCCTTTGAGAGAAGACAGCATCAAAGAGGTCAGAGCAGAAGCTGGGGCTGAGACTCCAGATGTGGTTTTTGGACCCAACGGTTCCACCACAAGGACATTCAGGCACTACGGCTCTGAGCTGGTCTGAGTCAGAGGAGGAACAGAAGACAAGGCAGGTATAGGCATCAGCTCCACTTCCATCTGGGCTGGACTAGAGAGAATTTTGGCTAAAGCCGGTGTCTGAAGCAACCTCTTGACCACCCGCTCCACATCATCTGAGATACTCTTGGAGGATCGAGAGGAGAACACGGAGGATTTATGTCTATCAGCCACCGATTGCAAAAGGGGTGACTGGGGTACTAAGTAGACTGGTTCCAAAGTAGGGGACCGGCTCTTTTTTTGGTTCCGAGTCAGTTCCGATAAAGCTGGTGGAACCGATGGAGTAGTTATCTTCTTGGGCCTGACAGCCTTCGGGTCTGACGTTGTATGTTTCTCAGGCTTCTTGGCTGGCTTAGAATCTGAAGCCAAAGAAGAAGATTTTTTTGGAAGACTTCTTAGATGCGGATTTAGAGAGCTGATTCCCGTCCATAGTCACATCAAATGGTCCCTTGAGTAGACCCCCTTAAAATAAGCTTATTTTGGGGTTCCTGCAGGACCCTGGAACTGAATCCATGACAGATAGAGTAGGAGTCCTCCAGATATATCACACCTAAGCAATATACACAGCTAGTGTGGCCATCAGTAAGCAACATCTTCTGTGTGCCCAAGTCACACTTTTTAAAGCCAGATTGCTTGGCTTCCTTACCAGTATCCTTAGACATACTTCCCTAATTGGACAACAAAAGGGATAAGTATATGACAACAGTCAACAGAACACCTATCAACCAGAACACAGAAAGACAGAAGGAAAAAACACAATTATCACAGCAAAAAGTTGTTTTTGTTCAGGGGGAACAAACCAAGAATAAAGCTAGAGGAGAGGTCTCTAATTTAAACGACAATCTCCTCTAGCCAGAGCAGACGCCTCTAACTGAAACGACAAAACCTCAGGAAAGGTAGTAGAAAAGGGGGAGGAAAGCCCTCTAACTACAAGGAGCTAAAAACAAAGGGGATTTAAAATGAATCCTCTAAGTCAAACGGATTCGTTCAGGACAAACATAAAGCTAGACGGGATAGGGAGTCAAGAGGCCTGCGAGAAAACGACAGCCCACACAACAAAGCTACAACCAACATTACAAAAAAAGGGGAACACTAGACTATCAAAAAACAAGCTGCTCTACCCTAAACTAGAGAAGTTAAAGGTTATACACTAAAAAGTCAGCAAATATTCAGTCAAAGTAAATAAGTAAAGACTTAGACTGAGCCAGCAAAAAAGCAATTCTGAACCAGCAAAGTGGCAAACGAGATCAGGGGAACTGTTGCCAGACATCATGGGACATACATCAAACAGTTCAAAAAAGATAAAGCACAAACGTAGTCCAAAGTCCAAAAACCAGCTCTTTATTTTCGGATCTGGTACCTCGGCCTTTCGCCTTCAAAGGATCACAAAAACTCTCCATATTCTCACAGTATAAATATACATTTTCTTAATGATATAATTGGTTAATTAATTGACTAACACAGCTTTCTGAGATAATCATTTAGAATAACTTCATACATTTAAAGGGACATTCAAAGTTACATAAAGTAACATAAGCAATAGCACTTACAAAAATTTCTAGTTTAAATAACATGTCATTCCACTTAATAATATCCCTTTGAGATGTAGAAAATTCCTTAAATATATTTGGAAATATATTATTAGGATATATTTAAAAAAGATTTTTTCTTAATATATTATTGTTATTATACAAGATAGAAATAGTCAGAACCAGCAAAAAATATTGCCTCAATCATAATAAATAATGAATACATTACTACATAAATACATTACTAAGGATATTCTACAAATAGTAAATACTAAATAATTCCATATCAAGGACACTATACTATATAAGTATTGATTCATAGCAGCATTAGATACTTAGTTCCAAATTTAATCCACCCGGTTTCAAAGTATTATATTTAAGAATCATTTTTGTTTCCAATTCTAATAACTTTTGAATGAAAATTTCTCCACCTACAGAGTAAAATGGCTTACCCAAGATACAAAATCTTAAGCTATTAGAGCAACTACCATGATGTTCCAAAAAATGTTTGGCCACAGGACTAAATTCACTTTTATTTTTTATATCCCTTAAATGTTCAAGTATACGGACTCGAACCATTCTTTTAGTCTGTCCTATATACCATATATTATTACAAGAACATCCCAATATGTATACTACTCCCACTGACCTACAATTAAAATGAAATCTAGGTGAAAATGATATCCCATTAATTCTACTCGGGTTTATAACCTTAATACAGATGCTACAGTGACCATTTCCAAATATATTTAAGGAATTTTCTACATCTCAAAGGGATATTATTAAGTGGAATGACATGTTATTTAAACTAGAAATTTTTGTAAGTGCTATTGCTTATGTTACTTTATGTAACTTTGAATGTCCCTTTAAATGTATGAAGTTATTCTAAATGATTATCTCAGAAAGCTGTGTTAGTCAATTAATTAACCAATTATATCATTAAGAAAATGTATATTTATACTGTGAGAATATGGAGAGTTTTTGTGATCCTTTGAAGGCGAAAGGCCGAAGTACCAGATCCGAAAATAAAGAGCTGGTTTTTGGACTTTGGACTACGTTTGTGCTTTATCATGGGACATAGTCTAGCCTCAAGCCAGTGAAAGCTCTCAAGCTTTAGTATTAGGCCAAGTCAGAACTGATGCTCAGTTCCGAACCCAACCATCCATCAAGAATGAAGGCAAGATAGGACAACATAACATACTATAATTCAAAGTGGAAAGAGATGATGATGAAACAGGTGGGAAGCTCAAGAAACAAAGAGAGACTGGGATTTTGCATGCAGACCTTTAAGGAGAATAACAATAATCATACAGAATATTATATTCATAAAGTAGTAGAAAGTATTCTAAGAACTAGGCCAACATGGGAATGGATAAAGGAGATTCTGCTGATAGGAATGACTGCAATTAGGGGATACAGACAATAGGCAAGAGGGGACTTCAATTTATTGGAGAAAACTTGCAAAGGAACCAAGGTATTGGGAGCAAATAACTACAGGGGGAAAGATAATAGAATAAGAAGATGCCAGAACTTATTTGGACTGCAGGTTAGAGACTGCCTTCCCTATCAAGGATTGATATCAGATTATAGGCACAGAGAAAGAAATAGGGGAATCCTAAATGAAAGACCAGCACTGATAGAGCTTTTAGTAGAATCTGGAACAGAAGTTGCTTTTAAGAAAGGAATAATTAGTACAGCATATAAAATATTGCATGATAACTATAAAAGTCAGTCACAGGAGGTTAGAAAGGATTGGTAAGACAGACTGGATAAACAATTCACAAAGAAACAATGGGGGATATATATGCATGTCTCTCTAATATGCAACAAAGTCTAGAGGATTTAGGATCTTTGCTAGGAAGTGTTTACATAGGTATTTTTATACCTCAAGTAGACTTCAAAGAATTTTTTGCAGGTAGAGAGCAAACGTTGGAGATGTGATGGGGAAACAAGATACAACTCGGAACATATTTTCTGGGAGTGTAATGAGTTGGCAGACTTTAAAGATTCCCTGAAGACTGCTCTGTCATACATGCTGAGTGAGCATATTCGTGTAACTAAGAAAATTATTTTTTGAGCTATGATACAGAATCAGAATTGCGTAGACATGGTAAGGCCTTGCTGAGTCTAATTATGATGGCTGCCAAAAAAAGAAATTACTAGAAAATGGAAATCAAAGTCTGAACCAACTTTACTAGAAACAGCAAAGATAGTAACAGAGATAAAAACAACTGGAATTATGATCTTGAGAAAAGGGCAGGAGCAAATTACATAGGAAAAAATGAGAAGTGTGGGATCAATGCATGCAGAGGAGGAATGAGGTTTAAAAGATGGCAAGATCTGAGATCTGAATGATCTATTTAATGGTTGACAATGACTGGATATATTATAAGTGATGTATAATACTTGCAGGTACAGTTGTGTCGGCATGGTTTGTAATTTATAATGTTTGCAGCTGAGATTTTGTCTGCATGTTTTTTTTTTCATTTATATAAACATAAGATTGCCTATGTCACACATGATAATTTAATAAAGATGTTTCTTGTTTAAAAAAAAAAAAAAAGAAAAAAAAAAGGGCCTAAACTAAGATGCGAGTTAAGCTCAATAAATCTTCCCTATCTAGGGAAACAGAGACAGGGGAAGATTTAACTTTCTGCTTCTTTCTATCAGGAATATGCATAGAAGCTGCATTACTCACGTGAGGAACATCACCCTAGTAAACAGGCATCTTTGTTCAGCCAGGCAGAAAAGCAGTCCCACTCCTTCCTCCAAGATTGACAAAAGTAGTTCTCACATGCCCAGAGAAGACACTCCAACAGCTACAGAGGATGCGTCTAACCCCCCCCCCCAAAAAAAAAAAAATAAAAATTCCATGGTGGCTGAAAGGACTACATCAGACAAAACCAGGGGAAAAAGATGAATGGTTTAAGGAACTGGAAAATGGCCACTGCAGGGTCACCTCTCTGCGGCTGAGGCAAGGTATCAACTTGCTGAACTGGAAAAGACTGTCTAGTCATTTTCTTTTTCTTGTGTCCAGATGAAGTAGGAACAGTGGAACCGGTAAGCTGTTCCCTGGTTTAGCTGAGAAAGAAGCCTGAAAAGTGGTAAGTGATGTCAGTAATAGAAGATAGAAAAAGAAGTTATGTACTTACCATAACGTTCCATATGAGTTGTTTATCTCGCCTTTATTCTCACTGATGGGTTCAGAGCCAATCCTCGGCTCCGACACGGCCGATAGCAAATCTCAAGGTTTGCCAGTAGCTCGAGACCAAGCCCCTTATCCCACAATGCACTGCTGGAATTACCTCAGATCTTGTTCGCTGCGAGTAACAGTATATATATATATATATATATATATATATATATATATATATATATATATATATAAATATATATAAATATATACCCTTTTATTTATTTCTACCAAGAACACTTCCCGAAGGGAAAGAAGACATATTGAATAACCAGGATGGTACTAGCCTCTAAGTCAACAGTCAGCCAGGAGGGGGAAGGAGGGAGGGACGTGAGAATAAAGGCGAGATAAACAACTCACATGGAACGTTATGATAAGTACATAACTTCTTTATGTGAAGTTGTTAAATCTCGCCGTTTATTCTCACTGATGGGTAGCGTCACTAGCACCCTCACTCTTGGGTGGCTCATGGAAGTATGTTCTTCAGTAACGTGGAACCAAAGGAAGACCTGTCCTTTGAAGCCTTATCTACTTTGTAATGCGTGATAAAGGTATGAGGCTTAGACCAAGTGGCTGTAGCGCAAATATTGTCAAGGGGCAATTTAGCTTGAAAAGCAGAAGACGTAGAGACGGCTCTGGTAGAATGAGCCTTAGGTTTGTGTGTTAATGGCATGCTCGCATTCTCATAAACAAAGGATATACAATCGGATAACCATTTAGATAAGGTTGTTTTAGCCACTGTATTGCCTTTTCTGGCTTCTGAGGAGGATACAAAAAGTTGATCTGATTTTCTAATATCCTTAGTTCTGTCAAGATAAAATCTGAGCTGTCTGTGTACATCAAGTTTGTGCAGCATGTATTCCAATTTGCTAGAGTGGTTGGGAAAAAAGACTGGCAGCTCAATGACCTGATTGATATTTGATTCAGAACAGACTTTAGATAAAAATGAGGGGTTTGTCCTGAGAGATACTCTATCAGCATGGAAAATCATGTAAGGTGGTCTGATAGATAATGCTTGAAGTTCTGACACTCTGCGGGCAGAAGTAATGGCCACAAGAAAAATAGTTTTCCAGGATAAATATTTGAGATCACAAGAAGATGCTGTTTCAAAAGGGGGAAGAATAATTTGAGACAGCATAAAGTTTAAATTCCAGGGAGAATAGGGAATTTTGATAGGAGGTCTCATGTGAAGAACGCCTTTAAGAAAAGTCTTAGATAATTTATGGCCCATAACATTTGAGCCACCAAACCCAAGGTGAAAATTTGAGATGGCAGCTAACTGGACTCGAACTGTAGCAGCTGCTGCCCCTTCCTTAAAGATCTTTGTCAAGAATTCTAAAATAGATGATAGCGGATCTCGGAAAGGGTCAATTTTCTGAGTGTTGGTCCAAATTGAGAACCTTTTCCATTTACTGCCATATAATTTCCTGGTAGATGGCTTGTGAGAAGACAAGATAATTTGTCTTGTATCTTCTGAAACTGAATGAAGCCTGGCAATTAGGGGAAGTGGATTAGCCAAGCAGTCAGTTTTAGGGACTGCAGTGAAGGATGGAGTCCCCTGACGGGTGCGTCAGAAGGTCCAGAACTGGGTCCAGGATCCATGGATCTTCCAACAGATGATGGTGGAGAAATGGGAAACAAACATGTCGAGGCCAGTACGGGGTTATGAGAATAACAGTCCTTCCCAGCGATTTTGCTTTCTGTAAAAATCTGGGTATCAATGGGAAGGGTGGAAATGCATAAAGGAGACCCGGGGGCCAAGCGTGTAAAAGTGCATCTCTCAGGGGATGACCGGGAGGTGGTATTAGGGGAAAGTAGTTTCTGCGTTTTGAATTGATGTGGCTGGCAAAGAGGTCGCAGCAAGGCTGGCCCCATTTGCGGCAAATCAACTCCGCAACCTGTTGTTTGAGAGACCACTCGTGAGGGAGCAATATTGCCCTGCTTAGCTTGTCCGCTATCATGTTGGATTTCTCCGGGATGTGCATTGCTAACAGAAAACACTGGGAAGACACAGCCCATTGCCAGACCCTGAGGGCCTCTCGACAAAGGGGGTAAGACTTGGTTCCGCCTTGCTTGTTCAAGTACCAGACGACTGACATGTTGTCCGTCTGAATTGCAATAGTTCCTAGAGGGAGAGAGTCCTGAAAGTACTGCAGCGCCAGATGTACCGCTCTCAACTCTAGAACATTGATGTGCAGATGTGATTCTTGATCTGTCCATGTGCCTTGGGCAGTCTTTCCCTGAAAATGCCCCTCCACCTATCAGGGAAGTGTCTGTGGTCACAGTGGCTACTGGGGGGGGGGGACAAAGGGTCTTCCGATTGTGACATGAAGAGACGTCAACCACCACCGAAGGTCTCTCTTGCAAGAATCCATGATGAGAATCATGTGGTGCATCAGTAGTTTCTGGTATGACCACTGAGCAAAGAGGAGCCATTGAAGAATTCGCATATGCATCCTTGCGAGTGGTTTAGCCAGGATTGCTGCCGCCATCAAACCTAGCACCTTCAATATCTCTGCTACTGTAGCTTTGTTCTTTGACACCAGTGAGCTGACGTGTTGGCAGAGAAGTGAGACTCTTTCGATAGGAAGACGTAGAGTGGTAGTTGAGGTATCTAACTCTGCTCCTATAAAAACGGTATGCTGCGATGGCGACAAGGCAGACTTTTCGAAGTTGACTGTAATGCCTAATTGATGGCAGAGTGTCAGAGTGTATTGTGTTGCCTGAGTCAATTGATGCCTGGTGGTAGCGGTGAGGAGCCAATCGTCTAGGTATGGAAACACCTGGAATCCTAGACGTCTCAGGTGAGCCATGACCACTGCCATGCATTTGGTGAACACTCTGGAGGCTGTATTGAGACCAAAGGGCAGGACTCGAAACTGGTAATGATTGGCTCCCAGCCGGAAACGCAGATGATCTCTGGAGCATCTGTTCATCTTTATGTGATAGTACGCGTCCTTGAGATCTATGGAGCACATCCAATCACCTTTCCCTAGGAAGGGAAGAATGGACTGAAGCGTGACCATTCAGAACTTCTTTTTCTTTATGAACTGGTTGAGTCTGCTGAGGTCCAAGATAGGTCTCCAGTCCCCTGTTTTCTTTGTACCAAAAAGAATCTTGAGTAAGTTCTGAATCCAACTTGGTCTGCTGGGACTGGTTGGATGACTCTTTTTTTCTAGCAATCTGTGGACCTCTATGATTACTTGTTCCCTGAGATTGGGTGAAACATCTGGGATTCTCTTTACTGGAATGGGAGGGGAAGAGAACAGTATGAAATATCCTCTGGAAATGATGCTTTGTACCCATGTATCTGTTGTTATGTTTAGCCAGGCTTCTGGTACAAAGACAAGCAACCCCCGACTGCCTCCAGAGCCAAACAGTCGGGCCCCCTTTCAGGGACGCTGGTAGGGTTGACCGGAGAACTGACCCCTGTCACCCTGTTGCTGTGGACCCCCTCTGCCACGGGGGCGGCATCTTCTGTTATAACCCCCTCCTCTGCCTCTAGAGGGGTTTCTCCACGTGTGTTCTGAAAGGCTCCCTGTGCTTTTCGGAACCACATTTTCCCTCCCCTAGGGCCCTTGGGTAGGGCCGAGTAGGGGTAGAAAAACAGACTCCAACGGCAGATAAGGTCTTGCCTTCCTTCTCACACCTGGTTAAAGTTTCCTTTACTTTGGGCCCAAACAGTGATGAGCCATGGAATGGGGTGTTAATAAAGGAAGACTTAAAGAGCTCCGCAAAGGAACAAAGACGCAACCAGGCTTGCCTTCGAAGAGCAATGCCCGAACTAGCGGCTCTACTCGAACCATCAGCTGCATAGGATATGAGACACATGGACAAGTTTACCACTGAGTTTAGGGTAGAGAGCTGGGCATTGACTTTGTCGGCCACCCCTGCAGCTACCGTACCCTGGAGAGTATCTCCTAGCTCTTTCAGGAGATCTCTTTGTAGTCTCGTAAAGTGGGTTAAATAGTTCAGTGATTGCAGAGTAAAAGTCGCTGAACTAAACATGCATTTCCCATATCTATCCATGACCCTAGAATCTCTGTTAGGAGGATGGATAGATGTGGATGTCTCAGACACTTCCTTTTTGGTGGCTGCAGCTACCACCATGGCATCAACAGGCAAGATTTAACAACTTCACATTGGAAGTTTCAAAAAAGTTGTGTTTCCTAAAAAAATACACAGTGAAAAGCACAAAGCACACTTGCCCCTCTAAAAATACTTTATAAAACTATTATTAGTAAAAAGAGCAGTAAACGTGTTAATTAATAAAGTTTACAGCAAAAACAGTAAATTAAAATACAGTGCTGCAACTGACGCAAATGTCTCATAACACTCCCCAAAACAGTAATACTCAGCAAAATCAGACCGTTCCCCCCCACACACAAAAGTACCATTTTTGCCATAAAAAATAAATGTGGAAGTTTTTTTTCCCAAAAAGGAACTTATTTGCCCAGCTATGGAGATATGGTTGCTGACCACTGATCCTCAAAATCCTGCAAGAGGAGTGTTCTTTGATAGCCAGAAAGTTCTGAAACGGTTGGTGCCCCGACTGCTGTTTTTCTCCCTTCTCTGTTTTAGCTTCCAATAGTCTGGGAGCATGGAAGGTGCCCTTAAGCTTTGGAAGTTGGCTGGCTGTCACATCCTTGGAAAGACACAACTCAACTCTGGCTGCTGCAGCAGTGATCTGTTAAACATATCCTTTTATTTTCTTGCCTGAAGTATTAGGCAAGGAAGTCAGTAATGGGTTCCTTAGCAAATCCAAGCAAGTATTTCCTGTCCATGGAAATAGAAACAAGAGAAAGCAATATTTTCTCTTTATGTTCACCTTTCCTGAGAAACTCTTTGGAAAAAGGACCAGTCAATAGAAAGCATACTCATTCCAGATTTAGGTTTCCTATCCCAAATGAGTGAAGAACCTTCAGTCACCTCTTCCCCTGAGACCAACAAGAGTGGTTCTTCCTCGCCTGCCAAGGGTATCCCTACAGCCACAGAAGACGTTGCTATCTCCTACCCATGGTGTCTGTAAATCCAGCACCAGGGGGAGCATGGGAAATAGATGAGTGGCTTGAGGAGCCAAGAGTAGCTATGTCATAGTCATTCATCCACCAGCAGTTGAGGCGCAACAGCAGCCAGACAGACACCTAAAGATTCCATAACAATTTTCTGCTTCTTCTTGCAGACAGCAAAAACTAAAACCATGGAGACCAGTAGCTGCTCCATTGGTTAACAATGAGACCTCAAAGGTAGGTACAGGATCCTAAACAAGCTGGTAAACAATAAAGAAGAGAAAAGTGGTACCAAGGTAAGTGGACAACTGACAGTCTCCCACAAGAACAATATCCTGCCCCAAATACACAAACCTACAAACCTCTAGGAAAATTATGTTAAAAAATATTTTTTTTTACCAAAAAGTTCACATAAATTATGTATGCTTAAACTCCTTTAGAAATACAATGACAGTCCCAACAATATTCAGTTATTAGCAGATGCAATATTTAGTCAGAAAAAAAACACGTTTTACTCAGACCAATTATTTCAGTGGAAGGTTTTCCCCAATGGATAACTTATTTGCAAAGCCTTGAAAGATTGTTAGCTGACCAACAGTTTCATGGGGCCTGCTGAAGTAGTGCTCTTTGACAGCAAAAAAAGCTCTGAGGTTGAAGCTGTCTAAAGCTTTGAAAGCTGGATGGTGGCAGGGGGTAGGACCCAAACAACTTGGGTACTGCAACAGTGATCTAAATATTGAACATCTGGGAGAGAAACAGCTGCTTTATGGTTTGCATGACCTTGCCTGCTTCCTTCATATTTTTAATATAACCTGTGAAGGTTTCCCAAACAAAGATTCCTCAACAGAGAAAGTGTTCAGGAGCTCCCCTCTGACATCCTCAGGTAGTACCTGAACTCTAGGCCAGCCATGGCATCCAATGACTGAACTGACAACTGCCACTCTAGGGACTACATCCACTGCATTGTAACTGCGCTGAATTATGCATTTCCACACCCATTTATAGAACTAACCAAGTTTCAAGGTCTGGGACTTCAGTGATTCATCCTAAAATTCCATGACAAAGTCTCCCGTTTCTTCCAGGATTCCTAACTGATACTTAATAATGTGTGCTTTGCAGTTATCATGCAGTAGTCTACAGTAGCTAAAGTATAAACATTTTCTAATCTATCCCAGATTTGTTTTCCCTGTTGTCCAGCAATGTATTTAGCTGGTGCCAGTTTACTACCTAACTTCAGGGTTTACTACTAGGCTTTTAGCATTACTGGTCCACCTTACAGGTCTTAGCTTTATTCTTGGGTGCACAGCTTGAAAGTTTGACTGTAAAAAGGCCACCAGGAAGATATCCTCCAGGGCCTTGAAAACCTAAGGAACTGCTGCAGTCTAGCTCCTCCAGGCCCAAAACTTCAAAGTATCTCTTCTTGCTATTGGGCATTTCCTTCACTTTGCATTTAAAATTGTCTTTTGTTCTCCTGAGGATGTCTCCAAAGGATACACCATCTTGTAAAGAAATTGAGAATGAGTCCCCTTGGTCTGATTCATGCCTGAGGAAGTACATAACTTCCAAGATACAAGATTAGTTCATCCCATTCATCTTCCTCCAAGGATGATGTGGACTCTGTGACATGTAAGGTACCCATCTTCCTTTTAACTTGTATGCTGGGGCAATGGGAACTAGAGGTCTGTTAGCTACTGCTTGCCATTGCTGACAGACTTCATCAGCTAAGCACTTTAGATTTTGGATAAACATTAAGTGGGAACCAGCCTCCTGTGAGAGAGGCACACGACTTGGTTTGACTTGCCCAAGGAAAAGTATTCTCCTTTATGTTGGGAAAATACTTTCTTAAACTCCTATGGTCCACCATATGGTCCACCATAGTGTGGTCTTCCTTTCCATCACTCTCCAGGCCCCAGAAAGTCAGCAACAGAGGGATGGGTTAATCCTTTTGAAAAAAAAAATACACTGACGATTGAGGCTGGAGGTCCATTCTTCCAATGAAATGTACATGCAACATATCTTCTTCATAGTTTGTAGCCTGTGATGATGTGTTAGCAGCTATCTGGGTGTGTCCACCTTCAAAGAAGTTGGATAGACACCAAGAGATATAGAGTCCCCTACAAGGGTCTGGAAAACCAACTTGCTGGTTGATGCATCCACTAATCTTTGCAATGTATTAAGGGTAATTCTTCATGGTATCTTTCTTGAGGGTCCTCTGTTCCTCACCCTCCTTAACCCAGTGCTTTATCTTATGTGCTTTCTTGGGGGAAGACTTTCCTGAAGATGTAGATGGTTGTTAGAATGCCTGCGGCATGGTGTCTAATTTTTCTGTTTCAGCCATGCTCTAAGTGTGATTTCTCTACTTCTTTGTTTTTCTAGTAATCCTATACAGATCTGGTAATTCACCAATAGGTGGGATTTTCACAAATAAAGCGGGCACTTAGAATAATCACCTTTACAATGACTTTGATGTTCACATTCACAGAGGATATTCAGGCCTACACAATATTACTGTCAAAATAATACTTATTTTTAAAAGAGTAACTACCAAGAACAGCAAAAGAGATAAACTTCCCAACAGGGCACTTATCCTTTGTAGATTTGTCAACAGAAACTCTGGGGAAGACTAACTCTGTGGTACAGATGGCCAAAGCCCTTACTGTGACCCAGTTGACTGGGGATCTGTTAGCAGTCCCAACACTGCACGAAGCAGTGAGGAAGGGAGCAAAGTGGGAGGTGTGATGTCTCCAGTGGAGAAGACAGAAACCACTTTCCATGCTTGAAGGTGCTTCCCTTGTGGAAGTGAGGGATGACTAGCTCATACAGCCCATTGCATATCTCCCTCTGGTTCAGCAAGCCATAATTCATGAGGATGTTACAACTAAAAGAGAAAATTCTCAAATTAATCCCAATGGCTGTCAAAATGGTGGCCCCTTCCAGACAACTTTCACCTAAGTGATGGCAAATTACTAGATCATTGGCCAGGAGTAGACTGACAGTCATCAGGCAGTGGAGGCAAACAGTAAAAAGAATCAGAGTTAACAGGTTTATGAGGTGTTCTGTGGTGTGTTTGTTTTTTTGTTTGAGAATTTTTATTAAAACAAAAAGTATTGCAAAATGTGACACAGGTTCCAATGTTGATGATAAGAAAAAAATGTATAAAGGATTAGCTTGCCAAACATTAACAGGTTTATATGTGGTTACTGGGCTACTGACCCAAAGGTCTTTATAAGCCTAGCCGTGTGTATGCAATGTAATACTAGAGAAACCCAATATCGCTCGTCCCTCTCTAGTATAGATGATGAACAGGCGGGGTAGTTTGTTTATATGCTTTATTACATAGAAACACATCAGGATGGATAGCAGCATTACAAAATATAACACCAACTGATTAACAGACAGACTACACAGACATACATGCTTACATCTCAACAGCTTACTACAAAATGGCAAGCAGGCTTGCATGTGCTCAGTATTTATACACTTGTGCCAGCCCCAGAAAGCTTCTTACATCCACCCTCTTAAACAGATTGCCCTCAGTGAAATGACATTGGAATAAGACATGCAATAATATAGGCATTAGAAACAAATACAATGTTCATGTCCAAGTTGCCGTGTATCTGCAACATGATCTGGAAATACGAGCTGATAATAGTAATATTGTAATCAGAACTGGGTTTAGCAACAGGGATAGTCTTCGGTGAACAATTCTTATCAGGAACTTTGGGATTCATCTCAGGAACAGGGATATTTACTTGGAACATCCTCTGGAACTGGAATGCTGGATAACTCACTCTGAGATAAAGAGTCTTTCTCACAGGCTATGTGCTGTGGTACAGGCTCAGACACCAGCATCAAATGTTTCCAGTTCCACCTAAACCCTACTCCTTGTGATTCCACAATGTACAATCTTGGCTGTGGACAAATACTCTTCATGACTCCAATCTAATCATAACCTTTGCATGTTTGCACTCTCACTCTCTCTCCTTCACGTAATGGTTTGTTGGATCTATATTAATAAGACTTCTGGGACAGGCATTTCTTTAACAGATGGGCTTTCACTGATCTGTTAGTCTTAGCACTTGGAATCAATAAACTACTGCTGAGTGGTAATGTAGTTCTGGTTTGTCTCAACAGAAGTCTCTAGGCAGGTGAACCAAGATGTTTATCGCGAGGACTATTTCTGAGATTCAAGAGATCCAGGAACTATTATCGCTATTGTCTCATTTCGACTTCTCAAGTAACTGTTTCACTCTGAACTGCACATTCTGCCAAACCATTTGACTGCGGGTACTTCAAGACTACTCATAACATGAATAAAGTCCCACTCTTCAGCGAATCTTTTGAATTGCTGGCTAATAAACTGTGTGCCATTGTCAGAAATAACTTTGTGCGGATTACCATGGATTGCAAAACGATGCTTCATCTTAGTAATGACAGTACTGGATGCTAGGTTAGGAAGTAGGTCAATCTCGAACCAACTGGAATAAGAGTTAACTAATACCAAGTAATGCTGACCATTCCATTTGAAAATGTCAGTGGCTACTGTCAACCAAGGTAGTTCAAGAATCTGGTTTAGTTGAAGTGGTTCCTTCTGTTGATGTGGCTTTGTACTATTACATACAGAACAAGATGAAAGTAGTCTCTCAATGTCTTGTGACATAGAAGGCCAAATTACTAGTCCTGTCACACTCCTTTTAGTAGTATCAGTTCCTAGGTGGCCATGATGTAAGATAATAATATACTCTTGTTGCAAAGACTTTGGAACAATCACTTTTGGACTTTTCACGATGATATAATTGTCAGACAAAATCTCATCTCTGTAAGGAAAATAAGGTTGCACTTCTTGAGATAAACTGGATTGATTTGATGACCATCCTTGACTGATAAAGTGGTCGAGCATCTGTAAAGCAGGATCTGAGGCTGTGTGATTTCTACACTCATCAAGACGTGTGGAAGAAAAATTTCACACTTCCATGACTTCAAAATCAAGATTCTCATTCTCATGTGTTCAGTGGTATTTCTGGTAATCTGGATAAAGTATCAGCAAGATAAAGAAGTTTGCCTTTTGTGTAGACAATATTAAAATTTTACTTCTGTAATCTCAACATCGTATGTTGCAATCTGGCTGGAGCTGAATGCATAGGCTTTCTCAGAATAGTGACTAGAGGTTGGTAGTCTGTTTTGATCTGGCTAGGTCTACCACAAATATAATCATGGAACTTCGAACATGCAAACACAATTGCCAAAAGCTCTTTATCTATCTGAGCATACTGCATTTCAGTTTGGGTTAGAGTTCTGGATGCATAGGCAACAGGCTGACCCTCTTAACAAATGACTGCACAAAGACCAAATTTCGAAGCATCACAGGAAAGAGTAACTGGTTTGTGAACATCATAAAATCTGAGAGTCAGTGGACTGGCAATTCTCTATTTCAGGACATCAAATGCTTTCTGGTGTTGTTCCAACCATGACCAAGATACATCTTTACATGTTAGCTCTCTGAGCTGTGCTGCTAGTTGGCTCAAGTCTGGAATGAACTTGCCTAGGTAGTTAACCATGCCAAGAAAATGTTGAGGGGCTTGAACACTGTCTGGAGCTAGCATCTCGAGAATTGCTATTTGCTTGGAGGTGTCTGGTCGTAAATCTGAACTTCTAAACAAATGACCAACATAAGTGCCTTCTTCTAACCTGAACTAGCAGTTCTGATGATTCAGCTTAAGATTCCATTAACGTGCTCTTTCCAGAACTTTCTTGAGGTTTCTGTCATGCTCAACTTCACCATTACGTCCTAATAGAATATGATCTACTATAATAGCACAGGGATCTCCAGAAAAAAATTGCCCCATTGCACATTGAAATACTTAATTGGCAGAATTTATCCCAAATGGCGTTCTCAAAAATCTGTACCTGCCAAAAGGAGTACTGAAAGTAGTTAGCAATGAGGATTTCTTGTCAAGCAAATGTTTCCAAAATGAACTTTTTGCATCTAAATAGCTGCAACTTCTTTGACTGTGAGCACTGGATGATATAGTCTTTCCAGTGCTTTGTTCAACTCTCGTGGATCAATACATATTCTGATATCATCTGAGCTTTTCTTATGAACTACCACCATGGAAAATACCCATTCAGTTATTTATCCTACTGGACAAATTACACTTTGTTGCACCATTTTATCTAGCTCAGCTTTGATTCTGTTCTGCATAGCTACTGGAACTTTCTGGGCTAGCCTAACAACTGGGCTGACATCTGGGTCTAACTTCATGAAGTACGCAACTGGCAGCTTGCCTAGTTTTTCTTTGAAAAGATCAGCACAGGCAGAAAAAATATACTGGGTGAAATTAGAGTAGTGGTCTTTTAAACTAACATGGTGGACTTCCTTACTGAAAGCAGTCCCATTTTCAAACTGTCTCTGACATTAATAATAACAGTATGTGCCTTTTGACCACATAAAGGAACAAGTCATAGTTTCTCCCAGCAAACTAACATGAAAGTACTACTGAGCCTAGAGTTTGAATCTCTTCACCACCACAAGCAACAAGCTTCACACACTTTGCCAAATCAAGCTTCTCACCAGCACATACTCTAGCAAATGTTTCTGCAGACATAACATTACACTTTCAACCTGTATCAACTTTGAGCTCTGTGGGTTTTCCATTTACCCGAACAGTACAAAATACTTAATTCTTTGCCCATGAATCTACTGCATTGACTGTTTCATGAAGCACTAGCACACCATCAACATAAAAAGTAGGGTCACAGCTTTCTAACTGATCAACTTGTTTCTTTGAATGTCCCCTTTTAATAAAATAATATGTCCCTTTTGATTTACAAAACCTTTTGAATGATTCCACTTATTGCATCTGTGACACTGCTGACCAAAAGCTAAACATTTTTCCCTTTTAGGCTCATGGCTTGCCTTCCATCACAGTTACGACAGTTGGCAATAAAACTGGGTGGGGGCCCATTCTTTAAGTTTGCTGACTCACTCATGCATCACTGAGATTGTGCATGCTGTGGAATTTGCTACAAAACTATGGGGTTTCCCTGTGACTGCTGCAAGGCTTACAGTTGCCGCCGTGTGCTTGGGCCTATTTCTTTTAACCATGTGCTGCATACTATCAACATTGACCTTAGGAGTTACTGGAAGCATGTATCTTTCATTTGTAAGCATATTTGTCTGCTTTTCTGTAAACTCGTATATCTGGCAATTCTCAATGGCCTTATTCAAAGTTAAATCACTGTTACAAAGCAACATCTTTCTTACAGCATCATCTTTAGTACCACACACAAGTCTGTCTTTTATCAACTCATCCCTTAAGTCACCAAATCTGCACATTTTAGCTTTGTTTCTCAAATCAGTTAAACATGCTGCAAAAGTTTCACCAGGTTTTTGATCTCTGCTGTAAAGTAAGTGCCTTTCAGTGTAACATTCATTTGGGGGTTACACATTTCTATAAATTTATGTTTTAAGCACTCAGAGTCTTCCCTTGACTCAGCCAGTAGAACTATATGATGGTTTTCTCCTTTTCCTGCAAAGACAGCAGGTGCATACACAAATGAACGACACCTTTCTATGGCTTCTGAACCAGCTAAATGAAATGCCTTTGTATGGTCATCTTTATCAGAATATGCAGCCTGTATGAAAATTTTATTCTTGCTCAAACACTCTCCAGTTCTTTGCAATATTATTATGAAACACAAGTGGAGCTGATCTATGAAATCCTTCAGCCATGCCAACAAATTACAGTAAAACACAATGCAATCCTGGCCCATTTATAATCACTTATGAACAAGCTGCTATATGTGCACCTATAATAACATTCAAATGCGCAATAAACTCTTCAAAATACTGTACTTTGTGAAATATGCTTTGAAATGGCTGTATTTTGCAAAATAACTGTACTGTAATACTGCACAAACACACCAACACTTCATACACTTCAGTCAAATTGAATAGCTACAGCTGGAGTACAACACCCCATTTGGTATGTATCTCACAAGACATCTGCAACAGCTGGAAAGGCCACAGAAATACCTCACTAAAAGGATCACAGGCCTAAAGCAGATGCCCTATGCTGACCATCTAAAAAAACTCCAGCTATACTCTGTGGCATATAGTCTACTTAGAGGTGATCTCTGCTTAACATAAGAGGCCATGTCAAACTCTGAGCTGTTGAACATGCTCCACTTAAAGAAATCCCAATCCCTCAGAGCCACATGCTCCAGGGATCTAAACCTTGTCATCACAATGAACAAAACATGCTGGAAGGATAGGTTCTTGACCCAGAGACTCCCCATACTTTGGAAAAGACTGCCAATACATGTCAAGCAGAGTGCCTCCTTGGCCCTCTTCAAAAGGAGCCTTGATGAGTGGATGGGAGATAGGAAATTCACCCCAGGAATCATGTCAGTCACCCAGTTAGGCAGGGGTTCAGGGAAGTAAATATTGTGGGAAGAAATATCCAAGGAATTGTTATGGCTAGGCTTGTATAGGCCCTAGGGCCGATAGCCTAGTACCAACCTATGAACCTATTAATGTGAAAAAGTAGTGCTTAGCGAAAAAATGTGGTTGTTTCCCTTATTTTATTAATTTTATGCGATTTGAACTTTATTTCAAGCATTTTCCATAGCTATTTTAAATATTTCTGTTAATATATCATACTTTTTAATATTTCTGTTACTTAGAAATTCATTTAGAGCAGTCTGAATGCCTCATTTCATATTTTGCAAATAAGAAATAGCTTGAGCAAGTTTTAAGTTTTAATATCTGAAATTAGTTTCTGACCTGTTTTGCGAGTTATACGTGCAGGAATGATGATTCACTCCTGTATATTACTCCAATCTTAACTGAGTGACCAAGAAGCACTTGATCATGGAGAATTTGGATCCCATTCTGGTACCATGTTGCTCGTTCCTCTCTAGTATAGATGACAACCAGGCGGGGTAGTTTGTTTATATGCTTTATTACATATAAACACATCAGAATGGATAGCAGCATTACAAAATATAAACAAACTGACTAACAGACAGACTACACAGACATACATCCTTACATCTCAACAGCTTACTACAAAATGGCTGTCAGGCTCACACACGCTCAGTATTTATACACTTGTGCATGCCCCTTGAAAGTTTTTAAAGTTGTACACACATATTGATCTACATCCAATATAAAGGATCTTGCCAAAACTTGCGATTTTAGTTAGCAATGACTGCCCATAACTAGGAGGGTCATAGGTACAATCCCTGGCAGGAATTTTCAGTTTCCCATCCAGTCATCCGGGCTACGCTTAAACAGGGTCATAGACGGGCTCTGTTTGATGTGAATTGGTAGCCTTTTCAAGAGAGTGGCAACCTCTGAGAGACACATCTGTCTCTCCAGCAGGTCCAATTTATGTTGCAGGCCAGGTTAATATCCCTGGAGAAGATGACCTTTGTCCCATTTGATTTGCAGATATGCAGCATTTCCATTAGGTTTGGCTCTGAGATTGCTCTGTAAGCCAGGCACAAGTCTCCTCTACGTAGTCTGTATGCTACTGAGTACAGTGACAGTGACTTCAGTCTGTCAATGTATGACAAGTGCTGGAGACCCGGAATTTTCTTGGATAGAAATCTCTGAGGTCTCTCAAGTTGCTGTAGGTGCCTTGTAAGGTACATACCAAAAGGAGCATTGTACTCAGTTATTGGCCTAATGATGGTTGAGTACAGAGGAGTTATGACCTCTTTCTTTCTTGAGGCAATGCCTTTGCTAATGAGGTGTGCAATGTAGAATGCTTTCCTTACCACAGCAGACAGATGGTGGTCAAAGTTTAGGCTACAGTCAACTTGCTTTCCTAAGTCTCTCACTACTGAGTTGTTACTTACAGTATTATTCTTTATATGATAATCTGCAGGGATATCGTTTTTACAGAAGGGGATGATAATGCATTTTTAGCACTGAGTTTGAGTCCATGGCTTTGGCACCACTCATTGGTTTGTGCAAGTCCCTCTTTGTTGTATAACTTATCAATGCTAGATGTCAACCGGGAAGCCTTATTTTTTCTTGAGGATCTTGTTTTGATCCTATCAGGTACAGCAGTGTCAATACATTTGTATTAGTGATTGCACAGGGCATTTCTTTATACCTTACTATAGTTGCCAGTCCCATCTGTGGGAACAGGAGTTTGGAAATTATTTACGCCATCCCTTAGGAGGATATAATTAGCTTTGGTGAAATGTTTTAGCCTGATTTCACCTGAGGGGTTCAGGTGTTATAGCTACTTCAAACGTGACTGGTTTGTGATCAGATTTAACCAGTGAGGGGTCCCATACTTGTGGTGCTGCAACAGTCACCCATGTTGATGATGACTAGGTCAAGACTATTTGAGCCTGTTGTGGGGTTGCATACTATTTGTTCCAGGGCATTAGTGTTAAAGTCCAGAAACCTTTGTGTAAGCATGTTGGAATTCATATAAGTTTCTCAGTTGATGGAGGCATAGTTAAAATCGCCCAGGACTAGAATGTCTGGTTGTAATTTGATTAACTCAAGTAAGTCCAAATAAGCAACATGGGTATCTTGGTTTATTGCAGGGGGCCTATAGCTAATGATGACTTGAAGGGGGGTCTTACCCACAGTTAGTTGAACTTGGAGTAACTCCATGGAGTTTTCCTGTCTAACCAGTCTAGAGGTATATTTATCTTTGATGAAGATATATACTCCTTCTCTTTTGGTACTCACATGTTTATTTTGCAATCTGAAAGTCTGGAAGGGATTGTAGCTTTGCAAGGCCAGGGTAGCCTCTGTGGCCCTGAACCAAGTTTCTATGACTGTACAGACGTCAAAATCCTCCAGGGAGAGGAGTGCTTCCAGAGAGTGCAGTTTCTGATTTAAACTCCTTGTGTTTAGCAGTATGACCTTTAATTTTAATTTATTTGTGAGTGATATTTTCACACTGGAAATTTTGTTCTTGAGACCTTGTCTAAAAAGGCACTATGGGGGAGGCAAGTGCCTTAGCCAGTAACTGAAAGCCTAGAGGTGACAGGTGAAGACCATCTCTGGCAAAGCAGCGTGCATCAACCATGTCATCCCAGGCTGACAGGAACTGGTTCCTCTTAGAATGACACCAGAAACTAAGCAAATTGTTGAAGTCAATCATTTTTTATTTATATTGCGGTATCATCCTAGGTGAGGATAGAATGCTGCTCGAGGCTAGGGCCACACTTGCCTGGGACACATATTCAGAGAGTGCAGTCATGTCTATCTTCATATAATCCAGTGAGGTACATCTCAAGTCATTCACACCTAGATGAACTATGATGGAGTCATAATGGTAGTTGTTGAGATTCTTGACTGCATGTGTGATCTGACAGATCCTGGCACCCAATAGACAGCTGACCGTAACCTTCTCCTTGTCCAGCCTGGTCAGCAGGATATCTGTGTGTCTCACAATGGAGTCACCTATGACTAAAGAATTTGGTTTAGATGTGCTTTGCCTTAGGGACGTACTTGGTGAGACACTGATGCTAGTGTTTTTATGTGTATTAAGTGCTGTAGGTTCTGTATTAGGTGTAGCATGTTTGTGTTTGGAAGGTCCCTGGTGTTTATGTAGGTTTCTGGTGAGTACCTCCATGTATGATGTTTTATGTATTGAGTGCATGGTTTGAGAAGGAGGTGTAGTATGTGAGCTGACAACCTGTTCAGTGTTGCTGTTCTTTACACAAGAAAGCAAGGATTCCAGATTCTTAGTGTAGATGCATCTCTCACAAATTGTACTTTGGTGATTTAGGAGTAGAGGGATGTCAGTGTACATGCGAAGGAGTTGCTTCACTGCCTCAGGATACCCATGCCAATCAGGCTGGTAGCAGAAATGGAGGGACACTGATCATCCATAATGCTAGGTTAAATCCTGTTTTTACAGTGGGGAGAGAAAATGGAGGGTGTGGTACAACTGGGTGCTCTAAGCAGGGTCTATACTAATGGGGTGCTGTATAAAGGGTTTATATTAGCTGAGGTTCTCTAAATGCTGAGACTATTGTAGATTTGGTGTTTTTGGGACTGCTTAAGGGGCAACAGCGCAGATGAGGTGCGCTCTGAGTAGTTAAGCACAAGTTAAGGACTTGTCAGCCGGATCACAGGCAGCTACTACGGGAAAATTTATCTACTGAAGTTTTTGCTTCTATAACTGCCAAATGTTACCCCCAAAGTACAGTAGTGCATGGCGGTGATGTGCTACACATAATCAGATGCATACAGCAGAGCAGTGGCTGGTTGCCTAACTCTATGGAGCTGTGTTAATACAAGGCAAAGCACATCTAAACCAAATTCTTTAGTCATTGTTAGCGTTCTAACAAATGTGCTCTATCCTCCTGGAGTGCAAATGCTGAGCTTATGTAGCAACAGTGAGCACACTGAATTAAAAAATGTAACAAATAAAACAGCTTAAAACTGAAACTTCTGCCAGCAACCTTCAATCAGATGAGTCCTAACTGCACTTTCATGCCACAAGGGTGCAGGGGGCCCTCTCCAACAAAAGATGGTTTGGTTTAGTGCTCAGTTTAACAAACCGAACCAGATTCAGCAGGTCTGAATCTAGTTTATGCTGCAGCAGACAAAAAGTGCAACAAATCAGCAAGAACAGTTTTAAAAAATCATCAATATAGAAAAAATACAGTTGAAAAGTGCAAAATACAGTATAAAATTGTATGTATGGTTAGCAGAATGCACCAGATTGCTTGGATTGCATAGATGAATTCAGCAGAGCAGTGGCTGGTCACCTGACTCTATGGAGCTGTGTTAGAACAGTGTATCATAAAAGCTGGAAATAGACATTTAAGAAAGCTACCATAACAATGACTGCTTACCATAATGGAGACACTTTCCATATTCTCTTAGAACAGGGGTGTCCAACCTTTTCAGTTGCAAGGGCCGCATTGAGTCAACAGAAATGGTCTGGGGGCCAAACGGCAAGTGATGGACCAAAAAAAAAAGTTCTCACATTAACTGAAGAGCAAAAAAAAAAAAAAAAAAAAACAACCCAGGTTTACTGAGGACTAATGTGGCTGTATTGTAGGTGAATTTGAACAATAAATAAATTAATAAATGCATATTATTTGCCCTAAAATTCAATATCTCATTCTAATGATGTTCTAAAGCAGCCTGCATCCTTGCATTCACTAAGCCTGGAACATGTCTTACAATGCAGCAATGTAAAGGAAATTATTTTATAAACAGCAGCAGCAGACATCCCTCTGATACGCATCTATACTCCCCTGCCCAGCGACATACTTATACATGCATACAACTTGCATGTTACATCAAAAACAGTGCTGGTAGTGTCATCTATAACTTCAAGTAAAGAAAACAAAAAATGCCTTGTCATCTTCCTCCAACTACAAGAGCGATTTACTGTAAATATCTTCTCATCTGCTGTCACTTCATATGTAACACACACATTAATTACAAAAAAAAGGAAGAAAGATCCTGGGGTGTGGTTAGCTCTCCAAGGTCAAATAGTCATATGCAGGCAGCCACCCAGTTCAGACTATCACTCTTTGAACAGTGGAATGCTTCAATTTTCCATAATAATAACAATAATAAACAACCTTTATACTCCCCCATGGGATTTTCTCACTGCCAACGAAAGTCAGACCCCTTCAAAGCATCACGGAGGTAAATCCAACCGCTAGTGTAAATAATCATCAAGACTGACACAGGTGAGTAGCCAAGCAATCAATGTCAGTCTGTGAAATAAAATAATAAAAAGGAAATGTGCAAGTGTGGTTTTAATAATTATGTCACAACATCTACCCTTTCACAGACTCCTGTAAATTGAACCATATCCGGTATCATAGATTATATTATGATACTTAGGGAAACCTACCCCAACACTCTTGCAGACAGACACACACACACACTCACACACACACTCACACACTCACACACACACTCACACACACACACACACACACACACACACACACACACACTCACACACACTCACACACACACACACTCACACTCACACTCACACTCACACTCACACACACTCACACTCACACACACTCACACACACACACACACACACTCACACACACACACACACACACACACACTCACACACACACTCACACACACACTCACACACACACACACGCACACACTCACACACACGCACACACACGCACACACTCACACACACACACACACACACACACACACACACACACACACACACACACACACACACACACACACACACACACACACACACACACACACACACACACACACACACACACTCACACACACACACTCACACACACACACTCACACACTCACACACTCACACACACATGCTCCAAAAAACAAATACAGAATGGAACATGACAGTCTGTTTTATTTTCTTTCTATTGTTGGTAGCTCAGAGTACAAGATGGATGACATTAAACTGATTCACTGCCTGAGGTACATACAAGTGACAGTCTCTCCTGTACTGCAGTGATGCTTGGGGGGGTTGATACTGCCAGTTTAGGTCTTCTTGATCACTAGCATCCATACACGGTATACAGTGCTTGTCTTGCTCTGTGGTCTGGCCAGTCTCTGCATGATCCAGTGCTGTGTTGGCCAGGGGGATGCGTTCTAACAAATGTGCTCTATCCTCCTGGACAGCTAACAAGAACCACTACACCCAAGTTCTCTATGCGACTGTGCACAGTGACTATGGATATGGTGACCTAACAAGAAAGACACAAAGCAAAGCTCAGTAATTTAACTGCCACAAGGTTTGAAGTGGAAAGAAGGCAATGAAAGGTGGGGGGGGGGGAGCATTTGCTATGGTAGTTGGATGTTACACCAGTGTGATTGATGCTTCAAATATTAACTTTCAAAGGTTAACAATGAGTGATTTTTGTCTAATTTCAGAATTTAGTCCAGTACACCAGATCTAAGACAAGCCCAAGGGGAGGATGTTAATGACAAAATCTCAGAACATCTACGAGTGACCAAGACAAGAGAATCATGAAATGTACATGTCAAGCACTAGACTAGAAGCTCTTCCTCTTCACTCCAGCAAGTGTCCTGCAGATGTCCGGTAAAATGACTTGCACATTAATAAAAATAAAATGAATACATACATATGGAAAACACACTGCTGTAACTTAAAAAAAACCCATTGCAGACAGCATTAGTGCATTCATGCAAGCAGATTATGCTCCTCACCATGAGAGCTAATTTACTTGTTACACCCACAAAAATAAAAACTCTCCAGTGTCAGCTCTTAAAAACTAAAACCGCATGGGAGACTCAGTATAAAAATGTGCACATTTCATTGCCAAAAACATACTTTTAATCACTCCATCTACACTGGTTTATATTTTTAAAAGCCCACTGCGTTAAATGGTTAGTGTGAGCTTGTTATTACAATTAAAGTGATAAATTAATGCATCCATCACTGAATAACTCTTATTGTCTGACCAGTAAATATACTACTTTTGCAAAACTGCCTTTACCACTACAAAGAGCGACTACTCCATAGCTAAAGAATCACCTCAGGAAGTACTTAAAATGTATTAAAAAGAATTGACCATTTCATATTAAACAACAAGATGTGGTAAAAAGAACATCCCAAGATTACACCAAAAAAGCACGAGTCACACATTCAAACATATTTATGGCTTCAGACTACCAATTCACCACTGCTGAAAATACACTGAAGCATGGCATGTGGACCCCTTGCACAAAAACATCATGCAAGTCAATTCAAGATCTGAACATAATACAGCTTCATTTCTTATTCATACGCCTCAACTTCTAAGCACAAAAAAATCTGGACAAAGACTAATATAATGGGAGACAATGGCCCAAAAATAGGAACAGGTTTTAAACATCGCTTTAATAAACTTAAGAAAGTTGCTATAACAACACTTTTTGTGCTAGAACATTTCCTGCAAGTCTGAAACTCATATTTTTGTAATTTTCAGACTTCCTTCCTCACTGATATGCAAAAAATCCCACAAATTTTATGAGAAACAAACCAAACATACGATGCAAAAATTTGGAAAGGTATGCTACCGCTCCACCAAAGCTTACCTGACCTCGCCAAAGACACACAGCATCATGCGTCTCTGCATCTTCCATCATTCAATGCCCTGAGTCAAAGAAAATGCTGCCAAAGTACAACTTTCAGTCACTGTTGAAATAAACCTACAAAAAATATCCTTTGCTCTGTGAACTAGCAGCCTCAACAACGGTACTGTCATCTGTAACAACTGAACAGCAGCGAAAACCGGGAGCTGCATATTGCTGTGGGGCCAAGATCTAAATACGCTGACTATAGCAACGTCTTACCATCTACTAGAGACGTATTCCAAACAAGTTAAAAAGATCTTATTAAAATTACTTACCTTACCTTTTGCTATGCAATGTAGTGTAACTGTAGTCATTGAAATAAAATAAATCCTCTCACCACGATCTCGCTCCTTCCTTCAGCTTTACCAGAACTATAAAAAACGACCGAACAGTGTTTTCGCGCATGCGCATACCAGCGGAACGACGCTGGTATGAAAAAACGTGAAAAAACGGAAGTTGGCGCATGCGCAGAACAGCAAAAGTACGCGAACGTGTAAACACACGGAAAAAAATTTAAATTAAAATTAAATTTAAATTTAAGGGTCGGGGGCCGCATGGAAGAGCTCTGAGGGCCGCATGCAGCCCGCGGGCCGCGGGTTGGACACTCCTGTCTTAGAATGTGAATGGTCGCACAGGTACAGAAAAAAGGAAGTAATAATTATATTAAGAAATGCAGAATGCAAATAGAAATGCTACAGGAGACACATTTATTAAGAAATGAGCACGTGAATTTTTTAAAGAAAGGATTTCATGATTGATATTCTACAGAATATCAGGGACAAAGGAAAAGATGATTATTTATTTTAATTGCTACTGGAGCTCTAGTAGTGATAGAAGAGGAAAATGGTAATAATGGTGGATTTGTAGTGGTAAGGGACTAATGGCAAGGGATGAGGATTACACTGGCATGTATTTATATTCACACAAAACTGCTATTTTTGGAGCTTAAAAATTTTGGGTGAAATAATCAGCTTTCAGCAGGGAATATTACTTATAGGTGGGAAATGGAATTTGATTTGCAGCAATAAGGACACATCTGGATCCTAGAAGGAAAAGTATAACACAAGAAGGTAGATTTCTGAAGAAATTTATGAAAATATGGAATGAAAGACAAGAATTCATATTACTCCCCAAGGTGCAATAATTGGGCTAGACTTCAAGAGGAAAAAACAAACAACTAGACCAGTGGCTCAGGCTCGCAGCAATAAAAGGTTTATTCAGGTAAAGCGCTTTTCTTCTCGCACACAATACACAGACTTCTTCAGACTAGTAAAAACATTACACAGAAATAGAAACTCACTTTTAAAAGGTTCTGCATATACAGGTAACCAGTCAGCAATCTTCTTAGCAATGATGCAGCAAGTTCACTTAACCACCGAACAACAGTGTGTTCAGAAAAATAAACAGACTGTTAAAAACCTTTTCATTAATATTCAAACTCACTGACACTTCAAATGTTACAAGTTCCTAATTAAATACGTTCTACAAAATAATAATAGTTGCCAGATGCACAAAGTTACTTAATATTAAAGCATAAAATTCTAAAGGATATATTTATAGAAAAAAGATTGTATACCTGTCACTAACAACAAATATATAAAAGCATGTCTAAATAAGTAAAACTAGTAACTTATCACAGTTAGAAATCATACCAAGAAAAAGGGAACAGTTTGAGTTCTCAACAAGCTCCTCAATTTTAAAATACATGCAAGGCAGGTAATTTCATTTAATCCAGGGGCACTATAAGAATTCAACCTAAATTGCCAGATTAATTCCCTTTTCTCCAAAATTAACTGGAATGGACCACTCTTATGATCAATAGTTACTTGATCAATCACTCTGAAAGTAAAACAGTGGTCGGGGTTCTCATTACAGTGTCTAGCCAGGGCATTGTTCTCCCTCCTTTTTCTAATGTTGCAAATGTGTTCATATACCCTGTCACGAAGCCTTCTATCTGTCTTTCCTACATAGAAGGCTGGGCATCACTGACATACTGCCAGGTATACCACAGCCCTCGATTCACAATTAAATCTACCCTGTACCTTAAAGTCTCGCACCCTAATAGTAAAATTTGAACCAGTGGCAATAAACCTACAGTAGTTACAACGTTCACATTTGAACGTACCTTTTGTCTTGTTACTGTTCATACCTCTTATCTCAATAAAATCCTTCAGGTTTATACCTTTCCTAAAAATAAAATTAGGGCAACTACCCAATTTAACTGAAAGGTCACCATCACTTAAGATGACATTCCAATTCCTACTAAGGATTCCTTTCAAAATGCTAGCTTCTAGACTGTACCTGATAATGAAACTTCTCGCAAATCTATTGTCATGATTACTAGTTGCCCCTATGGTACCTTCAGCTACTGCACCAGGGTTTGTTAAAGGGTACAAATTAACTAAAGAGTCTTGAACGAAATTAGTTTGTACTGTACCCAAACTACCTTAAAGAATAGGTCTATAAAACCCAGTAGTCCTCTTGTGCTGCACTTCACATATCAAATCAACAACCAGTTCAGTGGGGCAACCATGACTAGTAAACATAACCTTTAAAGTCTCACATTCTTCAATAAAGACCACATCGTCACTGGTCATTTTGGCTGCTCTAACCAGCTGGCCCTTTAATACCAATCTTTTTTGGTGCAAAGGGTGACAGCTGGTATAGTGCAACATAGTGTTAGAATATGTAGCCTTACGATTTTTACGAGCTACAAAACACTGTTTTGTCCTACCCTTTCTCAGGTCAACATCTAAATAACAAATGCGATCCCTATGAACCACATAGGTAAACCTAAAAAAGATGTACTGCTATTCAAAAATTCGACAAATTCATGTGCCTGAGCCACAGACCCTTTAAACGTTAAAAAGGCATCATCCAAAAATCGGGTGTAAAACCCCACTTTGTCTGTAAACCTGTTGTTACCAAAAATAGTCTGAGACTCCCACTGGGCCATTACCAAGTTTGCATAGCTCCCACCACAAGGGGAACCCATGGCTACACCCACGATCTGTCTATAAATAATGTTGTCAAAAGTAACATAATTGTTACTTAAAATTATGTCCATCAATTCCTGAAATAATCTAACCTCCATGTTAGACGCACCATGTGATAATAACCTGTCAACTACCATTTCAATCCCCACAGTGTGGGGAATTGAAACGTAAAGGTCAACCACATCAATAGTCATAAACAGAATATCGTCTTGGTAACCAAAATTTTCCATAGCTGTTAAAAATGCCCATGATTCCTTACATATTTGCTTTTCCTTAACAACAAACTTTTTTTAAAAGGGAGTCAACATATTTAGTACAAGAGTATGTGACCGAAGACTTAGCATTAACTAGTACTCTCATTGGGGGGCCTACCAAATTTTTGTGAATCTTCGGTAAACCGAATAGTGATGGAATCCTAGGGTACAAAATAGACAAATAAATTAAAGATATCTAAATCAATTAAACCTTCAATAAAAAAATCATTAATAAAGGAGTTAATCCTCCTGTAGGCCACATTAAGTTTGTTTAAACTAGACACTTCATAAGTCCCCACCATCAAGAACTGTGTTCATTCTAGATGTATAGTCCACATTGTCCATGATACCAGTCCACCACCTTTGTCAGGTTTTAAAACTCTGACCGGTAGTATTTTAAGGTCATGCAAAGCTCTGTCCTCCATTACTGACAGATTTTTATAGTTATGTTTGTTCCGTCGATCATGCAAAGTCCTAACGTCGTACTCACACGTGCTCAAACAAAGAGATGACAGGGTTCAATGGAGGATTGAAGGTACTAACCACTCTTAATCGGTTACTCATTTCACAATTGTTACCAAACAAGACAGCTAAATTCAATTTACGAGTGTACAACTTCAAGTCAATTAGTGTCTCAGCCAACCTGAAATGGTTAGAGGGAACAAGGGTCAAACCTTTGCTGAAAATATCATAAAGTTCAGGTTCAATCTCATAATTAGAAAAATTGTAGATTTTAAAATCACCTGCAGTGTTGACCATTATCGTGGGTTTCGTCTGTTGGAGTCATTCGACTCCATCGTAATCCCCTTCCCCCTGGTGTTGTACTTCCTCTGATGGTTCTGACCCTTGTACAAAAAAGAACTCTGTTCTCGAACTACGTTCCCTTGAAGGAAACCAATGCTTCTATCATTAGCCTGGTGTTCAGTACCCCGCTGGGAGCCACTATTCATACAATCATTCATCGGGTCATCAACCACTATTCCCCTGTTGTTCCTCAGTAACAGAATCACCGTGGTTGCTAACTGTCACAGTGACATCAGCCTTTTGACCAGAAAAGTTATTTCCTTGACAGGGTGGTGGCTTCGGATAAGCTACACCATTTTTATAATCATTTATATCCCTCCTCAATTTCTTCATTTTAATTTCACTATTTTTTATAAGTTGTTGTTCAACAGAAGAGAAAACTCTCTTGTATTCATACTGGTATCTTGAAAAGTCACAATGTGCCACAATTTCAGAGTTTAAATCAGAGCTCTCTTTAGAGAGCCTATCAACTGTGAATTTATAGTGCCTACACATGGTATCCATTAACTCAAAACCATGCCTATTAAACATTTCAATTAAGTCAGAAAAAAAATGGTGTGTTCTCCTCCAAACCTGAGGGGTATTGCCAAGAACGTAACCCCTTAGGAACCACACCTTCCCTTTTACACTCCTCAAAGTATTTAATCTCCAAATGTAATTTTTTAGCTTTAAAAAGATTTACTGTCAAGTTCTTTAAGCTTCGAAGCAACAGGGACACTTACCCCAGTCGGTACACCCTGTCCATCACCTGTTCCTGCCTTCCCAAAGAAAGTTGCTTATGGAGCCAAGTGTCCACGTCAGGGAGACCAATAAGCTCAACAGTGTTGTCCCTCAAATTGTCATTCGTTGACATCCCACAGGTATTAGTGTTTGTATTAGCACTCAGCCTGCTGCACTCACTAGAGGAAATACCAATTAAACAGTCGTTTACACTAGGCATGCTAGTAAAATCACTAACGGTAGCAACAGAGTTATGCAAAGGCCTGCCCTTCAGTCGAACCACAGCTCCTTGTTGAGAAAAACAGTCCAACCGTGCCATGTGTTAAGCCTGTTGTTCATAGTAGAAATTAGAACAGTCAAATTCCTCAAGCTCACCGAACTATCTTCCTCGCCCAAAGGTGAGTCAGTAATCACTTCCAGGTCATTGTCAATGTTGCTGCTCCCCGAGCCAGAAGCCATACCAAAGAAAAATGAAACACTGCCAAGAGGAAAAAACAAACTTGAAAACAAACAACTAGACCAGTGGCTCAGGCTCGCAGCAATAAAAGGTTTATTCAGGTAAAGCGCTTTTAGTCTCGCACACAATACACGGAGACTTCTTCAGACCAGTAAAAACATTACACAGGTGTCCCTGACTGTTCCTGATGTACTCTGGCTAGCTCACTCTGTACTCCACACCTGTATCTCATTGCCTGACAGCCATGGCTAGCATACTTGGTGGCCTCCTGCAGCAGGACAGCAGGTTATAGGCAGTAGTAGTGGGGAGACACAGGCTCCGCCTCAGCAACAGTGTGTACATATTGACCATACAATGTCAGGGAATGAATACAGTACCAGACATTAATGTACCACTACTGTGTTCTGATGGGTCTGGCATGTCACAGACACATTCCTCACACTCTGGGGCACCCATTACATACTGTCCAACTGGTTTCCAGACATCTGCATTTGGCTGGCAGGGGGTCCACATATATCAGGCACATGTACACATTCCGCAAACATCTGGGTACAGCAGATGTTGGACACCTACGAAGAGGAAATCCTACAACACACATGCACTGCTCTCACATACTGTGTAGCACAGATGTTGCTGGAATGTCCACATGCACTGTAGTACCACTCGTGTATTTGTTGTATGCTGGCTGTATGACATGGTACTGTAACAGTACCCATAGGGGACACACCACAGTCAATAGCAGTGATGGGTGTGGACACATAGCAACACAGTCTATTACAGTACACAGGACATAACTGCTGTACCTAGGACCATACCAGGTTACTAGGCTATGGACCCTGAGCCCCCATAAGCCTAGCCCAGATGTTAGCCCATGCGTATGCAAGGCAGTACCTGATGCCCCACTCCAACAGGGACACAGGTGGTATCCCAATGGTGTATGTGCAGTTAGCCATCCAGTTATCCAGGTTCCGCCTACAAAGGTGTAAATAGTTACCCTACCTGATGTGGACATGGTGACTATTCCACAGCAGGGTGAGTGTGTGGGACACACATCTGAGCTGCCAAGAAGACCAGCTGATATCACACACCACCAGGCTAAGGGCGTGTGTGTGTGTGTGTGTGTGTGTGTGTGTGTGTGTGTGTGTGTGTGTGTGTGTGTTAATAGAGTGGAGCTTGAGTTGCACTTGTGCAACAGTCCCAGCAATGTGGAGTCCATGACTGCATGCAAGCCAGTGGTCATCTCTGAGGAGTATGTATGAAAACAGGTAGAGGGTTAGGCTTATAGCCTATTTGTGTATGGTAGATATTTGAGGCCCTGGTACTCCCTGGTGGGAAACCTCTGTGATGTCCCCACTGCTGCATGTTCTGTGTGAGGTGAATGATGAATGGGGCATTTTACACAATGGGACTTATTGTGGGAAATACAGGGATGTCAGGACCCCATGTCACTGGATGACATACCTATAGGTATGAAGTGGGCCATGTAGAAGGTTTACCATAGAAAAGAAGCAGCATGGTGGTGAAATGTCATGTTACCATCGACCTGTGTGCACAGATCCCATACGACTGATTGCATGCCTATAATGTTGTTAGTACTGTGATAATATGTGGGGATGTCACTCTCCCCAAAGAAGTTGACACTGCATGTCCTGGTATGCAGCCTGAGCCATGTTTCTGGCACCAGTCATGTAGCTGTATGAGATCCTCCTAAGCAGATTTCCACATCACTAGGGAATCTGGTGACAGCACACAGCATGCAGTCATCTGCAGACATGGTCGGCCACAGCCTAATGGCTGTGCCCTGCACCACAGACGTGTACATCACACATAAGAGAGGCCCAAACACAGAACAACAGGTTATACTGCTACTTATGGGTCAACCGCTTGGTGTGGATTCCCCTATGTGTTTTAGCTGGGTCATGTCAGTGAGACAGTGTGCTACCCCTATGGTAACATATGGTGTGATGCATACTTGGGATCGTCTATCAGTTACGGCCAGGTGGGTTATACTGTCAAAGACTTTGTTCAGGTCAAGGTAGGCAGTGTGCACTGTCACCCCCCCCCCCCCGTCCATGGCTTTGGTGACTTTGTCAAAGAGGTCAACCGAGTGTAACAGACATGATCCCTTCCTTGACAAAGCCTAACTGTGTGTGATGGAGTGTATGGAGGTCTTTAATGTCCTTGTTAAAGAGCTGCACTATAAACTGTGCTATAGCCTTGCAGAACAGCTGAGTTAGGCTGATGTATGTATAATGTGACAGATTGGTGGACAAACCACCTTAGTGTAAAGGGATGGCAGTGGTTGTCCTTCACACAGCTGAGACAAAGGCAGTAGTCAGGCCTCCTTTGAATACAGTGGCTTATGTTGTTGCAAGGTTATGCTCAGGGTCATGTTAGATGCATCCTGTCATGTGATAGGCTCCCAGGATGGATGTATACCATGATTTTCACATGGCACTGGTGATCTGTTCCCTACATATAGGAGAAGGGGGAAGGTACTGTGGGCATCCTGATGTACTAATGGGGGGGGCAGGGGGTGAAGCCTACACTGACTCTGTCAGGCATCAAGTATGCTATACCTACAGCACTGGTATAACTGGTGTCTTTGACCACCACAAGTGAGCAGATGCAGGTGCGTCCTGTGATTTGTAGACATATGTGCAAACAGTAGATGATTGTCTGTAGTGGATGTCAACAATGTGGGCTCTAGCTTTGCTGTGCAGGTTCCCAGGAGTGATCTCATTCACTTGTTCACACTAATGAGACATTGCTTGTAAATGGGTACCTGTCACTAGTTTGTCTTGAACAGCAGTATGTCATCCCTGTTATAGAAACTTATATATTGCAGATATCCACCAGACAGGTGTACTTATTCTTGCAGAGGATGATGCAGTCTTGTCGGGTACACCTGACTCCATTCACTATACAAATGCACATCTAGTATTTGTGTGTATGTGTGGATATTGGTGGCAGTCCCTAGAGAGGGGTTTGGGGCTATGAAGCTGTGTATGCCACCCCCCAGGAGGCTGTATTCCACATTGGAGGTGTATGTATGTGTGACCCTAGCTAGATGGGTATTGTGGGAGATGATGACTGAAAACATGACTGCATGATGGTGGTTTTGCCATGGAGGATGACACTGTAGGGATGCTGCAGTGGTAACCCGTGTTGTGTAATATCAACTGCAACACACCTTCACCTCATGTGGAGGTAGCCCCTAGCTGCACCGAAGTGTTTGTAATTCCACTGTTGATGGCTCTCTGGCCATGTGTGTGCTGACATGGGTACATCTTCCAATGTATGTTTGGGTCTTTCAAGTGACCCAGCTTCAGGGTACAGACCCAAATCAGAATACAGTTGCTGAGGTCCAAATAGGCAGGATGGGCTTCCTGGTCACATGTGGTGGCCGGTAGCTAGCTATGATTTGAATAGTTATGTTGGCAATGGTGAACTGCCCCTGTGGTGTCCCCTGTAAATCTTACTGCCTGTACAGCATGTAGGTGTGTATGTGTCTCATATAGACTGCGATCACATGTCCCATGCCATTTCCGCCCACACTTTGGGGTACGACTGTATGATAGGATTTTTGAGCAGGTAAGGCTGGGGTGCTGTATGCAGCTTTGAACCATGTGTGTGGGACTGCACAGATGTCAGCATTTCCCAGGCTAAAGAATGCTTGCATTGAGGGCAGAGTCATGTGTAGACATGTAGGGTTTAGCAGCATGGCCTTCAATGTGTGCTGCACTGACAGTTGTATGTTGGTAGTGATACCCTCACCACTTTTCCTAATAAAGGCACTATGGGGGTGGTGACAACCATTGCCAGATGCCTGAAGGCCAGGTGAAACAGATGGAGGCCATCTGTTGCAGAGCATTGTGGTCTGTTAATCATAGCATCCCAGGCTCACAGGTACTGGAACTCCCTGGAATATCACAGGATAAAAGGCCACATGTTCATAGGTGTGCACTAGGCTAATAGCCCTGGAGCCTTTACGAGCCTAGCCCATAGAATTACCTTGGCATCGTGCCATCCAGCCTTAGTTCCCAGTGCCTCTGTCGAGTAGAGCTACTGGAGTGATCCCAGGGGTGAACTTTCTATTTCCCATCCACTCATCAAGATTTATCTTGAAGAGGGCTAGTGAAGTCCTCTGTTTAACAAGTCTGGGAAGTCTGTTCCATAGCATGGTCAGTCTCTGGGTTATGAACCTGTCCCTCCAGCTTGTTCTGTTGATTGTGGTAATGAGGCTGAGGTCTCTTGAGCATGTGGTGTGGAGGGATTGAGATTTCTTTAGATGTAGCATTTCTAACAGAGCTGGGTCAGACATGGTTTTGTAAGTCAAGCAGAGATTGCCTCTAAGTAGGTGATATGAGACAGAGAACATTTGGAGTTTTTTGAGTCTGTCCATATAGGACAAGTGTTTAAGGCCTAGGATCCTCTTTGTGAGGTACTTTTGCGGCCTCTCCAGTTGTTGCAGGTGTCTGGTGAAGTAAATGCCAAATGGGGCACTGTACTTGATGATTGGCCTAATGAGGGAAGAGTAGAGTGAGACAATGATCTCTTTCTTCCTGGATGCAAAACCCTTAGTAATGAGATGTACCACATAGAAGGACTTTCTGACCACAGTGGGAATGTGGTGGTCAAAAGAGAGGTTCCTGTCAACTTGTAATCCCAGATCTCTTATAATGCCTTCCATGTTCAGTGGACTACCATTGATGTGGTAATTCATGGGAACTGGTGTTTTCCCAAAGGGGATGACGACACATTTTTTGGCATTGAGCTTAAGGCCATGATTCTGACACCAGTCGTTGGTGTCAGTGAGGTCTTTCTGTAGGATGTCAACATCACTTGGGGAGTTAATAATAGCTCCCAAGTTGCAATCATCTGCAAACTTTGTCAGCCAGAATCCCTTCATGTTGGCCAGGACTTCTGAGAAGTAGATACCAAACAGGAGAGGACCCAGGACCGAACCCTGTGGGACTCCACTCGTAACTGGTCAGCAGTGTGACTTGGAGTCAGCTACTTTCACACTGTGTGTTCTATCTGTGAGCCAGTTTGAACCCACCTAGTGATAAAGGGGTTGATGCCTAGCTTAGTGAGTTTTTCTATGATTCCTGAGTGGGGAATGGTATCAAAGGCTTTGGCCAGATCAAGGTAGGCTCTATGAACTACTTTGCCATCATCCACAACTGTGGCGACTCACTCAAAAAAGTCGATCAGGTTGAGCAGGCATGATCTACCCTTCACAAAACCAAACTGTGTGGGATCCAAAGTTTGGAGATTCTTTATATCCATGTTTATTAGGTCCACGATGATGCGTTCCATGGCATTGCATATCAGGCTAATGGGGCGATAGTTCCCAGGGACTGTAGTCGCTCCTCCTTTGTGGAGAGGGATGACTGTTGCAGTGTGCCATTCAGTAGGGACAAAGCCTGAGGTGAGGCTGTGACTGAACAGGGCACACAGGTGCAGTGCCAGTTCACTCTGTAGTTCATGTAGAACACAGCCAGGGATATTGTCAGGTCCCACAGAAGCTGCGTTCTTGGTCTTCGACAGTGCTGCTTTAACTTGTGCAGCAGGAATACTGGGTGCCTGGCAATCTACTGTTATTGTGATTGGTCCTTTGGTGGGGGAGAGAGGGTGTAAAGTTGGCACTGAATCTGTCAGCTTGGTATAGGAGGTACCATTGTGCAGTAGCTCAGAGCAAATCTGGGTATTGCCATGGAGATTCTTTACATAACCATAGAAAGCCTTGTGGTTGTCTTTACTATCTGCTGCAATTTTGTTTTCATAGCTAGCTTTAGAGGATTTGATGAAGGATCTCAACTTTTTGTTGAGGCTGATAAGGGAGTCTTTCTTGTCTTGGGACTTCACCTTATTCCACATCAGTTTACTCCTTCTGTTGTAGAGTTTGTTTATGGCAGGGGACCACCAGATTGGCTTCCTTTTCTTAGAAGAGAGTGTCTTGGTTCTATTGGGTATTGCGAGATCCATGCATTTGTGTCCGTGTTCGTACAGTGCATTGGTGTATGATTCGGTGGTCAGGCAACTATTCTCCATTTGCATGGGTGCCGTGAAGTTATACATCATTGTTTTTAAGAGCCCAAAGTTAGCGTTGGAGAAGTTTTTCATGGTGGTTACCTTTGCAGGGTAGCTGGGAAGGATGTGGATTTCCAAGGTGATTAGTTTGTGGTCGGATCTAACCAGGGAGGAGTTAACTAATGGTGTAGTATCTCTGATGCATTATGTTGGGCTACCAGTCTGGAGGTGTGCACATCTTTTATGAATATGGAAACACCACCACCTTTGGAGTTTTGGTTCAAGATCTGGGGCCGAAAGGTGTGGAATGCATTACAGCCTGGTACTGCAGGGGTGCTTTCTGCTGCCTTGAACCAGGTCTCTGTTACAGCACAAATATCGATGTTTTCCATTTTAAGAAGTGCTTCGAGCGAGTGCATTTTGAGATTTAGACTTCTAGCGTTGAGCAGCATGGCCCTCAGATTGCATTTGTTTGTAGCTGTTACAGTGGTAATTTGGTCTTTGGAATGCCATCTAAAAAAAGGCACTATAGGGGTGGCAAGAGCCTTAGCTAGCATCCGGAAGGCCAGGGGTGAAAGGTGCAGGCCAACTCTGGCAAAGCATTGAGGTCTGTCAATCATGTCATCCCAGGAAGATACTAGATCCCCTTAGAATGACACCAGAAACTTAGCCAATTGTTGAAATCAATAATTTTCTGCTTGTACTGTGGTATCATTCTGGGTGATGGTAAGAAGGCTGCTCAGGGCTAGGGTCTTACCCGCCTGGGCTACATAATCCACAAGCTCCTCCATATCTCTTTTCATGTAGTCCAGGAAGGTACAGCTCAGGTCATTCACACCCACATGTACAATGATAGAGCCATATTTGTACCTGTTGTTGAGGGATCTGAGTGCATGCGTTATGTGGCGAATCCTGGCACCTGACAGGCAGCTGACTGTTAATTTCTCCTTATTCAACCTAGTGGGTGGAACATCAGTGTGCTTCACTACTGAGTCACCTATGACTAGTGTGTTGGACATGCTGTTTTGCCTTAGGGGCTTTGGTTGAGCACATTTTTTAGGAAAGTTATATGTCTCGTGATTAGTGCTGTGTTGTGGTGGTCGAGTGTGTTTCTGTCTTGGAGGTCTCTACTGTTTGGGTAGGTTTATACTGACTGCCTCCACAAAGGTAGGTGTGTGGTTTGTGTTTTTATGTGAAGGCAGTGCTGGTGTGTATTCTGGATGGCTATGTGTTCCATGTGGTGTGGTGCAAGTGTTGACCTTCTCCTCTTGACCAGCTATCCCAGTCTTGGCTGGAGAGTGCATGGCTTCCAATATGGACATATAAGTGCATCTCTCACAAGTCTGAGTGTTGACAGGTAAGAGGAGAGGGTTGTCAGTGTACATGAGGCAGTTGCTACATTGCCTCAGGATGCCTAAGTTAACCAGGTTAATAGGAGAAAGCACAGGGAACTGACCTTTAGACATGCCTTGAGGGGTGGGCATTAATAATAAGTACTGGAGCTGTTTTCTTGTAGAACATTTAGTGCTGGTAGCACTTGTGTGCTACAATAATTGCTACAAGAAGTCTGGTAAAGTGCTAGACTAATAAGCTAGTAAAAGAACAGGAGAGGAGAAAACTAGCAGATCTAAGGGAAAACTGACAAGCAGACTTTTAAGCTTGCAAACAGTCCTGGATACAGCATATCTGTATCTGGACTAGACTAGTTTTAGGAAAGGCGGGAAAGAAATGCAAACGCAGGCTTTTAAACCAGAAAGTTGGAAGTGATGGAAAAACTGCCCAAACGGCCAATAAACTACAATTTCTGGGCCAGAAACCACTCCTCTTGTGGTAGAGAGGCTACCTAGTGCTTACCACTCCCACTGATAAGCTAGAGGGCGTCCCTCAACACAGAAAGGCTTGGGGGGCTCAGAAGCTTACAAACAGTCCTGGATATAGCAAATCTGTATCTGGACTAGACTAGTTACAGGAAAGGCAGGAAACAAGCTTAGAATTTTTTTTAGTAAAGTGGAAAGGGAGAAAGGAGGAACAGAAGATAATTCAAGGTTAAGAACCTAAGTGGGTTGGTCTTCTCAAATATTCTCTCTGTATTAGGTAGAATCAGCTAGTGACACTAGACTGGGAGGAGTGTCCCAGATCAAATTTACAGTAGGGCGGGCAACTGCAAAGTCACCAAGTATAAGAACAAAACCAGCAATAAGGAAAGAGGGTGGGGGAACAAACAAATCAGACACCAAGAAAAGCATCTCTAGCAAATTAATAAATGCAGCAGTTTTCTTAACTAAAACAAAATCAGACACCAAGAAAAGTTAAGGTCAATCATTTCCTGAATGCATTGTGGCATCAGTCTGGGTGACAGTGGAATGCTGCATAAGGCTAGGGACATACCTGCCTGGGACACATAAATCAGTGTGCTCACTCATGTCTCACTGCATATAGTCCAGGGACATACATCTGAGGTCAGGCACGCCAACATGGACTGTGACAGACTCATGACAGTAGCTGTTGGTGAGAGACAGCAGTGCGTATGTGATATGGCAGAGTCTGTCACCTGAAACATAAGTAACTGTGACCATCCACATATACAGCCAGGTGACAGGCACATCACTGTGTCTCACAATGAAGTCTCCTATGTGTAACATGTTTGACATGTGCTGACGCCTGCAATTTTATGGTTCACAGGTACATGGCAATGTGTGGTATGTGCCATGTATGGCTGTGGCGTCCACGTGTGACTTTGCCTCAGAGGTCTCCTTTGCTTGTAGATGTGTATGTTGAGGTCCACTGCATATGTGTGTGTGTTGTGTAGGTGTGGGTGGTGTGTGAGGTGTACTGATTTTGTTAACCTGTTTGGGGGACAGATATGCAGCCTTGACAGGGAGGGAGCATGGACTGCAGGTTCCTACTGTCATTGCATCTCTCACACAGTGTGTTCTTTGGTGGTGTTTGTACATGGTTTTCCATCCATGTACATGAGGCAGGTGCTACACTGTGCTAGGACACCCATATCAGCCACACTGGCAGGCAAAACTGTACGACACTGTCCAGCCATATAGTCCAGAATCTGAGGGAGGAAGACCAGCGAGACCTGAGGGGTGGGCGTACAGCCCAGGTGCTTGCTACAAGAGTAGGAGACTGACACCACAGCATACCATATGTTGACAGGTTATGAACAAGTAGTAATAGGTGCAACAGATAAATGCATTTGAACACATCATTGCACATGCAGCAAGTAGCATGAAACATCAGGATCAGGAGGGCAATGCATGGTGTATTGCCACTATGTTGCTGATAGCCACATACATACTGTGGTGATAGATGGCGAGGAATGATGTGGGAGTTAGTGGTGGCAAATGTGGATGTGCAGGGTGTGTACATTGTGGTGAGCAATGTATGAGGTCCTATGATGTGTTCCCTCGTCATGTCTTTCAGGGGGGATGTATAGACGTGGCAATCCACCTTTCTCAGAAGCTAAGACCACTGCCATTGTTGATGCCTGAGACTCCATCACCGGGTGCTGTTGACAAGGACTCACCATAACCAGCAGGAACATGCTGCACTGTGGGTAGACCTCACAGCAATGGTGAATGATGTGATCCACCAGGACAGGACTATGAACAGGTCCAACATAGTGCTACAGATATAACACATCATGTACAGCAAAGGGCCGCAGCTGTGGCCAGGGACCATGCTGACACTGGGGAAGGGCCGGCTACAAAACCCCCACTCTCAGCCACAAAGGAGTTCTGGCAAACCTGGGTTCAGCCACTAGTTCACAAGAAACTATCACGACATATGTCATCGAGGTGGGTGGAATAGATTCCACAGCCAAGAAGCATCCAGGTAAGCCTCCAGTGGTCATCATGTTAATACTGTAGCATTCATAGTGGCAGCCTCTAAATACCTGTGCACATGTCAGGTCAATCTGCATTTGTCAGTGGAGTTTTGTAATGCACACGTGTGCACACATATAGCGAATGTCAGCAATTTAGTTAGTATCACAGTTTGTACTGCACATATTATCGTGTACCAATGCCACATGTGTGTCTGCTGACAATACCTCTCCCCTACAAATCCAGAGGTAACTCTCGTGTGGCTGGGGACCATCATCCTCTAGCTGGTGAGTGTGGAATTTTCTTGTTATGGCTCATCTATACGCTAGGCATGTTAAGGGCTGCCAGTTTCCCACGGACACTACTGTTAAGCTTAGCCATACTGCAATACGTGCATGTTCACTTGTGGTGGGT
This sequence comes from Protopterus annectens, assembly GCF_019279795.1. Lineage (NCBI taxonomy): Eukaryota > Metazoa > Chordata > Ceratodontiformes > Protopteridae > Protopterus > Protopterus annectens. The sequence goes on from NC_056725.1 coordinate 467,620,503, forward strand.
TTCACTACAGTGCATCACATCAGTAATTACAGTAGGATATTTGCAGTCGCTGAAACATATCAGCATGTATTTTTGTAAAGGTGTAGCCAGTCTGCTATACAGGGGTGCATTACTATTGTGTAAACAGGTGCACTGTGTTTTAGGGGAGGGGCCATCACATACTCTTACTTGTCACGTATCTCATAGGTGTATAGTACTAGCAACATTAACTGGCTATAGCTGCACTCCATGTTGTTGAGGACCTCTACAGAGTGTGACTGTTGTGGACTGATTGTGTGTTGTGCATGGCATCAGTCAGAAGGTGCAGTCCTTATAATGCCTTTGTGACACCTCATCTGTGTGTGTGTGTGTGTGTGTGTGTGTGTGTGTGTGTGTGTGTGTGTGTGTGTGTGTGTGTGGATCAGCAGACATAGTGCAGGAATTAATGTAGTCATGTTGTCTTCCCCTCACAGGTGACCATGGGGTTGGAGTGTGTCCCCCTCACAACCTGATGTCAGTGTCTCATCAGACTCGGATGATGATGATGGTGGCCATTGTAAGACACAGGTGGGGTTGCTGGGGGCTGAATGTGTCGCATTCATTGACATCCCACTTAGACTCCCAGTGTCCCCGCACACAGTCAGTATGCCCATACATTCCCAGTCCCCAGCAGCCACAGATATTGGACAGTCAGAGGGTGGTGGCATCAAACAGAGGAGTGTGGCGACTATGGCATTTGTGACTGTAGACACTAATCATAGCCATTGAGCTGGTGAGGTCCCACACAGGCAGGTTGACAGGGGTGCTCGAAGGAGGACTGCTGCCCATCCAGCACCTGTCAGAGGTGTCACAGCATGTGTCACCTGATGCATGTGTTGGGCTATCATGGAGGCACAGGCATGTTGTGAATGGTACACCAAATGGATGCTTAGGGTCATGGATACCACAGTGCCTGGCATGTATGACTCCCTCCATGGCACTGGTGATGCCTTACATCATTTTGTTGATGTAGTGGATAGATGGTGGGATGAGACACTGTCAGACCTTAACCATACAATGTCTGTGCTGGAACATGTGGTGGAAGTAGGGCGTCAGACACGTGGACATAGGTCAGCAACATCAGCTGAGAGCCCACATGGCCATGCACAGTCACATTCCCGTAGTGGCAGTACCACCAGCACTACCAAAGGGAGGCTGCTGTCCACACCATAACATGGCAGGCCATGGGCACTTGGTCGTGGGTGGTCTCACAAGGGACACAGACCCAGGAGACACTGGTCACAGTCAGCAAGTAGTACTGCATCTGGCTCTGGGTATGGTGGTGCCAGTGCCGCTCCTGGCAGAACCAGTGCCCGTGTTCATGGCCAAAGACTGTGAACTCTACATTCTGCCATGCACAGTCCATGGCTGTCCAACATACCCTCATGTAGGGCTAGCACATGGCTTGACTGTGTGCATGCACACACACAGCACTGTCACATGCAGGTCACCAACAGATACACACAGCTACTCTCCATGGCCCAGCTGACCAGCACCCCTCTAGACACATACACACATGATGTCAACTGTATGGCACAGCCTAGGCCTTTGGCAACCCCACACCACACCCTGTACATGTGATGATACCTGTGCCACATCCCTGTTATTCATATCATCGATGCAGGGACATGTTAATATATGTGTGATGCATTGGATGAATATAGTACAGTTAATGGCAGTTTGTAGTGCAGTACTGTTATGACCTGAAAGGTGCAGTCTGCTGGCAATTGTCATGCATACACATCAAAGTGTATGTACCTTTGTGTCATGATGCTTTATTGCTGATAGTATGCTGACTGACTGTTGTCTGACAGACCTTATTCTGTTTCTTTTCCAGGTGTCTGTGTGTCTAAGCCATTACAGAAGCTCATGATGGAGTAGTGGCAATGCAGAGACATTTTCCTCGCCAAGATATGGCTGTATATGTGCATGTTTATCTAGGTGCATATGCGTAGAATAGTGTGTGAGGGATAATGGGGACAGACAACATACTCTTGCATGCATATCCCTTGACACAGCATGCTATTCTTGATACATGTCACCTGGGAGTTCCGTAGGATCGCAGGTTCATAGGTCCATAGAAGGTTACTAGAGTACTGGCCCTGGGTCCCTTACAAGCTTAGCCATTACTTTATCCCCAACAAAATTATCAATCAGCACCTGTTGCCCCTGACATTGATGGACCCTGGGTCAAATTTTTGTTTTTCCATCCACTCATCACGGATAATTTTGATGAGGGTCTGCATGGTACTCTGTTTGACATATACGGGAAGTGCATTCCTGAGACAGGGCAGCCTCTGGGAGACAAACCTGTCTCTCCAGCAGGCTTTTTTGCTGTTACATATGTGATTCAGACCTGTCATGCCGGTAATAAGCACAGAGTCAGACTCACATATATGGGGCAGCTGCTGAGCACAACATTGCCATATATGCATGCCACAGCCCACCTGTGGACAGACTATCTGATACCAAGTGGGGCACTACTGATTTTAGGTTGTCTTCATGGAACAGGTGTTGAAGGCCATGGATAACCTTTGTGGGTGTTACCATAGCCTTTCTAGTTGCTGTAGATGTCTGCATAGGTACATACCAGACTGGCCATGATGATAAATGTATTGTACTGACTGAGGACTATACAGAGGTAATGTCCACCTTTTGCCTGGATGCAGTCCCTTTACCTATTTGGTGAACCACGTACAAGACTTTTCTGACCATTGCCACTACTTGCTGGCTGAATGCAACAGTATTATCAACCTGAGTACCCAGGTCTGGCAATGTAGTTTGTGTGTTTATGGGGTTGCTGTTGATGTGGAAAATAGTGGGGCCATGTCCTCTCCAAATAGTATGATGGTACTGTTTTCTGCATTCAGTTTGAAGCCAGGACCTTGGCAACATTCCATACCCACTGTATGACCCCATTGTAGTGTGTTAACATCAGTTTGTGGGTGAATGATAGACAGCACACTACTTAGTTGCCAAAGCCTTAGGCGATACCTACATATGTGGGTGGTGGCAGTTAGCATTCATGCCTAGATACATGTGGGTCATTGGGTGCGGCAGCTACTCGCAGGGCCTACACATGTCCACATATTGCACACATAGGCAACACAGAGTAGGGTTGCCACCTTATCAAATGTGGGATGTGGGGCATGTCTTGTAGTATTCTGACAGATGGCAGGACATACCATACCCACAGCAAGCGAAACAGACATGACTTCCCTTCGTTTGGCAATATGACTGCTTCTTTGTGTCACATTACCATAGGTTATGCTACTTCTCATAACATTAAGGTGCTTCTGGTGTGAAATAACTGCTTTATGCAACTAGTAGACAACTTTAGGAAATGTTTGTTGTCCTACACTCTGGGGACCTCTGTATTGTTTGAGTTGTTGTCACGGGTCACACCTGGCCAAGCATGGACTGCAACCTGCAGGATGGGACCAGTGGTGGCCATACCTTTCACCTCTACAGATTTCCGCAGAATGTCCTGATGTTTGCCACATATTTTTGTTCCGTTTGTCAAAACATTGTGGTTTTGTGGAAAATTAGTGTGAAATCATTAAAGACATTAGACAATAATGACAGATATTTTCCTGTCAGTCTTCATACCCTTCAGAAAATGCATGTGAATGCACAACTTGTTATGCTATTTACATTCTATGTTCTTCACAGCAATATTTAAAGATTAACCCTAATATCTGGCCTTTGTCCCACTTTTCTGTATGGCTTTATCCAGAAGTCTTTCTTAAGGGGTCGAGAGGTATGTTTGTGGCCCTAATACAGTCACACTGCTACAAGGTGATATACATACGTACACACACACACACACACTCACACACTCACACACTCACACACTCATGAACTACCCTTGTTGATAGTAGAACCCCTACCTGCCTAGTTTTACATATGATAGTACTATATACATAGCACATGCACCACGGAGCTTATATAGTTTTGCAATGTCTGCCACTACTATTCAGGTGGATGACATCTGCAGGTGCTGTAATGATTGCCACTGGGGGATTAACAGGCCCTTAAAATGGTATAACCATGTCATGTCACACACACACTGCTGCAGGGGGACATGCTTTCCAACACACATGCACAGAGAGTTGCCAGTTTTGAGATTAAAACACCTATCTACGTATGTACACTATAGCCTGCCGTACGTATTGTATGCACCACAGTGCTACTGTGTTTGAGAATGTCTAACTCTGCATCTAAGGTGGATGACATCTGTAGGCCCTGAATAGGTTGGTGATGGTGGAGTTAAGAGGGTGGCACATGCACACAAAATGGTATAACCATTGCACACACACAGGCAAGACAGCCACGCTGCTACAGGGGATATGCATACACAGACACATACACAGTTGCCAGTATTGAGATTAAAACCCCTACCTACCTAGTTGTATGTACTATAGTGCTATGTCCTTATCGCTTATATGCCTGGGGCATACCTCTCAACCTCTTAGAGCAATAAATGTGGACAAAGCCTTCAATAATGGGGGATAGAGGCCAAAAATAGGAACACTTTTTACATATTGCTCTTACAAACTTAGATAACTGACAGAGTGACAGGTTACATTAGCATTACTTTTGTGAAGGGTACGAAGTATGAAACTCAAATGTCTGTCATTATTTTCTGACTTCAACTCTCAGTGATTTGCCAGGAAACCACAACATATGAAACACAGACCAAATATATGAGGCAAACATGTGGACATTCTGCAAAACTCTATAAAGTTGAGAGGTATGGCCTGCAAAGTGTCAACTGGTGCATCTAAGGTGGATGACTTGAACAGGCCCTGTAAAGTAATGCAATGGGGGGAGTCAGCAGGTTGGAACAGGCCTCAAAATGGTATAAGCAACACACACACACACACACACACACACACACACACAGTTGGCTGTATCGAGATTAGAACCCCTACCCATCTAGTTGTATGTTCATAGTGTGCTATTTATGCATCTCATGTGCCATAGAGCTTATATGGCTGGAGAGTGTCCAATGGTGCAACTAAGGTTGATGACATCAACAGGTCCTGTAAAGTAGCGCAATGGGGAGTTAACAGGGTGGAACAGGCCTCAAAATTGTATAACCAACACACACACAGCCACAGGAGATATGATTCACACACACACACACACACACACACACACACACACACACACACACACACACACACACACACATACACAGGACAGCCACAGGAGATATGCTTCACACAAACACACACACACGACAGCCACAGGAGATATGCTTCACACAAACACACACACACGACAGCCACAGGAGATATGCTTCACACACACACACACACACACACACACACACACACACACACACACACACACACACACACACACAGGACAGCCACAGGAGATATGCTTCACACACACACACATATACACACACACACACACACACACACACACACACACACACACACACACACACACACACACACACACACACACACACACAGTTGGTAATACTGAGATTAGAACCCTTAACTATCTAATTGTATGTACTATAGTGCTACGTACTTATCGTATAAGCCACGGAGGTTATACACCTGGAGTGTCCAATGGTGCATCAAAGGTGGATGACATCAGCAGGCCCTGCAAAGTAATGCAATGGGGGGTTAACATGGTGGAACAGGCCTCAAAATGTATTGTCAGTGAACTCACATAGGCAAGAAATACAGCCACAAGGGAATGTAATTACACACACACACACACACACACACACACACACACACTTGCCGTTGTTGGGATTAGAACCACTACCTATCTGTCTACGCTACAGTGCTACGTATGTATCGCTTGTGCCACAAACTTATGTGGCTAGGGAGTGTGTAAATGTGCATATAAGGTGGATGACATCAGCAGACCCTGTAAAGTAATGCAATGGGGGGTTAACAGGGTGGAACAGACCTCAAAATGTATTAGCATTGCACACACATAAGCAGAAAATACACTCAGCTACTAGGGAATATACGGACACACACACACACACACACACACACACACACACACACACACACACACACACACACACACACACTGAGTTGCTGTTGTTGGGAATTGAACCACTACCTGTCTACTCTATAGCACTATGTATTTATCGTATGCGCCACAGGACTTACACATGTAGACAGTGTCTGCCACTGCTGCTGGGGTGGATGATATCAGTAGCAGATGACAGGGAGACCACTGTTGTGGAGAACAGTAGTCACAGGGCCAAAATATGAGTGGCCATTACACAAACTTGGACCTGTTGGGTGTGTGTATTTTGTTGTATGTGTAATGCATACAGAAATACAAACAAACTAGGCAACCGATGTGAGATTACAACCCCTACCTACTATTATACAATGGGCCTCACCATAGTGTTTGCACATGCCACTGGTAAAAATTGGTGCACATGTGGCTGCAGCAGTACATCACTCTATGCCTTTCAGGGTCTCTCTCTGTCTGTCTCTCTCTCTCTCCCCCTGTGTCAGCCTCTCTATAAATGATATATTGTATATGTTACCTATATATCTGTATGTATATCATATTCAACAGATCCAGATAATTCTTATACTAAATGTACCACATATGGATAGATGGAGGTAAACATGTCTGATGGGGGTGGGGACAGACAGTTAAGGTGTACATAGCTGCACGAACCAAAAAGAAAAGATAAAACTGAAGACCACAGATGAAGAATCCACTTAAAACACCATTTTATTTCACCTCTAGCGCTTCGGCAACCGTCTGTGGTCTTCAAGGTGTACATAGCTGTCTGTATGCACAAGGGGTGTCTGTACATTCCAGTTCTAATGTCAGATATGGGTTCAGACATGGGCTGAAAGTAGCTAAGCGTAGGAGCATGCCCAGTATGACCATCAATAGTAACAGTGGGACTCCAGGCCAGACCTACCTGTACTCCAGGCCAGGATTTTGTGTGCTACAGCCAATTGTCTGATGAATCTGTGTAAATAATCCAGCACCTCACTGATATACTGGCTGAGGAACCTCATGGCTGTGTGCTATCCTTATTAAATGAGTCATATCTAGGGTGGGTACAGAGTGTATTGGACTGAGCAGAGTTTTGCATAATGTGTGAGGTATATTTTGCACAGCACTGTGATGTCCTGGTATGTCAGTGGCAGATCAGTATAGATTAATGTGAGGAACCATTGACAGAAATTTGTCTACTGACACCATACACTGCAGGGAACCCATGCTACTGCACGAAGTGTTCTAGTCTGCACATTCTACGTTTGTCTGGCCAGTGGTTCCTCCTTCCCTTTATATGTGTCCCTTTGTCCTGCTCTGCTCCAGTCGTAGGCTTTGTCCATAGTTGCTGCTCTTATGTAGTTGTAGTTATGGTGTGACTGGGGTAGAAGTTGTAACATCACACACAGGGTTATGGTCTGCACACCTCTGACTGTACCTGTTTAGCAGGTTGGCCAGCATTGTGCCCCATATATCTGCTCTGGTCATCAGACAGTTTGTGCTGCACTGTTCTTATAAGGCTACATGTTGGCCACACCTCTCAAACTCTTACAACCAGACATCTGGACAGGGCCGTATATAACAAATGGATACAGGCCCAGACATGGGGACAACATCTTAATATTGCTCTTCCAAATGTTGACAGTTGGTAGACTGGTTTTGTATTTGCTTGCATTTTCTTATGGGTATGAAGTCTGCATCTCAGCTGTCTGTCACTGATGTTTTCACATCAACCTTTATTGGTTTGCCAATAGTTTGCCAAACAAATGCAATGTTATGACAAACAGAAAAAAATATATGAGGCATACGTCTGGACATTCTGAGAAACCCTGACATTCGTGGGGTATGGATGGTACCCACTGACTTCTTGTCAGTACTGACACAGTTACGTGGCAGCTTTTGTATCCTGGCACTAGGCTGACTTGTCACAACCTGCTGTTCTACTAGGCACTGTCTATATTACTCAGAACTGTGTACTGTCCATATCTGTGGCCCCCTGTCCCTCCATTGTCCAGTTTTCCTGCAGTAACAAATATCTGGACAGCCTGTAGAACCCCATACCACAGGTGTAGCTGACATGCAAAATAGTAGGCACAGCCAGTCTCAAACCATGGATCCTGTCACCCACAGTAATGTACTTAGCCCAGTGAACTACAAAAGCCACCAGTCAGTGCTGTCTACTTCCTGACACTATTAACCACACACATACATAGCACATTGATCCCTGCATATTGTGGAAATGGAACATGTTAGCAAGTTGATTGGGATAGCCCTGGGAATGTGTGGTCTGCTGCTATTACCTTACAAACATAATTGTTGCTGCAGTTCTATGGGAACACAGGTGTGTCGGGGGTAGGGGACCATACTTCTCAACTGTACAAATTTTCGCAGAATGTCCAGATGTTTGCCTCACATTTTGGGTCCATTTTTCATAAAATTGTGGTTGTCTGGAAAATTACTGGCAAATCATTAAAGAATGAAGTTAGAAACGAATGACATACATTTTGAGTTTCAGACTTCTCACCCTTCAGAGAATTCATGCTAATACAAAACCAGTTATTCTATCATCTTTCTATGTTTGTAAGAGCAATATTTAACAACTGTCCCTGTTTTGGGGCCTTTTCCCCACATTTCTTTATGGCTTTGTGCAGATTTCTTGCTCTAAGAGGTTGAGAGGTAGGTATGGGACTCCAGCATTGACATCCATGCATCTGTCCTATGACCCGGTTGTTTGTAAGTCCCTCACATAGTGCAGTGGGTTTTGCTGGCTTGGGGCCTACTGTATATTCTGGGGCAGTCAGTATTTGGCAGAGAGTTCCTGTTGTCCCATACATCTGTCCATTGTCTGCTGCTGTCCCAGTAGCCCACTCCATTCCCTTGCATACATGCAGCAATACCATACATGTGCTACCACAGTCTACTACCCCATTCATTTGCTGTTACGAAGAGTGACTTACTTTGTGCTGGCATCAGTTGAGAGGACAGTGCTTTATGGATGACTCTGTCAGATGTACGCAGCACACAGCCTATGCATGATAAGGTACAGGTAGTGTGATGTGGCTGGCATCCTTCTTACTGTGTATGTGAGTTGTAGTGAGGTGTCAGTCCCTGGGTCCCTAGGTTGTCAGTGTATGTACTATGCATTGCCTCTTTGCCAAGGCCAGGGTGTACTGGGCATGCCTATGTCTGCCTACAGGGACATACTCAGGGGGTTTCTCCTCCGACTCCCCATGTACCTGTGGGGACCTTGGCAATGATGGGAGGCTGTGTGTCACTCTTCCCTCTGATGTTCCTGCTGCAGCTGCTTCTGCAGGATCATATTGAGTACCACGGCACATACTATGGACATGTGTGCACATGTGGCTGGAGAGTACTGCAGGGCTCCACCAGATATGCCAATGCAGGGGAACCATGAGTTGAGCAGCCCAAACACATGCTCTATGATGTTTCTAGTTTGTGCATGTGCCTCATTATGGCATTTTTCAGTTGGTGTTTGTGCATTTCTGATGGGTGTCATCATCCAAGGTTCCAGTACGTAGCCAGCATTCCCCACTAGATGGCCATACGGGATGTCCCCTCCTGGCAAATGCCTGGTACAGCTGTGATGCATGCCAGATGTGGGAGCCGTGATAACTACCAGGGCTGCCAGCACACACATTAATGATAATGCCTGGGCATTGCACACAACCTGGCAGTTGATGGAGTGATACCCCTTGTGGTTGATGTAGACTCTACCCTCCTCACTGGGTGGTGCTTTGATGTGCACAAGGGCAGTATATGGCACCCAGTACCTCTGGTAGTGTGCTACATGGTGGAAGAGACGCATATAGCTGGTCCTCTCCTCAGGGGTGCTGGGGAAATAAATGTGCGGCTCACTGGCATGTGTTAGCATGACATCCAGGAACTGGTGGAGTACCCTGGATGCAGATGTCTGTGAGATCCCCATGATGTCTCCAGTAGGTCTTTGGAAAGTACCTGTAACTAGTATTATTAAGGCTACACATACCTTTGTTTCCACTGGGATGGGTTCCCCTCTGTTGGATCTGGGTCTGAGGTGAGGGCGGCAGAGCTCAGTGAGTTCCTGTGGTATGTCCCTGTCCACTCTGTAGCACTCTACTATCTCCAGCTCATGTAGCCCCTGAAAGGTTACCCTTGGCCTGAACACTCTTCTCCTCCTCAGTCTGGGCCTATTGTCATCATCATCATCATCACTGACCTCAGCCTGTAGTGCATGCAGATGTAGCAGAGCACAGCAGCCCCTATCATTTTGTCAGTTAACATTCCCAAGTGTGTACTCCAGTGGTGCAGAGTATGTGGGGAAAAATCAGATTGAAGGGTGTATGCATACTTTATACTGGTGTGCTGCAGATGCAGCCTGTGTGATTGGCTGACTATGATACATTCCACCTGCCAGGTATATCACTGAGGGGTTTGAATGGGCCAGTGTCAGTGGAACAGGGCTTATCAGTCTGTTATACTTGATTTGCTTGCTCAGGCTATTTCCTTTTATTTTTTTTCCCAATTTCTTCCACTGCTAAGCCCCGTGGCACTCTGCACAAACCCTCGGCGCTAGTATAAACATTGCTCAACAGTTTAAACTCTCCCCTGTACACTGGCATGTTTAGCTTTTCTTTGACTAGCTAAAACACGCACAGTGAGGCTAAGTATAACTTATTTATTTATTTTACATCTGTTGACCGGGAGTGTCCGGCTGAGCTACTGCCCTTTTTCAGTGGATACCCACGGGGAAAAGCCCCCAAAGATATACAATGGAATAAAAAATAGCAATACATATACATTTCAATAAAAATAGCAATAGAGGAATTTTGGTAGTTACAAAATACATACATTACATACATGTATATTGCTGACAGATAAAACAGTACTATAAACAAAAGGAGAATATTAATAAAATAGAGTAAGTTGTATGTTTTGGTTTAAAAAAGAGTTGAGTAAATATAAGGATTTGTATGCACAGTAGCAGAAACATAAAAGGTTACATAAAATTTCAGGGAGCAGAGTATAGCAGAAGCTTTGGAGGTTGCATAGGAAGCATAGGATGAAGTAATTAATGGTAAGTTTTAGTAAGTTAGTTTGACTGTACTATAAAGGTAGGTAATAATCAGGGAGGGTGAGTACAATGGCAGGACCAATGTTTTTTAATGTGGTCTTTGGTTACTAGCTTAAATTGTTTGGGGTGAGTCAGGGTCCTTATTTCTAGTGGGAGTTTGTTCCATGCAACAGAGGAATGGTAGCTATACAAGCTACACCCTGTGTTGGATTTGGGTTTATAGATTTTTAGTAGGTCTTGGGTTGAGCTTCGGAGAGCTAGGGGCTAGGGGAGTAGTGAGAGATGAGAGAAGATAGACTTGGGCAGAAATCAGGCTGATATAGGATGGAGTGTGTGATTTGGAGTTGAGATTGTAGGAACAGGTAAGGTAGTTCGGGCCAGTTTAGGTATTTTAGGGAGAGAGAGTGATGAGATTTATATGTCTGTTGAGCGGCAAATCTAGCTATTTTGTGGTAGGTTGATTCTAATTTGGTAAGAAGGGAGGAATTCAGATTTGTCAGTATTTGGGAACAATAGGTTAAGCATGGTAGAAGGTAGGCATGGGTAAGAGAAATTCTAGCTTCAGTATTTAGGAATTTGTTGTTCCTGTACAGTAGTCCTAACTTTTGGTGTTTTTTTTTATACAATTGTTAATGTGAAGATTAAATTTTAGTTGGTTGTCAGTGGTAATGCCAAGTTGTTTTGTGCTAGTTTCGACTTCTATAGGAGTATTGTTTAGGGACCTTATGGAGAAGGAAAGTTTAATGTGGTTTGCAGATTTAGGTAGAAAGAGTAGTAATTTTGTTTTCTTAGGGTTGAAGATGAGCTGATTATTAGTGAACCATGTCTCTACTGAGTTGAAAGATGCCTGGGTGTTTGTTAGGAGTTTTAAGAGAAAATTAGCAATAGTTATGACTGCAGAGTCATCTGCATACTGGACAATGTTAGATTGAAGACAAGAGGAGTGGAGTGAGTTGGTGAATATATTAAAGAATAGAGGTCCAAGAATGGAACCTTGGGGAACATCAGTTCTTAATGGGAGAGGGGTAGATAGTGCTGAGTCCCATCGTACTGACTGCAGCCTATCAGAGAGATAGCTAGAGAATCATGCAACTGTATTAGGGGAGAAGTTTAGGTCTACAAGTTTACTAAGTAGCAGAGTGTGTGAGACAGTGTCAAAAGCCTTAGAAAGGTCAAGGAATAGACATGATATGAGTTTGTGATCATCTTTAGCAAGGGCTAAGGTGTTGAGAAATGACAGTAGAGCTGTGGCTGTACTATGCTTGGGACAGAAGCCATGCTGTGTTGGAGTGAGAAGTTTTTCTAATAGAAGATAATGCATAACTTGTTTGTGTATACATTTCTCAAGGATTTTGGAGAGAGGGGAGACGATAGCAATAGGTCTGAAATTAGATATTTCTGTGGAGTTACCTCCTTTATGAATAGGAAGAGTGTAAAACTGTTTCCATATAGAAGGAACTTTAGACTCAGAGATGGAGCGATTGATTAGTATAGATACAGGCAAAACAAGGGAGTGTGAAGCAATCTGGAGAAAGTAAGAGGAATATTGTCTCCTGATACAGAGCATGGTTTGGGCTTTGGAAGTAGAGTTCTGATATAGTCAGTGGAGACAGTTTTGAGAGAGGAGTTTACTGAGATAGTGGTTGAGGGTGTATAGGGAAGTTTGAAGTGTTGTTATTTGAGAGGTTGGGGTTAAATTGGAAATGGATTCAATAAAATTGGTGTTGAATGTATTGGCAGTTTCTTCAGGTTACTTGTCAGGACATGAGTTTGGTGAAGTTGGGTTACCTGGATGTAGTAGCATTCCAGAATTTTTTTGGATCTGATTTTAATGTTTTGGCGGGATTATAATAAGTCTATTTTGATAATTTTTTTGTCTGATTTCTAAGTTCTTTATACTTTAGGAGGTCAGTTGGAAGTTTGGTTTATACCCATGTTTTATAAAATATTTTCCATGCCCTATCTCTGGATTTCATAAGGGTATGGATGGTTTTAGTTAGCCAGGGTGAAATGTTTGCCTTTAATTTAACTTTTCTCAGTGAGGCTAGAGAATTTAAAATATTTAGGAAAGTTGAGTTGAAGGCATTTACTGCTTCACTGAGTGGGAGCTGAGTAAGGAAATTCCAGTTAATTCTAGAAAGGAGGGTTTTAAAAGTGTCTGAGTTAAAGGCTGAAAGTTTATGGCAGGTTTGGGAAGGTGTGTGATGTATTGTAGCACTTTTATAGGTGAGTAGTCACTCAGGGCATCATGCAGTGTTTTAGGGTTATGGTATTTGCTGGCGTTAGAAACAAGTATCCAAATCTATCAAGGAGCTTGAAGAATGAGAGATATTAGTATGGGTAGGTTTGGAGATTAGTTGTGTAAATCCATGGAGGTTTATGTGTTGTGGAGGGTTTGGATTATTAAAGTTATGCCAATTAATGTTTACATCCCAAAGAAGGATAGTTTCATTAGGGAAATTTAGGGAGAGATATGATAGCATCTTTTCCATTAAGGGGACGCTGTCCCTTGGTGGAATGTATATGACTACTACTGTGATGGTAGTAAAGTCATTGGGTTTGAGGTTTGCTATTAGTATTTCAGCAGGTATAAAGGAGGGAATTTGTTCTTTAGGAAGGGAGAGAGTGAGGTAGTTAGAGTAAACTAAAGCAACACCTCCACCTTTTTTCTTTAAGCAATATTGGCGAAGTGTATTATAATGAGGAGGAAGGATGTCTTTATCTTGGTTTTGAGGTTTAAGCCAAGTTTCTGTGACAGAGATAATGTCTGGGATATGAAGAGATACCCAAGCATGAAACTGGCTTAGTTTGTTGAGCATACTTCGAGTATTGCTAGAATAGAAGGAGATTTTCTTTTTTGGCATGGATGGTTGATTAGAATTGGGAGTGATATTTTGTGGGGTGTTAGGAATAATGGTAGGACAAGGGTTTGGGTGTACATCACCTGACAAGAGTAGAGACCTTGGGAAGTCATAGGCTTTCATTTTTTGTGGGTAGTTGTGAAAGTACTTTGTTTTATACTTAGATGTAGTATATTAGAAGGAGGAATTTTTATTTTAGGGAGTAGTATATTCATTGGAAGGGTAGATGCAGAAATAAGTATGGGTTGCTGAGGGTAAGAAAAGCAGTATAGGGGAGGGTAGGTGGAGGCTTTATGTATAGGGGTTAAGAATATGTGAGGTGATGTTATGTTGTGTAGGAGGAGCAGTGCAGGTAGAAGTATGACAGGAAGGATTGAGTCTGGCATGTTCAAAGAAAAGAGAAGGCTTTAATAGGGTGAGTTGGTTGAGAGTTTGGGGAGAAGTTGTAAGGTAGGGAGAGAGTTTGTAGTGGGTGTTAGCTTGTTTAACAGGAAGGGAAGGAGTTTGATGGTTGGCAGGGACCTGCGGTTAGGTATAAAGGAAATTATATGGGGGGGTGAGAGTGAAGTGAAACAGAGAGCAGCAAGGGTAAACTGAGCGACACTACACTTGGGACAGAGGAAAGTAAAAAAAAAAAAAAAAAAACCACAATCAGCCAGTACAATCCAGTGTCCGGGAAGATAAACAGTCAGATTTAAGGGCAATTAGACAAGCTAGAGTCTAAAAGAAAAAAAGGTTGTTTCTTTTCTGTTTTTATTTTTCTTTAAAAATGGGGAGCTGTAGTTCACTGAGACATAGAAAATAATGTAGTTATGCCAGGGGTTTTAGGAAAGGGACATGCAGTAAATTAGGAGTCAACACAGTTGTTGTTGTTGTCTTTCAGCTTTTCCCGGTTAGGAGTCGCCACAGCGGAACTCTGGTCCGCTAATGATTGGCAGTAGATTTTGACGAATGCCGAGGTGCCAGCTCGACGGTCAGCCTTCAATGAAGGCACGCCCACTTACGCATGTCTTTCGAATACCCACCCAACCGTGGGGAGGACATGCAGATTCCACACAGAAGGCACTCCCCACACTCCAGCTGAGAATCGAATGGGAGAACCTCTTGCTGTGAGGCAACAACGCTACCGCTGCACCACTGCGGCATTAGGAGTCACTATTTAAAAAGGAATGGAATATGATATATGCAAACACACTACTGGGGATTTCTATGAAGCAAGGGCAGAAAAGCTAAGTCAAAAGATGGTGCCTTTCTACATCAGGTTTTTGATTCCTCTGTAATTAAGCAGGAGTGGTAGGGAGGTGTGCAGGTTCAAGATAGGGGAGGGGGATAAACACAAAGTAATACAAGGTTGTGAGCCAGAAAAACTGAACTAGGCCAGCTACTAAGAAAACAATCAGGGAAACCAAGCTCAGTCAGTTCCAGGTCAGTGTAGTGCAGTATCTTCCTAATAACTACAAATCTTGCGCTACTAATCTAGTACAGTGTGGTGAAAAGGGCCACCACTTCCATAGGGAAAAGCAATTGAAGTATGGGCTGCAGGTATATAAGAAAGTAGTGTTAAGTAATTGACCTAGGAGTACAATAGGAAAAGAAAAATGGGGGGGGGTGCATGCTTACAGTAAAAGGCTATAGTAAAATGCCTTCAGTTTAGAGGACAGATTAAATACAAATCTAACATACACTAGTGTAGCTGAAAGCACTTTAGTGTTCCACTGATGCAGGGTCTAACAGCGCAGGGCAACCAGACAGCTTTTGGTTTATTGCAGTTTAGCCAAGACAAAGAATAAAACTTTTGCTGAGGAGAACTAGTGTAGCTGAAAGCACTTTAGTGTTCCACCAACACAAGGACTCACAGTGCAGGGAAACCAGACAGCTTTTGGTTTATTGGAGGCTAGCCAAGACACAGAATAAAACTTTTGTTGAGGGGAATGCAAGCACACTACCGGGGATTCCTATGAAGCAAGGGCAGAAAAGCTAAGTCAATAGATGGTGCCTTTCTACTTAGCAGCCTCCGGCACACACCCCTGCTTAACTGTGCTTAGCTGAGCACAAACAGGCAATGCTAAGCTCCAATCCACTTAAACATGCTATGAAACACCCCCTATTAACATTAGCTATCTGTTCTGCCTACACCAACACAGTTCTAGCCCTACCACAGTTAGTACCTATGGACATTGTGGCCCTTTTTGCTATTTAATAACCCTGGCTCATTTACATATACCTAATTGTGTATACCCTGGATAAAGCACCACACCAGGGCTTATCTCCTTAGTTACCACTATAACCTGCCATTGTATGATTCTGCATGCTGGCCACTATAATGCAATAACTTTGCATACTTTTATATTTCAATTTTACACTTTTTATTTATTTTTTTGAAAAATAGCATATTTGTGCATCACTGTGCACCACTTAAACATGGCATATGTAATTAAAAAAAAGGTTTCATTTTTGATATATCGCATTACTTTTTCAACTCAATGGTCATAGTTTTGGTCATCTATACAACCTTTTAATTGGGCTATTACAGCGCTTGTTTAAGTTTTATAATCTGGTACACTGTTTGTAACAAGAGTACATTTTTCCTGCTGACAGGGCACCTACATGGATGCCTTTCTGCTTCCTGAATCAGAGGTGATTTGCATTCTGCTGACACCTCCATGTTCGAGCAATGTCCGCACACTCCTGCACACCCCCAGTCCTGTTTCATGGATCAGTCGGTGGCTATATTACGTGTAAAAGTTCCATGTAGGGTTTATTGAATTACACCCCCCAAGTAGTTCATATCCTGTTTCCCAGCTCAAAAGAATCATTTCCTTAGTTACAACCATTTGCTCCCCCAATATTTCTGACAGAGAAATTTGCAGGGAATTTTTAAAATCTGCCAGCTCATTACACTCCCAAAAAAAAATATGTTCCCAGTTACCTCTTTCTTCCCCATCACACTTCCAACATTTACATTCTACCTGAGGAAAATTTCTTTGAAGTCTGCTTGGGATACAAAATACCTATGCAAATATTTCCAAGCAAAAAATACCAAACTTTCCGGACTTTGTTGCATACTTGGGAGCCATATATATAACCTCTCAGTGTTCCCTGTAAATTGCTTCCAATCCAATCTTTTCCAACTTTCCTGGATTCATTATCTCTTATTTTATGTTATAGCAAAGTATACATATTCTACATGTTTTGACAGGCATGTACATATTTCATATTCTGTTGTTTGCTCCTGTTATGGTAGTAGATGCTGATAAATAAAGAATAACTATTTGCACTTTTTTACATTAAGTGCCCCTGTTAGCCCCCCCCCCCCCCACCAGCCTTCAGCTACTTCTAGCACCTCTGATTAAGGGGCATATATCAAATGACATTGCTGAAGCAGCAGTGTGACATGAGTATTACTCTTGCAAAGAAGGATGTCTTAGTACTTGAAAATCAGTTGACACAATCACTGACATCAGTGAGCAAAACTCCATTTGTTATATTAACTGGTACAAGAGTTCTCTCTAAAGAAAGAGACTACCAGAAACATGGTTATCTTCAAGGTTACTTATTATTATTAGCCAAATACTGAGGAACATGGGACAGTGATGCTGTCAATTTATATTACTTTATAGAATTTTTGAGAACATTTACGAGACATAACCAGCTAAACTACTCACATAGGTTCATAAGTGTTTACTAGGCTAATGACCACAAGGGCCTTTTTAAGCCTAGCCATGTATCCCTAAGAGGAAAACACTATTATAGAGTAACAAGGCATCAGAAGAAAAACTGATACCAGGCCGCATACTTAATACTACGCATATGATTGTTTGTTTTAATTTAGTGAACGCTAAAAATATGTTTTCAATTAAATTTAACTCCACTTTACACATACATGCATAGAAACACAGCTTAGAAACCATCATGATGTAATATTCCTATTTCCATAAATGATAATAAATTGTTAATAAACATTACCAAATGCTTCATTGACTGCCTTCTCTCTTTCCTCTTGTGACTTTCTCTCTGCCACCTGGTTCGCCAGGGTCTCCACATCAACCTGCATAGCAAACTACATGTCAGTGTCATAGAAGGCAACTAATGTTCGCAGTAGTAGACAGACACAGACCAAGAATTGTCTTTTAATCAGATGTATTGAAAATACGATAAGATAGTTGTGTACTCTCTAAGGAATTAGAGATCTGAGAGTGATGGTGACCTTAGCTATACCTAAAAGTCAACACGAAGACGGGATGGTACTCACAACACGACAGTATTAAAGAAATTGGAACATTTACCACATCTATGTTACATAATTAGACAAAAAATTGTATTTCTTTCAAATTTATTGCTTAACAAAATAAGCATATCAGAGGTTGTTGCTGTGTTGATGATTCACACTATGAATAAGTTAATACATGTTTCTAAAGAGTATGATCCACTTTAGACAGAATGAATATCTTCCTACCAAAGTCCCCTCAAACCAGCATTGATCTTTTGTCTAAACTCTTCTCCATCAGGCAGCCCAGCCCACCTTCTATGATTTCTCCCTTATCTACCTATAGGTAGCCCAGAAGAAGGGGATTGTTTCACTCTTAACCCTCATTGGTTCAACCTCATTAGTTAAAGATCTATCAAGGAATGGAAGAGAAGAACAGACTGGACAATGGGGTGCCTCCCCTTTTTTTTCTTGTTTTCTACATCAGATAGCACATATTTATTTAACAGCAAGATTTATGTGCTGCAGTTTCCCATGGCAGGGCTAGCCACCTGGCAGTGTGAACATTGGCTCTAGGCAATGCTCATTGTTGATCTCACATTCCAACATCATGTACAAAAATGGGAAAAAGGGGGTTGATGCCAATACCAATCTGTGTGCTGCACTTTAACAAAGACACTCCTACTTATAAGACAGCCCAGTAGTCAGTAACGTTTTACCCATTTCATGATTTTCATATCCTGTATCTAGCTCCCAAACATACATCAGAAATCTATACAATCAAACAGGCTGTGAACCAAAAACATGTATGGGAGAAATAACAAGAGATATGCATATACTCACATGGGCATGAGGCCTTCCTAGCACTTAATGCACCAGTGGGGTCACTGTACTTCAAGGAACAAAAAAAAAAAATCCTTCCTTGGCAGTGACCAAAATTCAGTGGAGTGCTCCTTTTTTATTATGTGTGCTTTCCCACTGTGCTTGCTGACCAGAAAGCCTCCATTAGCCATGCCATTTCACAGATTCATGGGTACTTACTAGGCTACTGATTTGTGATGATCTTAAGCAGTTTAGCCTTACATTCCCATAGTAGTTTTTAGCCATTCTATTTTGCGTGCAAATGAGGATATGCTGATACATTTCCCTTAGCCATGAGGAACAAGGGTGCTTAACCAGGGGTGAATTCGCAATTACCAATACATTTGTCCAAATTATGTTTGAAGAGAGTAAGATAAGTACTTTGCTTTTATGTGGAGTGGAAGATAGTGCCATAGAAGTGGTATTCTCTGTGATATAGACCTGCCTCTCCAACATGTTCTATTTATTTTGTAAAAGAGATTGAGATCCCTTGAGCAGGTGGTTATGATACTATTGGACATATGAACATGTAATAGGTCTGACAGAATATTCAGTCCCCTGTATAGATATTTCCTAGTGAAAACAAGAGCTGTCTGGGGGAGACCAATGTCCATGCAGTCTCGGTACTGGTTTGCGCGCTCACCAGCATCCTGTCAATGAGGGCATAAATAAAAACACAGTTTGGATGAAATGAAGGGAAACTTTATTCAGCCACTAAAATAAAAGATAAACACTTTTATCTACTGAATTTTTTAAAAGATATGCTGCCTTTTTCAGATCAATGTTAATTCCAGATTAACAATAATTCGTAACTGTATTTCTTAAATTTCTTAATTGAACAGTGCTAAACTCAAGTGCAGTTTCAACAAAAAATAACTTCCCACCTGTAAGCTGAAAAGTGTGACTTACTTGTCGGTCAGGTTGTAGTGGGACAAGAAGGTAGTAGGCTCAGTCTAAAAGGTGGGTTTGGGAAGTAAGTAAGGAATGATAGAGATAATGGGAATTGATTCTGAGATCTGAATTTGGAAGTGAAAAATTATGTGGATCGATCGCATTGGAGAGGCTTTGTGTGTTCACTCAGGTGCTGGGCTTCGTCAGCTCAAGTGACCAAGATGGTGGACTTTTGAGAGGATTGCAAAAATTGTGTATGTCTATGTGAATGGCATAACCTCAGTGATGTGCAGGAACCTTAGTGAACAAAATCCTGTTCATAATACCAAACTCACATCAGTTGCTGGGATATGGGAACATATGGTCTGTGTTAAACTAATTAAAACCACAAAGTACTAAGTAAGTAAACAAACTAGGTGAAAACAGGATGACAATAAAAATCTGCAAACTCTTCCAAACTGTGCAAGCAATATCAGCACATATATTTCAATATATATATATATATATATATATATATATATATATATAAATATATATAAAATCTCATAGTCCAGTAAGACTGAAAATTAAATAGGATGCAAGCAAACTAGAGGGTGGTGAAAAGTATGGAATATTATAGCAATAACTGACAACATGGGTGAGGTATATTGAAGATTTAACCCATGGCTAGTGTGGTTTAATCATAAGGACGAAGCCCCAGTGATTAAAAAAAGCCAACCATGGGTAAATCTTCAATATACCACACCATGGAGTCAGTTACTGCTATTATAAAATGACATTATTTAAGAAAAAATGACTTATTTTTCTTAGATAATGTCTGTATGACAGCTCTGTGGTGTTCTTACGCTTTTGTTGGATATCCTGCTGCTTTTTTGATGGGCTGTGCATTAGTATGGGGATATCCTGCTGCTTTTTTTGATGGATTGTGCATGAGTATGGGACTTACTTTCCCATGCTTACACAGTACATCAGTGCTTTGGAAAGGAAACAATGGAGAAAGAAAAGTCTCCATTGCTCCTTTTTTTTTTTTTAATAAGGTTGAAATTCAGACACGTTAGAGGCACGAGAGAGACAGGATGGAGAAAATACAAGAAAAATCAGGTATGTTTCCTTAGTTTTGAATAATGTACCTGATTTCCCCAGTATTTTCTCCATGTTGCCTCTCTCGTAACTCTGGACTATCTGAAATTCTAATTTTATTTATTTATTTATTTTTATTTTTTTATGGTGAAAACTTAAAAAGTTATAGCATATAGTAATGGAAAAAAGTTTGGGTGACCAGATTTTTTTTCCATTGGTATATGGTCAATTTACAAAGAGTACGCTAGATGGGCTGATCAATCAGCGTGCTCATTTTTGAATGTTAATGACCAGTCATTGTATAATAGTGGATGTTTAGTGAGAGATGATAAAATAACAAACATAGTGCATAAGCTGGAAGGGAGAAAGCTGTTAAGGAGTAAACTCTGGAAAACATTAGCTCATCTCAGAGGTTCAAGGTGGCATAGGTACTAGAAACACAGCAGGAGAAATCAAGCTCATAGCGGATGTGACAAAACTGGAGTTGGGTCTAGGAGTATGTTGGGGAGGAGAGAAACAAGAGTATTACAGAATGGGAATGGCTAAACACTTACCTGTGTTCCTCCAGTACATGTAGCAGATTAGGTGGCGTAAACATTTGGAATACTTATAAATCCACATAAAAGTATCCAAAGGATCCAGATAAATGTTCCACTTAACAAATATAAGGACCCAGCAAACAGAAGAAAGATGGAACAAATCGATGGCTCCAGAATTGGCACAATATAAAATATTTTATTGAACAAATGTGAGCGCTTTTACAATTAATCTAATTGTTTCATCAGACGTTGAGAAACACAAGACAGAGGTACATTTAAATATGCAGTATTACATCACTTCCCTTGATTATCCCTTGTTTCCTAGTATATCCCACTTAGAACCTTAAAGTAACATCACATAAAAGTCATGTTGTCACAACCTAATAACCTATGAATACATCTCATATAAGCCATAAGATATGTGGAAAAAACATTTAGAAAAATCTAAAAATATGCATATATATATATATATATATATATATATATATATATATATATATATATAAACAAACGTAAAATGCATAAAACTTAGACGCATATATATTATATTACTTTCACTAATACAACTTCATTTCTAACTAGCTAAGAATAAAACAACAAACTGATGTAGCAATACTATATGTGTGTGTGTGTGTGTGTGTGTGTGTGTGTGTGTGTGTGTGTGTGTGTGTGTGTGTGTATGTATATACTGTATACTCATTCAAGCCTACACATGCATATACATATATATATAAACATATTAGAAACAGAAATAATAAAAACAAACATGTATATAAACATATTGAAACATATGCAAAAAACTCAGAATATACAAATGCAAATAATAAATAAATAAATACATTGTAAATACAGGTGAGTGTGTCCCCTCCTACCTACGAAGTAGGCTGGATTTTAATAAGGGTTTAATAGGAACCTTGTCATTCAGACCTTTCCCAGAATCTGCCCTCAAGTCTTATATCCACCTAGTCTTGTTGACCTCTGTTCTGTTCCTAACGTCACCAACCTTCCATCTATTCTGGTCTTTTATATAGCTAAAAATGTGAACTGATGTGTATTGTTATTCTCCTGGACATGTTTCGCCAATGCATTGGTTATATCCATGTTCCCTATATTATAATAATGCTCTCTAACACTGTCCCTTACACGTCTGTCTGTTTTGCCTATGTAAAATGATTCACAAACCAAACAATGTGCTAAATAGACTATATGCACAGAGTCACACTTAGCTTCCTCCCTGAAAATATATTTCCTCTTAAAATCAGGGTGAAAAAACTCATGTGATGTATCAATGTATTTACAAAAATTACAATCACCACATGGTATGGTGGCTTTGATCACATCACTGGAGCTACCAACTCCTCCATTCATTGGGTAGCATAACAGTCTCTTAAGGGACTTCATATTCTTATATACAAACCTGGGTCTTCATCCTATAACCTTTTTAATCTGATCATCAGCTACTAAAATTGGCCAGAATTTTCTATATATATATCCACTAGTTGTCTCACATTACTGGAATAACAAACAGGCATCCTAACAACTGCACCTCCTGTAACCATCTTATTATTGTTATCATTGTTATTATTACTCCTGGAACTATCCATTCCCCTCTCCTCTACCTCAGAGAAATATGGTCTGGCTACCGTATCCCTCAGCCCTCCCACACTCCTCAGGGTGTCACAAACGTTCCTTCTATTGTAACCCCTTTTAACAAATCTATATTCAAGACCCCTCATTTCTTGTTTAAAGGCCTTCTCTACACTTAATCTTGACACTTTTATTCCTTGTCCTTTCGCAGATTAAAAAGGTTATAGGATCCAGACCCATATTTGTATATAAGAATATGAAGCCACTTAAGAGACTGTTATGATGTGATCAAAGCCACCATACCCTGTGGTGATTGTAATTTTTGTAAATATATTAACATGTCAGGTGAGTTTTTTCACCATAATTTTAAGAGGAAATATATATTCAGGTGGATGGCAATTGTGACTCTATGCATATAGTCTATCAAGCACATTGTTTGGTCCATGAATCATTTTACATAGGCAAAACTGATAGACATTTAAGGGACAGGGTTACAGAGCATTAGTATAATATAAGGAACATGAATATAACCAATGCATTGGTGAAACATGTCCAGGAGAATGACAATATGCATCAGTTCAAATTTTTAGTTATAGAAAAGACCAGAATAGATGGAAGGTTGGGTGACGTTAGGAACAGAACAGAGGTCAACGAGGCTAGGTTGATTATAAGACTGACGGCAGATTCTAGAAGGGTCTGAACGACAAGATTCCTATTAAACCCTAATTAAAATCCAGAACACTTCATAAGTAGGAGGGGACACGCTCACCTGTATTTATACTGTATTTATTTATTTACTTATTATTTGAATTTGTATATTCTGAGTTTTTGTATATGCTTCAATATGTTTATATACATGTTTGTTTTTATTATTTTTATATATATGTATATGCATGTGTAGGCTTGAATGAGTATATATATATATATATATATATATATATATATATATATATATATACATACATACATTAGTTAGAAATTAAGTTGTATTAGTGAAAGTAATATAAAATATATGCGTCTAAGTTTTATGCATTTTACATGTTTATATGGGCATATTTTTAGATTTTTCTACATGTTTTTTCTACATATCTTATAGCTTATAAGAGATGTATTCATAGGTTATTAGATTGTGACAACATGACTTCTATGTGATGTTATTTTAAGGTTTTAAATGGGATATACTAAGGAACAATCAGTTTGTAGTTTTATTCTTAGCTAGTTAGAAATGAAGTTGGATTTGTGAAAGTCATATAATATATACGAGTCTAAGTTTTATGCATTTTACATGTTTATATAGGCATATTTTTAGATTTTTCTACATGTTTTTTCTACATATCTTATGGCTTATATTAGATGTAGTCATATGTTATTAGATTGTAACAACATGACTTTTATGTGATGTTATTTTAAGGTTTTAAATGGGATATGCTAAGGAACAAGGAATAATCAAGAGAAGTGATGTAATACTGCTTATTTAAATGTACCTCTGTCTTGTGTATCTTAATGTCTGATGAAGCAGTTAGATTAACTGTGAAAGTATTCACGTTTGTTCAGTAAAATATTTTATATTGTGCCGACTCTGGAGCCATCGGTTTGTTCCATCTTTCTTCTATTTGGAATACTTAGACGCTATCCTCAAAAAAAGGAAGCCAATCTGGTGGTCCCCTGCCATAAACAAACTGTACAACAGAAGGAAGAAACTGTTGCAAAAGTGAGTAAAATCCCATGAGTGCAGGAGCTCCCTGTTCAGCCTCAGTAAGAAGCTGAGATCCCTTATAAGATCCTCCAAAGCTAGCTACGAAAACAAAATTGCCACTAAATCCAAGGACAACCACAAAGCATTCTATAGCTATGTCAAGAATCTAGATGGCAACACCCAGATCTGCTCTGAGTTACAGCACAAAGACACGAAAATTACAGAACCAACTGATATTGCCAACATCCTGGCAGATAGGTTCAGTGCTAACTTTACCCCCCTCTCACCCCCTAAAGGGCCCATATCTATACAAGAAGAATGCAACTACGCAGGTAAAAAGCTGCACTCTCTAAAGCCAAAAACACAGCATCCATGGGACCGGACAACATCCCAGGCTGCATTTTACACGAACTTCAGAACAAACTGGCTCCCCACTTAAGCACCATGTTCAATAATAGCCTCGCATCAGGCTTTGTGCCCACTGAATGGTGCACAGCAACAGTTATCAAACTCCACAAAGGGGGAGCCACCACTGATCCCGGGAACTATCGACCTATTAGCCTGACGAGCCTGGTCTGCAAGGCCATGGAACATATCATGGAACTCATAAACAAAGACATTGGTAACTTCCAAACTCTGGATCCCACCCAGTTTGGGTTTGTGAAAGGCAGGTCATGCCTCCTGAACCTGATTGACTTCTTTGAGGCAGTCACCAAAGCCATGGATGAGGGTAAGGTGGTTCACACAGCCTATCTTGACCTTGCCAAGGCTTTCAACACCATCCCCCATTCTGGAATTATAGCTAAACCCACTAAACTAGGTATAAATCCCTACCCCACAAGATGGGTTGCCAACTGGCTCACTGACAGAACCCACACTGTAAAAGTTGCAGACTCCAAATCTGACCTCAAAGCAGTGACAAGTGGAGTACCACAGGGTTCCATCCTGGGACCTCTCCTGTTTGGTATCTACTTCTCTGAAGTACAGGCTAACACAGAAGGCCTCTGGCTAATGAAGTTCGCAGATGACTGCAAACTAGGAGCCATAGTCAAGTCCCCAAATGATGTGGACATCCTACAGAAGGGCCTCACTGAGACAGATGCCTGGTGTCAGAGCCATGGCCTCAAGCTCAATGCCAAAACGTGCAGTGTCATCACCTTTGGTAAAAACTATGAACTACCACACAGGCAGCAATCTACTTAACACCGAATGCGTGCTAAGAGACCTTGGGACCCAGGTGGACAGTAGTCTCTCCTTTGATAGTCACATCGCCACAGTAGCCAGGAAGTCCTTCTACGTGGCACACCTCATCATAAAAGGGTTCTCATCCAGGAAAAAAAGAGGTCATTGTTCCCCTCTACTCGTCACTCATTAGACCCATTATAGAGTACAACGCCCCTTTTGGAATGTACCTCACAAGACATCTGCAGCAGCTGGAAAGGCCACAGAAGTACCTCACAAAGAGGATTAATGGCCTCAAACAAATGCCCTACATTGACCACCTCAAAAAACTCCAGCTTTACTCCGTAGCATATCGCCTACTCCGTCCGAGGTGATCTCTGCCTAACATATAAAGCTATGTCAAACCCAGAGCTGTTGGACATGCTACACCTAAAGAAATCCCAATCCCTCCGAGCTACACGCTCTAGGGACCTAAACCTTGTCACCACAATAAACAGGACACACAGGAGGGATAGATTCCTGTCCCAGAGACTTCCTATACCCTGGAACAAGCTACCCATCTATGTCAAGCAAAGTTCTTCATTAGCACTCTTCAAGAAAAATCTTGATGAGTGGATGGGAAATAGGAAATACACCCCAGGGATCACTTCTGTGTCTCTGCTGGACAGTGGCACAGGAAAATAACTTTCTTGGGTGGCGTAAGCTATAGAACCTTGTTGGCTAGGCTTATGTAGGCCCTTGGGCCGATAGCCTAGTACCTACCTATGAACCTATGAAAACCCTCAGACAAGTAACACGTGAACCAAGCTGTGAATGAAAATGCATTTCAGAATGCCATCTTGCCAGTATTGTGAGTACTCAGATGGCTAGGAAGGTTGTATTTTCAGACAATATATAGGAAACATTAAACAGCATAATGATAAAAAAAATACAAAAACTGGAATCCATTACCAGTGTGCCTCCTGTACCCTGGCAGTTTAGTTGTGTTAGCATTGTATGTTATCTATAGGAAAATATAATGGTAAAACATTCAGATAAGTATGATATGTACCAAACTGTAAACAGAATATAATGAAAGTCTGAAAGCTCAAAAGAGATGATCACAGAAGATTGCATCCTCTGAGCTGTTAAAAGAAAAAGAAAATAAAATACTGTCCTCCAAGGTTACTTTAAACACAGCTGGATAAAGTTATTTGGATTTTAATCTGTTCTGCAGGCAAAGCGTTTAGGCAGACCTCCAGCTGCAAGTTTCCCCATAAAAGCCATGATCAAAAAACAAACAGGATCCCTTAAATGAGATCGTCTTTCCTGGTGCCCAAAGGATAGAGAGAAATTTTTCTTATAGGAGGTAATTGCAAAAGTGGACCAATATAGCATGTGGGAACCTTTATCAGTGTTGTGGTAGAAAAAAAAACATGGTGTGCCTGCTCAAAAACAAACTTGTTTAAATGTATCCCTGTCCATTTCAATAGCTTCCCCATAATAATTTTTGCACAGTTTGGCCTTGCTTTCTTTTCAGGAAAAATAGGAATTTGGATGTTCTTCCTCCTAGCTCAATCCTCAGTCTGCCTCCCTGGTTTCCAATAAATACAGCTTTGGCTGCAATTCCACAGGCTGATGATCATTCCCCAATACAACATTATCTACTTCGGCAAGGTGGTCGGATTGAAGTGTTAAAGCTTCTTTCATTTCTGTTATCTTTTTATCTAATCACTCAATATATTGCAAGACAGAGACAAAAGGAACTAATCTTTTATAGTTCTACTATAATTATATCCATCCAGTGAAGCAGTGGACTCCAGTCAATCAGTTTGTACTGTCATGATAGCACAGCTGTGAGGCCTAGATTATTGTTCATATCAGAATGAGTAAGCTCTAGCAGACCTTTTGCCAGATACTCAGCCAAAACAGTTTTCTTTTTACTTGTGCTATTGCACTTATGAGGCAAATGGCAGTAACTGGCAGGGACTCCCGGGGGGGGGGGGGGTTGGTTGGCCAGGGCCTCAGCCTGCAGGAGGCCTCAATGCATTCTAACCCATACTATGCTTCTTTGTGAGGATCAGGATTGAAGGGTAATTGCTGCTGCTAAATGTAACTATTCATGAAATATGCACCCAGATAGGAGATATCTATCTGTGTGCTTCTGCCTTCTGGTTCCCATACAAATTCTGCTATGGGAGAATCACTGAAAAATGCAGCTTTTACCATTTCATTCATGCAACTATTTCTCAAGATCATGGGGGTTATGAACTCAATTTGACTGTTTGCAATTGTGGGTAGGGTCATTAGCTGCTATTGTAAAACGTTTACAGTGCGTGCGCGCGTGCGTGCGTGTGTGTGTGTGTGTGTGTGTGTGTGTGTGTGTGTGTGTGTGTGTGTGTGTGTGTGTGTGTGTGTGTGTGTGTGTGTGTGTGTGTGTGTGTGTGTGTGTGTGTGTGTAATTCCCAGTAGCGGATCACATACTGGACAAATGGAGGACTCGAAGCCTGGTCCCTTAACAACAGGGATCCTTAATCCTCCACTAGACATACTGCAACACCTTGAGGATTTAACATGGAATAGCACTTAACTCTTCACACTTCCAATAAGAATACTAGATACTACTCAGAAACATATTTTAAAAAAGTAGCAAAAAATGGTGAAAAAACATAAGCAGATTATCAGAGAAACAGTATAAAATCTGTAGGCTTTAATTAACTGCATTGCAAAATTCTGCCACTTAAGACAATTTTTTTACTTCTGAAAAAGGGAGATGTAAAATACATGTCTTCTTGCTTTGAATTACTGGTGAGACTAGTATGTTGGTTATGCGGTGTGGTTTTCTGTGTATTAGACAGCTTTAAAATCGTGTGTGTGTGTGTGTCTGTGTGTGTGTGTCTGTGTGTGTGTGTGTCTGTAAAATGCCCCAGCAGTTCAGAAAATTGTATGGAAGGGTAAATCTACCTAGAAAATAGAAACATATTTCCAAAAATGTGAACATCATATACTGGGGTAAATCAGGCCTAAAAATAGGAACTTCCTCCAAAATAGTAGCAGTTAAGAGATCTGGTAGTATTCTACATTTTGAAAATGGAAGGTTGACTATGGCTGTAGTTTCTTTAATTCTTTTGCTTGTTGGTGTTATGGATGGTATGATATTCATGATGTTGCAAGCTTGCTTTTACATGTAGTGCTTCATGCTGACTGGTGGAGAGGGTGATGCTGGGCTTGATCATCTGGGGCCTTGGATTTTTGCTACTTGACTTGTTCTTCACAAACGTTTCTAATGGTTGAAAAACTGAGTAGGTGGTAAAACAAGTATAAAGTAACATTTTAACTGTGCTGTGAGCTCTCTCCCTAGTAAATGTTCACTATTTTGCTCAGTGTGTTCCACCTTAAGAGAAGTAGTATAGTTTTCCATATTTTGAAGACTGAATGTTGACAATGGCAACAGTTTTTTCTTTAATTCTTTTGCTTGCTGGTGCTATGGATGTTATGGTAATAATGAAGATGCCTCAGCTTAAGAATTTAAGGATCTGTAGTTTTCATTATTTCAGTCATTAAAACTACAAATTCTTAAAGTCTTCTGCTGAGACTTGATTTTCTGAATGTTAAAACTATGTATTTTAAAGTCCAGCATGTCCAAAAAACATTCAAATCCTGGAATGAGTTGCTGTGACCAGACATTCCCTTTTGAGTGCTACCCATACCTCTCAGTTGTCCCTGATTTTGCTTCAGATGCTTGTCCTGTCCTTTATAACATTTCTGATTTTCTGGTAAATCACTCATGATTACAATCTGTCAGTAACCCCACTCTTTGTAGTTTTATATTTCTTACCGTTAAGGAATTCATATTGATTCAAAACTTGTTGCTCTGTTAACTTTTTATGTGAATTAGAGTAATATTTAAAAATTGCTCCTGATTTTATCCCACTCCTCCATTATTTTTTACTTTGTCCAGTATTTTTGACCACATAAGTTGAGATGTATTGTGTTAGATTTAAATTATTTATGTTGGCATTATTTCAGCTAGCTAGAAATAGAACATGTGGTTCATGTTGCTGCATTTGCTTGGCACAGTTTTTGTGTTTCTCAGTATTGTTTTCCTCAGAAGCGACTGAAAAACTAATGTGTGTATCTGCAGTCTCAGTGGGTTCTATTTCCATGCCAGGTACTTGGATTATTTTTTCCAATACTGACACTGCAGTCTTTGTATGAGATGTTAAACCAAGGCCCTATCTGCCTGAGTTGGTGGTAGTTCAGGTGGCTTTGAAAGATCCTATGGTACTTATCAAAAAGAGTAGGTGGAAGATTCCTGGTGTCCTGGCCAAATTTCCTTTAGTCAGTATGAATACCATCTCAAGTCTCCCCTGAAAAGAGGCCATTGGACAAGTTGGACTAACTCGGTCAACAAAAGTATAGATAAACTATGGTTGTCACTATATCTCAGTTATTTATTCTGCGGTGGTGCAGCGGTAGCGTTGTTGCCTCACAGTAAGAGGTTCTCCCGTTCGATTCTCGGCTGGAGTGCGGGGAGTGCCTTCTGTGTAGAGTCTGCATGTCCTCCTCGTGGTTGGGTGGGCGTTCGAAAGACATGCGTAAATGGGCGTGCCTTCGTTGAAGATTGAACGTCGAGCTGGCACCTCGGCGTTCGTGAAAATCTACTGCCAACCATTAGTGGACCGGAGTTCTGCTGTGGTGGGAAAAGTCGAAAGACAACAACAACAACTATATCTCAGTTATTTCATTGTATCTTTGTACTCTCGACTATTTAATGCATCAGAATCAGTAAATGGTTTATTATATCTTAATGGACTTGTCACTGTAAAGTGATTTGGGAAGTTTTTCTAGACTCCACTTCAAATTCCCTATAATGGAGTTATGTCAGACATAAGGAAATCATTTTTTGAACTACCATGTAAATAGAAAGGCATCAGTGTGAGGCATAGGCATCTTGCACAACTTTTGGAACACATGAGCATTTTCACATTTTTGCTTGAATTACTCTAATTTGTGTTCTCATTGCAGCTCTTACCTCTTTAACACTAGTTTTAAATGCTGAACAAAAACTAGCTGAACTACGTTTTAAGGCATCCATTTTAAGTCCAATAAGTGCTGACATACCCGCTCGCCTCCCACATTCTTCCTGAGGTCTCAAAACTACTGCTGTAATCCAGGAGTTGTTAACTGACCACTCTTGCTTCTAATTCAAACTTTTAACGGACATTTAAACTACTTTGATATACACTAGTATCTTCAGTAGGAAGATGTATGTTTTATTTTGAATGCTGGCAAAAATGTACTGTATTTGTTTAAAAAATATTTTCCTTACAATGTAGTACAGATACAGATCAAAATAGTTGTGATTTTCTATTTGTAAATTTGGGTAATGATATTTTTTTCTCATTCTTGTTTGTTTGTGTCTTTCGGCTTTTCCCAGTTAGGGGTCGCCACAGCGGAACTCCGGTCCGCTAATGATTGGCAATTTTTTTTTTCTTTCTACTAAGACCAAATGTCTTTCTGCATGACATTTTCCCACCTCTGATGTATTGTTAGCTACATTCTTGACTTGTTACACTGTAGCATATTATGCATTCCAACACTTTATCTAATCCATAATCATTGAGCATGACAAATCAGTATTTTCTGTGTTGTAAACATTGTTAGGATTTCTAAGATTATGGCATTTGATGTTTATCCATAGGGAAACTATCTTTCATTTTTAACAGTGGTTTGCGGGTGACTTGTTACAATGTTACACATTCGATACATGATTTTTATAGTGCTTTCATGTTTTTTTCACATGTTCTATGTACCCCACCAGCTAGCCACTTTGCCACTACTGTGCCCCAGCAGGAAGAGGAGCCTGGGGCCGCCACTGTCTACACGTGTTTACTTTAACATGAAGAGGTGATCTGAAAACGGAACTAATAAATGATGGAAGCAACAGCAGTTTAAGAATGCTGCAAATAGTTCACAGCATATAAACTACAGTTGTGTAAGGTCCACTTAGCTGTAACAGTAGATGCTTGTAGAACACACTGTCTTACTGGCATATGGGTAGTAGTGCCCTGCCACCCTATCTATGGCAGTCTGTCAAAGCTCAGAACTCATCCCATTGCCTGTCTTTGAGGGTGAAAGTCACATCACCTAGCATGACCAGGACAGCCCTTCACACTCACAGAAAGAACCCTTTCAGTTTTATAGGTTCCAACAGGAAGAACGGATGCAAACACAAGCTTTGTGAACACCTACTGTTCCAAACCAAACAATACACACATGCACAACAAAAAAGTCGCTGAACCAAAACACAACAGCAACTTCAACGACAAACTATATACACCCAACAAAAGGGGGTTTGTGGGGAGGGTACTGCCAGTAAGGCAGTGTGTTTTACAAACGTCTACTGTTACAGGTAAAGAAAAAGAAACCACTCGTTGAGCAGCAACAAATTTACTGAAGTAAATTCAACACTCTGAACTGTGACTGAGTGTTGAATTTACTTCAGTAAATTTGCTGCTGCTCAACGAGTGGTTTCTTTTTCTTTACTTGTTATCAGTTTTTAGTTCGTTGTTTCTGATCTACTGTTACAGGTCAAGTGGAACTTACACAACCTTACTGTGTTCAACAGGCACACTCTCTTACTGGCGTATGGGTATACTGCCAGAGCTTACACAACCTGGGAGGAGGAAGGATAAGGGTCCAGAAGCCCCTGAAGAACAGTCCTTATGAATCATGCTCTGGATCTAGAAAAATCATCCAGTTTGTAGTGCTTTGTGAAGGTATAGATGGAGGACCAAGTTGCTGCCTCTACATTATTTCTAGAGTCCACTCCTTTTCAATATGCCACTGAAGAGGAAAAGGCCCTAGAAGAATGTGCCTTTACCTTTCCTGGATTCGTCTTGTCATGACAGGTGTAACAAAGCACAAAACCAGGGGGCAACCAACATGCAATGGATCACTTAGAGATGGGAAGACTGTTCTTTGTCCCAGAAAAGGAAATAAAAAGCCTTCCTAAAGGGTTTTGTTCTGTCACAATATTACATCTAAGGTATGAAGTATCCTTTCTCTCTTATTCTTAGGTTCTAGAACACAAGGAGATTAATAGACTGATTGAGAGCAAATTCTGAGACCACTTTTGGCATGAAAGAAGGATTAGTGTGCAACACAACCCTGTCCCTGTGGAAAATCAGGTAAAGTTGTCCCACCATGACAGCTTGCAGCTTGGAAATTTGCATTGCAGATAACAGAGCAATAATCAAAACAGTTTTCCATGTTAATAACTTCAGATTAGTGTGGGCTGCTAGTTCAAAAAGTGGTAAGGTCAATTTTTCAAGAACATAATTTTAAGTCCCACAATGGATAAATCTGCTTGCAAGGGGGTCTTATATGTAATACTCCTTTCGTGAACTGTTTTATAAAAAGATAACAGAGAGGAGGATCCTTTGGCAGACAAACAGAGATAGCCACTAAATGCACCTTAATGGAAGCATATGCTAAACCATCCTGAAGTAGTCCACACAAATATTTTAAGACCAGAGAAATATTAACCTCAACAGACCCTCTGTTTCATTTAGGTACCACTTAGGACACCTCACACATTTAAAAGTATAAGATTTTTAATAGCAGGTTTTCTGGCGTCCCTTAACACCAGATGCATATCCTCATAAAACAAGTGCCTAAATGGAGTCAAGACTGAATCATCTAGGATGCCAATTGAAGTTTCTCCAAATTGGGGTGCACCAGTTACCTCTGAGACTGTGTGAGTAGATCCAGCATGTGAGGAAGTCTGTGGCAATTACCTTCGGCCAATATTATTAACAGGGAGAACCAAGAATGCCTGAGTTAATAGGGGTCACCACAATAATCTTTGGCATTTTTATTTGAACTTTCAGTAGTACCTGGTGAATCAGAGGAAAGGATAAAAACATGTACAGGACACTCCCATCCAAGTGAATGAGTATGCGTCTTTCCTCCATGCATGGCTGCAAGGATGTCTGGAACAAAATTTCAATAGCTGTCTGTCTGAAAGCAGGTTAATAGATCTATTTGAGACATTTCCCACATCTGGACTAGATCCTGGAACACCACTGCTTTGAGCTTCCACTCATGCAGGTCTTCCCAGGATCAGCTTAATCTGTTGGTCACAATGTTCTGCTCCAATGTTATGTATGATGCCTAAAGAGTCACAGAACACTAAGAAGGCTGCCCCAGGCTATCATTACCAGGCAGGAGAGTGTAAGACCTTGTACGCCTTGTTTGTTCGAGTATCACACCACAGTGTTGTTGGTAACCATTAGAAGAGGATCCGAGTAGAAAGGTGGTGAAGGACTTTCGAGGCATGAATCACTGCCATCATGTCCTTGACAATGATATGCTTTCATGTCTTCTTGGGCTCCCATGTGGCTTGCACTTGCATTCCCATTGACAAAGTCCCCCAGACAAAATTGGACAAATCTGTTTGCACATATTGTAATGGCAGCACAGGGGAGAAAAGCAGCTCTGGATTGATACTTACCTGTTCTTTCCACCACTGTAACTCTCATCTGATGAAGGGCAGCACTGGCAACTGAGATTCCAGGGAATGAAGATGGTGGGTCCAACAATTTTGAACATACCATTGAATTTTTCTCATGTGAACGTGGGCCAGTGGCATTATGAGAATCAGGGGCACCATCAATCTCCGATGCGACATTTCTCTTGGAGAATTCCAAAAATGTCATCTGTTATGACAGGACCTTGTCTTCAGACAGAAAGGCCATTCTCATGTTGAAGTCAATCAAGCACATCAGAAAGATGACTTTAGGAAGTTCAACTTGAACCCTTGATGGAAGAGTAAGATTAAGACCTTCTCTAGAGATTCCAAACACCCAAACTCTGACTCTGCACAGATCAGCAAGTCGCCCAAGTATGGAAAGATGTGAATGTACAGAATCCAACAGTGGGGCCACTACCAGAGCAAGGCATTTGGTGAACACTCATAGTGCAGTGGATAGCTCAAAAGACAGTATATAAAAAAAGAAGTTATGTACTCACCATAACATTCCATCTGAGTAGTTATACTTCATTTTTCTGCAACCTGTGGGTATACGGATCAGTATCGGATCTGAGCCGGCAACTTTTTTTCTAGCATCTGCTCCAAGCTCCGTGCTCCTCCCCTTACCCATAATGTCCTATCATCTCCTATCTTCCCTCAGATCGAGTTTGCTGCAGCTAAAAATATAAGCAACTCAGCCCAATGAACCAAACCTGAAAAGACAGGACAAGGTCCGGGGGATGGAGGGAGGGAGGGAATGTTGCAGAAAAATGAAGTATAACTACTCAGATGGAACGTTATGGTGAGTACATAACTTCTTTACCTGAAGTAGTTAACTTCATTTTATCTGCAACCTGTGGGACAGAGTCCCCAGCTACTCCAATCCTGGGAGGCCCTTACTGAAGGATATTCCTGAGCACCGCAGAGCCAAAGGATGCTCTACCCCTAGAAATCAGATCTAATTTGTAATGGGAAATGAAGGTATGTGAATTGGCCCAGGTCGCTGCTGCACAAATGTCATGCAAAGGAACCCTAGACCAAAAAGCAGCAGAAGTGAGCCTTAACAATACCAGGAGGAGATAAATCTTTTGCTTTGTATGCATGTGAAATATAAAGAGTGATCCATCTGGCCAAAGAAACTTTAGAAATAGCTTTTCCCATAAATGCTTTGGAAAAGGAAACAAACAATTGGTCAGTCTTGTGGAAAGACTTTGTTCTATGAAGATAAAAACAAAGCTGTCTATGAACATCTAACAAATGGAGTTTGTATTCCCCTTTATTTTGGAAGTTAGGAAAGAAAACGGGCAGATTAATGGACTGGTTTATGTTTGCTTCAGATGCCAGTTTGGGTAAGAAGTAAGGATTAGTACGGAGAGAGACCCTATCCTTGTAGAAGACCAAATACGGAGGCACGGCAGACAGAGCTTGAAGCTGAAAAACCCTCCTAGCAGATGTAATGGCAACTAGGAAAGCGGTCTTCCAGGACAAAAATTTCTCAAGTCCACCGAAGCTGCAGGTTCAAAAGGAGGAGCCACCAATGCCTGTAAAAAAAAAGTAAGGTCCCAAGTAGGCACTGAATCCTTGACAGGTGGACATAACAGAAAAGTACCTTAAGAAAACCTTACACAGCCTAGAGGAGGCCAAGGCAATGTTGTCTTCACCAACATGAAAACTAGAAATGGCTGCCAATTGTACTTTCACTGTGGAGGAACTAGCTCCTTGCTGAAATATGCCAGACAGGAAATCCAACACCACTGGAACGGGGGCTGTAAAGGGATCTAGTTTTCTCTGTGAGGCCCAAATGGAAAAGCACATCCATTTACTGTGATAAAGTTTCCTAGTGGAGTCTTTAAGAGAAGCCACCAGAATGGATTTTACCGGGGATGAAAGACCGGGAGTCCTGGCAATGAACGGAACTGGAGCAACCAGGCTGTCAGCTTGAGGCTGCCCAGATCATGCGGACGGGCCCCCGACAGATGGGAGATTAGATCTGGGCAGGGATCCAGAACCCACAGGGGTGCTAAGAGATGAGACCAAAGGAATGGGAACCAAACCTGACGAGGCCAGAATGGGGCAATGAGGATCACTTAGCACCGCAGTCGGCAAGCTTTCTGAAGAAACTTCGGAATGAGTGGCAGAGGTGGATAAGCATACAGAAGCCCGGGGGGGGGGGCAAGCATGGACTAGAGTGTCTCTGGGGACTTCCCCTGGTAAGGGAATCAGAGCGAAGAACTGGCTGCACTTTGTGTTGGAAGGAGATGCGAAGAGATCGCAGCAAGGCTGACCCCATGCAAGGAAGATCTCCTCTGCTACTGACTGTTTCAGAGACCACTCATACGGCATCAGAATGGCCCAACTCAGTCTGTCCGCTAAAATGTTGGAGCACCCTGGGATGTGCGTTGCTATCAGAAACTGACCGGTGGAGATCGTCCATTCAAACACTCTCATGGCCTTGTGACATAGGGGGTAGGATCTGGTTCCCCCTACTTGTTGATATACCAGACAACCGACATGTTGTCTGACTGAATTGCAATTGATCCGAGAGGGAGGACAGTGTGAAAGGCTTCCAACGCTAAAAGCACTGCCCTCATCTCTAGAACATTTATGTGCAACTTGGTCTCTGACTGGGACCACGTGCCTTGGACTGTCCTTCCCAAACAGTGTCCCCCCCCACCCGAGTTAGGAGGCGTCCGTGGTCACTGTGGCATTGACTGGAGATGACGCAAAGGGGCATCCTTCTGATATCTCTGGTGAACTTAACCACCAAAGAAGAGACGTCCTGCAGATGTGACTGATCTTGATTGGAAATTCCATGGGCAGATCTAGCCAAGACCATTGAACAGCCAAAGTCCATTGAAGAGCCCGCATGTGAAGGTGCACACAAGGGAGAATTGATATGGTGGCAGCCATGGAGCCCAGAGCCCGGAGAACCTCGCTCGCCTTTGGAGACTTGGAGTTCGCTATCTAAGCAATGTGGCACCTGAGGTATAGGATCCTGTCTGGAGTTAAGAATACCTTCATCTGCAAAGTGTCTAGCCGAGCCCCAGTGAAGTCTAGAACTTGTACTGGTTGCAATTGGGATTTCTAAACATTGACTGTAACCCCCAGTAGATCTGCCAACCGAATGAAATAATCTCGGGCCAGACACAGGTGATGCTTGTTGGGTGCAGCGAAAATCCAGTTGTCCAGGTATGGAAACACCTGAAGCCTCAGGTGAGCCGCTACAACTGCCATTACCTTGTTGAACACCCTGGGGGCTGTGGTGAGACCAAAGGGTAGGGCTCTGAACTGAAAATGACTGGCTCCCAGCCGGAGCGCAGAAACCTCCTGGAGCTTCTGTGTATTGTGATGTGGTAGTAAGCCTCCTGGAGGTCTAACGAGCACATCCAGTCGCACTCTCGGAGATAAGGTAGAATGAACTGTAGGGTGACCATCCGGACTTTTTGTTTGGCTACAGGCAGGTTTAATGCTGACAGGTCTAGAATGGGCCTGAGGTCCCCCATTTGTTTTGGCACCAAAAAGAACCTTGAGTAGACGCCTGATCCGGATTGATTGGGGGGGACCTGTTCGATGGCTCGTTTGAGAAGCAGCTTTGAAACCTCTAGAGCTGTGGCCTCCCTGTGAGTGGGTGGAACATCCGGGAGGTGTTTTGGAATATTTGGAGGGGCAACAAATGGGATAGAGTAACCTCTGGATATTATCTGTAAAACCCAGCGATCTGTTGTAATGGACTCCCATGCCGCTGGGTGTAAGGACAATCTTCCCCTGACTGCCTCCAGAGTAGGACAGTCAGGCAACCCCCTCAGGGCTGCTGACCGGGTCAATCAGAAAGAGGTTCCCTAGACCCAAAATTCCTGGGACCCCCTCTATCTCTGGGTTGGCATCAATCCTGTCCCCCTCTGCCTCTGAGGGAATAGTTGCCCTGAGAATCCCGGGAAAACTGAGATTTTTGGAACCACATCTTCTTCTGCCCTCTTTGATTCCTAGAGAAGGACCGCTGAGGGTTAGAGAAGCGGATCTCGATGGCAGACAAACTCTTCCCGTCCTTTTCGCTCTGGACAAGTGTGTCATGTACTGTCTTCTCAAAAAGGGAACAACCGTCGTAGAAAGCGTTGATAAACGACTCCTTAAAAGGGTCCGCAAACTGACACAACCTGAGCCAGGCATGACGCCTCATGGCTATGCCTGTCCCAGCCACCCTAGCTGCTCCTTCTGTGGCATGGGAAAGGAGTTGCATCGACATGTTTGAGACTGACTTCAGAGTAGACATTTTTGCCGAGAACAACTGTCTGTCCTGCAGCGATAAAGACTCTGGGGGCGACTCAGCGAACTCCGAAGTGAGGTCTCGCTGAAGCCGGATCACACGTGCCAAATAATTCAGTGCATGGATTGAAAAGGTCGCTGAGGAATAGATGTGCTTCTCAAACCTATCCACCAACCTGGACTCCTTGTCTGGAGGGTGGACAGAGGAACTCTCCTGTGCTAGTTCCTTCTTTGTGGCCGCTGCAACCAACATAGCATCAACTGGGGCTCCTTTCAACCAAGGTAGTCTGTCGGAAGGGGGAGATAAAATCTTGTCAGGGCATTTGGGGATGGGCTCTATGTTGTCAGGCTCCTTCCATGCCCTCGTGGTGATGAGGTCCACCAAGGGGTCTGCTGGCGGGGACACCCAGGAAGTAGATGGGCCCATGCCAAAGGCCTCCAGGAACACTGACTCATCCCCAGAAGGTTTTGGGGCTGACCAACCCCCCCCTCTGGCAGAGGAACTTTATAATTTCTCCGAAGAAGACATCTTTGGGAGGTGACCTAGGGGAACCTTCTCCTTCATCTAAGTCTGTGTCCGTAGTGAGGGACTCGGGGGAGTCCAAGTGCCTCCTTTTGCACTTGCGCTTATGGTGACCCTCTTCAGTGGGACTCTCAGAAGGTGATTCATGAGCAACAGGGGTTTCCTCAGGGAAATTAACCTGGGGATCCTCTGGCACGGGCTATCCCTGAGACAGGATGAAGGGAGTCATCGCCAAATCCAGGGGGGCCTGGGTGGTATCCGAGGGGATGGGCTGGGGTCTCAATGCCTGGGAGAGAACCCTTTCCCCCACTTTGAAGGACGAGGGAGAGCGGACCTCCTTAGCACCCAGTAAGGAAGACGCCCTCACCGGATCCGAAGCGGGGACCGGAGCCAAAGCCAGGGTAGCCTGAGGTCTGAGGGAACGGATCGGATCCAAAAAGGTTGGAGCCAAAGAATACATTCTCTCGGGTCTGACTTCCTGTCCGCGACTCAGAGAGTCACTTGGATCCGAACAAGTTGGATCTGAGGAACGCAAGGTAACAGCCGGAGTCGAGGTTGGAGGAACCATCGGTACCGAACTACCAGCTCTGAAAAACCTTGGATCCAAGAGCCCTGAAGCCGAAGCACAGATCGGGGAAGGAGAGATGGGGTGGAAGAAAGGCATGGAGGTCCTCCCTCCAGAGGGAGAGGGGCCAGGCACGACTCCCATCTGAATTTGGGTTTGAATAAACCTTCGCATCATCCTGTCCATGTCCATGTCCCATAAGCTCAGAGTCGACCTTGAAGAGGCCACCGACTCGGATCTGGCTGGTCTGCACAAAGGGGGGGGGGGGGGGCTCAGGTCCTAATGTTCCAACGGCTCCGGTGAGAAACGAGGAGACCGGAGCCGTGAAGAAACAGGCCTCATGATCTTAGAAGGGGGATTAAGAAAGAGCTCCCTGTCTGGGGATCTCTTGCGATGTCTGTCCTTTCTCTTCTCCCTATCCTCTCTGCACCTTTCTTTATCTTTTTCTTTTTCTTTATCCTTGTCAGCCACGCTGACTGTAGATTTGTCTTTAGTAGACCCATCACCAGAAGAAGAAGATGGAGGTTGAGTCCCTGTCTGGGTGGAAGGTGGAACAATAGAGACCGAGGCGGAGGCAGATTCCAGCATGGCAGCAGGGAGAAGGCCTTTGGCTACTAACTTGGCCTTCTGATCCCTAAGGGCCCTCGGATAGAAACCAGAGCAGACAGCACATTGAGTGGACAAATGTGCCACTCCCAAGCAAATCACACACAGAGTGTGACCATCAGCCAGGGAGAGCTTATGGCCACACTCTGTACATTTTTTGAAAACAGGCTTCGGCTGATCAGCCATAGTCCTGCACCCAAAAGTAAAAACACTGCCTACCAGAAAAAAACACACACAAACACAGGTAGGGGAACGGTAGGCCTAACAACTACTCTCCAAGTTTGCAAAACTTTTTTTTTTTTTACCAACAACAAGCGATACACTAAACAAGGGGAGGAAGGGAAAATATTCACTAAAACACACACTAGATACAAGTAATAATACCACTTACTATCCCTGAGCTCAGAACAAAGGAGACCACGATGCACACTACTGGCATGGCAAACGAGATCTGAGGGAAGATAGGAGATGGTAGGGCATTATGGGTAAGGGGAGGAGCTCAGAGCTTGGAGCAGATGCTAGAAAAAAAGTTACCGGCTCTGATCCAATATGGATTCGTATACTCACAGGTTGCAGATAAAATGAAGTTAACTACTTCAGATCTGATATTGCAAACCAGACACAACAAATCTCTGATATCTCCTGAAGCAATAAGCAATGGGGATATGTTGATAGGCATCCTTCAAGTTCAGGGTCACCAGGAATAATTTGTCCTCCAACAAAGGAGGAACTGTCTGCAGGGTGAGCATCTTGAACTTGGGGACCTTGACAAACATATTCAGAAAAGAAAGGTCCAGCATGGGTCTACATGGCTGCCTTTGTTTGGGAACTAAGAACATTCTTGAGTAGAAACCTCTTAGTTTTTCCAAAGGAGGGAGCATTTCTATGACCCTTGAGTACAGGATTTGCTGTAGAACAGGAGAGAATAACAAAGTCTGGTTCAGCGGATGAGGCAAAACCCCAATAAATGAAGGCAGGTGGTCTTTCCACTGCCATCTGTATCACCTGCCAACATTACTTAGTACCAATTTGTCAAAACCACTGATGGCCATGTCTCCTTGTTGAGAGCTAACTTGAGAGATGAGGCACCCGACAGGGGACTTGATAAAGATGGGTACTGTACCTTGCTATCTTTACATGGTAGTAAGCATCCTGAAGGTCAGTGGAGCACATTCAGTTATCCTTCCGCAGGACAGGCAAGATGGACTGTACCCTGCCCATTCAGAATTTTGTTTGCTTGACAAACTGATTTAGGTGGCTAAGGTCCAAGATGTGCCTCAGGTCCCCATTTATTTTTTAAACCAAATCCTTGCTGATCTGCTAGGACCTCCTGTATGTCTCTCTTTTCTAGCAGCTTTGTTACTTCTGCTTCTGCAATGTCCATCTAACTGAGTGGAATGTTGGGGGTCTTCTTTTTGTTTAAGGGAGAGAAAGAAAAGGGAATAACATAGCATCTGGTGAAAATCTTCTGCACCTAAGAGTCTTCAGTGATGGTTAGCCAGGCATGAGGGTGTAGAAATAAGTGCCCCTCAACTGTGTCCAGAGTGCAGCAGTCAGGTCACCATTCAGGAGCACTGAAAGTGTCTCTCAGTAAAGGGGCCTCAATATTTGAGGTCTGCCTCTGCTTTTAAGGCAACATCC
The DNA here is from genome assembly GCF_019279795.1 of Protopterus annectens. Lineage (NCBI taxonomy): Eukaryota > Metazoa > Chordata > Ceratodontiformes > Protopteridae > Protopterus > Protopterus annectens. Next base: position 467,662,618 of record NC_056725.1, read on the forward strand.
ATTGAAGTTATTTCCTCCTCCCCCATCACTGGAGGCTCCACAGCCAGAATTGTCCTGGACAAAATTCTGGGAATATTGAAACCAGAACTTCTTTCCACCATTTGGTTCCAAAATATGTCCTTTGGGGGATGGAAAACAAATCCCTACAGCAGACAGAGTATTTCCCTGTCTTTTCTGGTTAGCATTTCTTTTACCTTGGATGCAAACAGGGTGGACTAATCAAAGGGAACACTGATCAAAGAGATTGGGAAGCTTACAGCAAAGACACATCCAAGCATGTTGATGAATTATGATGCTAGTGCCTGCTGCTCTAACCATGCCATCCACCCTATTGGAAACAGGCATATGGACATGTTAGTCATGGACTAAAGGGAAGAAAGATGGGATTCCACTATTTTCTGGACATCCACTGGCAAATTACATGAGAGAGACTTGGAAAGTTCCTTACTCAAGTCCTCTTGAAATGAGTCATGTGTCAAATAATTTAGAGTAGAAAGAGCAAACATTGCTGAAGCATATGTCCACTTTCCATACTTGTCCAATGCCCAATACTCTCTGTTAGGGGGATAGACAAAAGTGCTCTATTCAGAAAGCTCCTTATTTGTTGTAGCTGCCACTACCATAGCACCAACTGGATGACCCTTGCTCTGGTGAGAAATATTTTAAGAGGACACTCAGTTTTGTCTGGTTCCCAGGAATTGGCTCCACCACATTGTGTTCCTTTCAGGTCTGCTGAGAGACCAGGTTGATAAACTCATCAGGGGGTGGGACCACCCATGCAGTAGGTAAGCCAGTCCCAAATGCCTCAAGGAATACTAATTCATCTTGGAATGGAGCTTCAGATGACCAGTCCCCTTTGCTTTTTTTTTTTTAACAAGAGACATCTTTATTGAATTCTCACTTATGACATAGACAATCATGCATTTATTGAAATAAAAATAACCCATATTGTGTTATTTCAGTTGCAAACATTAGATATCATAAATAATCAACTATACAGTCATTGTTATTCAAACATTACATATCTCATTTGATTTCTGCTTTCCCTTAAACCTCATTCCTCCTCCTCCAAAACATTATTCTGCATGTATTGTTCCCATAATTTCCATTTTTTTCTATGTAATTTGTTCTTACCCTTTTCTAAAGATCCCATTTCCAGTTATTTTATCTCTGTTACTATACCCACTCCTTCTAGAACAGTTGGTTTAGACTTTGATTACCATTTTCTATTTTTTTTTTTATTTTTTGGCAATCACCAGAATTAAACTCAGCAATGCCTTACTATGTCTAGGAAATTCTGTTTCTATATCTCAGCTCAAAAAACTAATTTCCTTTGTTACACCAATTTGATCACCCATGATTTCTGACAAAGTAGTCTGCAGGGAATTTTTAGTTTGTTGACTCATTACACTACCCAAAAGTATGTTCCCAATTACCTCTTTCTTCTCCATCACACCTCCAATATTTGCAATTTACCTGAGGAAAATTCTTTGGAGTCTGCATGGGGTATAAAAATATCTATACAAAAGCAAAAATCCTAAATTTTCTAGAATCTGTTGCATATTTGGGAGTAATACATATATCCCCCATTGTTTGTTTGTGAAATTGCTTATCCAATCTCTCTTCCCAATCATTTCTAACCTCCTCTTATTGATTCCTATAGTTACCATGCAATATTGTATATGCCCTACTAATTATCCCTTTTTTAAAGCATATTCTGTTCTAGATTATACTAGAAACTCTACCAATGCTTGTCTTTCAGTTAGGATCCCCCCATTCCTTTCTATTTGCCTAAACTCTGATATTAATCCTTGACAGAAAGACAATCTCTAGCCTGCAGTCCAGATGATTTTTGGATGAATGTTTAGCCTCTCCCCATTCTATTGCCTTTCCTTCTCTAATTATTTGCCCTGCAATACCTTGGTTCCTTTGCCAGTTTTCTCCAGTAAATTCCAGCCCCATCTTGCATATTCTCTGTATCCCTAATTGCAGTCATCCCTATCAGGAAAATCTCCCGTCTCCATTCCTGTGTTGGCTTAGTTCATAGAATACTTTCTGCTACTTTATGAATGTAATGTTCTGTATAGTTATGTTATCTCCTTAAGAATCTACATGCAAAATCACAGGCTCTCCTTGTTTCTTGAACTTCCCCCTTTTCATCACCATCCCTTTCCACTTTGAATTATAGCTTTCTGCTTGTGCTATGTATAAGAGCCTTAATTGTGTAGCTCTGAAATACACTTGCAAATCAGGTAATCCCAAACAATCTTGTTCTATGGGAAGGATCACCTTATCCCACTTGACTCTTGCCCTCTTCCCCTCCCAGATAAAATTCATAAACTTTTAGTTATGTACTTACCCTAACGATAGATGTATGTGATCCATCTCACCTACATTCATAACTGATGGGCTCTGAGCCGAGAATCGGCTCCGACTCGGCCGATACACTAGCACAAAGTCTCACATTGGCTGGGCCAACCCCCTTCTCTAAGGATGCACCACGCCCAAACCCCCAGATCTTGTTTGCCCCACAACAACTCACTCACATGAGCCACTCCAACTGTACAATAGAGTTTCCTCCAGATCCAACAGGTAGGCGGAAGGAGGGCGGGTACGTAAGAATGTAGGCGAGCTGGATCACATACATCTATCGTTATAGTAAGTACATAACTAAAAGATGTAATGTAATCCTATCTCACCTACATTCATAACTGATGGGACAGCGTCCCTAGCACCTAGATCCTGGGAGGCTCACTGGAAAACACTCCTGAGCACTGTGGAACCAAAGGACGCCCGACCTCTAGAGGCCACGTCCAGTTTGTAATGAGAAATAAAAGTATGTGGAGAAACCCAAGTGGCCGCTGCACATATCTCATCCACCGACAGTCTGGCGTGGAAGGCCACTGAAGCTGCCATAGCCCTAGTAGAATGCGCTCTAACTGGAAATGGAAGGTCCCTTCCTGTTGATGCATAAATAAATAAAACACAATCCCTAATTCACCTAGTAATAGTGGTCTTAGTTACTGCTTTGCCAATCCTGTTATCTGCAAAGGCCACAAACAACTGGTCTGATTTCCTCTGCTGCTGTGTCCTATCCAAGTAAAACCTCAGTTGTCTATGCATATCCAACTGATGAAGTCTGTATTCTGTCTTGTTGGAAAATTTTGGAAAGAAAACTGGTAGCTCTATAGACTGCTGCAGACAAAGAGCAGAAGAAACCTTTGGAAGAAATGACGGGTTTAGTCTTAGAGATACTCTATCCTTGTGAAAGATCAGATAAGGGGGCTTAACAGAGAGGGCTTGAAGCTCCGAAACACTTCTGGCTGAAGTAATAGCTACCAAGAAGGCAGTCTTCCAAGATAAGAACTTTTGCTCACAAGTGGCTGCCGGCTTGAAGGGATGAGACGTCACGGCTCCTAAAACTACATTCAAATCCCATGGCAAAACTGGTTGCGACACCGGGGGGCGAAGCAACCAAGCTCCCTTAAGAAAGGCCTTACACAACTTATGACTCATGAGTGAAGGCTCAAAGGCAACATGATAATTAGAAATCGCTGCCAATTGGACTTTAAGCGTGGCGACAGCAGAACCCTGTCTAAAAAGAGTTGCCAAAAAATCTAATACTGCGGACACCGGGGCTGTCAGAGGGTCAAGGTTGTGCTGCTGGGCCCAAATGGCAAACCTTTTCCATTTATTAGAATATATCTCCTTAGTGGACAGAATCCGGACCACCTCAGGCGAGAGGATATGCTGTCTGACTAAGGTCGGAAGTGGAGCAGCCAAGCAGTTAGCTTGAGAGTTCGCAGTGATGGATGGGCCTGACCTGACTGAAGAGTCAGGAGGTCTGGAACTGGGTCCAGAATCCAAGGATCCTTCACTGCATACTTCTGAAGGAAAGGAAACCAAACTTGGTGGGGCCAGTGTGGTGCGATCAAAATCATGTTGCTTCCCAAGCAGATCGCCTTCTGAATCACCTTTGGCAGAAGTGGGACCGGAGGGAAGGTGTAGAGCAGACCGGAGGGCCAATTGTGGACTAGAGCATCCCTGGGTGACTCCCCCTGGAGGGGGGGAATCAGGGAGAAGAAATTGCTGCACTTCGCATTCCAGGGGCTGGCGAAAATGTCGTAACAGGGAAACCCCCACTTGGAGAAGATCCGAGCCGCTACTCGGTCATTCAGAGACCACTCGTGAGGCATCACAATAACTCTGCTCAGCCTGTCTGCTATCACATTAAACTTCCCCGGAATGTGCGTTGCCACTAGAAATCTCTGGGAAGTGATCGCCCATTTCCAAACTATCATGGCTTCTCTGCAAAGAGGATAAGACCTGGTTCCTCCCTGCTTGTTCAGGTGCCATACTACCGCCATATTTTCTGAGAAGATTGCAATGGTACCCTTGGGAAGAGAGCTGTGAAGTGCCTGCAATGCTAGAAGCACTGCCCTCATCTCCAGGACATTGATATGTAAGTGGGTTTTGTGATCCTGCCACGTGCCTCGAACCGTCCTGTCCAGATAATGACCCCCCTACCCTATCTGGGAGCCGTCCGTGGTCACTGTGGCAATGGGGGAGGGGGGGCAGAAGAGTCGCCCCTGGTTCAGGTTGGAGGAGAGGAGCCACCAACGAAGATCCCGCCGACAGGTTTCCGTAATGAGAATCGGGTAGGACAAGGGCAGATCTTGGTACGACCACTGGGTCGACAGGAGCCATTGGAGAATTTGCATGTGCAATCTTGCCAGAGGAACCAGAAGAATGGCGGCCACCATCGACCCCAAAAGCTGAAGGACCATCCTGGCTGGGGCTTTGCTTCGGGGTAGTAAGGCTAGGACTTGGTCCTGTAGTATCTTTATCCTCTCTGTTGGAAGGAATGCTCGCATCTCGACAGAGTCTAGCTCTGCACCTATAAAGGCAACACGCTGTGATGGCAGCAATACAGACTTTTCCCAGTTGAATGTAATTCCTAATAGATGACCCAATTCGATGGTAGCACTCACGGCTTGAATAAGAAGATGCCTGGTGGGGGTGGTGAGGAGCCAGTCGTCTAGATATGGAAACACCTGGAATCCCAGACATCTCAGGTGAGCCGTCACCACTGCCAGACATTTGGTAAACACCCTGGGGGCTGTGGTGAGACCAAAGGGCAGGGCTCGGAACTGGAAGTGGCTGGCTCCTAGGCGGAAGCGTAATTGTATCCTGGACGCCCGGTTTATCTTTATGTGATAATAGGCGTCCTTGAGATCAATGGAGCACATCCATACTCCTTTTTCCAGCAATGGGAAAATGGATTGCAACGTGACCATCCGGAACTTGGACTTCTTTACGAAGCGGTTTAGGTGGCTGAGGTCCAGAATGGGTCTCAAGTCCCCTGTTCTTTTCGGCACCAAAAATAACTTTGAATAAGTTCTTAATCCGGTCTGGTCTGCAGGAACTGGCTGGGTGACTCCCTTTCCGAGCAGCTTTGCGACCTCTATGGCTGCTTGATCCCGTTGACTGGGTGGCACGTCCGGGATTTTCCTTGACGGTGGAGGGGGATGAATAAAGAGAATGGTGTAACCTCCGGCGATGATACGAAGCACCCACTGATCCTGAGTGATGGAACCCCAGGCTCTTGGATGCATCGAGAATCAACCCCCGACTGGCTCCGGAGACCCACAGTTGGGCAGTCCCTCAGGGACACTAGAAGGAGGAACCACGAAAGGATTTGCGGTCTCCTGAGTTGCAGGGGCCTCTGCCGCCTCTGGGGCGACATCTTCCAGAATAACCCCCCCCCCTGCCTCGGGGGGGGGGTCACTCCGATGGGCAGGGAAAGACTTTTGGGACTTTCTGAAACCACATCTTTCCTCCCCTCTGAGCCTTGGGATAAGGTCTCGAGGGAAGTGAAAAATGGGCCCCAACGGCAGACAAAGTCTTGCCCTCCTGCTCACATCTAGTGAGTGTGTCTTTCACCTTGGGTCCAAAGAGAGAGGACCCATCGAATGGAGCGTCAGTGAAGGAAGACTTGAACGCCTCCGCAAAGTGACACAAGTGCATCCAGGCTTGCCTCCTAAGGGCTACGCCTGAACTCACTGCCCTACCCACCCCCTTCAGCCGCATACGATATGAGCCTCATGGACGAGTTAACAATGGACGAAAGGGTAGACAGCTGGGCGCTGACAGACTGCGTCAATGCCTCAGGCACGTTATCCGACAGGGTATCTCCCAACTCATTAATGAGATCCCTTTGGAGCCTCGTAAAATGACATAAATAATTCAGCAACTGCAGGGTAAGGGTTGCTGACATCAGTGTACGCTTCCCGTACCTATCCATGCTCCTGGACTCCTTGTTAGGAGGATGGATAGAAGTAGATGCCTCTGCCACATCTTGCTGGGTGGCAGATGCCACCACTATAGCATCAACCAGAACTCCCTTGGTTAGAAACTCCTTGCCAGGGGGTGCGGATAAAAACTTGTTGGGGCGAGAAGGAACTGGCTCCACAGAATCAGGGTGTTCCCACACCCTTCGACAAATAAGGTCCAGTAACTCATCGAAGGATGGAGACACCCAGAAGGTGGAGGGTTGGGCTCAGAAGGCCTTGAGGAAGACCGACTCCTCCACGGAAGGGGTTTTGGATGGCCAGTCGCCCCTCTGTCTCAAGATCTCCAGGATATTGGAAAATGAGACATTGTCAGAAGATGACTTAGGGGACCCCTCCGCATCATCGAGGTCGGTGTCCGAGGTGACAGACTCATCTGGGGAGTCTATGTGCTTCCTCTTGCACAATTTTTTCCCGGGGAGCTCCTCAGGCATGAACTCTGGAGGCTCCTCTGAAAAAAGGGGACCACACAAGGAGGAATCCTCAGGCCTAGGAGCCGCGCTGTCCGAAGACAGGGGGGCACCAGAGCTCTAGCCACCGTGTCTAGGGAAGGAGTTGCAGATTCAGGTGAAGTCACTAGAGACTTGGCCAGCGCACTCCTCATAGCCTCAAAGGCGGGCCCACCAGAATCTGAGGAGAGGCCCGTCCCAGAGACGATGACCGGTGTTGGAGTTCCCCTAGCCGAGGCGCCAAGAGGGAGACTCGGGGCCGAAACCAGAAGCCCTGACGAATCCCCCTCGGGCCCGGCTGAGGACACCTGAGAACCAAAACCTCTAGAAGGCACAGAAAGGGTTGGAGCTGAAGACTGTGCTGACAGACTAGCAGTGGGTCTCGGGACCGACTCAAGGACTTCACCCGACTCTACGAACTCCGACTCCGACGACACCAAGGTTGTCAGAGGAGGAAGAAACGGTATCGAAGGGGCTGGCTCCAGGGCCGACTGGGCCAGAGCCGAAAATAATTTGGATAAGACAGGTGACTGGAGGAGCCTCTGGACCCTATCTACATCAGAGTCTGAAAGCCTGGAGGACCTGGAGGAAACAGAAAGGAGCCAAGAGACTTTTCCTATCGGCTCCGAAACAAGGCTAGGAGGCCAGCTCTGAATCAGCTCCAAAAGGATCGGGGCCGAAGCAGACTCGAGCAGAACCGAAACCCCTTTCAGCGCCGACGGTTCAGGAGCTGACGAAACCGACCCCAGAGCAGAAACACTCTCCAGCAGCTCCGAGACCAATAGAGCCGACGAAGGAGACCCCGATTTAGACCCTCTATCCTGCGGCTCCGAAATCAGTTTCGCCGAGGAAGGGGACAGAGTACCTGCTCTCTCATCCCGAGACTCCAAAAACAGTCGAGCCGAGGAGGGAGACCCAGCTTTAGATCCTCTATCCTTCGGCTCCGAGGCCAGCGGAGCCGAGGAAGGGGACACAGATTTAGCCCTTTTTGCAGGCGGCACCGATGGACTTGTCGGAACCGAAGACTTCTTTTGCCTCGATTTCGAAGAGAGAGAAGAAGCCAAAGCTTCCTCGAAGGCTGGTTTGATGAGACCCTTCAGGATAAGCTTATTTTTCCTCTCGTGAAGTACACGAGAGGAGAAAGCATGGCAAACACTGCAAGACTCTTGCAAGTGTTTATCCCCTAAACAATAAACACAGATGGCATGGCCATCTGTCAATGACATCTTACAATTGCATTTCGAACATTTTTTAAAGCCCGATGGCTTATGTTCCTTTTCTTTACCAGACATACCTACTGTAACACACTCAAAACACACAAGGAGGGAAGGGGGGGGAAGAGCTCTAACTTAAACGCTTTAAGAGATAGGGCAAAGGCCCTCTAACTCAAATGGGACTAGCCCGCCAAACAGAAGGGATTACCACAACAATTCAAAAGGACAAACACAGTCAATCACAAATGAACTAACAACCAGACAGCTATTAAAATAGCTGTTTGAGTATAAATTCTAAAGCTAACTGACAAAAAGCGACCAAAAGGCCAAAAAAGAAGAGTACTTAGCCACAGCCAAGTCGAGACCACGTCATTACTCTAGGAGCGGCAAACGAGATCTGGGGGTTTGGGTGTGGTGCATCTTGGGATAAGGGGGTTGGCACAGCCAATGAGAGACTTCATGCTAGTGTATCGGCCGAGTCGGAGCCGATTCTCGGCTCCGAGCCCATCAGTTATGAATGTAGGTGAGATGGGATCACATTACATCTCTTTATTAATTATTATCCACAATTTCTACTCTGGTTGATATCAACATGCCTTACCTGTGTATAAAACTAAAGGACTAAAAACATTTTCACTGCTTGAATCTTACTATACATATCACTATAACAGAGCTTTGTGTTTCTCAGTTTTTGTATTATCTTTTGTTTAGTCTCTTTCCACATATCCTTAGCTGCCATAACATAATTCTTTTTAACCCATACTCCTAAGTACTTTGTTTTATCATGTCCCCATAAATACGGGTATTGCAAAACCAAATTGTATGTGGGTAAATAGTTTACAGCTAATGCCTTTGCTTATCTTCATAAATTTGTTTCCCAGAAAGACTTGAAAGTGTCTCAGAATGTTCCACAACACTGAGATGCCCTTTTCTGGTTTTATCAAATACAAAATAATATAATCTGCCAACTTTTCATGATTACCACACCAATTATATCCTTGAATTTCTGAGTCCCTTATTTTCATTGCCTATGGTTCTGAATATAACGCAAATAAAAAAAGGGAAAGAATACATCCCTGCCTGTATCCTCTGTTCAAACAGAACTTATCAGAGAGGAACTCCCCCACTTTAATTTTCACCTCAGATCCCTCATATATCATCCTAATTAACCTTATTATTGTGTTAGCGAATGTCAACGCTTCCATTGCCCTACTCACAAAATCCCAGCTAACTCTATTGAATACGTTCACTGGATCAAGACCTACCAACAACAGTGATATTTTCTTACATTCTGCTTCCCATTGGATCATCATTAATCTATTCTTCTTCTTCTTCTTTCAGCTTTTCCCGGTTAGGGGTCATTGCCAAATGTTTGCCTCCCTTCCACAAAACCACATTGATCCATGTCTATTAATTTTGGCCACACCTTTGCCATTCTTTTATCCATCAGACATAACAGTTTGTAACCAGGGTTTAGAATCAAAATTGGCCTATATGAAGCTGGATCTGAGGGATTTTTACCATCTTTATGTATTTCAGCCACCACCGCTTTTTTCCAAGATGCTGGTGCTTACTTCTTTTTAAAATATTGTTGAACAAAACCTTCTATATCTTCATCATGTTCTTTCTTCTTAGCTTCCAAATTTCCACAGGAATACCATCTATTCCTTGGGACTTTACTGTAGACTGGTTATACATCGCCATTTTTATTTCATCTCTTTTTATCCTAACTGTTAATAAAGTCCTCCTTTTGCTTTATCAATTCCAGGATTTCTCTGAAGGGAATATCCTCAGGGGGACCCTTCCCCTCATCAAAGTCAGTATCTTCTGTGAGCGAGTCCTGTGAGAAGTTGACGTTCCTCCTTTTACATGTGGGTTTCCTGTGACATTCCTCTGTGGGGTGCACCAGGGATATCTCGGAATCAGGTTGGGTTCTCCACAAGTGAGGAAACTTGAGGCTGAATGAAGCTTGCTGTCCCTGATGGATAGGATGATGGGTTGAAACATCAGGGTCCAATGATAGTCAAGACAGAGATGAGCCAGTGTGTGAAACCTCCTCTCTGGACCCAGAGAGTACCCTTTCAAAAGCCTTGAATGCCTATGTCGAGATCGGAGCTGAGGAGGGTCTCATGGGACCTATAAATCCTAAGGAATGAACATTCTTTACTCCTACTAGACTCAGCTCTGAAGCTGACATCGGGGCTGAGCTAACTAAGGCCAAGGTCACGTGGGGAACAGATGGCTCCTTAAACATCTGCATTGAACTCAACCCCCAAGTGTCATCCCTGACCCACTCGCCATAACATCCTTCACAGAAGAATCAAGAGGGTAAGGGAAGGAGTTGTAATTGATGCCAAAAGGGCCCTCAGATTCCACTTGGTACCAGTGAACCCTGCACTGAAGGTTGGACCAGCCAAGGAGAGATTAAAATGGACCTGGCTGGGGCAGTCCTGGCAACCCTGGAAGAGGAGTTTTGAGAACTCCCATTTGGGTCTATGTTCAAAGGAAGTTCCTCATGATCCTGTTGGTTTCTGATAAACTTGTCATGAACTGAAAGAACCTGAGGGAAGAAGCCACTGGAGGTGGTCTCCATGATCACTGTTGAAGAATCCAGGAGTGCAGCCTAGGATATGATGGCACCTGAGAAAAATGGCTCAGAGAAGGTGGAGACCAGACCTGTTGCTACTGGTGGTCTTAACGAGGGAGTCAGATCTAGTAGTCTTGGAGCCTTAGGCTCCACAGCTAACTGATAGAAAATGGTCCCCAGATCTGACCTAGGTCTTTCTTTTGTTTTTCCTTTTCTTTCTCCATTTTTTCTCTTTGACTATCCTTCTTCACATTGCCTGGTGATTTGGAGGAAAAATAAGTAGATGAGGAAGAAGCAAGGGGTTGATTTTCCCTCTTGGGTTGGGAGAAGACCCTTCAGAATTAATTTATTTTTACGATCGACTAGAGCCTGTTTCTAAAGGAAGTACAGAACTCACATTCCACATTAAATTGGCCAGCTCTTCTAAAAAACAGATGCACTGCTCATGTGGATCTTGCAGGGGAATCTTAAACCCACAGAAACTACACTTTTTAAATTCAGTGGCCTTCTTTGACAGAATTGCAGAAAAAGAGTAGACACACACACACACACACACACACACACACACACACACACACACACACACACACACACACACAATAGCAACCAGCTATGCAAATAGAAAGGCAATAATACCAGGCAGAAGAGAGAGAGAAAAATAAGACTACTATTACCTATGTAAATAAATTATGCTGAGAAACAGAGTTTAACACTACTACTAGCACTAGTTTAAATACATTTTTAAAGTAGGGGAGAAGGAGAAGACATATGTCCCAAAAGTGAATAAACAGTAGAAAAAGAAGAAAATAGTAGGATAAATATTGCCCAAAATTTAGAAAATTATAACTTAACTATTAGAGGGCTGAGCCCTCGCAGATAACATCTGTTCTCTTCAGGTAGCAAGATCTTAGACATTTCAGGACGAAGCAGGGCATTGTAGGTAGGGGAGGAACCCAAGTCCTGGATCCAAAAGCTGAAAAAGAAGCCGAGGACAGATCTGTTCATATCCGGCAACCAACTGTTGAGTCAGACAGATAAGGCAACATCAGATCTAGCATTGTTCATTTTTATAATTTCCTATTGTTTATTTATTTATTTAGTTTTTTATTTTACACTTGTTGACCGGGAGAGTCCAACTGGGTTACAAGTCCATTTTCAGTGGAGGCCCAGGGAGAAAAGCTCCAAGAGAACAATTTTTTACAAAACATAGTTTTTTTAAAGACAAACTTTTGACATACAATTTCCACAGAAGAGACTTTGACATACATGTTAACTAACAGATAGGATACATTTGTTCTCTACAATATAATATTAAATTTTAGAAAATATTCCTAAGTTTAGGATTCCTGTGATAGATTTACTATCAGAGTAAAAGCAGAGAGACATAGAATAAGGCTCCAAGAGAGCAGATGATGCTCGCTATAGTTAAGAAGGATAACAAATTGATTTACTATATGTCTTTGCCTGGTTTTAGTTGAGAAGGATAACAAATAGATTTACAATACGTCTTCTCCTGGTTTTAGTTGTTTATGGAAAGCACAACATTGCTGGGGTAGTTTTCCCTAACTCCTGGAGAGATGGGATGAGCAGTAGATTAACAGTCCCTAAGTGGGTACAGTACTATGATTGGTTGGCTTAGCAGAGTTACTTAAGTTAGGTGAAGTGTTTTGATGAGACATTAGCCAGGGGGGGATACAGGAGCAAAGTCGATTATTCAAAAAGTGAGTTTTAACAAGTTTCGTGAACTGTGATGGGGATTTGTGGGAAGGAAGGGAGTTTCAGGTTTTTGCTATACAGTGGCTGTAGACAGACTTACCAGCTTCATTGTTATATTTGGTTACTTTGAGGAGGTTTTGTGTGCTAGACCTCAAGGGTCTGGCGGTTGTATAGGGTTGCAAAAGATTTTGTAGGGCTGGGGTGTTTTCAGAGTTATATATTATTTTGTGGGTTAGTGATAGTTGATTCAGTTGAAGTAGTAATGGTAGTTCTAGCCAATTGAGTTTTTTTAGGCATTCACAGTGATGTGTTCTGATGGGAGAGGTTGTAGCAAATTTGGCTATCTTATTTTAACAACTATCAAGTTTGTTTAGGTCGGATTTGCAGAGATTTGTAAGCATGGGGGAGGCATAAAGTAGGGTGAATAGTAGGTAAAGTCCTTGCTGTTGTAGTTTTGGAGTGGTCAGTGAGGAATTATTTATTGCGATACAGTAGGCCAGGTTTTTTACGTACTTTTTTTATGGTTATAGAATATGTAGTTCGAATCTAAGGTGATTATTTATTTCAGCTCCTAAGAGTTTGGTTTGATTTGTGGGGGTGATTGTGGTCTTGTTAAAGGAGGAGATGAAGACAGAATCAGTGGGAGGTGTGGCTCTGTGGGAGCTAAAGAGTACTAGCTTTGTTTTACTTGGGTTCAGAATGAGCCTTTGTTTTGTAATCCAAGTTTCTGCTAGGGAAAAGCATTCTTGTGTTACACTAACTCCAATTATATCCCTGGGCTTACTTGTTTCTTTTCTTTGTACACCAAATGTATCTTTTAACTTGTTGTTTATAAGTATTTTAGTTACAATATATCTACAGCTTAAATTAAAACATCAGCCTGGACAACACCTCAGTAAAAATTGGTGAAGTTATTATCATCTTATAATTTTATACAGAATAGGATGAATACACATTTATATCCGACAGCAGCCAAATATCACAACATTTTAAAATCTTTAGCTTGCTTCTTTACAGACTTAATCTTTTTACTGTATAAAGTCTGAATGCACTACAACTAAGAAAGAGTACGTTTTTGCCTTAATGTCTCTAGCATATTCAACAATCACTGCTAAAATAATACCCATCTAGCATTTAAAATATATCTAACTGCATACAATACAGGACAATTTTATACTCACAAGAAAATATAATGTAATTTGCTTACAGTCACTTGTTTAATCCATTCAGTAGCCTTCTAAACATTAATGGGGGTCTATATTATAACATCGAAGTTTTTAAATATTGAATGTTATAATATCGAACCCCAAACACCGAAATATGAAAACATCGGTCAGAATAACGAATTTTTTCCCAGGGAAAAAAAAAAACCACTATTCCAAGAATCATACACACAACACAAACACACACAAAAAAACAGCAATCCACACACATACACTTAAATTCCTACACTAAACCTAAACTAAACTTTACATACACTACTAGCTATCCACTTACCTTAACCCAACCCTAACCCTAAGGTCCGTCACTATCGCACACTCACCCGCGCCCTAACCTTAACTCACCTAACCTGCCTCCTAACCCTAACCTACACACAACCGCACACTTACCTGACCCGCACCCTAACCCTAACTCACCTAACCCGCCCCCTAACCTACACACAATTGCACACTTACCTGACCCGTGCCCTAACCCGCCCCTAACCCTAACGTCCACACAACTGCACACTTACCTGACCCGCTCCCTAACCCTAACCCACCCCCTAACCTACACACAATCGCACACTTACCTGAACCCGACCCCTAACGTTCCAACATATCGAAGCCACAGCAACGGCCCACCGAATTCTTTCCCTGGGAAAGAATTCGGTGTCCTGCACCTTCGCTGTTTTCAGCGTTTGACATTATGGGTTCAATATTATAACATTCAATGTTTAAAAACTTCGATGTTATAATATAGACCCCATTAATGACATAAAACAGGTTTATGATTTAAAGTTTTCCCACTAGTTTAACACAGTCTACAACCTTCCAGTGCTTTATATCCATGTCTTCTTGAAGAGCCACAGTTCACATGTCTAAACCACATCTAGAGGGATTGATGTTTCACAATTCTTTTATGGTTCATATATTTATAGTATGCTAATGACCACTGGGGTCTTTATAAGCTTAGACATGCAACCCAACCTAGTTTTGTCCCAGACTACCTTGGATGACTCTATGGTGAGTGATGTTAGTAAGGAAGTAGCAAAGGGTTATGAGGAGGGGTATGCTAGTTGGGGATTAATTTACTTAACATCAACCTCTGCCCATCAGAGACTTCGGGATCAAACATGAGGTGAATCTGTAATTTCCCATTCAATGATCATGGTTTTGTTTGAATAGGGTCAGGGATGAACTTTGCTTCACATGGATGGGGAGCCTATTCCACAGCGTGGGGATACTGTGAGACACATATCAGTCTCTCCAACATGTTCTATTTATGTCACAGGCAAAGTTCAGATCCTTGGCTCTAGTGTTTCTGGTGCTGCTCATTTTGCAGATGTGCAAAAGATCCATTAGAGCTGGATCTGAAGATGCCTTATATGCCAGGCAGAGATAATTTCTCAGTAACCTGCAGGAGACTGTGTACACAGATGGGCCTTGAGGCATTTAGTGTAGGACAGAGTATTCATACCTTGGAGTGCATTAGATTTTTTTCCTCTAAACTACAGAAAACCATCTCATGTAGTAAAGCCGTAAAAAGAAAGTACAGTTGTGTACACTTACCATAAATGTAGATGTTTGAGTGTATTCACTGTTGTAGTCATCACATTAGGGTTATCTGCTTGCAGTAGCCCTCAGTCGGCTTGATTATCAAAGTCTTGGGTCCTGCATCGGTTGCTGTCTCATCTTCCATGACGTCAGGTAGTCAGGGGTATAAAGCATGCAGCCGACACCATTACATCAGTTTTTCTTGCCCCAGATGTCAGGTGCCCCCCCTAATGGAAAGCAATTTTATATATATAAATATATATATATATATATATATATATATACACATATAAATATATATATATAGAAATATATATATATATATATATATATATATATATATACACATATAAATATATATATATATATATAAATATATATAAGGTTATACCTCCAACAAAAAAGGCAAATACACCAAAAAGCTTTTAAGCATAGCAAAGGAGACTAGAGGTATAGCCAAAAGAAGTCAGGGGGCTGGAGGGAGGGTAACCAAGACTGCAACAGTGAATACACTCGAACATCTACATTTATGGTAAGTGTACACAACTGTACTATGTTCTTCATGTTTTACTGTTGCAGTCATCACATTTGGGTAGATTCCCAAAGCTAAGGATGGGAGGAGGAATTTAGATAGCACTAGGACCAGCTATAAGGCCCTGCAAGACTGCAGTGGCAAAGCCAGCTCTGGAATTAGAGAAAATTGGCAAATGGTAATGCTTGGTGAAAGTATGTACAGAACTCCAGGTAGCAGCTTCCAGGATGTCTCTGGTAAGGACACCTATGAGAAAGGCTGTAAGGTAGATGCAGCCCTGGTTGAATGGGGTCTAATCCCATGTGTGATAGGTTTTCCATGGTGCTTACAGCAGAAATTAATGCAATGGCCTATCCATTTAGAAATGGTTTGCTTTGAAATAGCCTTCCCCTCTGCCCCTGCAGCAAATGCCACCAGCAGTTGTTCAGATTTCCTTTGAGGTTTAGTCCTGTCCAAGTAAAATCTAAGTTGTCTGTGCACATCTAAGGAGTGCAGTATCCATTCCCCTTTGTTCTGTGGATTAGAAAATAAGGTTGGCAAATGAATGGATTGATTAAGAGCCACACTGGACACCACTTTGGGCATGAAGGAGGGATTGGTCCTGAGGGACACCCTGTCCACATGAAAGATGATGAAAGGTTCCACTGCCATAAGGGCCTGTAATTCAGATACCCTTCTTGCTGAAGTGATTGCCAAAAGGAAAGCTGGTTTCCAAGAAAGGAATTTTAACTCTGCACTTGCAGCTGGCTCAAAAGGAGGAAGAGTGATTTTTTCCAATACAAAGTTAAGGTCCCAGGCTGGAGTTGGGGCTCTCCTGGGTGGTCTTAAGTTTTTGGCCCCTCTGAGGAACTGCTTAAGCAGTGGGTGAGAAAAGAGGGGTGGTTCTGTGTTGTAATGAGCTGAAATGGCTGAGGCATGAATTTTGATGGAGGAAAAGGAAAGGCCCTTGTGAAGCATCTCAGTTAAGTATTGAAGAATCTGAGGTAAATTGGGCGCTGATGTGGCCATCCCTTGAGTTTGGTTCCAGGCACAGAATCCTTTCCATTTTTCAGCATAAGATTTTCTAGTACTAGGCCTCCTTACCTTCAAAATAACATCCAACACTTGCTTACTGAGGGATGGTAAAGGAGAGATTAGGTAATTAGCCAGGTTGCCAGGTTCAGGGTTTGAAGCTGGGGGTGCAGAATCTGGCTCTTCTGCTGAGACAGCAGAGTAGGGGTCTGAGGCAGGCACCATGGGGCTGGCAGTGATACAGTGCGCAAGAGGGGGTACCAGTGTTGGCATGGCCAGTCTGGTGCAATCAGTATCATCCTTGGTTTGTCCTGTTTGATCTTTAGTAGTACTTTGGAGAGGAGAGACAGAGGAGGAAATGCATAAACTGATATATTTTTACAGCTGAAGGACAGAGCATTCGCTTTCCAAGTTTGTTTTTGGAGAGTCCTTGTGCAGAATTTGTCCAATTAGTAGTTCTGGGGGGAGGCAAACAGGTCTATATTTGGGCTCCCCCATTTGTTTATCAACATGTTGAAAGTCTTTGGTTCCAGTTTCCTCTCATGTGGGTCAATGAGATTTCTGCTTGGTTCATCTGCCAGTGTATTTAGTTCTCCTGGCAAGAACTGAACCTGTAGATGCACTTGGAAGCTCAAGGCTGTGTTCCACAGAGCCATGGCTAGTCTGCAGAGGGGGTAAGAATGTGTACCCCCCCTGCTTGTTTATGTAGCACATAGCAGTGGTGTTGTCTGCCTATACCATTAATTGTCCTGGAAGAATGTG
Source organism: Protopterus annectens (assembly GCF_019279795.1). Lineage (NCBI taxonomy): Eukaryota > Metazoa > Chordata > Ceratodontiformes > Protopteridae > Protopterus > Protopterus annectens. The sequence goes on from NC_056725.1 coordinate 467,679,992, forward strand.
GTCCTTGAAGGCTGTCAGAGCATTCTGTACAGCTAACATTTCTTTTTGATTGATATGCGGGTACATTTGACTTGGGTTCCATTTGCCTTGAATGCACTTCCCTGCCAGGTGAGCCCCCCCATGCATAGTCTGATGCATCTGTTAAGGTTTGGGCGGCAGGGGGTAGAGTGAATGGTAGCCCCTTGTTCTGGTGGCAGGCCTCTGCCCACCAAAGGAATTCTAACCCTAGGCAAGGTATGATAGGAATCATTGCTTCCAGATCCTGAGAATGTTGACACCATAGGCTTTTCCGATACCATTATAGTTTCCTCACATGCAGTCTTGCATCTGGAATTAGTAGAATGCAGGAGGCCATGAACCCCAAGGCTTGCAGTATTTGCCTTGCAGATAGCAAGGTTTTTGTGGCCACTAGTTTGAAGTAAGTTGTCAAATGAATTTATTTCTCTGGTGTGAGGAAAGCCATCTGGGATATTGTGTTCAAGCTTGCTCCCAGGAATATAATTTGCTGATAGAGTACCAGATGTGATTTATTTTCGTTTATGGTGTACCCCAGACAAGTTAGCACCTTTTGTACAAATGCCAGATGATTCAAAAGTAAGTCCTGGCTTTCTGCCTGAATTAGACAATCGTCCAGGTATGGGTATATTACCTGCAAAATGCAATGACCGGAGCTAGACCACTTGTGAATACCCTGGGTGCAGTAGATAAGCCAAAGGGCAGTGCAGAGAACTGACAGTGCATCTAGCCTGCTTTGAAGTGTAGGTATCTTCTGCAAGATTCCCTGATTGTGATGTGCAGGTAGGCTTCCTTTAAATCCAGTATTGCCAACCAGGCATCTTTGCCTAGCTTAGGAAGCAACTGGTGAAGAGTTAACATCTTGAATTTTGGATCACCAAAAAGGTGTTTAAGATAAAAAGGTCCAGGATAGGACACCATGAGTTGTGTTTTCTGGGTACCAGGAAAAGTCTTGAGTAGAAACCTTGTCCCTTTTCCTCTTCTGGTACAGTTTGAATAGCCTTTATGCTTAAAAGAGGGAGTACTTGATTTAGAGCCTCTGCCCACTGATTTGGGGGTAGATCTGGCCAACTGTTTGGGGTTGGTAATGTGTGAAAGTGAAATCTCTATCCTTGGGAAACTATATTTAAAACCCATTTGTCCTGGGTAATGAGTTCCCAGAGTTTTGCCTGCAGAGCAATCTTTCCCCCTAAAGGAGCAGTCAGTTGAGAAGTGCTTGGAAGTTTTAAAGTTAAGTCATTAAGACAATTTACCATGGGGGGGGGGGGTCTTACTACTCCCTGATTTGGAAGTGGGAGCCCCCCACTGCTTAGTCCTGTGCGTACCCTGGGACTGAAGCCTGGGTGTTCTGCTGGTTCTGGGTTTGGACTGAGAAGGCCTGGAAGAGGCAGGAAAGGACCAATTCTTAGAGGGCCAATGCCTACTAAATCTTGGAGGCTGTACTTGTAGGAAATCTTTAACAGTTTGCATAGATTTAGCTTTTTCCTCCATCTTTTTAAGAACTTCTTCTGTTTTGTTGCCAAAAGACGGTCCTGATTTAAGGAAGCATCCAGCAATTTAGCTTTAACATGATCTGGCAAGGATTGCTCCTTAAGCCAAGCATGTCTTCTAAGTACAGACTCAGTGACAGCAGCCCTGCAAGATGCCACTAGTGAATCAAAACCACATTGCAAAGTATGTTTTCCAACCTGTTCAGCAGAATGCATTAAATCCTGTAAATCCTTATTTTCAGCACAATCAGGAATCAACATAATTTTCTGTTTAAGCGATCCAATAACATGCTGTTGATATTTTAACATACAAAACTGGCAATTTAAGGCCCTAATGGCCAAGGTTGCATAAGTGTATACCTTCTTAACCCATCTATCCAGCGCCCTGGAGTCTCTATCAGAGGGGGTAGGATTTTTGGCAGTAGTAGCCTCAATGCCCTTGGGTCCCTGTGAAATGGTCTCAGGATCTGCAGTAGGATTTTTAAAAAGGAACTTGGGAGAGTCAGGAACCCTGTAATACCCATCAGGTTTTCTGGGAGCAGGAGGTAAAGAGTCAGGGGCCAAACTAGATTCCGAAAAGGCATCATCAACAATGTCTAGTACAGGAGGGATAGATAAAGGCCTGTGCTGGGGCAGGAGTAAGAAATCCCTAAGCCTCCTTTTAGAATCAGAGAAATCCTGGCTTTCCCAACGAAAATGCTCCCTAAGAGTTTGCAAGGTTTCACCAAAACAGAAATCTTCTGGGGGGGGGGGGGGGGGCAGAGGGAATAGAGTCCTCTGCATCAGAATCCTCATAGGTAGATAAGGGTAAATCCTGGTCATCAGAGAAAACAGTAATTTCAGAATCCTGGTTAGAAGTATCATAAGCAAATTCAGTCCTGGTTCTCTTAGATGGTGAAGGTTGGCTTCCCCTGATTAAAGTAATAAGGTCTTCAGCCATTCTTATCATTTGTTTTTTAGGCATAGAGGCCTGATCATGTGGTCTGGGTGTCCGTTTTCTAGGCATGGTTCGAGTTTTAGGCCTTGAAGAAAAAGATGGCATCGGTTTAATATGCAAGTCAGTAGGCCTGAATACACCCTCAGAAGTCGGTGCCTGCACAGCGGCTCCGGACCCATCCAAGGTTGAGGCATCTGCAGATTCCACAGTTGAAGCACCTCGTGGCATACCGGAGTCTGAATGGGTCTCAGTAGAAGTCTGTGAATCTGAAGTAGCCAGTATCAGGGGCTGCGAAAGCACCTCACTGAGTACCGGTGAACTGGCGACTGGCTTAGGAGAAGTGTCGTCGGCAGCTTTGGACCTAGGCGGCCTGTTTCTGTCTTTATCTTTGCGTTTTTTCGGAATGTCGGTAGTCGGATGACTTACCAAAGACATATCTGGATAATTGAACCGAGTACCAAAATATTTAGAAGCGTAAATATACAGACAATGAATAGTTTGTTGCTTAAATAAGGCACAAAACCGACAGCGAGGTACGTCGTGGTCAGGGCCTAGGCAAGGAATACAATATGAATTAAAATCTTTGTGAGGTATTTGCTTTCCACAAGAAATACAATTATTGACTTTTACTGACATTGGTTTAGAGCATGAAAAAGTTTTCCTAACGGGGTACTTAGCTTTAGATGAAGTTTCGGTTCTGAAACTCGAAAGCAAAAATTTCAGGAGTCAGCCAACTGGCACGTGTGAACTGCTTCTGCTTCGGGCACCACACGGCAAGAAAAACTGATGTAATGCCGTTGGCTGCGTGCTTTATACCCCTGACTACCTGACATCATGGAAGATGAGACAGCAACCGACGCAGAACCCAAGACTTTAATAATCAGGCCGACTGAGGGCTACTGCAAGCAGATAACCCAAATGTGATGACTGCAACAGTGAAACACGAAGAACATTTGCTGTTTTCTGAGCAGCTGTGATGTTCTTTCCTACCAGAAAGTTTTCTTCTTTTTTCCTGTTAACTTTTAACTTTACCTTTTTTCCAAATTTGTTTTTCGCTGGCATGCAGGCAGAGTAATTACCATTTTAACCCAGATTGTTCACTTTTAATGGCTTTTTAAACAATTTCTTAGTTTTCACATCGTAAGACATCTCAATTCAACATGATGCTCAATTGGCGACTATCTGAGATGTTTTGCTGTGAAACAATTTTTGAGAATCACCATACTTTTTCGACCCTCGGGAAAAGGTGAGGATGACTAATGTATCATTTTTTGCCCTAACTGCTAAGTGAGTTCTTCCATTTATTCACTTTAATGTAAAAGCATTCCCAAACAGAAGATCTATATAAAATGATTTATTTCTTACCCCAATGGTGCGATTTTTGACATTAAAGATGCGACTTTGTCTCTGTAACTCCTTGTTTCTTTTTCTCTCCAAAGCAGCAGCTTCAGCCAGGTCTCGCTGAATATCAACTTTGTACATGGCTTTTCTGACAGTTACCTCTCACTAAGATGGACAGGAATCCTCTGAAGAACTAGATTATAACAAAAAATTTAAAAAAAATGAATATACTGAAGACCTTTCAAAGATGGTATACAGCTAAAACACAGATTTGACTGTATCATGAAAACTATTTTACTGTACTAAAATATTTCTGCTCTTAGCTTTCATACTTTTTTATATAAGAAATTGACATGCATTGACCATAACCAGTGAAATATCAATAAGAATGTTGACCTTATAACATATCTTTTAGTTATGTACTCACCATAACTTCAGATGTTTGGGATCCATCTCGCCTACATTCTGACTGATGGGTTCGGAGCCGATCCCTCGGCTCCGACTCGGCACGCTTATGCCAAAGAGCGAAGTCTGTTATTGGCTGAGCTTACTATATCCCAGGATGCACCACTACCAGTCCCCCAGATCTAGTTTGTCCGCATACATGCACACACGCATGCACTGCTTATATAACATCGACAGATGATACAAGATAAAAGCAGTAGAACTCAAACCGTTCAATCTCTTCTGATCTCCAAGGCAGGGGAAGGAGGGTGGGTATTAGGAATGTAGGCGAGATGGATCCCAAACATCTGAAGTTATGGTGAGTACATAACTAAAAGATGTTATGTGATCCTATCTCGCCTACATTCTGACTGATGGGACAGCGTCCCTAGCACCTAAATCCTGGGTGGCTCACTGGAAAACACTCCTGAGTACTGTGGAACCAAATGATGCTCGCCCTTTAGATGCCACATCCAATTTATAGTGGGAAATGAAAGTGTGCGGGTTGGACCAAGTAGCCGCAGCACAAATCTCAGAAATAGCGAGCTTGGAATGAAATGCAATAGAGGTAGCCATAGCTCTAGTAGAGTGAGCTTTGACAGATGTTGCAAGTTGCTTATTTGAAGAGGAATAAGCCTGAGTTATGCAATCTCTAATCCATTTGGCAATAGTAGCTTTAGTGATGGTTTTAACCAGTTTATTATCTGAAAAGGACACAAACAATTGATCTGTTTTTCAAATTTGTTGAGTCCTGTCTAGATAGAAGCGCAATTGCCTGTGAACATCCAATGTATGCAAGGTGTATTCCGCTTTGTTTGAAAATTTTGGAAAGAAAACTGGTAGCTCTAGAGATTGTTGGAGACAGAGATTAGAACAAACTTTTGGAACAAAAGATGGATTAGGCCTAAGTGATACTCTATCCTTGTGAAAATCAAGTACGGTGGTTTGATAGATAGGGCTTGAAGTTCTGAAACTCTTCTTGCAGAGGTAATTGCAATTAAGAAGGCAGTTTTCCAAGACAGATATTTCAACTCACATGTAGCAGCCGGTTCAAAAGGGGAAGATGTTAAGGCACGAAGTACCAAATCAAGATCCCACGGAGGCAGGATGAAAAACTGGGGTCTTAAAAGCAGAGCACCTTTCATGAAAGTTTTACATAATCTGCTGCTCATCAACGGTGGGTCTATGGATTCGTGAAATTTGGAGATAGCTGCTAGTTGGACTTTAATAGTAGAGACTGAAGATCCTTGATTAAACAAGGATGTTAAAAATTTCAAGACCTCTGGTATCGGGCAGTAATAGGGTCTAAGCCTCTGAGTTGAGCCCAGATAGCAAACCTCTTCCACTTACTGTGATACAATTTCTTAGTGGTGGGTTTGTGGGCTGAAGATAAAATGTGAATAACTTCCGGGTCCAAGGTGTGATTTCTGACTAAAGTCGGAAGTGGAGGAGCCAAGCTGTTAATTTCAAAGTGTGAAGGGACTGGTGCTGTTGTCCCGACTGATGAACCAGAAGGTCTGGAGTTAGATCCAAAAACCAAGGACCGTCCAGAGTATATTTCTGTAGGTAGGGGAACCATACCTGACGAGGCCAGTACGGAGCAATTAGAATCATTGCGGACCCCAATTGGGAAGCTTTCTGGATGACTTTGGGGAGGAGTGGAACCGGAGGGAAAGCATAAAGCAGTCCTGTTGGCCAAGGTTGGACTAGAGCATCCGTAGCTGCCTCCCCTTGACGTGGGGTCAAGGAAAAGAACCTTTTGCACTTCATGTTTTGTGGTGTTGCAAACACGTCGCAGCACGGAATCCCCCATCTTTTGAAAATCTGAGCTGCTACTGTTTCGTTCAGGGACCACTCGTGAGGAGAGAATAGTCCTGCTCAGTCTGTCTGCCAATACATTGGATTTTCCTGGAATGTGGGTCGCTACCAGGAAGCGGTTGGTAGCCACTGCCCATTCCCACACCCTCATGGCCTCTCTGCAAAGGGGGTAAGATCTGGTCCCTCCTTGTTTGTTTAGATACCAGACCACCGACATGTTGTCTGTGTGGATAGCGATAATGCCTTGAGGGAGAAACTTGTGGAGGGCTTGTAGGGACAGAAGTACAGCCCTCATTTCCAACACATTGATATGGAGGAATGTTTCGTTTGGAAGCCAAGAACCCTGAACTGACCTGCCCAGACAATGGCCCGTCTGGGAGGCATCCGTTGTCAAGGTGGCCACCGGAGGGGGTATAACAAAAGATCTTCCCTGATTCAGATTGGATGGCAGAAGCCACCAGCGGAGGTCCCGTTTGCTTTCTGTAATCAGTATGTGATGATTGAGGGGGAGATCCTGAAAAGACCATTGTGTCGATAACAGCCACTGAAGAATCCTCATGTGCAATCTTGCCAGAGGAACTAGGAGAACCGTGGCAGACATTGAACCTAAAAGTTGCAGGACCATCCTGGCTGGGGCTTTGGATCTTAGAAGCAGGGCTCGGGCTTGACCTTGTAATGTTTGTATCCTTTCGGTAGGAAGGAAGATTCGCATTAATTTTGAGTCTATCTTTGCTCCTATGAATCTTATGCGCTGAGAAGGCAGCAAGACAGACTTTGACCAGTTGAATGTAATTCCCAGGGAAGCACCCAGGGAGATGGTGGCTTGTAGGTTCTCTAGTAGTAGATGCCTGGTGGTGGCAGTCAGGAGCCAGTCATCCAGATAGGGAAACACTTGGAATCCGAGACTCCTCAGGTGAGCAGTCACTACTGCCAAACACTTGGTGAACACCCTGGGGGCTGTGGTGAGACCAAAGGGCAGTGCACAAAATTGGAAATGACTGTCTCCCAGGCTGAAGCGCAGATACCTCCTGGACGCCTGATGTATTGGTATGTGATAATAGGCGTCCTTGAGATCTATGGAGCACATCCAAACATCTTTCTCCAACAATGGGAGAATGGATTGTAAAGTGACCATTCGGAATTTGGACTTCATGACGGACTGGTTTAGTTTGCTGAGATCCAAAATGGGTCTCAGGTCCCCTGTCTTTTTTGGCACTAAAAAGAACCTTGAGTAATTTCCGGATCCGATCTGGTCTGCGGGGACCGGTTGGATGACTCCTTTTTCTAGCAGCTTTGAAGCTTCTACGGCTGCAATTTCCCTTTGACTGGGTGGTGGGTCCGGGATTTTTTTGGACGGTGGGGGTGAGTGTGTGAAGGGAATGGTGTAACCTCCGGCAATAATCCAAAGCACCCATCTGTCCTGAGTAATAGACTCCCAGGCTTTTAGGTGCTTGGCAAAATGGCACCCGACTGGCTCCAGAGCAGCACAGCCGGGCAATCCCTCATGGAGTGTGGGAGGCTGAAGAGCCACGAAAGGACTCGCGGTCTCCAGTGTTGCGGGCCTCTGCCGCCTCTGGGACGGCGTCTCCCAGAAAAATTTCCCGTCCTCTGCCTCTGGAAGGGAATCTTCCTGCTGTTGAGGAAAGAATTTCTGTGATTTTGGAACCACATCTTCCCTCCTCTTTTAGCCTTGGGATAAGGCCGAAGGAGTGGAATAACGTGCTCCTATGGCAGATAAAGTCTTTCCCTCTTGCTCACAGTGGGTAAGAGTGTCTTTTACCTTGGGTCCAAACAAAGAGGACCCATCAAAGGAGCGTCGGCAAAGGAAGACTTGAAGGCCTCCAGAAATGACACAGACGGAGCCAGGCTTGTCTCCGTAGAGCCACGCCTGTGCCTGCCGCTCTGCCCGTCCCTTCGGCCGCATATGAAATGAGCCTCATGGACGAGTTAGAAATCGAGGTGAGGATAGCCAACTGAGAGCTAACTGACTGGGCTAGCTGCTCAGGTAGGTTACCTGAGAGGGAGTCTGAGAGCTCCTTGACCAGATCCCTCTGTAGTCTGGTGAAATGTGCCAAATAATTCAGGGACCTCAGAGTAAAGGCCGCTGAAGTCAGGGTGCGCTTCCCGTACCGGTCCATGCTCCTAGACTCCTTATTAGGAGGATGGACGGACGTTGAAGCCTCTGCCACGTCCTGCTGGGTAGCAGATGCCACCACCATGGCATCTACAGCCACGCCTTTAGTAAGAACTCCTTCTCGGGTGGGGCAGACAAAAATTTGTTAGGGCGAGAAGGCACTGGTTCCACAGTATCTGGATGTTCCCACGCCCTCCGACAAACCAAATCCAGGAGCTCGTCGAAGGGCGGGGACACCCAGGAGGCGGAGGGCTGAGCCCCGAAGGCCTTGAGAAACACGACTCATCAGCGGAGGGGGGTTTGGAATTCCAGCCACCTCATTGCTTAAGGATCTCTAGAATGTCTGCAAATGAGACATCATCCGAGGACGACTTTGGGGACCCCTCCGCATCATCAAGATCAGTGTCCGATGTAAGAGACTCGCGGGAGTCCACGTGCTTCCTCTTGCATGATCTCTTCCTTGGGGGCTCCTCCGAAGACAACTCCGAAGAACCCTCAGGAGGAGGGAAACCCCCAGTGGGGGTAACCTCAGGCCCCAGGGCTCCGCTGCCTAGAGACAGGGGAACTGCCAAAGACCCAGTCTCCATGCCCAGGGAAGGTGCCGGTAAAGCCGTAGAGATGGCCGAAGAAGACTTGGCCAAGGCACTCCTCATAGCTCTGAAGGCCGGACCCGTAGAATCCTGGGAGGGTCCGGTCTCCAGAGCCATGATAGCAGACGGAAGTCCCGCGGCCGAAGCACCGAGAGGGAGGCTTGGAACCGACAGCATTGGCCCAAACGTCACCCCGGTCCGGCCGAAGAAGTCCGTGTGCTAAACTCGGACCCGAAGGCGGGGTTGGAGTAAGGGTCGGAGCCGACCCTAGGATCTCCACTGGCTCCATCAGCACCTGCTCCGACGGAGCCGAAGCGGTCGGAGGAGGAATGGCAATGGAATGGGCTATCGGCTCCGAAGCCAAGTGGGTCGGAGCCGGAACAAATTTCTGAAAGACTGGGGACTGGAACAGTCTTTGGAGCACCCTGTCTATGTCCGAATCTGACATCCTTGATGACCTGGAAGAGACCGAATGGGTCCGAGTAGGCCTCTCCAATGGCCCCAAGGGACTAGGGGACCGGCTCCGAATCGACTCGACAATTATCGGCGCCGAAGAATTGTCCAAATCAATTTCCATCGGTGCCGAAGAGGGCTTCGGCGCCGAGGAGGAAGTGTCTGAGCGGACAACCTTCATCGGCTCCGAGATCAGTGGAGCCGATGAAGGTGACCCGCCTCTCGATGCCCCAGCCGTCGGCTCCGAACCCAGAGGAGTCGAGGCTGGAGGCATCGAGGCAGACCGTTCTGCCCTCGGCTCCGAAGTCCGTGGAGCCGAAGGAGAAGCCTGCCTATGTCTTTTGGCGGTCGGTTCTGACGGACTGGTCGGAGCCGACGCCCTTTTCTTTTTAGCAGGAGAAGGAGAGGAAGCTAATGCCTCTTCAAATTATGGTTTAATAAGGCCTTTTAGAATAAGTTTATTTTTCCTCTCTTGGAGGACCCTCGAGGAAAAAGCGTGACAGACGCTACAGGACTCCTGCAAATGTTTGGCGCCCAAACAGTACACACAGAGAGAGTGATCATCTGTGATCGACATTTTAAAACTGCACTTAGTGCACTTTTTAAACCCTGAAGGCCTAGGAGCCTGTGACATAATGGCAACCAAATCAGTGTATAACCAGTAAAATACGATATAGCTGTTAAAACAGCTTTTTGTTGAATTTTAAAGGAATTCCTGACAGGAAAGTGAGAGAAAAAACCCTACTTAGCTCAGCCAAGCTCGAGACCACGTCTTTGCTTGTTAGCGGCAAACGAGATCTGGGGGACTGGTAGTGGTGCATCCTGGGATATAGTAAGCTCAGCCAATAAGAGACTTCGCTCTTTGGCATAAGCGTGCCGAGTCGGAGCCGAGGGATCGGCTCCGAACCCATCAGTCAGAATGTAGGCGAGATAGGATCACATAACATCATATGGTTTCATTTTATTAAAAAATTAATTGTGTGAGAAAACGGTCTGATGGGTAGCTAGAAATACAAAACTAAATAATTTACAAAGTATTTGAACTGGAAAGCAACAGTCTTCTCAAATACAGTAACTGGATATAACGAAAAGACTTAGGTCCAACTTAGATTAGGTCCATGATAATTTGATGTAATCTTCTCAATGCTTTTTGATCGACTTCCAAGATGGCTGCACACTGAGTAACAGCTTAATTTCAGCTCTCCTACTATGAAAACAGAAACCCAGAAAAGAGATCCAGTGAATTTGTCTTTTTGGTTAAGTTTCAGTAACTGGCTAGTAAGTGCACTGCCTGGAAGCCAACAAAAAAGAAATTTAGAGAATCTGATAGAAAATCAATCACAAATGGTAAAGAGAAAACACTGACTGGGAAGAATTCTGCAGCTGTTCAGCCAAAAGCAATACAAACTCCAGCTGTGGTGCCAGACACAACTTCCAGTAATACAGAGGAAAAAATAAGTCAAATATATTCAGAGCTGATTAAAATAAATGAAACACTGAAGGGATATATCGAGTCAAATAAAAGTCTGGAAAAAAATGGAAGAAGCTTTAAACAGATATTCAGATTAGGTGATAAAACTCCAAAAAAATTGAGGTTGAAATGAAGAAAAGACTGGCCAAGTATGAGACTACTCAAGAAGAGATGTTTCAAAAACTAATAGAATTAGGGGGCAGAGCACAAAGGAAAAATAAAAGTTATGTACTCACCATAACTATGTATCTGTATTGTCCATTTTCATTCTTCCTCAATTAATTTGTTTGTATCCGATCATCAGATCCAACTCAGATGCTTTTTTTCTAGATTCTAGGATCCAACTCTGGAGCTCCTCCCTTTACCGATAATGCTCCTGACCACTGCATTACCTCAAATAGAGTTTGCTGCTACTATATAACCATCTAAATATAAATCATAGGTTCATAGGTAGGTACTAGGCTATTGGCCCAACGGCCTATGCAAGCCTAGCCAACAAGGTTCCCTGGCTTATGCCACCGAAGAAAGTTACTTTCCTGTGTCACTGTCAAGCAGAGACACAGAAGTGATCCCTGAGGTGTATTTCCTATTTCCCATCCACTCATCAAGATTTTTCTTGAAGAGTGCTAATGAAGAACTTTGCTTGACATAGATGGGTAGCCTGTTCCAGAGTATGGGAAGTCTCTGGGATAGGAATCTATCCCTCCAGCATGTCCTGTTTATTGTGGTGACAAGGTTTAGGTCCCTAGAGCGTGTAGCTCAGAGGGATTGGGATTTCTTTAGGTGTAGCATGTCCAACAGCTCTGGGTTTGACATAGCTTTATATGTTAGGCAGAGCTCACCTCTGAGTAAGCGATATGCTACGGAGTAAAGCTGGAGTTTTTTGAGGCGGTCAGAGTAGGGCATTTGTTTGAGTCCAGTAATCCTCTTTGTGAGGTACTTCTGTGGCCTTTCCAGCTGCTGCAGATGTCTTGTGAGGTACATTCCAAAAGGGGCATTGTACTCTATAATGGGTCTAATGAGTGATGAGTAGAGAGTAATGATGACCTCTTTTTTCCTGGACGAGAACCCTTTTATGATGAGGTGTGCCACGTAGAAGGACTTCCTGACTACTGTGGCGATGTGACTATCAAAGGAGAGACTACTGTCCACCTGGGTCCCAAGGTCTCTTATCACGCATTCAGTGTTAGTAGATTGCTGCCTATGTGGTAGTTCATGGGTACAGAGTTTTTACCAAAGGGGATGACACTGCACTTTTTGGCATTGAGCTTGAGGCCATGGCTCTGACACCAGGCATCTGTCTCAGAGAGGCCCTTCTGTAGGATGTTCACATCATTTGGGGACTTGACTATGGCTCCTAGTTTGCAGTCATCTCATAATAATAATGCTTCAGAGAAACATTATAGTAACAGAGCAGGGGCTCAAACAGGAAAAAGAAGTTATGTACTTACCATAACGTTCCATGTGAGTTGTTCATCTCTCCTTCATTCTTACAGATGAGTTCGGAGCCGAGAGTTGGCCTTCTACAAAGCTCGAGGTCTTCAGACAGCTTGAGGCCAAGCCCCTATCGCATGATGCACATTGAGTTACCTCAGATCTTGTTTGTAGCATCTAATAATACCATGTGCCATTCTATCACTCTTTAGGAAAGAAAACCAATAAAAAGACTGAGCAACCAGGATAAAACTAGTATCTCGGTCCTCAAAAAAACCCTGGAGGGGGTAGAAGGGTGGGAAGTAAGAATGAAGGCGAGATGAACAACTCACATGGAACATTATGGTGAGTACATAACATCCTTATGTGAAGTTGTTCTATCTTGCCTTTCATTCTTACAGATGGGTAGCGTCCCAAGCACCATCTTTCTCGGGTGGTTCACGGGAGTGTATTTTTCAGGACAGTAGATCGAAAAGAGGCCCTAAGGGTGGCCATGGTGGTGCAGCGGTTAGTGTTGCTGCCTTACAGTAAGAGGTTCTCTGGTTCGATCCTCGGCTGGGGTGCCTTCTGAGTGGAGTTTGCATGTCCTCCCTGTGGTCGCATGGGTTTCCTTCGGGTGCTCCAGTTTCCTCCCACGTCCGAAAGACATGCTGTAGGTGGATTGGACACTCTAAATTGGCCCTAGGCTTGAGTGCATGTGTGTGTGCGTGTGCGTGTGCGTGTGCGTGTGTGTGTGTGTGTGTGTGTGTGTGTGTGTGTGTGTGTGTGTCTTCTGCGGAAGGTTGGGTGCTGGGCTGGCAGCTCAACACTGTAAAACTCCACTGCCAATCCTAAGCGGACAGGTGATCCACTGTGGTGACCCCTAACTGGGAAAAGCTGAAAGAATAATAAGAAGAACCAATACAGGGCCTGTCCCTGGAGGCCTTATCAACTTTGTAATGAGTGATAAAGGTATGAGGTCTTGACCAAGTGGCTGCTGCAGAAATGTTGCTTATAGGAAGCCTAGCAGAAAAAGCAGAAGATGTGGACACTGCTCAGGTAGAATGAGCCTTAATCTTGTGTTGCAATGGTAAATTGGCAGCTGAATAAGTGAAGGTGATGCAATCAGATAACCATTTAGATAGTGTTGTTTTTGCCACTGGCATAGCTTTCCTAGAATCTGAGAGGGAAACAAAAAGTTGTTCTGATTTTCTGAACTCTTTTGTTCTATCCAGGTATAATCTGAGCTGTCTATGAACATCAAGCTTGTGCAGCATATACTCTAAGTTGTTGGTGTGTTTGGGGAAGAACACTGGTAAATCTATGATTTGGTTAAGGTTAGCTTCAGTACAGACTTTACATAAAAATTAAGGATTTGTTCGCAGGGACACTCTGTCAGCATGAAAAATCAAATATGGAGGCTTTATGGATAAGGCCTGTAGCTCAGATACTCTACATGCAGATGTAATGGCTACTAAAAAGATAGTCTTCCAAGACAAGAATTTCAAATCACATGAGGAAGCTGGCTTAAAAGGTGAGAGAATAATGCGTGAAAGCATAAAGTTTAAGTACCATGGGGTATAAGGGGATTTCACAGGTGGTCTGAGGTGGTAGGTCCCTTTGAGAAAGGCTTTGGATAGTTTGTGTGACATCATGTTCAATCCTTCAAAACCAAGGTGAAAATTAGAGATGGCGGCAAGTTGTGCACAAATTGTAGCTGCTGCAGCTCCTTTATTGAAAAGCATAGTCAAAAATCCTAATATAGAGGAAATGGGGGCTTGGCAGGGATCAATGTTATTTTGAGAAGCCCATATAGAAAATCTCCTCCATTTGCTGAGGTATAACTTCCTGGTAGAGGATTTATCTGAGGATATTAAAATATGCTGTGTTTCGTTTGAAAGGTTATGGAACCTGGCTATGTTGGGAATTGGAGCAGCCAAGCTGTCAATTTTAGGGACTGAAGAGAGGGATGAAGAGCCCTGATGAATGCATCAGAATGTCTGGAACTGGGTCCAGAATCCAATGCTCTTCCAATAGATGAAGTCAAAGGAAGGGGAAACAAATATGACAAGGCCAATGAGAGGCGATGGTCCTTCCCGGGGCTTTTGCCTTCTGTAATACTTTGGGTATCAAGGGAATTGGTGGGAATGCATAAAGGAGACCGGAGGCCAATTGTGTACGAGTTCGTCCCTTGGGGAATCTCCCAGAGGGGGAATCAGGGTAAAGTAGCTTCTACATTTTGTGTTCATGTGGGAAGCAAAAAGGTCACAGCAAGGCTGGCATCACCTGTGGAATATTCTCTCTGCTATCTCTTTTTTGAGGGACCACTCGTGAGGCAACAAAATTGCCCTGCTCAGTTTGTCTGCAATCACGTTGGATATCCCCGGGATGTGCATTGCTATCAGAAAGTGCTGGGTGGATGTAGCCCACTGCCATACTCTTAGGTCCTCATGACAAAGGGGATAAGACCTGGTTCCTCCTTGTTTGTTCAAGTTCCAGACCACTGACATATTGTCCTTCTGAATCGCAATTCTCCCCAGAGGGAGAGAGTCCTGAAAGTACTGCAACACGAAAAGTACCGCTCTCATCTCCAGGATATTGATATGCAGATGTGACTCTTGTTCAGTCCATGTGCCTTGGGCTGTTCTTCCCTGAAAATCCCCCCCCCACCCTATCAGAGAAGCATCTGTGGTCACTGTGGCCGTTGGTGAGGGTAGGATAAAAGGATGTCCTATTGTTACTTGAAGAGAGGTCAACCACCACCGAAGATCCTTTTTGCAAGTGTTTGTCACAATTATGAGATGAGACATTGGGAGCTCTTGATAAAACCATTCAGTGAATAGCAGCCATTGTAGAATCCGCATGTGCATGCGACCCAATAGTATCGCTATTATTGCAGCTGCCATCATGCCTAACAACTTTAGCACTTCTGATGCTGGAGCCTTGTCTCTGGATATGATGTTCTGGACTTGTTGATGAAGTAGTAAAACTCTTTCTGCAGGAAGTTTTAGAGTGGTGGTGGTGGTGGTGTCCAATTCTGCTCTGATAAAGGCGATATGTTGCGATGGCGACAAGGCAGATTTTTCTGAATTTATGGTAATGCTCAGATGATTGCAAAGAGTAAGAGTGGTGTCATTGACTTGTATTAGCTGATGCCTGGTGGTGGCGGTGAGGTGCCGATCATCTAAGTACGGAAACACTTGAAATCCTAAACGCCTCACGTGAGCCGTGACCATTGCCATACATTTGGTGAACACTCTGGGGGCTGTAGTAAGACCAAAGGGCAGAGCTTGAAACTGGTAATGATTGGCTCCCAGCCAGAAGAGCAGATGATCCCTGGATGATCTGGCCATTTTTATATTTTAGTACGCATCCTGTAGATCTATCGAGGGCATCCAATTGTCTTTCCCTAAGACAGGAAGTATCAACTGAAGTGTGACCATCCGGAACTTCTTTCTTGACAGATCTGTTTAGTCTGCTGAAGTCCAAAATAGGTCTCCAGTCCCCTGTCTTTTTTAGAACTAAAAAGAATCTCGAGTAAGTTCCGGATCCTGTTTGGTCTGTTGGGACTGGATGGATGACTCTTTTTCTTAGCAACGTTTGGATCTCTACTGTTGCTTGTTCCCTGTAACTGGGTGGAACATCCAGGATTTTTGTAGTCAATGGAGAGGGAGTGGCAAAAAGAATGAAATATCCTCTGGAAACTATACTTTGTACCCAGTTGTCGTTTGTTATTTTGAGCCAGGCATCTGGATACAAAGGTAAGCGATCCCCGACTGCCTCCAAAGCAGGACAGTCAGGCCTCCTTTCAGGAATTCTTATAGAGACCAGTTCTTTGGGAAGCCCTGTCACCCTGGTTTTGTGGACCCCCTCTGCCACGAGAGTGGCATCTTCCATTATTGCCCCCTCCTCTGCCCCTAGAGGGGGGTTCGCCACATGTGTCCATAAAGGCTCCTTGGGCTTTACGGAACCACATCTTTCCTCCGTTTTGACTCTTGGGGTAGGGTCTAGCAGGGGTGGAAAAACAGACTCCGACAGCAAACAGAGTCTTTCCTTCCTGCTCACACCTGGTCAAAGTTTCCTTAACTTTGGACCTGAAAAGGGACGAGCCATCAAAAGGGGTGTTGACAAAGAATGACTTAAAGGGCTCCATGAAGGAACACAAGCGGATCCAGGAGTGTCTCCTGAGAGCAATTCCTGTACCCACTGCCCTACTCATTCCATCACCTGCATATGAAATGAGACGCATGGATGAGTTCACTATGGAATTGAGGGTAGCAAGCTGATAGGTGACTTTGTCTGAAGCTCCTGCAGCTACCGTACTCTGAAGAGCATCTCCAAGCTCTTTTAGGACGTCTCTTTGCAGTCTAGTAAAATGTGTGAAATAGTTCAGTGAATGCATGGCAAAAGTCACTGAACTGTACGTGCACTTCCCATATCTATCTATGATCCTAGAGTCTCTGTTAGGAGGATGGGTAGAGGAAGACGTTTCTGATATCTCCCTTCTGGTGGCTGCCGCCACCACCATGGCATCGACTGGCAGTCCCTTGGTGAGGAAAGACTTTTCCTGGGGGGCAGAAATAAATTTATTGGGCCTCCTAGGGACAGGCTCCATGGTGTCCAGAGACTCCCACACCCTTTGTGAGACCAGCTCCATGAGCTCACTGAAGGGCGGAGACACCCAAGAGGTGGAGGGTTCAGACCCAAAAGGCTTCAGGAGAACAGACTCATCTTCAGTAGGGTTGGTGGACTTCCAGCCGCCCCCTGCCTAAGGATTTCTAATATCTCAGCAAATGAGATATCTTCAGAGGGGGACCATGGGGACCCTTCTGATTCATTTAAGTCGGTGTTGGATGTGACAGACTCCTATGAGGAGTCAGGGTGCTTCCTCTTGCAAATTCTCTTCCTGGGAGCCTCATCAGTGGGAACTTCTGGTGAGGTCTCGGAAGAGCAGAGGCCACCCAGTGAGGCTTCCTCAGGCTCAGGGTCTCTATGCGTCAAAATGATCTATGAGGCAGAAGTGGATATAGGCGCTTTTGGGGAGGAGGTAGTTGGACCTCAAGTTGTAGATGTCTTGGGAGACATCACTCTCCTCATGGCTTCAAAGGCACCTTTGCTCTGATGAGAAGGGACTGCTGGATCAGAAGAAACCACTGATCCCCTCAGCACCAGAACAGTGGGCTCTGAACCAGAGATAGGAGCCGAACTCATCAGAGCAGAGGCCCCGAGAGGCAAAGTCGGAACCGACAGGTCAGTCCAACTATCCTCCCCAGACCCGACTGGAGAGTGTCTGTTCCTAGACTCCTTAATAGGCACAGAGGAAGTCCGAGTAAATGGAACCGATGGCACTGGAACAGGCGTTGGCTCTGAAGGCTTAACAATCATCAGGTCTGACTCCACTGGCTCCGAAGGACAGGTATGGCTCAGAGGAGGAAAGGAAGTCAATAGCATTACAGTCTTCAGCTCTAAAACCACTTGGGTCAGAGCCAATAAAAATTTAGCAAACGCCGGTGCCTATAGCAACTTCTACACCACACGATCCACATCCAAATCGGATAGGCTGATCGAGGACCGAGATGACTGTATGGATGGAGGCACTGACTGGAGAATGGGAGACTTTAATACTTCGGATACTGGTTCTAGGACTGGGGACCAGCTCCAAAAAGACAGGACGCTCAGCTCCGAGGGCTGTGTGGCCGACGTCGACATTTTTTTTAATTTTGTCACTTCAGAAGAAGAAGAAGCCTTAGAAGACTTTGAAGACTTGCTTGATTTATCCTGGTTACTCAAAGCTTCCTGAAATGAAGATTTTAGAAGTCCTCTGTCTATGAGTTTTCTTTTTCTCTCTTGAAGAACTCTGGAGGAAAAAGAATGGCAAATGGAGCAGCTTTATTGTCAATGCAAGGCTCCAATACAATAAACACAATTAACGTGACTATCTGTCACAGACATCTTTTGTCCACATTTTGAACACTTTTTAAAGCCCGACTTAGGATGCTTGTCTTTCTCCTGGTCAGCCATAATCAAATCTACAGTATCAAGAAAAAAAAACAAGCTACTGTACTTTTAACGAGAATACACACACACACAATTAGTCAAGTTAAGCTAGAGAAATAAGCCCTAAACAACAAATGGGCTGTATAATAATAAATTAGAAGTTACGTACCTACCATAACGTTCCATGTTAGTTGTCTTCTCTCGCCTTCTTTCTTGCTGGATGGGTTCGGAGCCGATCCTCGGCTCCGACTCGGCACTTGCTTTAGCTCGAGAACTCCTTTTACCAGCTCGAGGCAACCCTATATCCCATGATGCAAGGCGGAACTACCTCAGATCTCGTTTGGCAGCTAGCTGACCCTGCTAAAGACTATCCTAACATAATTAGGAACCATGGTTCCTAAAAGAAGTCCTCATAACAATGCTCCAGAGGAAGCAATCTAATAGGAACTGTCCAAGATCTGTCCAGGCCAGGGGGAAGGAGGGAGGGACGCAAGAAAGAAGGCGAGAGAAGACAACTAACATGGAACGTTATGGTAGGTACATAACTTCTAAATGTTAAGTTGTCAATCTCGCCTTCATTCTTGCTGGATGGGACCGCGTCCCTAGCACCTGTATCCCGGGTGGCTCAATGGAACAGACTCTTGAGAACTGTGGAACCAAAACTGGCCCTATCTCTGGAGGCCAAATCCAACTTGTAATGAGACACAAAGGTATGAGGCGTGGCCCAAGTAGCTGCTGCACAAATAGTGTCAATGGGAAGTCTATCCTGAAAGGCTACCGAAGTGGGATAGACTCCTGGTCGAATGTGCTTTTGGCTTAGAAGATAGTTGTTTGCCCCTTAGAGAGTACACATAGGAAATGGTGGAAGTCAACCATCTAGATAAGGTCACTTTAGAAACTGGAAGACCTAACCTGTTTTCTGCATAGGAGACAAACAATTGGTCTGATTTTCTAATTTGTTTAGTCCTATGCAAGTAGTACCTGAGCTGACGATGAACATCCAAAAAATGCAGCTTCTGTTCAGCTCTGTCAGAATAGTTAGGAAAGAAAACTGGTAGATCAATAGATTGGTTAATATTGGTTTGAGATACAACCTTGGGAAGAAAGGAAGGGTTAGTTCTAAGCGAAACCCTATCCTTATGAAAAACCAGATAAGGAGAACGAATACAGAGGGCCTGAATCTCAGAAACTCTTCTTGCAGAAGTAACAGCCAGCAAAAATATAGTTTTCCACGTCAATAACTTTAAAGAACACATAGCAGACGGTTCGAAAGGAGGTAGAATCAGGGATGCCAACATTAAGTTTAGATCCCATTTAGGAGGAGGATGTTTCACAGGCGGTTTTAGGAGAAAAACTCCTCTTAAAAAGGCCTTGCATAACCTATGAGACATGATGTTATTGTCATGCAAGCCAACATGATACTTGGAAATAGCAGCCAGTTGAACTTTGACTGTAGATGACGAAGATCCTGAATGAAAAACCTCCGCCAGGAAATCCAAAACAGAATGTACAGGAGCGGTAAAAGGATCAATATTTCTGGCGTTTGCCCAAAAAAACGCCGCCACTTGCTAGCATAAATAGTTCTAGTGGACGACTTTAAAGAAGACACTAAAATGTCTCTGACTGAGTCAGAAATCATTGGTAGTCTGGCTAGGGAAGGAAGTGGAGCAACCAAGCAGTGAGGTTGAGAGAATGAATGGCCCGGTGCTGCTGACCCGACTGGTGGATCAAAAGATCCGGAACTGGGTCCAGATGCCAGGGCTGCACCAGAAGATGATGATGTAGAGACGGAAACCAAATTTGTCGAGGCCAATATGGAGCAATGAGGATCAATTTGGCTCTCAAACGGTGGCTTTCTGAATGACTTGTGGAATCAATGGAAAGGGAGGAAAAGCATAAAGAAGTCCCCGAGGCCAATCCTGGGTTAGAGAGTCTCTCAATGGTTGGCCTGGAAGGGGAAAAGTGTGAAGTAATCTGGGCACTTGCTGTTTTGAGGGGTAGCGAAAAGATCGCAACAAGGGGTGCCCCACTTCAGAAAAATCTGATCCACTACAGATTGATTGAGAGACCACTCGTGAGGCATCAGAATAGATCTGCTTAGCCTGTCCGCCAATAGGTTGGACCTGCCGGGGATGTGCGTTGCTATCAGAAACCGTTGAGAAGAGATCGCCCATTGCCAAAGTCTGAGAGCTTCTCGACATAAGGGATAGGACCTGGTTCCGCCCTGTTTGTTGATGTACCAGACCACGGACATGTTGTCCGTCTGTACTGCAATAGTCCCGTGGGAAGAAAGTCGCCGAGGGCTTGCAACGTCAAAAGCACTGCTCTCATCTCCAGGACATTTATGTGCAGGTGGTATTCTATGGGTTGCCACGTCCGTGGACCATCCTGCCCTGATAATGCCCCCACCCGATCAGGAGGCATCCGTGGTGACTGTGGCAACTGGAGGGGGAACAAAGGGTCGGCCCTGATGAAGAAGAGGGGAAGATATCCACCATCGTAGATGAGCCCTGCACGACTGTGTTACCAAGATTTCGTGTCTCATGGGCAGATCGTGGTACGACCACTGCGTGAATAACATCCACTGCAGGAGACGCATGTGGAAGCGAGCCAGTGGAAGAAGAACAATGGCCGCAGCCATTAGGCCTAGAACTTTCAAGACCAACCTGGCTTTGATCTTGTTGCTTAGTAACAGAAGCTGAACAAATTTCTGGATGTCCAGAATCCTTTGATCTGTTAGCCTGGCTAACATTTTGACGGTATTTAACTCTGCGCCTATAAAGGTGATAGATTGGCAAGGCAGCAGAGAGGATTTTTCGAAATTTATCGAAATTCCTAGTCTCTTGCAAAGCTGTAGGGTGTAGTCTCTGGACCGAAGAAGCTGATGCTTGGAGGTGGCGGAGAGGAGCCAGTCGTCCAAATAAGGAAACACCTGGAATCCTCGATGTCTCAGGTGAGCTGTGACCACTGCCATGCATTTGGTGAACACTCTGGGGGCTGAAGTGAGGCCAAAGGGCAGTGCTCTGAATTGGTAATGACTGGCTCCCAGCCGAAAGCGGAGAAACCTTCTGGAGCGTCTGTGAATCTTTATGTGATAGTATGCATCTTGAAGGTCTATAGAGCACATCCAGTTGTCCTTGCCCAGAAAGGGCAGAATGGATTGCAGCGTGACCATCTGGAATCTTGCCTTTTTGACAGACTTGTTTAGTCTGCTTAGGTCTAGTATTGGTCTCCAATCTCCCGTCCTTTTGGGGACCAAAAAGAATCTTGAGTAGAAGCCGGATCCTACTTGGTCTGCCGGCACTGTCTGGATGGCTCTTTTTTCCAGGAGTTTTGAAACTTCCTGTCTTGCCAAATCCCTTTGACCGGGTGAGATGTCTGGAAGGGATTGTAGAGGTACGGGAAACCTTTCGAAGGGAATTTTGTAACCCTCGGATATGATCGACTGTACCCACTTCTCTTGGGATAGGGATTGCCAGGCTACTGGGTACAGCAAAATTCTTCCCCCGACTGCCTCCAAGAATGGACAGTCGGGCAACACCTCAGGGATGCTGAAAGGGCTTCTCAGGAAGAGACTCCCTGTTGCCCTGGTTCTGAGGACCCCCCCTGCCTCTAGGGCGTCTATTATTGTTACCCCTCTGCCTCTGGGGTAAACTGACCACGTGTGTCCGGTGTAGCTCCTTGGGCTTTACGGAACCACATCTTCCCCCCTTTCTGACCCTTGGGGTATGGTCTAGAAGGAGTGGAAAACTGGACTCCAACGGCAGAAAGAGTTTTACCGTCCTGCTCACATCTGGTCAAAGTATCCTTCACCTGAGGCCCGAACAAAGCCGAACCGTCAAAGGGGGTGTTGGTGAAGGACGCCTTAAAGGGGTCCGCAAAATTACACAGCCGCATCCAGGCTTGGCGTCTAAGAGCAACCCCTGTGCCTGCGGCCCTGCTCGCTCCATCGGCTGCATAAGATATGAGCCGCATAGAGGAGTTAGATATGGAATTCAGGATAGCAAGCTGTGAGGCAATCTTTTCCTGAGCCCCAGCAGCAGAAGGATCCTGGACAACTTCTCCCAGTTCCTTGAGAATATCTCGTTGAAGCCTGGTGAAGTGACAAAGGTAATTCAGCGAACGCATAGCAAAGGTCGCTGAAGAAAACATCCGCTTTCCATACCTGTCCATGGTCCTAGAATCCTTATTAGGAGGATGGACAGGCACTGAAGGATCCGCCAGTTCCTTCTTAGTGGCCGCCGCCACCACCATAGCATCCACAGAGACACCTTTGGACAAGAACTGTTTATCCGAAGGGGCCGTGATGAACTTGGATGGTCTCCTGGGGACAGGTTCCACAGAATCTGGAGCCGCCCACGCCTTCCGAGCCACTACCTGCATGAGTGGGTCGAAAGGCGGAGACACCCAGGAGGTGGAGGGTCGGGATCCAAAAGCCTCCAGGTATACAGACTCATCCTCGGAGGGGTCAATGGAGGGCCAATTCCCCCTCTGTTTGAGGAGCTCAAGGATGTCTGAAAAGGAGACATCCTCAGAGGGGACCGTGGGGAACCCTCCGACTCATCTAAGTCGGTATCAGATGTAGTAGACTCAGGGAGTCTGTGTGTTTCCTCTACACGTCCTCTTCCGAGGGGGTTCCCCTGCAGGATCAGGAGAAACCTCGGAAGAGGAGGAAATTCCCAGTGGGGAAACCTGGGGCGATGGATCCCTGGGCCTGAGAGCAAGAGGCTGGCAAGAGGCATCTGCAGGCACTGATGAGGGAGGAGCTAGAGGGATAGACCGTTGACCAGGCTCAGAGGCCAGGACACTCCTCATCACCTCAAAGGCTCCTCTCCCCGGGAGACCGGAACACACCCGCTCCGAAGAAACGGGAATGGTCGGCTCCAAGGAGAGAAGGCTCGAGGCGATGTCGGCGCCGAGCTTACCAAAGCCGAAGCCCCGAGAGGGAGAGCGGGGTCGGACAAGGGTCCGATGCCACTAGCCCCCTCGGAGCCGACAGTGGAAACCCGACGACCGGATCCCTCCAAGGAAGGTCTCAAGGAGGAGATCGGAGCCAAAGACGATGGAGCCAAAGGATGTATCGGCTCCGGCATCGAAACAGTCGCTGTCCCAAGAAGCTCCGGCTCCGAACTCTGGTGTGGAGTCGGAGGAGGAATCTCAAGAATCGGGGCTATAGCCGAAGTCTGTTGAGACAGGCTATGGAGCATTTGGGCCAGTGCCTGAGACTTCAACAGCCTGCTTACCACCCTCTCCAAATCGTGGTCAGACAGCCTGGAAGATCTCGAAGATCGGCTCCGATGGCTCCGCTCCGACAAAAGAGGAGACCCCGGAGCCGAGTGAATACTTAGTATAGAAGGGGACCGGGATCTCTTACGGGTCGAAGCCATCAGAGCCGAAGTCCCTTGAACCCCAGATGGAGCCGAGGATATCTCGCCCGATGCTGGAAAGTGTCGGCTCCAGCCGGAGCCGACAAGGCCAATAGTCAGGGTATCGGAGCCGGTCGGCACCGAACCCACTACTCTAACAGAAGAAGTATCGACTCCAGCGGCGCCGATATCGGCTCCGACGGAGCCGGAGCCACCGGAGGAGGCTTGGACACTGTAGCCTGAACCTTCGGTGGCTTAAGAGGTTTTCCTGCCCCTGACTTAGGAGGAGAACCTTCAGGTTTAAGTAAACCTCGGAGGATTAATTTGTTCCTCCTTTCCTGCAGGACTCTCTGGCTAAAAGCATGGCACAACGCACAGGAGTCCTGCAGGTGCAAAGGCCCCAGGCAATAAACACAAGAAGTGTGACCGCCCGTCAGAGACATTTTCTGACAGCACTGGTCACACTTCTTGAAGCCTGAGACCTTGCCTTCTTTTGACATCCTAGAAGGAAACACAAACAGTCCCCACAAACACACCAATTAATTCCTTACACAGACACACAGGAAGGGAATAACTTGGGGAACTAGGCCTGACTAAAACTTTAAACAGAAAACTATTTATAAAAGTTTAAAAGGAAGGGAATAGGGTGGGCTGTAACCAAGTACAGGCTAAACTAACACTAAGGGAAAAAATAAACCCCTAACTAAACTTTTTCTTCTTTTACAAGAAAAAACTTACCTCAGCTGGCAAAGGAGACCTCTTTCGCTAAGTGGCAAACGAGATCTGAGGTAGTTCCGCCTTGCATCATGGGATATAGGGTTGCCTCGAGCTGGTAAAAGGAGTTCTCGAGCTAAAGCAAGTGCTGAGTCGGAGCCGAGGATCGTCTCCGAACCCATCCAGCAAGAATGAAGGCGAGATTGACAACTTAACATCTGTGAATTAACCATAACTATTCAAAATCACTCACACACTGTCTACTTATTTAAACTATAAAGCTATATAATATTATAAAGGCACACCAAGAGGGAAGGGAATATTAAAGGCCTATAAGAAAAATGAAGGCCAAAAGGAGAAGAAATATACTACTAATAAGCTATAAAAGTTATAACTATGAACAACTATGAAAACTATCTCTAACTACTATGAGAAATAACAAATTTAACAAGTTATTATAAGAAAAAAAAACTAACTGGCCCAAGCTGTGCAAGGAAATCTCCCATCTATTGCAGCGGCAAACTAGATCTGAGGTAACTCAAGGTGCATCATGGGATAGGGGCTTGGTCTCGAGCTGTCTGAAGACCGCGAGCTTTGTAGTAGGCCGACTCAGAGCCGAGGGTCAGCTCCAAACCCATCTGTAAGAATGAACGGCAAGATAGAACAACTTCACATCTGGGGTTCTTAACAAAAACTTCATTAGGTCACACCTAAAGACATGGACAGGGGGGAGTTCAGGAAGAATGAAAATAGACAACACAGATGCATAGTTATGGTGAGGATATAACTTTTATATATGATGTAATTTTCATTCATTCCTCAACTAATGGGACAGGTTCCCCAGCTAGAGTAACCTTGGGTGGCCCACATGGAAGGATGTTCTGGAGAACCACAGAATCAACTGCAGTTCTGTTTCTGGGGATGATATCCAACTTGTAATGAACACTAAAGGTATGAGCATTACCCTGTGGCAGCTGTTCAAATATCATCAATAGATGCTCTGGCGCAAAAAGCAGCTGACATAGCCATTGACTTAGTTGAGTTTGCCTTTGGTTATTTTGGTAAGGTTAAGCCTCTAAAAGAGTAAACATAAGAAATACAATCTGTTATCCATTTGGCTGGTGTAGTATTTGAGACTGGTTTTCCTAGTTTGTTAATGGAAATAAAAACAAACAATTCATCAATTTTTTCTAAATTCCTTAGTCCTTTGAAGATAAAAATGAAGTTGCCTATGCACATCTAAAAGATGAAGCATGTATTCTCCTTTATTGACAAATTTAGGAAAGAAAACTTGTAAGTTGATCACTTGATTGAAAAGTAATGTAACTCTGTCTTTATGGAAAATCAAATAAGGCAGTTTTGAAGACAGTGCTTGGAGTTCTGAGGCTCACCTTGCAGAAGTTATAGCCACAAGAAAGATTGTTTTCCAAGAAAGAAATCTGAGATCTGCTTTAGCTGACCATTCAAAAGGTGATTTTTTTGTTTTAGTTTCAAAGGGTGATTGTACTAAATTCTGTAATACAACAGTAAGATACCAAGGTGGAGTGGGATCTATAATCAGAGGTCTAAGCAACATGTTGTCAACCTGAGGCCTGCAATGTCTGCATGACACGTTCTTGACAGTGTGACAGGAGGCCTGGAATGGGGTAAAGTGTCCAAGGAAAACATAGTACATGAGACCAAAGGAAGGGGGACTACACATGCAGAGGCCAGAAGGGGCAATGAGGATCACTTTGCTCTTCAACCAGGATAAGTTCTGAAAGAATTTGGGGATTAGAGGTAGGAGAGGATAAGCATATAAGAGACTGGAGGGCCAAATGTGGACTAGAGCATCTCTCGGTGATTGTCCGTGAGGGGGAATTAAGGTAAAAATCCTGCTGCATTTGTTGTTGAGGGGAGAGGTGAATAGATCACAGCAAGGTTGACCCCACTTGCGGAAGATCATGTTTGCCACTGACTGATTGAGAGACCACTCATGAGGCATCAGGATGGTCCTGCTGAGCTTGCCTGCTAGCACACTGGATTTGCCCGGTATATGTGTCACCACAAGAAAGCAGTTGGAGATCACCCACTGCTAAACTCTCATTGCTTCTCGGCAAAGGGGGTAAGATCTGGTTCCCCCTTGTTTGTTGATATACCAAACTACTGACATATTGTCCATTTGGATAGCAATTGTCCCTAGAGGAACACAGTTCTGAAAAGCCTGCAGCAATGAAAGGATCACTTTCATCTCTAAGACATTTATATGCAAATTGGTGTCTTCTGGGGACCATGTGCCTTGAACAGTCCATCCCAAAAAATGCCCCACCCCAACTGGGAGGCATCAGCAGTCAACATAGCAATTGGGGGGGAAAGGATAAAGGGGTGTCCTCAACAAACTTCATCTGACTGTATACACTACAGTAGGGATTTTTTGCAAATCCGAGATAGTATTATCAGATGTTGTAAAGGCTGTCGATGAAAGGATCACTGTACTCCCAGAGTCCATTGAAGGAGTCATATGTGAAAATCAGCAGTAGGTAACAAGGTAATCAGGGCAGCCATCGACCCTTGGGCTTTGAGAATTACTTTTGCTGGGGAGAGCAATGAGAAAAAACTTGTCTGACATGCAATCTCAAAGCAAGAATATTGTTTTGTGGTAAGACAGCAAGATGATTGAGTGTATCTAGGCGAGCCTCTATAAACTCCAGGACTTGAACTGGTTGAAGCTGGGACTTTGAAAGATTGATTGTGATTCCTAGGGATTGGGATAATTGGAGTAAGTAATCCATGGCTTTTAGTAGGAGATGCCTGGTTGGTGCAGTGAGGAGTCAGTCATCTAAATGAGGAAACACTCTGAATCCATGCAGTCTTAGGTTGTCTGCTACTAATGCCATGCATTTGGTGAACACCTTGGAGGCTTTGGTGAGACCAAAGGGTAGGGCTCTGAACCGATAATGACTGGCTCCCAGCTGGAAGCATAGATATCTTTGAGAGCACCTGTTCATTTTGATGTGATAGTATGCATCCTGAAGCTCTATAGAGCACATCCAGTCATCCTTCTGTAAGAGAGGCATGACAAACTGAACTATGACCATCCAGAACTTGGAGTTCTTTACAAACTTGTTCAGATAACTGAGATCCAAGATGGGTCTCAGGTCCCCTGTTTTCTTTGGCACTAAAAAGAATCTTCAGTAAATTCTAGATCCTCTTTGGTCTGGTGGGACCTCTTGGATGACTCTTTTGTCTAGCAGCTTTTGAACCTCTAGAGCTGCTAACTCCCACTGACTGGGTGGAACACTGGGGAGATGTATTCATTTCATTGCGGGAACTTATAAAAGGGGAATGTAATATCCTCTGGATATACTCCTTTACACTAAAGAATCTTCTGTGATGGCTGTCCAGGCATTGCAGTGCATGGATAGGCACCCTCCAACTGCCTCCAGAGAAGAACAGTCGGGAAGCCTTCAAAAGAGCACTGAAAGGGTCTGGCCGAAAAAGAATCTTGGGACCTTTAGTTTTGCAGACCACCTCTGCCACATAGACAACCTCTTCCATTATAATTATTTCCCCCCTCTGCCTCTGGGAGAAAAATCTCTGTGTGATTCTTGAAAAGGTCCTGAGATTTCCAAAACCACATTTTCTTACCCCACAGTTGGCTCCTAGTAAAAGGTCTTTGTAGAGTAGAAAATCAGATTCCCACAGCAGACAAGATCTTTCTATCCTGCTCAGTGCAGGAAAGTATATCTTTAATGGTTGGCCCAAACAAAGAAGATCCATCAAAAAGAGAGTTCATGAATGATGTCTTAAAAGACTCCACAAAAAAATCACACAATAACATCCATGCATGTCTCCTAATGGCTATGCCTGAACCAGAGGCACATGAGGAACCTTCAGCTGCATGAGAAATTAACCTCATGGACACATTCAATATTGAATGTAGTGTGGCCAGTTCTGAGGAAAAGGACTTCTCTTCCTCTGCCAACATAGACCCAGCGGTAGAGTTACAGAGCTCCTTAATTAAGTTCTTCTGTAAGCTAGTGAAGTGGGCCAGGTAGTTTAGTGACCATTACACAAAGGTCACCGAGGCATAAACTCGTTCTCATACCTGTTCAATGTCCCAGACTCTCTATTAGGGGGATGAACAGTAGAGCTCTGCTTGGCCAGCTCCTTTTTGGTGGCTGCTGTGACAACCATGGCATCCACAGGGATTCCCTTAGTCCAATACTGCCTGTCTGTAGGAGCACTCATAATCTTACCTGGTCATCTAGGGATAATTTCTAAGGCATCTGGTTCGTTCCATGCCCAGCGGGAGACAAAAGCTATAAGCTCATCTGCCTGGGGGGTAACCCAAAACGTAGATGGGCCAGATCCAAAGGCTTCAAGAAACATTGATTCCTCCTCAAAAGAGGTTTGGAAAAAACAACCACCTTTCTGGCATAGGACTTCTAGAATGTCTCCAAAGGAGACATCTTCAGGTAGAGATCTAGGGGACCCTTCCCCTTCATCAAAATTAGTGTCTTCTGTCAGGGATTCCTTCAGGGAATCTAACTGCCTCCTTTTGCATCACCTCTTTTGGGGGACCTCTTCAGGTGGATGTGCTGGAGAGGTACCAGAAGTGGTGGGAAGTTCCATAATTGGAACTGCCTGGAAGCTCTTATGGGCTAGCTGTCCATGAGAAATATGATGAAGAGACTCAGACATAAAATCTGAAGACGGAACAGGGATTGGATCTGAAGAGGTAGGAGTCAAAACAGCTCTTGGATGACAGAAAACCCTCTCCACCACCTTGAAGGCAGAGGGACCAGGAGAAGCTGAGGTCAATCCAGCCAGAGCTGAAACGTGTGACACTGACAAACCCAGGCCCTCTTTGACCCTCCAATCTATGGGAGTAGTAGGAGCCAGGCTATCCAGTGCCAAGGCCCTAAGGGGAAGTGACAGTTCTGAAAGCTTTATAGTCAAAGTCAGTCATCCCCACAGATCTGATGCCAACACTTCCACTTAAGAGACACATCCTGCTCCAGGGCATCAGAGCTGAATTGATCAGGGAAGGAGTCAGAGTCAAGGATTAAAGGTATCTTCGGATACAATGGTTCACCTCTTGGAGATCTTGGATCCAAGGGCTCTGAAGATACCTGATGGGAGACGGAGCCAGTAAGACTACCATCTGTATCTGTTTTCTGAGAAATTTTCTCATCACCCTATCCACCTCTGATTCAGAAAGATTTCGGGAGGACTTAAAAGAAGAGGAAGTGGTAGGAGGTCAAGAAGACTTTCTTGGAGTTTCTTGGAGAAAGGGAGACCTCCGTCTTGGAGATACTGGCTCTGGAGAGATTCGTGGATTTCAGAGCCAAAGAGACTTTGATGCCAAAGGTGTCACAGCCAAGGGCCTTGGATCCAAGCATTTGGAAATCTTGGTTGAAGACTTTGATAACAACTTGGGAGACATGGCAGGACAGCATTTTCTATGCTCCCTGGGGTTTTTGCATTTAAGAGAGGGGTTTGAGCCCCTGATGTAGCTGTACAAGAAGAAGGAGCAGATGCAGGAATAAGGCTTTTAAGTACCAGTTTGTTCCTTATATCACTAACATCTCTAGCACTGAAGCCCGCACAAATAGTGCAAAAGGTGTCCAGGTGTGAAGGACCTAAAAAAACAGACACACTTCTATGGGCATCAGAGTTGGGTATCTTGTGTCCACAGGAAGTGCACTTCTTTAAGCCAGTTGGATTTTAAGCCATAATGAATGAGAAAGCCAAGTGGCAAAAGCCAGACAAACTGGAGATAAAGAAAGTTTTACTATTTTTTTTTTCAAATAAAGGAAGGGATATACCAACAATGTTAACAACTACTGAAAGAGAAAGAAGAGGTTATCAACGATGGTAAAGAAGAAGACCAAGAAAAACTGTAAGAGTATGGAAAAAATAACTAATTAGTGGGTAAGGGAGATACCATAAAAAGGTTTTATAAAACAGAAAAAGATAATTAAATTGAAAGGCTTTTACTCACTAAACCAAAAATTGAGCTCCAGAAAATGAAATCCTGACCAAATCTCAGAGCCGCAAACAAGATCTGAGGTAATGCAGTGGTCAGGGGCATTATCGGTAAAGGTTGAAGCCCAAGAGTCAGATCCTAGAATCTGGAAAAAAAAGAGTGGGTAAGTTGGATGCAAGGATCTGATCTGTACCCATTAATTGAGGAAGGAATGAAAATGACAACATCAGATACCTGAGATTTTCTGATGTATCAGAGAAGCTGGAATGAACAGACTGTATTAATTTTATGAAAGCACAAATAAGCAACTGGGCTAGTATTCCACAGCAAAAGTTGTTAATTGAAAGGGCACATCATGTGTATGCTCCAAACCTGGCCATGAGAAAGCAACCTAGATCTTTAATAGTAGAGATGCAATCCTACCAGCAGGAGATGATTCTGACAAAACTGTGGTAGAAGGACAAAATACTAAAAGTGGGAGAAGTAGAGTGTTTGTGGAAAATGATTACTCACTGTACACTAGGCAGAAGAAGAGAACATTTATTCCAGTAATCAGGGAACGTTGAGAAGCAGGCATGAGATTCAACCGCTGTATCCAACTGTTTTCAGAATATTCTTTCCTGAATGGTCAAAATAATTTTTTGATGCAGAACATGCCAAGGATGAAATGCAAATGTTTGTCAAACAGAAAGTGAGCTATCAAACAGAAGGAGAGCCTGTTTCTTGTTATTTTGGTAATAGAGCCCATGGAAAGTCTGCCAGTGAAACATTTTTCAATGTATCAAAGGAAAATGCTTGGGAGACAGAAAAAATCACAGGAGTTAATTAGAACAACTGTGAGTACACTGGAAGTGAAGAGGAGACTGGATATGGGAGATGGATATGAACAGGAATAAAACCAGTAACTTTGAAATAAACAAATGTGGGGTGACAAAGCAATAATTATATTTGTGAAACATCACAGAACACAAAAATCTGAAACAATTAGACTTTTTTTTATTTTGTTAAACTTGTAGGGGACTCTAAATAATATGCCCTACTTCATGTCATTAATGCATTAATGTTTGGAAAAATACTGAGGAGAAGGGAAGAGGAGCTAAAACACATTTTTTTCTTAACGGTACTATTTTAATAGTTCATGATTTTCTTTGCATGCTATAAATTAAAGATTTCTCAACTAGTTTAAATGTAATGGGGATACTAAAGTAAATAGGTGCTCCTGTTTTTTTTTTTTTCTTTCCCTCTTCTCTCTTTTTCCTTGATCAGTTTTAAGAAATGTAGGCACTACAGTGTAAAAAAAAGAAGAAAATTCTGGTTAAAAGAGCATAACAAAAGAAAATACGAATGTGCTTTTTCTCATTCTTGCATAGGGGAGTGACTGAGTTAAGGCCCTTAGCTTAATCTAAAAACAAGTTTTAAGAGAAAGCAAGTAAATGGAAAAGAATATTGAATATTATAAGCATTTTTTCTGGTTAACAAATGTATGCTTGGCAGTTTTGTGTCTGTTCCCATGTCTCTAGGAGACAATCTGATAAACAGAAAAGGCCTGGAGAAAATGTTTTTTTGAAAGCATTCAACTGTTTTCCCAGCTGAGACAGCTATAAAGATAAGACAAAGCCAGACAGCACTTAGAAGCACAGGCTGTACCATGCATCTTACCATGGATGACCTTTCTTTTAGGTTATATCAAGTCTGTATGTGTGCCTGTCAGTTTTGTAATATGTGAAATTCAAATGGAGATGACAAGAAAAAAGAAGTTATGTCTTACTATAACATTCCATCTGTGTTGTCAGTCTTCACTAATCCTTGACTGTAGGCTCAGTTCTGAGCCTTGGAACTGACTCAGCCATTTTTTCAGCTCTTGCCTCCCAAACTCTCAAGCTAGGCTCTACCCATAATGCACTTCACTAAATTACCTCAGATCGAGTTTGCCTATAATAGTGACAAACAGACAAGTAGTAATCAGAGACCATACCTGTGTCATTATTAAAAAGCCAGTCTTTGGGAACTTTCAGTCTACTAAGAGTCTTTGGTAGGGGGAAGGGGGGAATGTCAAAGTATGTGAAGATCAACAATACAGATGGAAAGTTATGGTAAGACATAACTTCTTTATCTGATGTTGTCCAACTTCACATAATCATTGACTGTGGGACAGGGTCCCTAGCTACCTGAATCTTGGGAGGTCTCACGAAAGAATATTCCTGAGCACCATCGAACAGAATAATGCACATCCCCTTGAGACCTGGTCCAGTTTGTAATGAGTAATGAAGGTATGCGGACATATCCATGTAGCTGCTGCACAAATGTCAAGTAAAGAAGCTCTGGAATGAAAAGCTGCAGAAGCTGGTACAGTTCTAGTTGAATGAGCTTTCACAGGACATGGTGGGTGAAGTCCCTTTGACTGATAAATAAAGGTGATACCGTCCCTTAACCATTTTGCAAAAGTAACTTTAGAAACTGGATTACCTAATGTAAGCGAGGAGAAAGCCACAAAAAGTTATTTGGTTCCATGTAGGTAAAAACATAATTGCCTGTGTATATCTAATAAGTGCAGATAGTACTCTCCTTTATTGGGGAAATTAGGGAAAAAAGACTGGCAGATGTAAGATTTGATTGATATCTGACTCTGAAACAACCTTAGGCAAAAAGAATAGATTCATCCTGAGAGAAACCCTGTCCTTATGAAATATTAAATAGGGGGCTTGCAGGACAAGACTTGAATCTCTGATATTCTTCTGTCTGAAGTGATAGCTATCAAAAACAAAGTTTTCCAGGTCAAGAACTTTAAATCATAAGTTGCCGAGGATTCAAAGGGGGAAGAAGTGGAAGTGAGAGACTGTAACACCAAAGGCAAACCCCATGGAACAATGGGTTCTTTAAATGGAGGCCTTAGCATTAATGTTTCTTTCAAAAATGTGTTGCAAAGTTTATGAGACATTAGTGGCGATCCATCAAACCCAATATGGAAATTAGATATCACAGAGAGATGGACTCGAATGGTAGAAGCTGAGGAGTCAGAGTGAAAAAAGAGAAGCTAGAAAATCTAAGACTTTATCCACAAGTGCTGTGTAAGGGTCAATATTGCTATTAAGCAATCATCTAGCAAATTGTACTCATTTGTTATAGTACATCTTTCTAGCTGAAGGTTTATGGTAGGCCAAAATGGTCTTTTGGACTGGGGGAGTGAGGGAGGAATGCCTGGTAATCATGGGAACTAGAGGAACCATGCAGTGAGCTTGAAGAAGTGAAGATTTGGGTGAACCATTCCCTCTGGATGGGATAGCAGATCTGGAGCTGGGTCCAGGATCCAAGGTTTCTGAAGCAGATGAGACCAAAGGAAGGGAAACACTTGTTGAGGCCAGAATAGAGCAATGAGGATTATTCTGTTCTTCGACCTCTTGGCTTTCTTTAGAAACTGACATATTAGAGGAGTAGGAGGAAAGCCATACAGAAGACGGGGAGGCCAATCATGGAGAAAAGCGTCTCTAGGTGACTTACCCGGAGGGGAGACTAGGGCATAGTCACTGCTGCACTTGTTGTTCAGAGGGGATACAAATAGATCGCAGCAAGATTGATTGAGATACCACTCGTGAGGCATTAGGATAGTTCTGCTCATCTTATCCACAATCACATTGGAGCTCCCCGGAATGTGTATTGCCATTAGAAAGTGGTTGGAAGAAGTCACCAATTGCCATACTCTGAGGACTTTTTGACAAAGTGGGTAAGACTTGGTTTGCCCTTGTTTGTTGATGTACCAGATGACCAACATATTGTCTGTTTGTATTGCCACTTGTCCAAAGGGGAGGGCATCCTGAAATGCTTGCAACACAAAGAGCACCGCCCTCATCTCCAGAACACTGATATTGAAATTGGCCTCCATCTGGGACCATGCTCCATGGACTTTCCTTCTCAGATAATGCCCCCTCCATCCTATCTGAGAAGCATCTGTGGTCACTATGGCTTGGGGCTGAGGGAGGACAAAGGGACATCCCAACACGATTTCGTTGGAATGGAGCCACCAAGACAGGTCTTGTTTGCAACAACTGGTGATCAAAATTTGATGAGACATCAGATGGTTTAGTAATGAACATTGGGAGGCCAGAAGCCATTGAAGAATCCGCATGTGATATCTGGCTACGGAAATTAGGATAACAGAGGCTGCCATTGACCCTAGAGCCTGTAGTATGAGTCTTTCTGGAACACTTCTGTTCTGAATAGTGTGATTTACTTATGATCTAATCCTTTGGAGCCTTTCTAATGGTAGTGATACAAATCCCATGACTAGGTCTAGTATAGCCCCAATAAATTCCACTTGTTGTGTGGTTCCAGATGAGATTATTCATAATTTATTGTGATTCCTAAGGT
Organism: Protopterus annectens; assembly: GCF_019279795.1. Classification (NCBI taxonomy): domain Eukaryota; kingdom Metazoa; phylum Chordata; order Ceratodontiformes; family Protopteridae; genus Protopterus; species Protopterus annectens. The sequence goes on from NC_056725.1 coordinate 467,714,511, forward strand.
GGTGCAAAGATGAAGGGTGTAATCTCTTGCCTTTAATAGTTGACACTTGGTAGTAGAGGCAAGGAGCCAATTGTTGAGATATGGAAATACTCTAAATACTAGCAGTCTGAGATGCACTGCTACCACTGCCATGCATTTGGTAAACACCCTGTGGGCTGTGGTGAGGCCAAAGAGCAGTGCCGTGAACTGATAGTGATTGGCTCCTAACTGGAAACACAGGAGTCTTCTGGAGAGCTTGTCCATTTTTATGTGGTAATATGCATCCTGAAGATCTACTGAGCACATCCAGTCATCTTTTTCCAAGAATGGAAGTATTGACTGCACCAAGACCATCAAGAACTTTGTTTGTTGGACTGATTTGTTCAACTGGCTGAGATCCAAAATGGGTCTCCAGTCCCCTGTTTTTTGGGCACTAAAAAGAACCTTGAGTAGATTCCGGATCCTTTCTAATCTGGTGGGACTGACTGGAGGATTCTTTTGTAGGGCAGTTTTTGAATTTCTATGACTACTGCTTCCCTGTCACTGGGTGGAATGTCTGGGAGTCTTTTTTGCCTTTTTGGCTTCATAGAAAGAGGAATGGCGTATTCTCTGGAAATAATCCCTTGCACCCATTTGTCCATTGTCATTTGTAGTCAGGCATGTTGGTGCAGGGATATCCATCCCCTGACTGCCTCCACAGGAAGGTAATCGGGCCACCATTCAGGAGCACTGGTAGGAGTTACCTGAGAAGGAATCTCTGGACCCCTGGTTTTATGGGCCATCTCTGCCTCTAGAAAGGTGTTTTCCATTATTACTTCCCCCTCTGCCCTGAAAGAAGTCCTTGCCACACAAGTCCTGGAAATTCCAACTGATGCAGTGTTCTTGGACTTAGAGAGAGCATTAAGGACCTTTTCCCTAGCGATAGTAGGAGGAATTATATTTGATGATACTTCCTGAGGGGAGGTTGAGGGGAAAGAGAGGGGTAAAGTTGGAGCTGAATTTATCAGCCAGAAGGTTTGCTATGTCTTCTGGCTCAGTATAGGTGGCTCCATCTACAATTAACTTTGCACACAAATGTGTATTGCCTTTGAGGTTGCAGACATAGCTAAAGAATGCTTTGTGGTTGTCCTTGGCCTGGGAGGCCAAACATACCTCAAAATTTGCTTCCGTAGACTTTATTTGTCCTCTGTGTTGTTTGTTTAGTTTGATGAGAGTGCTTTTATCATGATGGGTGCTGCACCTCCTAATTTTTGCCACAATTTTCTTCCTCCTGTTATACAGCATATTGATTTTGTGAGTCCACCAGGGTGGCTTGTTTTTTGAGCTAGTTCTGTACTTCTTCCTGGTGGGTACAGCTGTCTCTATGCAGCTATTAACATGCTTGCATGGGGTTTCTGTGAATAGTTATGCATAGGCAGCAGTGTTCTCAGGGTGTATGGGGACTTGAAATTTTGCCCGGTTCTGACTTAATAGCAGGAGGTTAGCCTTAGAATAGTTCCTGAATATTCCAGGTTTAGCTGGGGGGGGTCCAGGTTTTATTTTTACTTCAAAGGAGACCATACTGTGGTCTGACCTTACCAGGGAAGGCATTATAGTAGGGGGTGTGCAGCACTCTTCCCATATTAGTGAGGACTAGATCCAATATGGTTGCACACCTCATTGGTGTATCGACTATCTGGTCCAGGGAGTTTGTGTTTACAAAATTCAGGAATCTTTGTGCAAGTATGTTTGGTGCAGGATTCCCAGTGAATAGTGGGCTAATTATAGTCACCCATGAATATGGTATTGGGTTAGATGGTTAGTGTTTTTAATAAGTTTAAATACATGGTATGTGTTTCCTGGGTCATAGAGGGGGACCTATAGCTTGTAAGGAAGTGGTATTGGATTTTGCCTATGGTGATTTGAACATGGAGCAGCTCAAGTGCATTGTCCTGTTTGACCAGCCTTGAAGTATATTTATCTTTGATGTAAATAAAGACACCTTCACCTTTAGTCCCTGCCTGTGAAGTAGTTGGCCAAAATGTGTGGAAGGCATTATAACCTAGAATTGCTGGTGTGCTCTCCATGGCTTTAAACCATGTCTCAGTGACCACACAGACATCAGCATTCTCAAGGGTAAAAAGAGCTTCTAGGGAGTGGATTTTTTTGTTTAGACTCCTAGCATTGAGCAGTAATACCTTTAGATTTTCTTGGTTTTGATTTGCTATGTGGGAAGTACTTTCAGTCTGGTAAGGCCTAAAAAAGGCAGTTTGGGGGATGACAATGTTTTAGCTAATATTCGAAAGCCTAGAGGGAAGAGGTACAGACATCCCTGGAAAAGCAGCGTAATCTGTTGACCATCTCCTTCCATGCTGACAAATATTGCACTCCTTAGAATTACACCAGTAACTAAGCCAATAATTAAAGTCAATCATTTTTTGTTCACATTGTGGCATCATGCTTGGAGAAGGTAAAATGCTGCTCAATGCTATGCTCATACTAGCCTGAGACGCATATTCCGAGAGCTCTATGATGTCTTTCTTCATATAGTCTAGGGAGGCACATCTTAGTTCATTTACTCAAACATGGACTATGACTGAGTCATATTGGTAAATGTGGTCCAATGAACTGAGTGCCTGCGTAATGTGGGAGATCCTTGCCCGTGATAAGCAACTAACTGTGTCTTTCTCCTTACTCAGCCTGGTGTGTCTCATGATGGAGTCTCCAATGACTAGAATGTTGGATTGTGTGGTGGCTTGCCTTATGGGCTTAGAGGTAGAGGCTCCATAAGATGTAGCTCTGTGTGTTGATGTGGGTATTGTTTTGAAAAAGCACATTTGGGGCTGTTGAGTGTATTTGTTATGTGTACTTCATCTAGGAGCTCTTTGTGGTTTAGGAAGGTTAAATTTAAGTGCCTCAGCATATGTGGGTTGACATGTCTGCTTGGAATTGTGCATGATGGGTGCAGTGTGTGTACTACTGACAACCTTATTGACATTAGGAGTACTTTTAAGCCAGAACTTTGCTTCCAGTGACATTGTGTAAATACATCTCTCACATACCATAATGATGGAACAGGGGAGAAACTCAAGAAACAAGGAGAGACTGGGATTTGTATACAGACCTTTAAGGAAAATAGCAATAATCATATAGAATATTATATTCATAAAGTAGTAGAAAGTATTCTAAGAACTAAGCCAACATGGGAATGGAGAAAGGAAATTCTGCTGACAGGGATGACTACCACTAAGAATACAGTCAAAAGGCAAGAGGGGCTGGAATTTATTGGAGAAAACTGGCAGAGGAACCAAGGTATTTAACTAGAGAGGGAAAGGTAATAGAATGGGAAGATGCCAATAATTTATTTGGACTGCAGGTTAGAGACTGCCTTCCCTATCAAGGTCTGATATCAGAGTATAGAAAATGGGTGGGGGGCCTGAATGAAAGAGGAGCATTGGTCGAATTTTTAGTAGAATGTAGAACAGAAGATACTGCTAAAAAAGGAATAATTAGTACAGCAACAAAATATTGCATGATAACAATAAGAATTAGATGAAGTTAGAAAGGATTGGGAAGAGAGAGTGGATAAGCAATTCACAAAGAAGCAATGGAGTGATATACAAGTTCATAGATTCATAGGTGTTTACTAGGCTAACAACCACAAGGGCCTTTTTAAGCATAGTCATACATCCCAAATCTCTGATAAGTTCTGGTACCCTTGATAAGTCTAAGCAGAGGTTTGGGAGATGAAACATTTACAAGCAGGGGCCTGAGAGATGAACCATTTACAGATTGCCTGTGTCTATTAGAGATATAGGTGCCAAGCCAAAGATGAATTTCCTGTTTCCCATCCAATTGTTCAAGTTACACTTGAAATGGGTTAGAGAGGAACTCTGCTTCACATGGATAAGGAGTCCGTTCCAGAGATGGGGTAGTCTCTTGGATACATACCTGTCTCTCCATCAGATTCTATTTATATCATGGGCAATGTTTTTAAGTCTTTAGAATTGGTAATGCTGGTGGTGTTTGTTTTGTGGATATGAAGAAGGTCCATCAGAGTGGAGTCTGACAATGCTCTTTATGCCGGGCATAGATCTCTCCTCAACAGCCTGTAGAAGACAGAGTACAGGGCTAGGGCTTTGAAGCAGTATGCATGGGACATTTTACTTATGCCCTGTATTCTTTTGGCAAGGAACCTCTGTGGACACTCCATTTGTTGGATATGCCTGCTTGGGTACATACTAAAGGGGACACTGTACTCAATGATAGGTCTGACAAATGTCGAATACAGTGGAACAAGACAGTGTTTGTCTTCAAATATGCAACAAAATCTAGAAGATTTAGGACTTTTGCTTGGAAATGTTTACATAGATATTTTTACACCTCAAGTAGACTCCAAAAAATTTTTCCTCAGGTAGACAGCAAATGTTGGAGGTGTGATGGGTAAGAAAGAGGTAACTGGGAACACATTTTCTGAGAGTGTAATGAGTTGGTAGACTTTAAAGATTCCCCACAGACTGCTTTGTCAGAGATACTGGGTGAGCAAATTGGTGTAACTAAGGAAATCATTTTAGGAGCTATGACACAGAATCAGAATTGCCTAGACATAATAAGGCCTTGCTAAGTCTAATTATGGTGGCTGCCAAAAAAGCAGTTACTAGAAAATGGAAATGAAAGTCTAAACCAACTTTACTAGAAGTAGTGAATATAGTAAACAGAGATAAAACAACTGGAACTGGGATCTTTAGAAAAGGTATGGGGAAATTACACAGGAACAAATGGGAATTCTTGGAACAATACATGCAGAGGAGGAACAAGGTTTAAAAGAAGGCAGGATTTGAATGAACTATGTAATATTTAACTGACAATGACTGGATAGATAAGTGATGTATAATGTTTGCAACTACAATTGTGTCAATGTGGTTTGCAATGCATAATGTTTGCAACTATAATTGTGTCAGGATGGTTTGTTTTCATTTATATAAATGTAAGATTGCCTTTGTCATATATGATAATTTAATAAAGATGTTTCTTGTTTAAAAATAAATAAATTAGAACAACTAGGTATTGATGTACTCTTAATAAGACAGACAGCTGCATTGCTTACAAACACGATGTGTCAAGTACAGCAAATGGACAGGTGAAATTCTTGGTTACACTCAGGGTGTCCACCAGGGCTCTGTCCTAGGCCCATACTTGTTTAGATTGTATCTTTCAGCTATCTTTTTAATCTGAGCTATTCTATAGTCTGTATACAGATGACTTGAAACTGGGTAAACTTACATGTGTTGTCTGTAAAAGAACTTGGCTAAATTGACCATTTGGGCACATGAGAATAATATGCTGATAAATACATCAAAAACTAAGCATGTGAGATTTGAGAGCCATAAATTCAAAGGTGAATACTTAATACAACATACAGTGATTGAAACTGTAGATTATTTTACGGACCTGGGTATATGGGTAGATCCTGCTTTCAATTTTTCTAATCATATCAACCAATTTGATAATGATAGTTATAGAACTATAGGTTGCATAAAAGACTTATAAAGTCTAGAAAATCAGAAATGATGAAGTCATTGTTTGTTAGTTACATTAGACCCAAACGAGTATGGAATTACAATATGGAAACTTTACAAGACAACAAGCATGAATAAATGGGAAAGGGTACAGAAGAACTATACCAAGGGCATCAATTAATGTAAAAATGTAAGCTATTATGAAAGAAAGACTAAAATATTGAAATTGTACAATGCCTCCTACAGATATTTAAGAGAAGAACTTATTTGGGTATAGAGGACATTTACAGACAACTGCCCCTGGGAATGCTTGGGGTTATTAAAAAGTAGTAGAGAAGCATCAGACAACCCATTTAGAAGACTCTATAGGAATGAGAACTGTACTAATTAGTTCTCTGAGACAGCAGCTGATGAATGGAATTGATTACCAAATTATAATAAAGAAAGCACTAGCTTAGATATTTTTAAGAACAGCCTAGGCACTTATTATAGGAACAACTGTTTTGTTATATTGTCAGGCTAGAAGGGCATTAATGCCCATGCTTGACATATTGGTATGCATGCATGTATGTATGTATGTATGTATATATATATATATATATATATATATATATATATATATGTATGTATGTATGTATGTTTAAGGGGAGGTAGGAACTGAATGAGCTATGTAATGTTTTGTATAGAAAATTGTATGTGATGTATAATGTTTGCAACCTAAAATATGACAATATGGTTTGTTATCATTTATATAAATGCATGATTGCCTATGTCATAAGTGATAATTTAATAAAAACATTTGTTTTAAAAATGGCATATTTAAATGAGCTGAAAATATAAGCACAGAGACATACAATATAAATATGCAGTAGACTGGGGGGAATGAAATATAACAAGTAAAGAAATAAACAGTGCTAATGTGGCAAAACAGTTACTTTCAACTCTATTAGGGTATACAACAGGAACTAAAAAAAATAACTACCTATATAAATGAAGCTGTACCTTTTGCATTGCTTGTAATTAATCTTTCATTTCTTAGCAGCAGAAACCATAAAGTTCACTAGCTTGTAGCACATAATCTTGTACTCATCTCTTATTTTACATGGCTTAGCAAACAACATGTTGCTTAATGTAGTAAGAGAATTTTTTTAGTGTGAGATATAGTACACTGACAACTTTTTTCTCTTTTAAGGCAATTTTCTTAAAACTGGAATTTGTGGGACTTGTAAACAAAATCCTGAAATGGGAGGAAGATACATGATGAAAAGCCCAGAAAGTGGTTGAACAGTTATAGTGATCAGGAAACAAATGAGAACTTAAGGAACATATGTGCATGTTACAGTTTATATGGAAACTTATTCTAAATTTGTATGAAGCAACAGTGTTATTTAAGGAATTAGCAGAATAAGATATGATACGGTACTTGAGTGAGAAGCAAGAAAATACATTTGATTGGCTCATGAGATT